>NC_139242.1:72189056-72807944 GCF_977018435.1 Lepisma saccharinum | reverse complement strand
TTACTTATTACACACATTGTTTTCCACGTTACAAAATGAGGATAAATTAAAAGTTAAACATCTTGCCCAGTGACGCAACCACAACCACAAGGAGGGTGCATTGCAGAGTGGCTTTTTTATTATTATTAATACATTGACACTGCCCATCATAGTAGCTGCTGGCCGCCACTGCTATGCAGTTAAACAGGTGAAGATCGGTTAGCAAAATATCTGGCTACAGTCCAGGTGTAGTATGATTTTGAGGCAAGTCCTGTTTTTTTTTTTTTTTTTTTTTTTTGCAGACTACTACATGACATGGGGTTGAATTACATAAGGACCCTCTTTCACTTCACCATAGCTAGGTAACATTGGTGAAGAACATTGTGTACTTGGTCAGCATACAGATTTCCATTACCAGCCCAGCCATATGCCATGGACAATTCCCTTGAAGTTCTACCAAGCACACATGATTTTCTCTTCAAAATGCCCTTGTGGGCTACCCCAACATTGTAGTGACTTGTACTTTTGCCTTGTAATCCAGCAGTCCCCGGTGGAAGCACATAAGAGCTGTAGCTCCAATCTCAATTAGCCTATCTGAGTGTAAAGTGGACTTCAAACAACAAATTGCCTTTTGAATCACTACTTGAGCCTCATACCCTGGGCAGAGTCATTGGTTTTTCAATATCAGCATACGCGAAGACTCACTTCAACAAGTTTCTCCTCCAACCTTTTTATCTTGGCTGATAAGAGAGAATTAAAAAGAAAAAATACTAATCTCCACTGCACAACAGTCTTCTTAGGGCCAGGTCCTGCTGAGTGGCTTTTTCATTGGGTGACAGGCACATAGTGAACACATAAAGCCCCATCGCCAATGTTTCCTGGCCTTGGACTGCGACTGAAGCCCATTAATTCTTTTACATTTGCCCTCACGATGCTGGGTCAACACGGAAATTTCAGAGCTCCCATATTACAATTACAGTATGACTGTACATTTAACACCTGTTATGAGGCCTATCTACCTCTGTACCTCAAAATGAGTCATCATGGAACAATGCAATAATTAGCAGCTAGAAGAAATTGAAAATGTTTCCATTCCCTGCTACCCCTAAGATCTTCGAAATGAACCTGACCTTCAATTTCCTTTATTGTGAAATCATCATGTGGGCAGACAGCTGTACACATGCTAAGAAGTTGGAATGTTATTTCTTTGTCAGAATCGTTTTCAAACTAAATATGTAATGAAACTTTTGATGTTAAATATACAGATTCTAGTATAAAGGTGATGAATAGCACAAGGATGGATTCTGTCCCTGATAACATAAATTTTGACTATCATTATTACTTTCACTAAATTGCTCTAACTTCATTGTATATGAATAGCACAGCCCAAAGTTCACATACTGATAAATAGTCTTACTTTGGTTTGAGCATGGCAGAGTGGTTAGCACATCACGCTATGACACCAGGGGTCCCAGGTTCGAATTCTAGCCTGGGCATGGATGTTTGTGAGTGTCCATGCAATCAATCAGTTTGAGATGACTTTATTTTGAAAAAAACATAAAAGAGCACAACTAGAACAATTGCTTCTCACTGTTTGCTTATATTCCTTTTCCTTACAGGTGGTTAACTTCTTGAATGACCTCTACACACTGTTTGATCGAATTATCAAGGGCTATGATGTGTACAAAGTGGAAACAATTGGAGATGCTTACATGGTGGTAAGTACTATTCTCTATCGAGTTACTGTCTCATTATAACCTCAAAATGTGCGTGTTGGACAGTTTCTCAGGGGACAGTAATGGGTTTTCTTTAACTAGCCAGGTTTTTCTATATAAAAATGTTTTTATGGCTTACTTTTGTTCATTTAATTTGTACATTATTTAATTAACTTTATTCTCTCGAATAGCAATTGGAGAAATACGGAGAAACTAGTACTCACTTTTATCCGCGAAGCTGTTTTTTCTTCTTTTTCGATTAATTTCAGTGGCCACTGCCACCATCCTCGCTGGAACTTGCTGTACTGTTGCTTGGCATGCATCTTTTGTTCGTAGTTCTCTGGCTGCCGCTAGGTGCGCTGTTGTTAACTGTGTGTCTGGGTTTGTGTCGTCTGCTATTTCCGGGCGATAACTGTTGTAGTAGGGGAATCCAAGTGTGGTGCGCTTGCCCGCTATCGATGTTTAGCTTGTGCGGGAAGTGCATTATGGCATGCGTTTCCTTGATTTTGGTGTCTATGAGCGTGTGGGTAGTGGCCACTGAAATTAATCGAAAAAGAAGAAAAAACAGCTTCGCGGATAAAAGTGAGTACTAGTTTCTCCGTATTTATATACTACCGCGTCTCTCTTTTCCCAAGTATGAATAGCAATTGGAGTTTATATACTGAAGCACCACAAAATGGTCTGATAATTTATTTTAAAATTGCCTGGAAAATCTGGAAAAGTCGTTTGTTTTGCCGAAATGAGAGTGGGAATCCTGTTGAAACAGTTGTAAAACAAACCTATAGACATATTTATATCTTGGCAGTAAAGCTCTTTTTATTTAAATGACAGTTGTATGTGTACCACTAGGCTTTGTCTTCGAGTGTTTTCCCCTCAATTTGCTTGGTCGAGTGTCATTCACACGTGATGTCATGGTGCATGGGAAACAAGGGGCTCGCGATTCCGTATGCTATCTAGCATCATCCATGCAAACTATTGGGTGCTCGAGTGAAAAGCTCTTGCTGTAGCATTCTAGTCGATATAATATGAGTCCATTCTCGAGTGGACATTAATTTAATATAGAAAGTTTACACAAGCTTGTTGTACTCATATTTCAAAGCAGGAAAATTATATATTCTATGTAAACAAATACTTTATTTTTAATTGTTGTAAGGGATTATTTTACATTTCATTTATTCTTAGGATGTTGTATTGTTAACATGTTTATGAGATAAGCATTGTTCTGTGTAGCATATTAAGTGTTTGTAAGGTATGAGTAATAGTAACTGAAATTTTGTTACTTTTTAAAAGAGTAGCGAACAGGGGTTACTATTTATGACAAATGTAACTGTATCAACAGCCATTTTTTACATTTTCAAGTGTCATCATCATCCTTTGCCGTTTCCTGCCTCTGGCTGGGTCGGCATAGAAGTCAAGCCTCTCCATTTTTTCCTGGTTTTCCACCACTCCTCTCTTTCCATGGTGTTCCAATCTTGTCCTCTTCTCCTAACACTCTACGCTATCTGCTTTTCCACCAACATCTTGGTCTCCCCCTTGGCCTTATTCCCACTCCTTGTGCATGGTAAGCTCAAATGTTTTCCTTGTATTATAATTAAGGAAGGTCCGATATGAAATTTTCGTCAATATCGATAAAGTACCGATATAAAATTTACTCATACCAATAACCAATATTCAACCAATCTTATATAAAATAAATCCAAATAGTGAAGAACCTGAATGGTTCATTGACCACCTTAATAAATGTACGTTATCAGATGACTGCAATGCAAAAGAAGTTGTATATTTAGACATTTACTTTTTTAAAGAGTAGCACATGGAGATTATCCATAAAAATTATAACAATAGAGCAGAATTTTGCACTCAATTATAAGATATTTATAGATATATTGGATTGGTAAAATTATCGGTATATTTTACCAATACACTGGTTGGCTGATACAATAGAGTACTGATTAATCTGTCCCATCCCTAATAATTATGATATATTAGAGCAACTAATGGGTTAATTATACTCCTGTTGCAAATCTACATGACCTGATCAGTAGTCCTGGTTTCTAACCCATGACAAAATTAGTCTTTATTGTCCCTATCTATTTCATCAGATCATTATTCATTCTTTTCATTGAGATTAATCTAAAGTAGAAAATAGATGTGCCATGCCAAATATAAAGTTATTAATAACTTTTTATTTTCTAGGTTTCTGGACTGCCAATCAGAAATGGTGACCGTCATGCAGGAGAGATTGCTTCGATGTCCCTGGAGCTTTTGGAAAACGTCAAGACTTACAAGATAGCTCACAGGCCTCACGACACCCTCAAACTGAGAATTGGCATGCACACAGGTAATAAGTTTCAGAGAAATTGACGCTACTCATTGATAATTGTAGTGGAAATTTAATTCCCTCATTTGGAGCTACTAATGTTCATATGTTTAGAAAGTCTATGATAAATATAGAGGAGCTAAATATAATCGGTTTCATGAGAGCAAGTGGGGAGTTATTGGTGGATTTGGTGTAGAAAAGTAACAAGTAACAAATGAAAGAATTGGGAGTTGATGCTCTGACAATGTCTCACCCAATTAAAAGCTGCTTCACTGGCCATGCCTCCTCATGGGCTGATGAGGGCCTCCCCAATGGCGCAATGGTAACGTTGTCACCTTGTAATCAAGGGGTCCCAGGTTCGATACCTGCTAGAGGCACATAGTGGTTCGGATCCCACTTTAAACTGTAGGTCCAGTCTCGATTAGCCTTACTGTGCATCAAGTGGACTTAAAACACCAAATCAATAAAATCAAAATCGTGGGCTGATGAAGTTTAGCATATGAAGCAAACTCCATGATCCAATAGCCGTCTGGGGGGCCAGGGCCTTCCAAGCCACTTTTTCAATGGATGACATGTGGTCAGCACATCAAGACCCATTGCCACTGTTTTCTGGCTTTTGAGACTGGAACCTGCTCTTTCTTCTCTTCAAGTAACTCCTCAATTGTCCTCATGATGCTGGATGAACATAAAAATTTTTGGAGCTCCCACCAGGAATCGAACCTGGGACCACTCACATAAAAGGCAAGAGGCTCTAAGCATTTGGCTAATGGAAGCCCTGGTTTAGTTCAGGTCACTTTTGTTCCTCTCTGCAACATTGTGGATCTGTATCATAATAGTTTTCCACTTCATTATACAGGGTGTCCACATGAAACCCCCTTAATTTCAAATTACAATTGTGAGGAAACTATTTGACATAGAGCATTGCATTTTTTAAAAATATAATTTAGTGAACATCTACATGTTCTCATTTCATTACCCTCAAAATGTCTAGCCGCACTAGCATGTCAGGGGGATGAAGTGGCTAAGAACGTGTCATACGGAGCCTTAATTGTCTTTACATGTACTGGATCTCATTCAAACAAACATCTGAACTGTCTTTGAACTGAAATTGGCAATTTCGTTTCCGCATATGGCACCATGTATTGTGCTTTCTCTTGGGCTGTCATCATCGTTGCCAATTAATCAGCACCTAACAAAAAAAAAATTGAGTTGCTTTACATGATGCCACAAACTGCAAGGCTCTATGTTGAATATTTTCCACACAATTGTAATTTGAAACCAGGGAGGTTTCATGTGGACGCCCTGTATATACATGTTTGTTTCTACAATGTCAGTTTTAGCACATTGAGTGCTCGGCTCACGATCTCACCACCAGTAGTTCCAGGGTTGAGTTCTGGCATGGGTATGGATGTTTCGTTGGGAGTTCCCCTTCACCAATTTCATCTAATCACCAATCATGCAGTGGCAGAACCAGAAGTTACGGTTGGGAGGGGTGAATTTTAAGAATCGATTATAACCTGCACTAGCTTCAGTTCGTATGAGTTTTTTGTTTTGTTCACTCTGTGCACAGATAGGCTAATCGTGACTGGATCTACAGTTTAAAGTGGGATCCGAACAACTATATACCTCCACTGTGTAATGAACCTGGAACTTTTGATTACAAGGCGGTGAGGCTTATGCTGGTTTGTAGTACTGTGAACAGGAACCAAGGTGACTTCAATTTTCTAGAGATTGTTTCACAAAAATAAGGGTCTATGTTATTAGATGGTTATTATTGTATATGTCGTTATCATAATTCCTCCCATTACCACGGTAAACCGCACAATCAAATATGACGAGTAAAGTGAATAAATAAAGAAACAAAAACCTCTCTCAAAGGGTATCAGATTCAATCCCCTTTTAAAGCATATTTCACAATGGATCGGATCCAAATTTAAACTGTAGGCCCAGTTCAGATTAGTTGTGTCACGAACATAAAGTTGGTCTAAATAAAACTTCAAAAAAGTATTCTCGAGCCTGTTAAACTTTGTGATAAAAGGCAGAAGATTTGAGCCTTCAAAAATATTATGCATGATAACATACAGGGTTAGTCAAAAGTATCAGGACAGGCCAGTAATAACGAGATGCGTGGAGGGACGAAAATCACGTGTTGCAACTGGGTATTGGTGCGGAAACTGCATTGAATGGGGGTGTAGCCATCATGGCAGCCATCTTTGATTCTGCCATATTGGATATCACACAATATTTTCAAATGGAAAGGTGTATGTATGACACATCAGTTTAGGCTAGAATCGTCCCACAAACGACAATCCGAACTCATTTTGGACCTATCGCCATTTGGGGAAGAGATGGGGTGTCCTATCAGACAAATCTCAATTTTTGCAGTCAAACGTAGCATACCCTATCTCTTCTACGAATGGCGATAGGTCCAAAATGAGTTCGGATTGTCATTTTTGGGATGATTCTAGCCTAAACTGATGTCATACATACCCCTTTCCATTTGAAAATATTGTGTGATATCCAATATAGTGGAATCCAAGATGGCTGCACCCCCATTCAATGCAGTTTCTGCACCAATGCCCACTTGCAACATGTAATTTTCCTCCGTCCACACGTCTCGTTATTACTTTTGACTAACCCTGTATATCCAAAACCGTGGTAGTTCCCAGTTGGGTGGGGATCCACACCTGTTATCATGGTTAACCAATAAGTGGGGGAGAATACCATCCCTCCCCATCCTCTCCACTTCAAGCAGTGTTTGTATTTCTATCTTTGTTATTTTATGTCGCTCTGACACTTTTGATGAGTAATTATTGGATAGAATTGATGAAGGGGCACCCACAAGAGACTCAAGCCTGGATATTTCAGTAGCAAGATTCAAAGTCAACCATTAACCCTCCCGTTGCCAAGCTTTTCGGCACCTTTATTTTACCAAGCGGGGTATTTTGACTACCCCAATACAATTTTGTGATTTAGTGTAATATTTGTGTTTAGATTCTGTTATTTTCAATGAATATCTTTATTTAGTATTGAAATACAGTTTTTCAAATTATTAAAAGTATTTAAACTGAACATAAACACCGTATGGAGTCACTAGTGCAGCATTGCCATGTATGCATGCTCTAATTCAACTCAACAATACTAACCTGACACAATAGAGAACAATATATGTTATTTGAGCTAAAAAATGGATGTATGGTAAAACTCAACAATGGAAAAATTAAATAACGAAGATGAATGAGATACATATTTCGTAAAAACCTTTATTTTTGACAAATAAGAAGATAAGACATTTCATACCAAATGGGTTAGTTTCACAACCCCACCAACATATCCCGTCAACAATAACTATAAAAACAAAAAAATTGAGTCAGTCACGACTGTGAATACAATTTCAATCATTTTAGGACAAAGTCATGAAACCACAAGTATGTAGCTCTTTAGAAAAAAATATTATAGGGAAGAATCAACCTGGGGTAGTCAGAATACCCCGCTTGGTAATGCAAGGGTTAAAAATGCTCAGCCACCAAGCTGCTATAAGAAAAATGCAAAATGCAGTAAAAGTACAATAATGCAACTTTTACTTTTACAGGACCTGTAGTAGCTGGAGTGGTTGGACTTACAATGCCACGGTACTGTTTGTTTGGTGACACAGTGAACACTGCAAGCAGAATGGAATCAAATGGTGAACCTTTGAAGATCCACCTTAGTCCTCAGTGCAAGGAAGCTGTGGAGAAAATTGGAGGCTACGTCATGGAAGCACGAGGCTTAGTCCACATGAAAGGCAAGGGAGACGTTAAGACTTACTGGCTAATGCAGGCTACCGAGGGTGCAGTACAGAAGAGAGAGGTGGATGCTAGCGAATCACCACCTTTATTTTGCCGTCCGGGTGTGGACAACCGCGGACGAAGAAGTCCTAAGCTGAACAGCGAGTCCAGACAGGCCTCGATTTGCGGAGCTGGGAGCCGGCGTCAGTCAGCAGCGGCTGTACTGAGAAGTCAAGAGAGCACCGAGAGCCCCGGAACACCTGTTCCGTCAGCAATGTGGGATTCGGAGACGAGCCCGCTGAAGCGAAGAGCATTCCATTGGACCAATTATGCTGTAGCAGCTGAGAAGCCTGCTGAAGCCTCCAAGGACGCAGTTGACCCATGTCCCATGGGGAGTCAGAAACTTTGTTGTGTGCCAGAAGAACGAAAACATAAAGACAGTGGTGTTAGTAGTAGTGCAATTCGTGAATCTAAGTCTTTAGATCTGTTTCCTCCAGACCTCAAAAACAAACACGTGTACCTTCCACATTTGTTACCAAAAAGGGATGCGAGGTCGCTAGAAAACTGTGCTAATGGTGCTAAATTCTTGGACATGCGCGTGACGTTTCCGAATGGCGATGTGAAACAGAGGAACAGCCTAAAGGGTGACGTCGCAACACCACTTCTGTGTAACAATATAGACACTTGTGTTCCAAATAGTCATAACAAAGAGGAACAGGATGAGAAGGGCCATCCTAAACGGTGGCATTCTCTAGATGAAGTGGCAAGCAATTCATCCAAAAAGTCAGCCAAGACTTCATTGAAGAGCTGGCTTGTTGGTTTGTTTAATGGGAATGGCTTGAGAACAAGCAATGCCTCCTTGCGGAAAAATGTTGGTTACTCTGACCTTCAAACAGAGAAAGAAAGCATTGTTTGATGTACGTTTTTCATTCTGTTGTAAAAAAAAAGAATGAATCTAAAGAAGCGTATCATTCAGGGAATGAAACTGCAAGGCAGACATTTTTGTATGGCTGTGAAAGTATTTTTTTTTCTAAAAAAAAAAAATAATAACAAGGTGCCAAGTGTCTCAAAATTTATTTTGTAAATATAAAAATATAGACAAAAAGCATTGAAAAAGTTGAGTTACGCAAAAGGAAAGGTAAATGTTGTTGATGTGTTAGCATTGTTTGACATATTTTGAAAGGAAAGTATGTAGGTTTTCATAAAAGATATCTAAATCAAATTAATTATGTTTACAGTATAATTGTTACTCCTATGATGTCCTCTACATTTATTCTGCATGTTTAAACATTCCTGTCCATCTGCCAGTTGTCAGGTGGTCCTGAGTTTTATCCAGGATTGTAAAATGTCCAGAACCCATAAATTGTAATGGGTTCTATTGGGTTCCATAACATGACCAAAACCTTTTATTAAATTTGGTCCAAGTTGGATATAGTGTCATTTCAATACCGAACTTGTACCATATTTAAATTGGTCTGGAAAAAAAGGTTTCGGAACTGAATTGAAATACTTTTTTACAAAATAAGGTTCTTTACAACCCAAAACCCATTTACGCTTGCTGACTTTGTCTCCCTGACTGTAATTGCATTTATTTACAATTCCTGGATCTTTAACAACCCTGGTTTCATCCCTGGTGGAATCACATTACACAGTAGTTTGGACTCCTCTTTAAAGTAAAAGTCGAGTTCACCCTACAGGGGCCAAGCAGGGGCCAGGGGGGGGCTCAGTCCTCCCTGGCACTGCCATCAGCCCCCATTGACATTGGGTAAAACTATTTTGTGTAATTTGTTTCCAGTGAAGATTGAGAATGTGGACAGCTCACAATTTTAAAGATAAATACACAGAACATGAACAGCAGCTATTACATTCGCTCATCTTGTTTATGAGCAGAAGTCTTAAGTAGCTGCAAATATTTTCTTCTAGACTTTGTAAGTTCTTTCATAAGGGGTCTTCTTTATCTGTACCTTCACTGTCCCTGTTGCGACCTCCCGTTTAGACAGAAATCTGTGACTTTGATGTCATCATGCAAATTCCCTTCGCATCTGCATCAAAGGTCAACAGCTCTCAAGATTTGGGAACGAAGGGGAGTGTCATTGCTTCGGCCGGGCATGAAATGTACTGTAGGCAATGTGATTGAATATTGTGCGTTCTTTTGTGTGTGATATACATGTCTGTATCATCTGTAGTATTGAGTGTGCAGTGGTCCCCAAAGTGTGCACCGCTGCACCCTGGTGCGACGTGGCTGGGTTTTAGGGTTTCCGCGAAATGTTACATTATTTTCACTGAAATGATTATATTGTTCCAAATATTTGCTCATTTAGTACTTTTTACATGTAAAATGTTTCTGAATTTGAGAACTGTGTATAAATTCTTTTAACTAAGGCAAGCAACCTAACCACACTAATTGGGCGTTGCAAGTGCTAGATAGGCTTACGTTCTGACCAGGGTGCCGCGAAAAAATCTTGAAACACTAGGGGCGCCGTGAAACGAAAAAGTTTGGGAACCTCTATTGTAAGGGATGATATCAGTTTCAATCAACTAACACTCCAAGAGATGGTTTAAAAGATGTTGAAAAATGTAGTATCTGTATGATATTCATAAATTTTAGATAAGTTAATGACACCCCCCACCACACACACACACACACACACACACACACACACACACACACATCTTCATTTAATACTTTTAACCTTTTGAAAAATAGACTTGGTTTACAAAGCCCCCCCTGATAACCCGTGAGCCCCCCCCCCCCTAGAGATCAATTCTAGCTACGGGCCTGTCACCCTATCTGAGCAGTGTGTATACGTAAAACAAACTTAGCCATCCTCCAACCTATCCTCGTAAAACATTGATATCTCAGCCGGTACACTAATGGCAAAATAAATAGTAGGTGAATTGTCCATGCCACTTGCAGTCAGTCAGTCTGTTTTCCACAATGTGATGATCATAGATGGAAATAAAAATGCCAACAAGCAGAGGACATGTGATTCACTTTAACAGTATTCCATTCCTTAAAACAACACAGGATGTAGAATGAAAGTATGAAAACTGAACATTTTGTCTATTATTATATTTGCTGTTGGCTGTACTAGAGCCATCATGATATTGCAATACACCTACCAAATACTATAATTGTGATGTCCAGTTGGTAGGGAACCTGACTGGTATGTAGGAGACCAGAGTTCGATTCCCAGCATAGGTGATCTCAGGTGGAAAATTTTCCGACAATGTTCCTGCATAGAGCAGATCTGGAATTTATTCAGCCTTGAATAAATGAATACTTGGGGGTTAAAGACAGCCGAAGCATGGTGCAGCTCACATCACCTCCACAATAAGGCTTAAGTCATGAAAGTGTAAAGCCCTGCCTCTACACCACCTGTGTGACTTGCATGACACATCAAAATTTTCTGGGGATAGCTTCATACTATTGAAAAAACATCAAGAAAAAGAAGACATCACAATATGTACATTACCTACCTAAAGTTCTTTGTAATTGTCCATGTTACACTAATTTCTGTGTCAATAATATTTGTTGTGTGCCAGAAATTTGTTAATTTGGTTAATGTCTATTTGCAAGGAATGTACTACAATGAAAGTGTGGCATGAAAAGTGTTAATATTTTCTAATGCTATAGTAACTTGGAACCTAGAAGTACTATGGCTTGCATTCATCTTTTCCAGATTTACTGTTATTACATTTAAATAGTATATACAGGTTAAAAAACAAATCATGGCAAAAAAAAAAAAGGCTGCTTGTTAATTGATTTCTGAGATGGTATCAAAAGGTTTCAACACTAGTTCTGTAACATGCCAATGGACCAAAAGCGTGCAGTAAAGAAAGGCAGAGCAAGCGCTGCTTGCATTGTTTTTTAAATCAATTTTGATCACTTAAGTTTGTGTTTTACAATGCCTTTATACATCTTATAATGGAATTAATTTACTATAAGATATTTACATTGCAGACTTTTCAATTCCCCTATTTCCTGTCTGCTGAAAACATAAACTCTCCTTGAGGACATTGGGACACATGGCATGACTGACTGCATTAGAGCGAAGAGGACTGCTCGCCCTTCTCCCTGCTTTTCAAATGACTTATGCAGTTCTTGCATGCTCACTGTTCGTCACCCTTCACAAAAATAAGTCTACAGCAAGCAATACCATGTCCACGTTTGTCTTTGGCAAGGGTGTTGGAAAGAATTCGTTCACACTGGCCACAATGTTTGCTAAAATCCAGAATTTTCTGTGCATTCGTAGCACCACCTAATGCGGTATGATTATTCATGTGTGAAACTTAATAGTAATCAACAAATTAGATTGTGAAGTTACTCAGTAATCACCAGTTGTATGATATCTATAACAAATAAAATCATAGTTCGTACTTGAACATATCCGTCATGTGGTCAGTTACTCAGAAATATAGAGGGTATGTAACATTGGAAATAGGGTGAAAAGGAGGGTGCATTTAGAAGTGTGGGTGCTGTGGATGTGTGTTTTCTTTATTGTAATATTGTGCTGAGTTTTTCTGTTTTTGTGTGGTGATTTTGCAGCCTGGCGTAAAAGTATAATTCTACATCGAAAATTATCGCCATGGTTGACAAACCATAATTTGCAGTGGTGCAGGTAAGAACTTGATTAGGGATCTTCTTTCAAAACCATTCAGTTCGAGAATATATGGTGAAAAGTTGGACGTTGTGAACCATGAGAGGCCATTTCCTGAACTATGCATAACCAAACCAAGTAAGAAAGATGGGAAAGTTTTCATTAGACAGTTTAAAGCATCTCAATACAACAATATTATGTGGCAGCAATAATCTTAATAAATTATTTTGTTGACCATGTATTTTGTTCAACACAAATTTAGGAACATGGAACTATACAGACTACAGTGACTTGAGTAATTTTAATAATGCAGTGCAAAGACATGAACGTTCCCAGAATCACATCTGTGCTTGCATCCAATTGAAGACCTTCGGAAAATCGAGAATTGATATACAGTTAGAGCCACACACACACACACACAAACAAACAAAAAAACAAACAAAACAAAAAAAGCTGCAGTTTTAAAACACAATGAAACTGTGAAGGAAAACAGAGAAATTTTTAAAAGATTTATAGATGTAACACGTTTCCGTGGTAAACAAGAACTTGCATTTAGAGGTCATGACGAAACACATTGTTCAACTAATAGAGGGAATTACATAGAATTATGCAAATTGATTGGTAAATATGATCCTGTTCTTTGTAATCATTTGGAAACTGCAATAATGTTTACATAGCTCTCAAACAGAATTCAAAACTATCTGATTGAAAGCATCAGTTCAGTACCTATGAAAGAAATTAAAACAGAAGTCTCGGCAAGCACTTTTGTTTCTATACTTCTTGATGAAGCAACAGATGTCCGTAATAAGTCACAACTTTCAACAGTTTTACGATACGTAAGAGCAGATGGTGTGGTTTCCAAGAGATTTATTTGCTTTGACAGTAAAGACAGAACGGCAACAGCATTAAGGCAACACATTTTCAAAGTAATTGAAGAATTCAATTTAGGCAACAAGATCGTCTCAGAGGCTTATGATGGTCCAGCAGTTATGGCTAGTGAACTGAATGGCTTACAGTCAAAAGTAAGTGAAATGTATCCAGAAGCTATGTATGTTCACTCCTACATGCATGTCTTTATATTTAGTGCTGGTGCAATCTGCAAACAGTGTTAAAGAAAGTAGTATCTTTTTTAAAATGCTATCGGGGTTAGCTACCTTTCTCTCTCTGTTTCTACCAAACATAATTGAGGGTAATGGAAGACAAGAGGAACAGATTCAACACATTCTGGAAGCGAATGAACATTCATAAGAATCTGTCTGAATTTCGACACACAGGTTTTACATCTGACGAGGAAACTGTTCGGTACTACAGACAAATATTCGTTAAAATTCTGGAATTATGCAAATAAGGACAAAATATGCAAACATTGATAAACTTTCATTTCTTGATTGCTAGATAGTAGTAAATTCCAATAGTTCTCAAAATTTTCCTGACTGCACCTTAAAATCTTTGCAGGCTACATATGGCCATTATTTTGATTGCCTCTGACTGAGAATTGAAATAACTGTAATGTATAAATCTGAAGATTTCCATGGTAAAAATGTTTGTAATTTATACAAGTACCTACACAACATGCAACTCACTGATTGCATGGCTGAACTATGTAAAATGTGTTTGCTGGTTATGACTATTCCTGTGACAACAGTATCTGTGGAAAGGTAATTTTCTGCCTTGAAGAGAATCAAAACTTACTATTGCAGTAATCAAAGGTAAGAGCGTTTATCAAATTTGGCACTGCTTTCAATCGAAAGCACATTGTTAAGCAAGCTGTGCAATAGGTGCGAATATGGAGACGTGATAGATGAATTCACCAACAGACAGCAGGAATTCCAACTTAAATAGGGTAATAAGTTTTACAATTTATAATTAGATTTTTTAATATTTTATCTGTATTTTTCATTATAAACTCTAGGATTTTATTGAGTAAATAATAATTATATGAAAAAACACTCGTCCTGCAGTAGATATTACACATGCAATATGCTAGGTTTTCTCGCATTAAAATTCACCATCCCATGAAATAAATATGCTTGGGAAGAAATAATTTGATCGTGGTGGAGCCAGGAGGTTTTGATGTCACATGTGAACAAACTTTGCACCCAGTGGCGTAGGGGCCGTTCCTGCAACTTCTGGGTGGGATGGGGGGCACTCAATGCTCTCTTTGCGCTCTTGAAATTTTAAAAAACAATTCAAAGTATAAATTCTTAAAGGCGAGCACTAATTTTATTTATTTATTGACTGTTCATGAACTTAGAATATCTATCCACAGATTTCCATGAATTGTAAGTGTCAATGGGAACCATAAATGACTTTCACGACTCGGTTTCCATTGTTATTAATTTTTAATATGTGAGATATGGTCAAGTGGGTTCTCGATAGAATATCATAAGACAATGTCTGCATTAATAAGTAGGGTGTACTGGCTCAGCCAGAGGGACCCCAGACAACTTGACATGTGGGTCTTCTCCGATATGCTGAATTAATTTACTTACAGATACATGTTGCCGTTAATATGAAAGAGAAAAACATTCATACCTTTACACACAGTTTGTCGGAAACTTAGAAGATAAATTGTCTACATGTAACCGATCTTGACGCACTCCTTATAAAAGTTGAGCCGCCCTCGCTGGGGAAAAAAGGGTGGCAAGAGACGTTAACGTCTTTTCTGGGGAACGGTTGATGTGCGTTGCACAGAAGTCAGTCCGAGTCAAGCATTGATACGGTTAGGATCCGTGTTACGTTAGTTATTGGTTTCGCAGGCTGTGAAAAACTATAATTGAACTAACGGCCATGATCTCTGCCGGAAAGAGAGATAGTGTCTAAAGAATAAACTGTGAGTGAACTATCGGCCTGTGCAGTATCTCTACCAGAACCTGAGAAAAAGTTACCGAAGAAGAGAGGCTACATGTTTATTATGAACCAACGACAGGAGGATTAGAAGATTGAAGATGTCGAACTCGGTATCAGCAAGATTTGTGCTTTCCCCCCAACTAACCCTAAGTGTTCACCGTTAGTGTTTTTCAGCATGTTTATCGCCAAGTGAATTGAATACCTAAGTAGTTACATCGAAGACGTAAGTACTCAGTGAAGTAACCACTAAGTTTGGTCTAATATCTCAACAAATTCACACCAGAAGCTGACTAATCTGTGTATTCCGGAATCGTTTGTAAACCACAGACGTCAGGTGCCTGGGCCTTTAATAAATATTAATACTGTATTTTGTGGTGTATGAATACTTAAGATACTAAAATTTCACTGCTAGTCTCATTTTGTGTTATTGATGTTGTTCGACGGCAGAATAAAAAATTGCACTAATAAAACCCAAGAAAAAACGATATATACAGTTATCAAGCAATCCAGTTCTTCAGTCATGCAATAAATAGTCAAACTTCATAATTCATGGACTTCTACTATTAATATTAGCTTTAAGTGTTGTATTTAAAATGTAACTTCCCACCAAATATTATTCAATTGATAGATTGAATTGTTGTTTTAAGTCCACTTTATGCACCAAAACTATTAAAGAAGTTTGAAGCTTTATCATATTCAAATAAGAGTTTGTTTCCTATATTATCTACACCTGTCAAGTGTTACGGTTTATTATTCTCCATTCTTAGTTATAGTCTGACAAGGTATTTGATTTTTCATTGAACTGTTAAACACTTCAAAAGGGCCCTAAAACTTGGTAGGAGGTGGAACCCAGTTGACAATTATCCCCTTGCTCTAGGGACTAGTACCTCATCTCCCGTCGCATAGTACACGAGTTAAATGTCACCATTATTTTGGGTTTGGGTTATTTTGTGAAGTTCATTTAGTTTTATATTAAAACTTCCTGTCGAACCAGTTCTTTTCCAGTCTGATATGATTTTATTACGATCTACAGTCGTCGAAGTGTACATTTTTAAACAAAAATACATTAAAAGTATTAAATTTCATCTAATTACGTAAGTGAGTATATATTCGTTGTAAACTACGTTTCGGAAGCTTTACTGCTTCCTTCTTCAGGTGGTTGTATTTTAGGCTCGGAACATCAAGCCACGTTGGAGAAGTGTCATACAAGAATACTAGGTAAAAGGATGGGGTTAAAAATACTTCATGGTGCTTGACACTTACAAATTTAAAACTACCTTTGTTAAAAAAAAAACTTAAAACTCATGAAAAAACATGTTAAAATCACCAACACAGTATGCTCGAGTGGCTGTTGAAAGCGCTAGTTCCCTGCCAAGGAGTTGTGGGGAACTTCCTCTCCTACAAGTGGTCCCTCCCTCATTCTTTTTCCCCGTCACCAATCCAAGGAGAATTCGCGTTCCACTTCGGCTGCTTTCCTTACCTCCGCGGTGACATGGAAGCCTATCGGGGCATTTTTGTCATACATATTGCCCCACTTTTTAAAAAGATAATCCATGCTTCACCTTGGCAGGGAACTAGGGCTTTCAACGGCCACTCAAGCATACAGTGTTGGTGATTTTAACATATGTTTTCGTGAGTTTTAAGTTTTTTTTTAACAAAGGTAATTTAAAATTTGTAACTGTGAAGCGCCATGAAGTATTTTTAACCCCATCTTTTTACCTAGCATTCTTGTATGACACTTCTCTGACGTGGCTTGATGTTCCAAGCGTAAAATACAAGCACCTGAAGAAGGAAGCAGTAAAGCTTTCGAAACTTAGTTTACAACGAATATATACTCACTCACGTAAGTAGACGAAATTTAATACTTTTAACGTATTTTTGTTTATAGATAGTGAGTAATACACACGTAGCCAATATGCTATTGTAAATTTTTAGAGTATGGTTGAGAGTATGATTGATCGAGTTTGTGGATAGGTGAGAGAATACCTATATAGATCAACGTGGAGAGACTACAGTAGGTGGGGGATGCTTATGCAAATTATCCTAACTAAAGTGTAAATCACAAACCCTGAGACCTTCTGTAAACAAACCGTCTCACCGATTTGATGTATCACTCCGCGTCAGCTGATTCATGACCACAATCATCTGCTGTTACACTCATAGTTCACCGCACCTATTCATTTTATATAAGAGCCTCTGAATGTGAGAATCTGCTCTCAAAACATCAGATGAATATGCAGCCGCATACATTGTTACTTTCCCGGTCATTCTCTCTTTCATAACCCTTAAAACTGCAGACATTGACATGCCACTGCACTAGGATACCAACATAACCACTTCATTTACTGGTTTCTCAGGATACCACTGACAGAACGTTACATAAATATTGAGTAGAATCTGTTTCTCACACCTTTTCTAAGGACAAGTCAAACAGTATTACTAAGTGGCACTACTTCCTTGCTGTTCACATGATTATATTTTAGAAAATAACAAATGTTATAAAATATCATTATGTACACTAATCTCTAAGCTCATTGAAAGTTATAATGCATATTTCTACAAAATGTTCACACTTATCTTGCCTTGCCATGTCACCAAGTTATTTTATGAAGTGCACTATATTTGGCAGAACAAAAATCGTTATTAGGATGCTCATCAAAGTTTCCAATCGCAATAAATTTACGAACTTTCTTTGTCCTGTTTTGATCATCATCATCAATATATTTATTGGACTTACATCATTGCATATGGCTGTTTATGCCCATTATATATTTTATTTACATAAGATACAATTTACATAAAATCTACAAACAAATTTCAAATACACTCCTATCTATATCAAACCTTAGAAATATACATTACCATTCATGATGGATGTAGTAAACATGGTTTAAAATTACTTACGTGAAATTTAGAAAATTTCGCACTTCTGGGTAGCACAATTTAATGGTTAAATCCTATTAATTTCGAAGATCCACTGTCTTCATTCACAAAAGGGTACGGCGTTTGAAGCGGAGATGGTACTGCGTCACTGCATTGTTTGTTCCTGGCAGCGGTTGTTCTACCGTACCCTTTTGTGAATGAAGACAGTGGATCATCGAAATTAATAGGATTTAACCATTAAATTGTGCAAGGCGGAAGTGCGAAATTTTCTAAATTTCACATAAGTAATACATTACCATATATATCATTTTGTCTAAAAAAAAAAATGCAAGTAAAATATATTCAATTCGCATGCAAGAAAGAAGCCAAATTTATTTATTTTTCTTATTCTTTTTTTTTTTGTCCCTGTCAACATTAACTTGTCGACTTTGGACATCGTTATTGTTTTTTATTTGTTTTAATGTTTTCTTCTAAAGTTGATAGTTAGTCTCACAAATTAATCGGAATCACAAATATATAACAATTATTATAAATAATTCACTTTTTTTGTCCATTTTGCTGTTTCTTAAAAATCACTTTATATTTCAAGTCTACATTTTCGAGAATATGCATACAGCATCCATATTAATGAAGGGGATAAATCTGTTAAAATGGATGATAGTGATATTGGAAATGGAATTTTTAAACGTTGAAAACCTTTGTAGAGTATGATTTGTTGATCTGAATAGATTGGACATTCTAGAATTAAATGTTGAGCATCAGGATTATTATTGCCACATTTACAATTTTCTTGAGTTTTAATTTTTATTTTTGCTAAATGTGCTGGTGTACGTACGTGTCCTGTTCGTAATCTATTAATAAAAACTATGACTTGCCGTGGGAGTGTGTATTAATTGAACCAAGGGACTTTAGATTTAAATTCTGCAATCCATCTATATGTGTTGCCCACAAACTTAAATTGATCCTTGCACCATTCATTCCATTGTTCCATAATTTTGATTTTTACTTGTGGTAATAAATCAGTATACATTAACCTATTGAAACTTATGAGTTGTAAGTCTCTGGCCTGTTTAGCATATATGTCCACTCTATCATTTCCTACATTAATATTATGTGCTTTTACATAACTGAATTGTATGTCAATGTTTCTTTTGCAAGCAAATTGAATTTGTTGAATAATTAAAATAATAAGATATGATTGGTAGGGACAATGATTTATGGTAAATAAAATTCATGAATTTCGCAATTAAAAAGATACAATTTCGTTTCGTTTCATTTCGCATTTTGATTTGTATTTCGCGGAACTTCGTGAATAAATTGGAGCCGAAAATGCTCATAACTCTTATCCACTTGTCTCGAAACAAAATTATACACACTTGAAAATAATTTCGCGTTTAAAGCGTTCGCGAAATTTCAGTGTCCCTAATGATTGGTGACATAATTTGGAATAGGATGTAGATAATGCTTGAAGAACACTCAGAGAATCTGTAAGGAGAAGATTTTTTAAAAAATCTTCCGCTATTCCATATTGTAAGGCTTTGTATAGGGCGTAACTTTCCGCAGTAAAAATAGATGAATCTATAGGTAAACTAAATTGTTGATAAATGTTTTTCTCTAGGATGTAATAGGCACATCCTACACCATTGTTATTCTTAGAACCATCGGTGTAAATCATTACATGCATTGGCCATTTTTCTCTGTACAATGCATGTAAACCTAGATCTCTGAAGTGGATTGAACATTGAGTATATAATGGAATATCTAGTTGATAAATCAAAGGATGTAATGACAGTATACAAGGAAATATGAGGTGGTATGAGGATTTATTACATCGGCTTCAGCCCATTGTTTTTGTATTTCAAACAATTTATTAAATGGATGAGGATGATTTT
Source organism: Lepisma saccharinum (assembly GCF_977018435.1). Classification (NCBI taxonomy): domain Eukaryota; kingdom Metazoa; phylum Arthropoda; class Insecta; order Zygentoma; family Lepismatidae; genus Lepisma; species Lepisma saccharinum. Next base: position 72,787,937 of record NC_139242.1, on the reverse strand, counting down.
CACATGATTTGAGGAGGAATTTTATTGTTAATTGAATCCGCCTGTGACTCAAAGAAGTTTCTTTACTCTCCATATAAACACTTACATTGGGGATCGATTGCATAAGACGTAGACAAATTCTCAACACTTTTCTTTGTAATATATCTATTTTGTCAAGTAGATTGGATTTTGCTCCCCCGTAGCTGAAAGCTGCATAGTCGAAAAATGAGCAAAAGCAATTTTTATAAAAGAGAAGTAAAATTTTTGGGTGGCCTCCCCATTTTGTTGTTGTCATGCTACGAATTATGTTTAAAAACTTTTGACCTTTGTTTAATAAATATAAAATATGTGTATTCCATGTAAAACGTCTATCAAAATGTACACCTAAATATTTGTGAGAATCTGTCACTGGGATGTCAGAAATTTGTAAAATATTATTGGGATAACTGTCTGTGCGTTTGTTATTAAAGCAAATGATTTTGGATTTATTTTCACTAAGGGTTAGTCCTGCATTATGAAACCATTCTCTAATGGTGCTAATTAATCTCTGTGTTTTGATTATACCTTGGGTTGCATCATCTGTAGTATAGTAAAAACAGAAATCATCTGCGTATTGTACTATCTGGAACGGATAAAGAGGTATGGAGTGAATTTCATTTGTGTAAATATTAAATAATAAAGGACTTAAAGGTGCACCTTGAGGAATTCCTATGGTAGTGAAACGAGGGTCACTAATTTTTCTGAGAACCATCCATATATCTTTCTATTGGAATATAGGTTCCATATGATTAACGATAATTGAGGATGAATGAAAAGATTTTCTAATTTGTTACAGAGCATATGTAAATTGATAGAATCATATGCTTTTTCTACATCTATAAAAAGACTATAACAGTATGAATGACTAATTTTGCTATTTTGAATTGCAGTGCTTAGGATAGCTATTGCATCTTGACTGCCATAATTGATTCTAAAGCCAAGTTGAGTAGGATAAAAGGAACGTTGACGTTCTAGTGTCCAGGTAATTCTGAGGTATATCGTTCGTTCGAAAAAATTTTCCAAGACTGAAATTAACATTATGGGTCTGTAAGATGTAGCACAATGTGGTGGTTTATTTGCTTTTAAAACTGGGAGAACTATATAATCTTTCCACTCCCTCGGTACTATACCGGTACGGAATATGTTATTGTAAAAAGATACAAGAATATCTAAACCTGCTTTAGGTAGACATTTTATGGCTTGGTATGGTATTCCATCTAAACCTGGTGCAGTGGGTTTAATATTATTAATTATGTTTTTTAATTCCTTTGTAGAAATGGGAGGGAATTCAATTGAGAAGTTAGAAATATTTTCCTCTATTTTTTTATATGGAAGGTGTACTGATGGTGGAGCCACAAGCATTAAAATTTGGTCTTACCAACTATTATCTATTGGTTTTCTATGAGGTGGACATGGTTTTCGTAAGGAATTAAATTTATGCCACACATTTCGGGATGATTCCTGCATGTCTATTGAATTGCAATATTTAATCCACGATTCACGTTTTGCTTGTAGAAATATTTTTTTTCCTTGTGCTATTGATTTTTCCCATAATATTAGATTTTCAAGGGTGGGATATGAAGCAAAATGATTCTCACTCCTTTTTCGGTTGGCTTTTGCTGTCTCGCACTCCGAAGTCCACCAATGACTTTTTGGAAAAATTAGTCGTGAAAAATTTACTCTTTTCCGTGAACTGAGCATGTCTAAAACTTCTGTGATATTTTGGAGTAGTGTATAGTATGAAACCGATTGAGAGGAATTTATTTGTTCTTTAAGTAAATAAGATTCTATTAGAATTGTATATGATTCCCATGATATATTATTAATTTTCCAGCGATTTATGGGAAATATGATATGTTGAATTGGTTGTGAGGATATAAAATGTGAATGAATATAAATGGGATAATGATCACTACCATACATTTCTTCCGCTGTGGTCCACTGACATTTTGGTAATAATGATTCTGAAATTATAGTGAGGTCTATTGATGAGGGATTATTTCCGTTGTGTGGGACATGGGTGGGCGATCCATCATTTAGAACAATAAATGAGTTGTTTTCTATCCAGTCGGCTTAGCTGGACCCAAGCCAAATTTATGGGAAATGACTACTGGTTCAAAGAGTTAACCATAAAGGTGAAGAAATAAGTACAAAAGAAAGAGCATTGGGTTTAAAGTGAGACGTCATTTGCGGCAGCATATCCCATACTACAAATTGGCCGTTGTTTTACCTTATGTAATGAATCCTGTAACAACGCTGGATTTTCGTGTGGATTATTTTACTTCTATGAGTTTGCAATGCTTCCTGCATGCACGTGGTTTTGTTTACAGAAGGTCTCAGGGTTGGTGATTTGAACTTTAGGGGAATACTTTATGAAAATTTTCTCAACTAGGGGAACCAACACTTGCTGCAGTGATGATCTATTTTAAAAAAAACAGGCCTTGTATAATAAAAAAATGCCTAAAAATGTACATTTAGTGGTATATCGAAAATAAATGTCATGGTTAAAATTATGATTAATAATATCGAGGTTCACTAACATTAAAACTCCATGTCCGTGTTGCAACAACCTTTCAGGGAATTTAGTCCTTCGGCTCAACTCTTCATTGAGTGATGCATTTTCAATGAATAGATTCCCATCTTCGCTCAATTACCTGTCTCTCAAAACTGACGTTCATGAGTATTTCTCTCTAGTAGATTCCAACTGACCTTGGGTCAACACAGACAAACTAGAGATCCAGTTCAACCTCCAAAACTGAAATGGTAAGTTTACCTTATATATTTGTCACAGTAGGCGAATGTGAGTGACTTTCATGTTGAATTTTGAACTGGTGCAGGCAAGGGGCTAAAGCCCCAATCACCTCATTAAACAATTCCCCAAACATAATAATTTGAATATCTATACATGTATATGTGTAACCTATTTGCTTTTTTAAAAAAATATATATATATCAAGCGAAAAATACAAAATATCATGCACTACATATTTGACCCCTACCACCTTTTCCAAGAAATAATTCTAACTGCGCCACTGCCTTGAAGTAAAAGAAAATATTTCCAATTTCCTTTTTCAGTTATTTATCAGAGATTCATATCCTGATTTATTTTTCAGCAGTTACTACACTGATATATAAGCAGATAATGAAAACTCTGAATGCCAGGCATTTGGGGCAAAAGTTATTTTCTTTTAGGTTCCTATTCAGATAATGTGGCAAATATTTCAACTATCCAACCCTATAACTGTGTGTGGGTGTGGGTGGGAAGGGGGGAGGGAGAGTAGCTAACTACTGCAAGTCTTTGTTAACGTCCAAGAACATGAAGCGAGCTGCCGCCAGGAATGTGGGTGGGGTTAAACAGCAGGCGAGTTGTTTTCGTCCAATCACACTCAACCTTCAGCCAACGGGTGCAGCTGTCATTCTGCTCATCTACTCCACGTGGAGTCTCAGTCACATGACAGGATACGCTGTTGCCGTAGTTTGCAACTTCAATGTGGAGATCGTGGGAAGGTGCTAGTGCGGGAGAGGAATAAGGTTGTGTAGAGTAGATGTGTGGCAACACTGTGCATTGAATGTGTGTGTTGAATGCAGCTGGTGGGTGCGCTCCGTGGACTCCAGAGCAAGCCGGTCGTTAAAGAAGCTAGCATGTCGACTATATATACACATTACAGTATTCTCGATAATTTAATTTACTGAAGGGGGCCTCCAATATTTTGCTTGTGCTATGCCACTGTTTGTACCTAACCCTGAAAACAATAATTGCTATTCATTACTATTGCAAAGTGTGGTTTTCATATCTACCAGTAATACAACTGCAACGTTTTATTGGTATTCAAAGTACATCTATGCATAGTTGGAAACACTACATTCCTAGAGAAGATTGTTCTGAAATCTTCTAGCCCATGACTGTTATTTAATACTTGGTAGCAAACTGTGGAGAAAGTAGTTCTTGTTATTGTGTGGTGGTTCACATGAGTTTTGGTAGTGTTCTGTTGTGTGTTATGTTACTGTGATTACAGTGGCAAGTAGCAAATCTGTAACAAATTGTTGGAAGAAAATTGCATTGGATGTATTCCAACAGAGTTTTGTGAAGGTCTCATTCACTTTTCAATGCACAGGTGTCTTCATTTGGTGCATAACAACATTCAGAAGAAAAAAAAGTCAAACAAAAATTTGGATCACATTTGGGACGATCGTGGTCTTGCTGCCATCAGAAGGAGAGTGTGTATACCATATTTACGTGTGTATAATGCACACGTTGGTTTTCGTTGGGGAAAAGCAACAAACAATTATATCTCGTATACACTGCACAGTACAATTCAGGTTCAAGAAATGGCTTTCTTAGTTGTAGGTCGTGAAGCTGTTGCTATGACGATGAAGAACAAGTGGCACCATAACGATTCAGTACCTGTTGCTATGTGTACCAAAAGGAGAATATTATCTTGTGTATGCAGTCAACTCGCACCATCTCCTCCTATTCCTCCACTATAATTAGCACCCCATGTGCTGGAAGGTGCATGCTCAAATTCTGTGCTGCTTTTCTCAGTGTTGCAAACATTTCAGTTACAAAGTTAAACATCATAGGAAATGGCTGTTTCACTTTTATGGTGTTTTTTTTAAATATTATTATTAAATGGTAAGTTGGTAATTTGTATTTGTGCCTGTTGATATATACGTGTTATATGCAGTGACAGTGAAAACATGTGGGGTTTTAATGTTTGCTGTCCAAATTATCCCATGCATAATACACACCACAGTTTTTAGGGGTAAAAAATACATGAGTAAATATGGTAAGTATCCTACATGCATGTTTGATTATGAATATCAGGTAAAAATAAACTTCTTGATGCAAAAGCCAGAATTCAAACACAAAAGTCTTTATTTAAATATATGATGCAACTGATGAATATAAACAGCTACTGTTTCTATTTACTGTCAGTGTGAACTTAAGACAATCAGCATTAACTTTGTATGAAGTTGATGGCTGCAAATACCACAAATGACTCCTAAGACTTAGTCTTTTTAGAAAAGCTAATCGGAGATGCACTTGTGTAATATACAAGCATTTTGTAGCTAAGGGTGCTTGCTACGTATACAGGTTGTTTCGTAAGTTCGTTTACAACGCTTGGGAGGTGATTGTACGACTGAAAATAAGATGGAAAGTTCATGTAACGAAATTCCGGAAACGGCTTTGTTGCCGAGTTATTGACATTTGAAAAGGTGGGAAAATGATTTTCCGAAGTGAATAATGGCAAAACGGGTGGAGAGAAGTCGTCGGTGTTGGGCAGTTCACTAAGAAATTGGGTACGCTCTTGCCAAAAAATCACGCGGCAATGTTGTGTAATGTCGGCGCAAGGGATTCCCCAAAGGACGCGAACGAAGATGTTGACGGGAGTGGGGTGGGTGTGCGTTCTGAGTGAGCTGGTATCGACGAAAATTGGCATATGTTGAATGGCACCAAAAAACAAAGAAAATTTCCTGAGCGAAGGGCACCATGACGTAAAAACGAAAAAAATGAACTGTCATAGGCTGCATACCCTGAAGGGCACACAGTATGCTTAATGGAGATGTGAAGGGAACCTCATCACAGACGGTTTTCAAAGTGTTCACCATGTACTTACAAGCAGAGGCGACAACGGCGAAACAAGGATTGTCTAGTGAGACCCAACAACCCCGGCGTTTCTGCTATCGATGCTGCAGCTACATTGATGCGGGCAACGAGGTTCTCGGCTGACACGACAGGTGTTTCGTAAACGAGGCGTGTCATCTCTCCCCAGAGGAAGAAATCCAGGGGCGTAATACGAGGGTCACTATTTATATTTTGAGCCTAACAATGAAAAAACAGGAATTTGGCATTGAAAACTGCTTTATTGTTTTTCGAAGGATTCTCCTTTATGGTCAATACACTTTTGCATTCGTTCGAACCATTTGTCAAAGCAGTTTTTCCAATCTTCTTGAGACACCTCCGTAATATGGTTTTTGAACGCATCAACGGAGTCTTCCGCCGACGAAAATCGTTGTCCACGCAATTTATTCTTGACATTCGGGAACAAGAAGAAGTCATTGGGTGCCAAATCAGGACTGTACGGCGGATGACCCATCAATTCGATTTTTTGACTGTTCATAAAGTCGGTTGTTAGACGAGATGTGTGACAGCTGGCATTGTCTTGATGAAGAATGATCCGACGGCGTTTGTTTGTTTTCCGTATTTGACCGAAGACCTCTGGCAAACAAATTGTTGTGTACCATTCAGAGTTGACCGTTCTACTTTTCTCTAAAGGCACAGTTGCCACATGACCAGTTTTCCCGAAAAAACAGGCGACCATTTGTTTCGATGTGCTTCGAGCGCGAACAACTTTTGTTGGATTGGGTTAATCTTGAAACACCCATACAGTCGACTGCTGTTTACGTTCCGGCTCATATGCATATATCCATGATTCGTCACCTGTTACAATCTTATATAACTCTTTTGAAGCACCACGATTGTATTTATTGAGCATTTGTTTGCACCAATTGACGCGAGCGTCTTTTTGAGTTTCTATCAAATTGTGTGGGATCCAACGAGAACATACCTTTCTCACAGCTAAATGATTATGAAATATTTTATATATGCTGGTGGAACTCAGTGGCGTGCGGTGACATTTAAACTAGGGTACGCAACATGGGCCAACCGAAATGAATTATGGGGGCCAGAACCCCCCCCCCTCCCTGGCCATCATGTTATTCAGAAAATAACTTTTTTCTACAACTTTATAATGGGAAATTTCTCATCCTTGTATCAATATCCAAATGTAACGAGGTAAAATATATGTATGATATTTTATATTCGCAAATATATTCTGATAGTAGCTACGTAGAGTCCAACAATTCAACTTTGATTATTTCCTTCATGAAGTGCGATGAACATTGAACGGGAAGGAAATGGCACAATCATTTTCCGTCCTTTCAAATTTCATGTAATAAATTTGATAAATCTCAGTATCCTCTATTTCACACATTTCGCAGAGGAAACCAACGAATAAGGCCAACAATAAAGTTTCACTGTTTTTCTACTCAGTCAATCACTCTGTAGAGATATTTTTTCTTCTCAAAAATCAAAATGCCTAATATACTGCTTACCATCCTTCACAACTCCTGCCTAAAACAATTTTTCCAAATCATGAACAGACCTTCCATTTCGGATTGTTTACACTTTTTTCGTAAATTCCGAAAATTCCTTCTCCAGTATGTCATCAATAACTCCCGGTCCCCCTATTTTATCACTTCACGGCACCGACAGACAATAGAGATCCTGTAATGTAAACAATATGAACGAAACACTCGCTGCAAATTTCACACGACAGAAGAAAACAAAAGTCAACCTCCCACGGTACGTTGTGTCCGGTCCGCTATGCCCGAAAACCACGCGTTCTTGTGGACGAATGAATCGGAGTTGCCAGTCAACAAAGTATTTTGTAGAAGGGAGATAATTAAGGACAAGTAGAAAATACGTCAGCATACATCCCAGAACACTTCAAAAGCTAAACTACCGTACATCACTTTGCAATGTCTGGCGGGAGGGAGAGGGGGAAGGGCTCATTCGAATCCCATTGTAAGAATTGTGTTTTATTATGTTTTTCTTTTATCTATCATTCATTCATATCGTCGGGTCAACAATCAACACCCATGCTATGGAACTCAAAGGAAATGTTGATCCCGAAAGGAGATAAACAGATACTCTCATACTCTGAGAATTGTGCGAAACTTGCAAATTGTTCACATATTTTCCCCTCGACACAGTGACAGCCCATTCTGGTCCTCACCTCCCTATACGAAAAAAAAAACAACTTGCTAGTGTAACTTTAATCTCGCATAAATATTTTATATGTGATAGTTTACGCGTATATTAAATATGATCTTCCACCACTACATATTCTTGCCCTCCTCTCTGATTCCTGTATCACTTTTTATAATGTATTTTTATTGCAACCCAACAGTGATCTATCTACGCGTGGCTGCTAAATGCTAGTAAGCTAAGCATTCCAGAAAAAAATATGTTGACTACTGTCAACATTGCATACGCTGTCAAAATCTTGGGTACCCTCGATGCTTAGAACCGGGAAAGAAGTGAGAGAGGGTAAGGCGGGCAGACCCAAACACGTGGTCGGGGCTGATATGAGCCAATGGGGTTACCTTCCGAATTTCTAGGGTACCAAGCAGAAGAAACAGCGTCTTTCTGCGGAAATCGGCAGGAACGCGGATCGGGTGGGTGCCGAAGTCACAATCGGGATCACTCGGGACTGCCTTCAGGAAGGCAGCAGCGTGTTCGTGTTGAAATCGGAATTTCTTGCAGTGGAACTGCTTTCGGAGCGATAATTGTTGAATTTTCATGTTCGGGGAAGACGAAAAAATGTTTATTTTTTCTTACTGTGTTGTGGGTACGCAGTGCGTACCTTGCGTATCCTGAATGCACGCCGCTGGTGGAACTAATGCCTATGGTTGCCTCAATCTCACAGTATGTCACATGACGATCGTGCACAATGTTTTCTTTAACAACAACTGATTTTGGACGACCTTCGCGAATCTCGTCGGTGAGCGAATGGCGGCCACGATTAAATTCGTTATACCAGCGTTTCACAGTGGCAAAGGATGGGGCTTCATCGCCAAATGTGGAAGTAAGTTGATCGATGCACTCTTGTCTTGATAATCCACGTCGAAAATCGTAAAAAATCATCGCACGAAAATGTTCACGAGTTAATTCCATTTTATTGTTGTCGCGCAATCTCCAAGGCAACATAAACAACACAAATCAAGCTATTGACAAAACATTTGAAGTACGTTATGGTCAATAATGCCAGACGATTCCGTGCAAACGTCAAATCGCGCCTAACTTCAATCAGTGTTGCCAAGGCTCAAAATATAAATAGTGGCCCTCGTATCAGGCGATCGAGGTGGCCATGGCACAGGCAATCCCCTGCCAATGCACCTGTTGTGGAATACGGTATTGAGGAAATGGCGCACATTCCGATCGAAATGTGGGGGTGCACCGTCATGTTGAAACCACAGTCTTTGTCTCGGTGCCAAGGGTAGTCCTCTAGTAGTTCAGGCAAAACCTTACTGAGAAATGCTTGATAAGTGGGTCCACATAGGCGAACAGGGAGAATGTACGGTCCAATCAAATGATCATGCAGTATCCCGCACCACACATTCACTGCAAATCTGTGCTGATGATGTGCCACTAGCAGTGCATGTGGATTTTCATGTTCCCACACATGACTGTTTTTACTATTGAACACACCAGTTTTCGTGAAGATAGCCTCATCAGTCCATAGTACCGTATTCTGAAAATTTGGGATAGTTTCAATTTGATGAACAAACCATTAGCAAAAGTCCTCACGTGGGCCAAAGTCCCGAGGTAAAAGATCTTGCACTTTCTTCAATCTGTACGGGTGCATCCCCTCTTCTGCCAGGACTCGCCACACATTCACATGGGAGGTGTTCCGTTCGTGGGCTAGTGCGCGCGTACTGGTGCCTGGATGATCCATCACTGCAGTTAGCACATCTTCCACAAACCGTCGTGTTCGCACACTTCGCGGTCGTCCAACTTCTCGACGAGGTGGCAACACTGATCCTGTTTCCCGAAGTCGAATGTCTACAGTTTGAAATAAGGTGTGCGATGGTAACACCCTAGGTGGAAAACGTGCACCATACAGACGCCTTGCAGCACGGCTATTACCTCCAGCCTCCCCATAAATCAGATGCATGTCCGCCAGCTCTTGGCGTGTATGCAGCCATCCCTTACACCGGGCTACAAGTGTTTATGGCCGTTAACACTAGTACACTTCACAGAACACGATGGGCTGTGGCTAAGAATTAACACGTAACACTGCTAGGTCAAATGTTTGCCCAACACTACTGTCCAAGAACCTCACGTCTTTCCATTCAACCGTGAATGTTTAACAATCAGCTGCTGGTACAGCACCTGAAGCACGAATGGCACAGACACGTGCGCTCCTTCATGAAGAAACCTACACTGTTGGCGCCCCTAGCGGGGAAATGTGGTACTTAACGTCAATCACATGGACACTCATCTGCCCTTCAGGGTAGGCAACCTATGACAGTTCATTTTTTTTTTCGTTTTTACGTCATGGTGCCCTTCGATCAGGAAATTTTCTTTGTTTTTTGGTGCCATTCAATACATACCAATTTTCGTCGATACCAGCTCACTCAGAACGCACACCCACCCCACTCCCGTCAACATCTTCGTTCGCGTCCTTTGGGGAATCCCTTGCGCCGACATTACACAACATTGCCGCGTGATTTTTTGACAAGAGCGTACCCAATTTCTTAGTGGACCGCCCAACACCGACGACTTCTCTCCACCCGTTTTGCCATTATTCACTTCGGAAAATCATTTTCCCACGTTTTCAAACGTCAATAACTCGGCAACAAAGCCGTTTCCGGAATTTCGTTACATGAACTTATTTTCAGTCGTACAATCACCATACGAAACACCCTGTATACAGTGGCGGATTAAGCTTCCTCGCCACCCCTAGGCACAAACTTAATGTGCGCCCTTCTCAAAAGAAAAGTAGTAACTTATTTGCACTGACCCAGTACGTAAGTTCCGTCTGAATATGTGATTGAAAATGGTTCCCCAAGATCCCAACAGATTTCTGCCTTGTTAAGAGTGCCAACTCGCATTTTTTGTGTTCTTCAGAATTTTCGTGTGATGCTAGAATATTTTAAATATTTTTCCAGTCTGAAATGCCGTGAGTTGCGATGTTTGTCTTGCCCTTGAACAACCTGCATGATGCACAATAAACGGCACCAGTGCTGCAAAATTGATTCTCCATTTACAAGTTTACGAAAAAAAACACTATTATTTAAAAATCTTGTCTTACCTGCTACGAGTCTTTGCGATTTAGAAAAATCGTTTTCAGCATTCTAATTAATTCCACGTCTTAGAAGAATGTCAATTGTAGACTCATTCAGACACCACTCTGCAGGATCGTCACTAACGAAATATGCACTCTCACTGTCACAATCAGGAACTCCTACGAACTGAGGGGACACTATCTCAGGTGCACTTTCTTCCTCCACTAAACCCACAATATTTTCGACATTTTGCGTTTCACAGAGTTCACTCGACGTAGCCGCTTCCACTTCAATTTTTGAACTGCTTTCGGAAATCACTTGTTCCTTTCGCCTAAAAAACGTGTCCACTGTACCAAGCTTTTTCTGTAAGGTTGCTTCTCTTTCACGCTTTTCGTTTGCAAGTTTACGATAAGCCGCCACACTTAACTTTGTTCGCTTCATGCTGAATGCACCAGCCAGAGAATCCAGTAAGACAAAAACTAGTTGCGGTCCACGCGAAAGCTGCACTCACTCACTCACTCACACGAAACATTTCTTGATAACAGATAAATCCGATACATCAAGGTTTCTTTCGTATGAAGCGTAAGTGTTGCAAAGCGTTGATTTGAATCATTGGTTTCATAGGTCTAAATTGTCACTGTGTACGTAAGACACTTTTTATTATTCTTGATATTCTGGAAAAAAGATTTGCCGCCCCCAAGAGTTGCCGCCCCTAGGCACGTGCCTAGTGGGCCTAGTTGGTAATCCGCCACTGCCTGTATAAGGTAAATCAAAGTAAAGTTCTCACTTTGCACCATGCGAGGCATATATGGAGGTAGGGCGCCCCACATTCTTTGATCTTTGCCATTTTGGAGGTGATGTGATCAGCACCATGCTACAGCCACCTTTACTCCTCCAGTAACCCATTTATTCGAGGCTGGGTGAACCCCAGAATCACTCTGTGGGGACTGCTTGAAAAATTCTGGCCTTAGAACACCCAGTCTAGGAATCGAACCTGGGTCTCCTGCACCCTAGCAACTAGATCACCACGACTCTTTGCCATGTAAATGCACATTATTTCTATGGATTTTATGAAGTTTCTTTTTACTGTTGTGTGAAACGAGTCAGGTAAAATTTTAAATTTATTTCTTTCTCTCTATCTCTACTCTACTCTAACAATTGTGTCGAGCCAGATTTTCACAAAAAAGTTCAGTTTATGAAAAGTCAAAGTAGAGTTGATTACATGCATGTTGAAAAGAAAATATTCGGCAAATACAATTACTATTGAAGTTCACTACAATTAGAACTGAACTGCATGTCATAACACCTTTCTAAGCATACTTTCATGGAGGGTCGCATAGTCAAGACTGCAGTCTCAGCAAATCTTACCCATTAAATTCTGACTTCACAATGCTGGCTCAACACCAGCAAGTTGGAGCTTCCTAGTTACTATTAATATGCAAACCCCTCATTTTTTTCGGACTCGTCGCATTATGAGGCTTTGGGGCTTACCCAGACTCAAGTCAATGGGGACAACCCTGGCGGGTTATGGCGACCGGAGCGTGGTGTTGATCACATCACTTCCAACATGGCCCCGAGATCGATAATATGTCGAGCCCTATCCCCACATCCCCTAAATGTGCCTTCAATGCACGGTACAGTGGTCATTAATTTAATTCCTTGGCAAGATTTAAGTACTGAGAAATCGTCTTCAGGGCTTCTACCCAACACTTTTTCGCGGATAAGGAATGAGTCCCAACGAAATAAAATTCTGGCTACGGGCCTAATTTTCTTTTCTCGTCCAAGTTGCGATGGTGTGTGTCTAACTCGAAATCTGCACAAACACGGTGGGCAGGAAGACATGAGAATGTGGAATTGCTCATGAATGTCGTCTTGGCCTGGTGAATGGCTAGAAGAACTGAACGGGAAAATGACCATGTCAAAATGAGAAAAAAACATGGAAAAATGAACAAAATATAGCCGAATCAACATTTCCAATTCCCCTCCATGTTTAATTAACAAGCTTAATTCATCCCTAGGGGGACATATGATCTGTGATTCGTTCTGTACGACACTGCTACAGCGCCTTGAATAACGTAGTGTGGAAAACGACCCAAGAAACTGGTTCCCCAGACGGATGAGAAACATAGATGGCAGTGCGATCAATGTCGGTGCTAATTTTCTTATGAAAGTAATGCGGCTTTGTTAGTTTTTGGAATATATTATGTAGATTTGTTTGTCTTGAAAGGGGGTACGTGAATTGATGGAAACAGTTATATTTGTGGAGTAAATTGCAGTCACGAAATGACATTAATTTGGAAAGAAAAGTAAAATAAAATTAATAAATAAATAGCATGCGTAACACAAGAAGAAACATCGCAAAGTGATTCCGGACGTCAGGTGTTGGATTGTGTACTAGAGTTTTATTTTTCTATGTTATTAGAATATAAGTAGTATCCTGAGAGATATTTCATACCGAGGCGACAAACCACAAGTGTCGCTTAAAGCGAGCAGTCCGTAATCAATGCAGCCTTTCGAACCGTAGGGACACAAGCTCTGACTGCACCGTTTCCTCAAGGAGATTTTACACCAAAGCGACACCCGACAAACGATACGAGGATTTCACACCAAAGCGACACGGGTCCTTTGGTCCAAGGCAACTTTCACACCGAAGCGACACGTGTTGCTTGGAAACGAGGCAATCAAGAGCAGCATTTCACATCGTAGCGGCATGACGGGAAGCACAGGCCAGCGTTCTGTTGGTGAAATCCTCAAGCGATAAGTGTCGCGTGCCCCTTGTCGCTTTGGTGCGCAATCTCCCTTAAACAAGACATTCATTGCAGCGCGCATGGGCGAACATTACGTCCGTCACATGATGACAGTGTTGCCAGGTCTACTGATTTCGCACGATGTGGAAATCTTTTCCCCTTAAATATTTATAATGAACAATTATTTTTTAAAAATCTAAAGTTTTTTAAAATTTACATATTCAGCTGATGGAATGCAAAGACCCATGAATATTCCGCAGAGAGAGAGAGAGAGAGAGAGAGGTGGGGGAGGAGTGTCATACCAGGTTTGATGACACTGGGAAAGACACGCGGCTTTTTGAGCCCTTTGTGCATTGGGAAATATGATCTGTGATTGGGAACTCTAAGGCGGGTGTCCTAACTTTCCCCATCTGGTGAGGTTTTGTCAAAGGGGAGGAAACTGGAAACTGGTTAGAGTCGAATTTGTTTCGGAACATCTCCAGCAGACTGAGCGAATCTGTCTAGCAAGCCTAGTGGGCGTGTAGAACCTGAGTAAGGGGCTTAGCGGTAGGTTCTGGGTTGAGATGACGTCAGCGTCTCGCTTGGTTAATTGGCTGCTTCGAGAGTTGTGACTCGTTCCGATGCTTCGAATGCATAACAGCCAAAGATGTTACGGAAAAAATCTCCCTCTACAAGTAAATACCAATGTTGCCAGCCACACATACGAACAAGTATTCAGTTTTATGGTAATGTTTATTGCAAATGCTAGATACAAGTTCAAGTTTTTAACTCTGATAAAATTGGGAGTCCACATTACGAATGCAGCCAAAGGTTATGGTTACAAAAGCTCTTAGTAAACTGTTTGATTGATTTGGTTTATTTTACTTCGCATTTCTGCCACTTTTGGCTAATCGCGAAGACTAGGATGAGTGATGATATTATGAAATTGATGAAGGGACAACCATGCTCAGGCCGAGATTTGATCCCGAGACAGGATCCCTGATCTCATAGCGCTGTGCTAACCAGTCAGCCACGGAGGTCGACTTAGTAAACTGCTGTTGCAGACTTATACCGCAGTTATACGTCGCAGTTTTATTTTTTCTTAATCATCTCTTAACTTAGAAATCATAGTTCATGCCCTTATAGCATTGTTTTTTTAAGCTATTTCTGAGCGTAACTACTACTACAATTGGTCTTATGTTCCTTTCTACTCAAGCAATACTGTGGCGGTAGAAATTCTCTTTTCCGATTTTATAGCAGGTAATCCTCGAATGCAAAAAGCAGACTTAATTAACATTTACATTGTCTGGAGTGACTGGGGAAAAAGTTGAAGAAAAAACTACGACATGACTTGTCTGATACTGGGTCCCGAGTTCGAATCCCAGACTGGGCTTGGGTGCTCTTTTTGAGTGTCCCTTCGTCAATTTCACATCTTTACGATTAGACAAATATGGCAGATGCGAAGTAAAATAAATCAAATCAATCAATCAATCTGTCTAATACTGGTTGGTTACCTTCCGTGATTGAAAGAAAAGTTTTAATTCAAGGATATTTCGGGGGTTAAGGCATCTATAATGCCTTAACCCCCGAAATATCCTTATAGCCCTTCTGCATTACCATTACTGCGAGTATGCTTTGAATGTGTTGTTAAAAATGTTTGGGTATTCTTACATCATGTAACTTTGGCTATTTTTAAATAAAAGCAATCTAAGGTGTAATTAGGTAGAGCATTTAAAAAATATATCCTCGAATGCGTAGTGGCTGAAGCTCTAGATTTAGTTAACACAAAAATCACGAAATGTTTCCATAAACTTTTAAACGCCAAGTACATAAATCCACGCACATTCACAACAATTTACTTTTGAACATTTGTGAGAGATGAACAGAAATTCGAGGTCGGATTTTCTTCAGTAATGTCACTGCTTTTTGCAATGTGTAGGGGCAGTGCCCGCGATTATATAGGGGAGTCAATCCTTGCACCCCCTCAGTTTTGGCACCCGATCATCGCCACTGGTTTGGGGAAAGTGTACCTTTACCTTAGGTGAATTAAGCGGGTGGGGCTATCGTACCCTTGAAGTGCAAATTCATAATAAAATTGTATTAACATAACAGTAATAAATTTATCTTTTGACTTCCAAAAGTTAATAATTAACGTTCAATATTGATAGTGGAAAGCTTTTCCCACTCTACCCCCCCCAGAACGTTGACAATCCGCTATTATTAGTTCTCCTGATTTTTCAGGGGACGATCTCCCGATTTTTAAAAATCTGACCTGGCAACGCTGCGATGATGACTTGTTTGAAACTTTCTAGCAACATCAAAACATTCCGCTTGTAAACATTATTGTAAAACGTCAGCGAGCTTTGGCTGTGTAGTGTTCTTTGTTGTCAGGTAAATTGTTTACTGCATTTTAGAGCAATTTTTTATTCATTAGCAGGATGCAATGAAGTTAAGTCTTCAACTACATTGTATAAATATTTTTTTGTTAAATAGCACGCCTTGTAAATTAAGATGGAGGGAATTTCGAAATGTTGATTCGGTTATTTTTTTTGTTGATTTTTCAATGTTTTTTGTCATTCTGTACTAGTGATATAATAATATATTTTTCATCATACATTAAGATTTGCTACCCACAAACCAGAAACGTAGATTAATGCAACTGTGCTCCATTTATTGTTAAGAATATTGGAGCTCATTTTTCACTAGACATTATGTTTTGACTTAAGTTCCGATTGTTTAATTCCAAACTGAACGGGTAACAGTTTCATACATCGGAGACACATTTCTTCAATTTTACACATAGGTACCAGTTAGATATAGTGAAAACACATTTCACTCGTTTATTTCCGAATTATTTACATTTGTACTTACCTTATATGCATAGCGGAACATTTTTCAACTTGGGATTATGTTTTTTTCACTGAAAGAAGCGTAATTTTTCACATTACTAGTATTTATTGGTCGTTGCTAATTCCCTTTCGTTACACACAATATGGCGGGCAAATCTTGACTCACGTTGTCGATCGTCAGCTGATATGCAGTGTTTCCAAACTCATAAACCAAAAAATGCCACACAAACCATTCACAAAAGGTTTTTAAGTAAAAAATGGTACCAGTTAGATAAGCCGGGGACACATTTAACTCGTTTATTTTCAAATAAAATTCATTTCTACTTACCTCATATGCATAGCAGAACATTTTTCAACTTTGGATCACTTTTTTTTCCATGAAAAAAGCGTTATTTTTAACATTATAATTATTTATTGGTTGTTGCTAATTCGGCAGGCAAATCTTGACTCACGTTGTCTATCGTCAGCTGATGTGCAGTGTTTCCAAACTTATGAACTGATAAATGCCCCACAAACTATTCACAAAAGGTTTTTAAGCAAGAATTGATCCACAAACCATTCACGGAAGGTTAAGTTAGGTTAGGCAAACATAGAAAATTGAATTGAAAAAAAAAACCGCTTACATGTCATCTTGTAAAAGTACCGCGTGGTTGTTACACTAACACATATTAACTGAAAAATGATGGTTATTAATCCACAAACTATTCACGGAAGGTTAGGTTAGGTTCAGTTATGTTAGGCAAACAGAAAATTAAATTGGGAAAAAAAAACGCTCACACGTCATCTTGTAAAACTTCCGCGTGGTTGCTACACTAACACTTATTAACCTAAATATGATGGTTTTTAGGCTAACATTGATTCACAAACCATTCACGGAAGGTTAGGTTAGGCAAACAGAAAATTAAATTGGAAAAGAAAACCGCTCACACATCATCTTGTAAAACTACCGCATGGTTGCTACACTGACTGGGGGTTACATATTCGAACGCACGGAGCATTTGATTCACGTAGTCGACTGTAATGGTGGCACGAGCTATCGTGCAACAGAGGTACATTAATGTTGAAAATTACATTATTTACGAATGGAAGAAACACTATTCTTAGCTTCCAAAAGTTCACAAGAACTCAATTCCGTAAGTACTTTCCCGTCATTTCTCCTGTAAATTTGAAGAAAATACTTAGGAGTAATATTAACAAGTGAAAACTATATTAAAGAGGAAATAAAAAGTAGGCTTAATTCAGGAAATGCATGCTACTTCTCTCTTCATAAACTTTTGTCTGCTCGTTTAATATCTAAGAAACTAAAAGTTAAAATATACAAAACAGTAATTTTGCCTGTAGTATTATATGGGTGTGAAACTTGGTACCTTACATTGAAAGAGGAACATAAATTGAGTGTATTTGAAATTAAGATCCTCAGGAAAATATTTGGACTTAAAAGGGACGAGGAGACAGGTGATTGGAGAAGGTTACATAATTTAGAACTACTTAATTTGTATTCATGTCCAGATATTATTAGAATAATTAAATCAAGAAGACTTAGGTGGGCAGGCCATGTGGCACGAATGGGAGAGGAAAGAGGAGTTTACAGGATTCTTGTTGGGAAACCTGATGGTAAGAGACCTGTAGGAAGGCCAAGACGAAGATGGAGGGACAACGTTGAGATGGACCTAAAGGAAATCGGTAGGGATGGAAAAGAGTGTATAGATCTTGCTCAAGATAGGGACAGATGGAAGACCTGTGTTGCTGCAGCCATGAACCTTCGGGTTTAAGAAGGCTAGAGATTTAGTTTAGTTAGTCTGTTTTCACTATATGTAACTGTTACCGAAACTACTTACGGAAATGAATTTCTCAAGGTTTACAACATTCGTCGAGGTATTCTCTTTCATCGTGGAATATATTTTACCAGGAAATCATGTATTTTTCAAGAGAAATATCTCACTGACGCACAATTGCTATTGCTTTCATTTGCTTGCCCTGCGACAACCGGATGCTGCATACATTTGATGACATAAGCCCCTGTCTGTGTTTCAACCCCCCCTTTTTTTTTACTATGCTTGCCTAACCTAACATTATTGGAAATGGTTTGTGGGGCTATCTGTGTATGGTTCGTGGGGCTATCTGTCAGCTACCCGTGCATAATGTATAATTTCCACCAGTGATGAACACTATAGTAGGTATTTTTCGGTGAAGGTTGAAACACTGCATAACCACGTGAGTCAAGATGTGCCCGCCATATTGTGTGTTCCGGAAGCGAAGGAAGGAATAAAAAAAGCACTCAGAATCTGAAAAATTGAGGGTTTTTTTTCGTGTAAAAAGCATAATGGCACCTTCAACTATGTTCCGCAATACACAATTGGTATGTACGAACCATGTGAAACACAAAATATCCGATTTTAATGTGTCTCCAATCTATGAAACTGTTACCATACACGTGCACTTTTAACATTCATATTCTGTTTCGAATGTTTAATGATTTTTTTAAAGTTTCAAAGAGAAAGACAAAATATCGCAGAATTGTGGAAATGATAGTTACAGTAAATATCAACCGTTGAAAGTAATTACCACTATCTGGAATTCGGAAAGGTGCAATTTATTGGCGGAAGAAAAAATACCTTACACGAGCATCTGCCCTTTCCATCCTCAAGACATTTTTGTTCATAGAAGAAAATAAAAGTACCGCAAGAGAGTGGAAATGATTGTGAAATTAAATTTGAAGCTTTCTTTCTTCTTAGTAAAATATTTAAATTTTGTGTGTAGAAGAATTCAAACTGTCAACTGCTAGAGTCTGCTGAAAATCGACATACTTTAGGGGTATTGGAGTGATTTCATTCCACAATAATAAGTCGATTTAGTTTTGGATTTTCATGCTAAAACTATTGTTCTCTAATTCCTATTTTAGTACTTTTCCAAAAATATGCACACGGGTGAGGAATATTGTCTGAAATCATACGAGGAATTCTATAAGAATATCGAGGCATTCTTGGACGATGGAACCTTGAAGGAACAGACACAACTTCTTGAAATCAGTAAAGAGGCTAGTTCTTTGATGAAAGAGAATGAAAAGAAGAAACATCAGTTGCTTTTGGATGAAATACAGGGTAAGTTTATTTCTCTACACTTTTGGCTGATACCTAACGCTGTGGTATTAAAGAGCGACTACTTACCAGAAAGTCCTTGAATTCTGGGAATCATGCGTGAATTTTTCTCCGTAGACGTGAAGATTGCTACTTTTACTAATCCAAATCCTGTTGAATTTATACATATTTATAAATGCGCTGAGGCACGTTTTTCAGAGTTCAGCTTTTATTTTTATCGAGGGAGGAAAAGAAAGCTGCATGGAAAATAAAACATAATTATCTTAAACCATTTACTTTGAGGTGTCCTTTGCAGATCAATCTATCTGACAGGTAGAAGATTATTGCATATCTTGAAGTTGATAAGTTAAAAATGAGTTTGAAATTCGTATACAATTAACAATTTTTCGTAGATTCGTATATCCCATACCATTTGTGACTTGTCTTTATAGATGTATTTTGAGTCTAGGCATGTGAAATGGCAAATGTAAACTACGCACCTTAAATTAAAATATTTTAAATATGTATGTATGTATATATATATATATATATATATATATATATATATATATATATATATATATATATATATATATATATATATATATATATATATACCGTTTAATTAAATTTATTTTTTGGATACATGGAATCGCACAGATCCTTTATACCAGCGGTTCTCAAACCTTTTTCTCATTGTACCCTTTAGTCGTTAACTAAGCCTCTAATGTACCCTCACCATAGGTTTTCCTTTGAGGGATTTTTTTGGGCGTTTTTGATAAGTTGGAGGCGCATATCTGCAATAGAGGAAAATGTCATTCGGGTTGGGCTGGCTCTATGTGAAAAGATGGTAAAGAAATAAACATTAGGACCCTACTTTATAATTTTATTGGCAGTTTCTACGTTCACAATCTTTATGATTAGTTACAGCCTGACACCGTTTATTGATGTCTGCCTGTGCATTTGAAACTTGCAAGCTGAGATTCAGCAAAAATGTTGCCTTGTGGGTATTCTCGACATTTCTATTTCGAGCTAATCGGGTACCCCAGAGGTTCCCAAACTTTTTCGTTTCACGCCACTCTTATACGGCGCACGCTTTTAGAAGGAACATAAGTTCGGCCAATACCCAGCCAGTGCTACTGCGCTGTTGCCAAACTAACTGCTAGCGCAAGGGAAGGACAGAAAATTCGCGGTGTTCATTATTTTGATAATGCATGCACAGTATATATGAGTACAGTGAAATAATATAGTGAATATTTCTACACAGGATTATAATATCATTTCACTGTAGCATATACGAGAAACCCATACCTGAAAGAAGCTTCATCACCGCTCTCGTCGTCTTCCTCGGTCTTTGTGTCACTCATTTCACACATTTCCGAGTCACTCTCCTGGAGGTTAATGATTCGATTTTGCACCCTTGGTGCACTATTGGTGCTAGGTTTTGAGAGTGACATTATTTAAAATAAAAATAACACACACACTGTTCTTTGTGGCTCACGAGTGAACGATAAGCAAGCGAATAATTTTACATCGGCCTTCCTACGAAAACGCTGAACTCAAACTGACCCAGACTTTCAATGTTCGAGAACGCCCAGAACAATGAAGGGTCATTGTTTATATCGAGGCGAATTTAACACCCAGAGTTTTCCCTAGACACAACAACTCGGCTGCGTCAACACGGTGGCAACGAAAGAACAGGCGGAAGGAAATGAAAGGTGATGTTTCCCTTGTTTCTTCAAGGAACGATAACTCCGGCTGTAGGCGACGGAAATTCATGGGACTTGGACAGTCAGGTTCAAAATGTCTTTCCCCATCTTATGATGAACCTTAAAGTGGCGAGTTTCATGAAAACCTCTTGCGCGCTAGAAAAATACAGAACACGGCTTTTAACTCCCGCGCCACAGTCTCCTAACAGTACAACGTTGCACTCCTGCCATTGGTTGATCGCCACGCACACCCTCTGCGTGGCCCCACCCGATATCGCTTCTAAAAGCGTGTGTCGTATAGTGGTTGAAGATATTTCAGCAGCACCCATGTCAGAATGTAGGCCTATCTAACACTTGTAATGCTCAGTTAGTTTGTTATGTTGCATGCCTTATGTTAAAAAATAAGCACATATTTGGATTGATGCAATGGTCCTATTCTAAAACCATGTGTCTACTAAGAAGTAAGTGTCATTTCAGTCAAAATATTGGAACATTTCATGGTGCTCCTGCAAGCCAGTCATGGTGCACTATGGCTCACACTTTGGGTACCACTGGCATGCCACCCTCCCAAGTCTTTCATGTACCCCTGGGGGTACATGTACCACAGTTTGAGAACCACTGCTTTATAGTGTTAATATATTTGTGTGTGTGTGGGTTGTGAGAGGTTGTAATATGTATGATTATTTTCTTGTAGTTTACGGTTATTACAAGCATAAGAAAACAGTTTTTCGTTGTGACGTTTCAGGAGAACAGACGCTCTCTTCATCAGAAAGTTATTTTTTTATTGACTAAAGATACAGTTATAACAATGGTTAGCAATTTTTTAAACAAAAATAATCCGTTATACTCATATAATGGATGTTGTCAATGTTACATTGTTGTAATATAGCAACCTAACTGTGTCTTTGTGTATATAATATCTGTTATTATAATATATAGTTGTGTTCATGAACTATGAGAGATTTCATTCTTTAACCCAACACGAAATCAACACACTCCAGGACTTGGGAAAGTTACGCCAGGTGTTTTAATGGTGTAACGCCGCTTCAAGGTCCTCCAAACCCAGATTTGCGCAGTACGTGCCACGTGTAGTGAATTGACTTAACCAGTAACTTTTTGTGCATTATCTCCCATGCCGGGTGTGTTCTGACTTTTGTGTCTGGACTATGGAGCAGATACTTTCGTGCAAACGTGTTCTGAAACACGAAGTTACGCATGTTGAAAACAAGATTGCGTCAGACGACCTCTCACAAGAGAGCGTCACCGTGTACATCAACAAAACCGTGCAATTAACAGAGGACACTCAGAAACTCTTACGTGAGCTGTCTTCCGAGTGCAGTGATGAGCAGTTTGCGGAGTTTGATGCAGAAATCAGCTCGATTCAAGACCGATTAGAGGAGATGTTGGTGAACATTGTATCGTGCTCAAAAGCAGCAGGGCGTGGCAATGGCTGCTAGTGCATCGTCGGTTAAAGCCAGTAGTGACCTAAGACTACCTAAATTGGACTTGCCTGTGTTCGCGGGAAACTTACAGCAGTGGCTATTGTTTCGTGATTTGTTCGTTGCGTCTGTGCATAATAATAACTATTTGTTCCCTGCACAGAAACTTCAATATTTGAAGTCTAGTATACGTGGTGAACCTGCATTGTTGCTGCAATCTATTACGATTACGGACACAAATTACAAAGAAGCGTGGGGAATTTTGAACAATAGGTATCAGCAAAGGCACGTTCTTGTGAATGACAGGATCAAGCGACTCGTGTCGCAAACTTGCATTCAGACAGAATCAGAGGTTGCCTTGCGAAAACTCGTGGACTTAACAACCGAGTGTGTTCGTGTACTCAGAGTTCTAGAAGTTCCAGTTCAACATTGGGATGCAATTTTGGTTTTCCATACCGTGGAGAAGCTCGACAGTGTGTCATGACAGCAGTGGGAGCTTAGTTTGTCAGCCGATCAACTTCCGACGTTTGAGCAGCTACGAGCCTTCCTCGATACGAGAGCGAGACCGTTGTCAGCATCTTCTAGACCCCACAAACAACAAGGATACTCAGTGAAACAACCCTTTAGTGATTCCAGTGCCAAAAGAAATGCGAGTTCTTTTCATGTGTCAGTGTGTTGCCCTAAATGTCACCAGGAGTCCCACCTGCTGTATAAGTGCAATCAATATAATAGCCTATCAGAGCCTGAGAGAGAGGCATTTGTGAAAAGTAGTGCCTTGTGCTATAATTGCCTTAGTTCCTTTCATAAGGTGAGTAAATGCAGTGCTAGTTTGTGCCGTACTTGCAATAAGAAACACCATACATCCCTTCATCGTGAAGTGACCCCCTCTTCCCAAGGAAGTTTGACAACTTCGCATCAGATTGTGACGTCACATTTAGCATCCAATCACGGGAAATCAAGCACTGCAGTGTTACTTCCGACAGTAATTGCAAACATAAAGGATAAATATAACCAGTGTCAGCCTTTCCGTGCATTATTGGATAGTTGTAGTGAGGTTTCGTTTATTAGTTCCAATGCAGTTCAAATGTTAGGTCTGAAAAGAAAGAGTGTGTTTGTGTCAGTAACAGGTATTTCTTCTGTTAACGTTGGGAAGTCACATTCAGCTGTTGATATCACGATTGAGTCCCTAAACGGTAAACATTCCTACACAACCTCTGCGTTGGTGGTGAAAAGGATTACGTCACCGCTGCCACATGTGACTATTCAAAACACTGGGAACTGGAGTCACATACGCAGACTTGACCTTGCTGATCCCACATTTCATACAAGGGGAAACATTGACCTACTTTTCGGGTGTGATATATATGCGTCGTTGCTAAAGAGAGGAAAACGAGAAGGCAAGGAAAGAGAACCGATTGCCATTCAAACTCGCTTAGGTTGGGTTATTTGCGGAGGAGTAAAGCAACAAACTTCATCATTCACCTCTCTTCATGTGTCAGTTGAAGAAAATAATGTAAACCAGTCATTAAGAAAATTCTTTGAGATTGAAGAATTGCCGCAGAGAGAGTTCGTAACAGAAGAAGAGCACTTATGTGAAGAGCATTTTCAAACTACACATCGTCGCAAAACAGATGGACGTTACGTCGTAAATTTGCCATTTCAGAGCAATTGGGAAGAATTGGGGTACTCTAAAGAGAGAGCAAGAAAGTGTTTGTTATCACAAGAGCAAAGATTACAGAAAGATCCAGTAAAACAACAACAATACCAAGCATTTTTGCGAGAATATCTCACCTTGCAACACATGACACCAGTGGCGGAGGATTAGGCCCCCAAGGTACCCTCCACATCTTATTACATTCCACATCATTGTGTAACAAATGAAAGCAGCAGTTCGACTAAACTGAGAGTAGTTTTTCATGCATCTTGCAAGACAAGTAGTGGACTTTCCCTGAATTATGTACTTATGAATGGTGAAAAGCAACAACCAGACTTATTTCCTATTTTGATTCGATTCCGTTGCCACCCAGTTGCTTTAATTTCTGATGTTCGGATGATGTATAGACAGGTAGAGGTCACGTATGAAGATAGAGATTTTCAGTTGATTTTGTGGAGAGAGACCCCTGAACAACCAATCAAGGAATTCCGTTTAAATACTCTTACTTATGGTACTAAGCCTGCAGGTTTTCTTGCCACAAAGAGCTTACTTAGTCATGTGTACATGGATGGCTTTCTAACAGGAGCCAATTCTACTGAAGAAGCAATCAAGTTGTATCATCAATTGACACAGTTACTAAGCAAGGACGGCTTTGAGCTTCGGAAGTGGTGGTCAAACGATCCGAGAGTGCTGGACATTATTCCCTGTGACTTGTTGGAAACAAATCTGCAGTTCGAATTTAATGGAGAAGACGCGAAGAAAACTTTAGGCATACAGTGGAACCCTTCTATGGATTACTTGTGTTTTGATGTGGTGAATCCGAGCAAACAAGCAACTATAACTAAAAGACTGGTTCTTTCCGAGATATTGAAGCTGTTTGACCCCTTAGGTTTCGTCTCTCCTGTGACCGTGAAGGCAAAATTGTTTATGCAAACGCTTTGGAAGTTGGATCTTAATTGGAACGACGAGCTTCCAAGCAATTTGGCTGCAGAGTGGGTTGCATACTGCCAGGATATGCCACAATTGAAAGATATCAGTGGTTTACGTGAGATGTGTGTGTGTTATTGGGCAGGTGCAAGTGAAGATGATTGCATCCAAAACAAAGGTGGCCCCCCTTAAAGCTATAACCCTTCCCAGGTTGGAACTCTGTGCAGCTGTGCTGTTACTTCACCTCCTTTCATTAGTGCGGAAAGCATTGTCTGTCAACTTGAAAACCAAGACAGCGTATTCTGACTCGAAAATTGTTTTGTCTTGGATTAGTGCTTGTCCTAGCAGATGGAAAGCTTTCGTGGGAAACTATGTGGCGAAGATACAGGAAGAAGGAGAAATACAGTGGGCATACGTTGCAAGCAAGGAAAATCCAGCAGACTGTGCGAGCCGTGGGATCTAGACTTCGGCTTTACTTAATCATCCCTTATGGTGGACTGGCCCCCCGTTCTTAAGAAATTCAGTGTTGCCGGTGGAGCAGTCTTACACATGTGATACTGATGAAGTGACAAAACGAGCAGAACATGATGAAACCACATCGCATTTCATTCCTTCCAGTCAGGGTTTCGGAGCGGAGCGGATCAACGCTCCGACTGTTGCCCACACTCCGGAGCGAGGAGCGAGATTCTAAGAAATGGTTCGCTCCGGATCGGAGCGATGTGATAGCCTGCTCCGGAGCGGAGTAGCGGGAATCGGAAAGTTTCTCGCTCCGCTCCGGAGCAAGGAGTGAAATTTTAGAAAATGGTTCACTCTGCTCCGGAGCAGAGCGCTACCTTGATACGCTCTGCTCCGGATCGGAGCAGAGGAAGTTGGAAAATTTCTCGCTCCGCTCCGGAGCTAGGAGCGAAATTTTATGAAACGGTTCACTCCGCTCCAGAGCGGAGCGATACCTTGTGACGCTCCGCTCCGGAGCGAGGAGCAATATTCTAAGAACTTGCCCACTCCGCTCCGGAGTGCTCCGAGGTTGGATGATACAAGTGTATAGAGAAAGCAAACAATCAAAGGTTCCGAGTATATTAGTAATTTTGTTTGTGGAATTTGTACAGCATTTGAAAATCGCCCGTTATTGTTGTTATAAAACTGATTATTACTAAAGCTAACGCCACGGAAACAGTCCAGAAAATATTATGTCACTCGCCTACAGTGTTGCACAATACACCAGGGAAGGCACATTCAACCGCATACGTACAGTCAGGACACTGCCGGCTTGTAATGAATACATTAACTTTCAATGGAATCGTTACAAGCCAGAAGTGTCCGTGACTGTACAATGCGCAATGTGTCAACTGTGAAGCGTAGAAGAAGTGTCGCAAACCTGGAGGGCCAGGGGTGTGGAGGAGGCAAGGGGAAGCTTCGATCTTCACTGGACTGTTTTCGTGAAGAGAGCGATATTATTATTATTATTATTATTACATTTTCATTATCACTTTTACTACTCTACTACTACTTCTGGGGACAATATATTTCAATAGCAGGAGTGCCACCTGTGGTTTTATAAGTTGAGAGAATGGAACCACTCTCTCATTTCCTGCCACCAGGGATCGCTACTGAAACTCATTTCGGTTCAACTTCTGGTTCGGGCTAAGCACTTCGGCATATCGGCCCGACGTTACAGTTCACGCCGCGGGAGAAGTGAGTTATTCCGGAATATTGGTTCGAGTAACACTGGCGAAACTACTGTAGAAAATCCATTCGACCTTCTAAAAGGCCAGGAGCGCGCATAGGAAAGGCGAAGCAACTTGTATGGAGGAAGATAAAAGGCAGACAGGTGTTCATGCAAAACACTCGCTGGTGCATGATTGCCATATCTTACTTTCTTTTACGCTGGTTATGTATGATACTTTGAATGTAACGAAAGGGAAAAGTTTAAAGTAATTGGAAATTCAGGTTGCTAATTTTAACTTTTCGATTTTTGAATGTATGAAGTTGAAAATCGGAATCATGCTTATTAATGTTACCGTCGGCCAATAAGGAAACGTTTTAATTTGAAATAGCTACAGAGTTTTCATATCTAACTTTTTAAAAATCCTGACACTAGAAAGTTGAAAACAGACTTAACCAAAAACGTAAGTTGCCACATTTGGTTTACTTTTTTTTTTTTTTTATAAAGTCGAAAATCAGAATGCTGTTTTTATACAGCCGAACAGGGGAATTTAAATAGTATGAAATACAGGGTTGTCATATCGATTCTTTTTCCCAATTTTAAAGGCAGGAAGTTGAAATAGGTGTGTAATGGTTACATACGTATACTACTGCAAAAATTACAAAATGTCTGGTTGCCATATCTAACATTTCAAGTTTGTAAGCAGTAACCTGGAAATAGGCATGATGGTTATAAGAAAATTGCAAAAAATTTGGAAAACGACGAATGGAATGTTGCCATATTTAACTTTTTGAGTCTAGAAAGCCAGAAAACGTATACGTATAAAATTAATATTTTTTGTATTGAGTACGTTGTACACAGCAAACTGAAAGCAAGTTTTCAGTAATGAACAATGTGTAGTCAACAGATAAGTTGAAACAAGATGTATAAACCTTAATAACCGTGATAAACACAAAATGTAATATTATCTACTTGGATAGGGTCATGTCCTGAATTTTATGGTTTCATTTTAAAAAACAGGGCTGCGAGCAATACGTGCCTTCCTCACTAATGGCATTTGATTTTATTTTTGTTACTTAGCTTTGAATTTCGGCTAATCGCGACGATGATAATGAGGGAATTGATAAATATGTACTGAAAAAATAGTAGCGTGCTGTACCCCGATAACATAGTGGTAACAACATCGCCTTGTAATGAAGGGGCACTGGGATCGATACCCGGTGGAGGGACATAGTGGCTCGAATCCCACTTTAGGTAGGATTTAAACTGTAGGTCTATTCTCGATAGCGTATTGTTGAGTCTTAAATCCACCAAAAGTCCATAACAAAAGGCATTGTTTCAAGGTATGTTGAATGTATAATTGCAGTGTATATTGTGATAAATTAATCCTTAAGCAAATATACATTTGTAATTCTATTTGACAATAAGATACTCCACTTTCCTTTACATCTATTCACAAGAGCATAAAAATACAACTTAAAAATTCATTTCCAAATGAACAACCTCTTATGCATATCTTTTACGTATGTGTATGTGTGTGTGTGTGTGTGTGTGTGTGTGTGTGTGTGTTTTCTGAAATGTGGCAAAGTTCTAATAATGTATTCACTTCATAAATGTCTATTACATAACAGAAATCATCATTGGGTATTATTCAATATCAGACGAATAACGAATTCCATGGGAATATTTCAGCGAGTTCGTGGATGTGAGTTCTGCTCTCAACTACAAATGGTGTTGGTTTGACCCGCGTTAATGTCATTGGTGTTTCCTTTGTGTTTGTTTCTCTATCACAGTATATTTCTTTTCCATAGTTTCGGTGTCCTATTTTTTTACCGACTTATCTAGGATTTGTTTAAAATTACAGATCATGAGAAATATACGATTAAAGGCATGACAAAGGTAATAGTCCGGAAAAGACAAATTGAAACTTATACTTAGTTGAAAGGACAATTGGTCATTGTTGATTACAATTATAGAAATAACTTGATCGAAATACTTGGTTTTCTTTTACATACATTTTTTTGTAATTCCTTTTGTGCACCTTTCCATTCCTACTTAAACAGGTAGACTATAAATAAAAACTCGGCATGGTTTCCTTCAATTCATTATTACAGTATAGATCTTCCATGGTTCTCGTGGCTTATGATGCATAGAATTAACAGATTTTTCTGTGTTGCTCTTGTATATTGATTTAACAAATCTAGTCACCTTATAATTCAATTTACCGAGACTGGTTGGAATGATTTCTCCATTCGCATAGACGTCGGGAAGGGAGGGGGCCACGCCACCCGGAAATGAAAGTCAATCAAAAAGTATATATTTCATGCATATAATTTCATTTCAGTCACAGTAATATATGTTAATTATTGTAAGGGCGTTGCAGGAACATGATAACTTCAAACTGTAGAATTTTTTTAAAGGGAGTAATACTATTTTGGGGAAATTCTGCCTCATTCTGGCCCCCTCCCTTGGAAAAATATCTTGCTTGTCCCTTCCTGGAAAAAATCCTGAAGACGTCCATGTATCAGCGGCGTTAAAAATTTCATTAAATGTCCATACATCACCGTTGACAAGCACACATAATATGCATGTAATGATACAAGAGAACACAGCTCTTAAAGGCTTCTTTTTATGACAGTGAAGAGAAGAACAACACGCGCAAGTAATACTTTTAAAAGATAACAATCTAGCCAGAATTGGTGTAGCATAATTCTAATACAACTGGCAACACTGGATCTGTCTGGCAAAGGCGATGTCTACGGATACGTCGAACGCAACATACAGCGCAGCGAACGAAGTTCTCAACCCCGAAAGCTCAGACAAACAAGCTATGTTTCACCCTCCTCCCCTCTTGAAACGGGCACAAGACCAATGCGCTAGCCGATTGCACTGATTCACCTGCAAGGAACACGGAATACGGCACAAAACGAAGCTGTCTGTTGTATGGGGGAGGTGGGTCGGACAAATCCGCAAAGCAGAAAAACTGATTGCTTGAAATTATTCGTAACCCATTCAACACATAACATTCAAACTCTTATATCTAAGAGTCACAATACAAAATAGTACATCTCAATACAGAAATACTATTTACGTAATTCATATTTCAACTTACATCAAATGAACAATTTACGTACTATAGCTCTCTCTCTCAAGCCAAAACAGCATTCTTGTATTGTTTTACCAATGTTTAATGTGCATGATTGATTGATTGATTTAGTTCATTTTACTTCTCTTCTTTGTCGCTTTTGACTAATCGCGAAGATGGGGATGATCGATGTTATGATTAAATTGATGGATGATACACACAAAGATTGTACACTCGCCTCACTTAGTACTCCAGCAGTTTGTTTCTTTATACAGCATATTTGCAGAAGATACAATTCAACATACAAGTGTATAAAACAAACTTATTACTAACTTCGTTGACCCTGTACAAGCCCATGCCAGGTTTTGAACCACCCCACGGATCCCTGACGTCATAGGGTACTGTGCTGTAGAGCGACCACAAACAAAAAAGCTTCGGCCAAAAGTCCCCATGCACCTCCCCCTTCACCCGTTCGACTAGGGCCATAAGGAATCATGATCCACTCTGTCCCTCCCCTCCAAGTGGGGGGATCATACAGACAAACAACTAGAGCACGTGCAAACAGGACTGCAGGCTCTTTTCCATGTGGTTCCACTATAACCACTCCGTCACGGAAGTCGGCTTTAATGCGCACATTCCATTATTCATAGTTGCATTACAGCATTCGTGTAAAAAAAACTCCTAACCGGATCGGAGCGTGCGTCTAAAAAATCTGAACCACTCCGGAGCAGAGTACTGCTGTATCACGCTCCGGATCGGAGCGTGTATCCCAGAAAGCTGATACACTCCGCTCCGGAGCGGAGTACTGCTGTATCACGCTCCGCTCCAGATCGGAGCGTGTATCCCAGAAAGCTGAACCACTCCGCTCCGGAGTGGAGTGCTGTTGTATCACGCTCCGCTCCGGATCGGAGGGTACGTCTCAAAAAGTTGAATCACTCCACTCCGGAGCGAGGAGCGGAGTAGAACTGACGCTTCGAAGTCGCTCCGGAGTGCTCCTTTAGTACGCTCCGCACTCCGCTCCGAAACCCTGCTTCCAGTGGGATCGAGTGGCATTTTAATCCACCAGGAGCTCCTCATATGGGTGGACTTTGGGAAGCAGGTGTAAAGTCTCTAAAGCACCATTTGAGGAGAGTAGTTGGAAACACAATTCTCACATTCGAAGAAATGTATGCTGTTCTCATGCGGATTGAGGCGTGCCTCAACTCGCGACCAATATCCCCAATGTCGGAGGATCCAAATGACTTGCAAGCCTTAACTCCAGGTCATTTCCTCATTGGAGATTCTTTAGTGGCGGCACCAGAAAGGGACTTCAGCAAGACTCCTCTTAATCGACTATCAAGGTGGCAGCTAATGCAGAAACTTACGCAACATTTTTGGCAGAGGTGGTCAAAGGAATATCTGTCCAGACTTCAGCAGCGTCCCAAATGGTTCTCGAAACATCGAGACTTCGTAGAGGGTGACATGGTCATTGTAGGAGAAGATAACATCCCTCCACAAGAATGGAAACTGGGGAGAGTGGTAGAGGTTCATGCCGGACGAGATGGAAGAGTGCGATCATCAACAGTAAAGACTGTAAATGGACTGTGTAAGAGACCAATCGTGAAGTTATCATTGCTACCATTTGCAGTAGAGAAGTAAACTTGAGAAATCTATATGTTAATGTCAAATATTCAATATCAGAAGTTATGGTTGAAGTGTTTATATATGTTAGTCTACATTGTAATTTCAATCTTATAATCACTGTGTTAAAGGTTAAAAATATGTTGAAATGTGTATTTCAAGGTGGGGGAGGATGTTCAGTACTGTAATATAATTAAAATTTAAAAATGATGTTAGAGTTGCTCGCTAGATGGCAGGGAGGTCTGCCACGTGAAGTACGTGTCATATGCATGACGCAATAGGACTGACTGAACTCGAGTGTCTTTGTCTTCGTGTGTGTGTGTGAGCGAGCGTGACGCGACCACAAGTGGTGGTACTTCGTTGTTGTATAACCTGTGTCTTTGTGTATATTATATCCGTTATTATAATCTATAGTTGTGTTCATGAACTATGAGAGACTTCATTCTTTAACCCAACACGAAATCAACACACTCCAGGACTTGGGAAAGTTACGCCAGGTGTTTTAATGGTGTAACGCCACTTCACTAACTGTGAAAAGAAGCAGTCTGTTTTATTTTAATTTCAGATAAAAATTTTGAACATATTATTTTTAATTTAAAATTATAAATCCCAAATATCATCATTGTTTTCACCAAGTTTCTTGATGTTTTCTGTTACATTAAATTTTAAAGATGGTGGCTTAATCCATTGGTGAAAAAAGAAAACTCCCTACTGGATCTATGTTACCATTTTCATTATTTAATTTATTCCAGTGTTCTTCTGCAATGAGCAAAGCTTCCCAGACATTGAACTCTATGTTTGCAGTCAATCTTTTTAAAACCCTTCTCTTTTTAATCAAATGCTTCTCTTCGATGATGTGAGCTGACAAACCTGTTCTTGGGTTTAGATTTATAATGTCCAAATTGCATTCGTACCATATTATTTTCTATTTTCCTTGCTGCTTGTTCTACCATACTCCTTTGAACTTGAACAACTTATATTATATATTCCTGTGGTTTCCACATCTTGTAGAGAGTTCCTCATTTTAAATAACGACAAAAGAAAAGAGAAATACAGACAAAGATGAAAAATCTGTTGAAAAGAAATTTGTGTGCATTCCATTCTACAAGGGATTCTCACATAAAATTTCAAAATTTTTTAGAAGATTTAATTTCTCCACGTTGCGTTCCAACATGAACGCGGGGATCTTAAATAAGGGTGTAACTTGCCCTTCCCAATTATCCCTATTGATGGTACACCCTGAAAGGGCCACTTACAATTATCTAAATTAACATTAAAATAAATAAATTGAGAGTATTTGAAAATAAGATCATTAGGAAAATCTTTGGACCTAAAAGGGATGAGGAGACAGGTGAGTGGAGAAGGTTACATAATTTAGAACTACATAATTTGTATTCATGTCCAGATATTATGAGAATAATTAAATCAAGAAGACTTAGGTGGGCAGGCCATGTGGCACGAATGGGAGAGGAAAGAGGAGTTTACAGGATTCTTGTTGGGAAACCAGATGGTAAGAGACCTGTAGGAAGGCCAAGACGAAGATGGAGGGACAACGTTGAGATGGACCTAAGGGAAATCGGTAGGGATGGAAAAGAGTATATAGATCTTGCTCAAGATAGGGAAACATGGAAGGCCTGTGTTGCTGCAGCCATGAACCTTCGGGTTTAAGAAGGCTAGAGAGTTAGTTAGTTAGTTAACATTAAAATAAACTCATGATTCGGTTTAGACTGAAATGAGCAATGCGAATGGCAGATAAGGGTGAAGGATAGCTTACCCTGTTCGGTTTAGAAAATAGACCAATATCTGTCTGGTATAGGGTGTCCTTATAGTCAGAATGAAGACTCAGAAAAACACGGAGCCAATCAGGAGAAATCATATGATAAGATAGTTTATTCATTGATAGATCAGTGACCATAAAATCGATACGGGTAAATAATTCTGAAGCATGTAGAAGTGCCATTAGGTGCCTTTCCTCCATATAGATGTCACAAAATTTCGAAACTAAATCCGCTTTAAGAGCAATAAGAGAACGTTTGAAGATTACCAAAATGTTATTTACAACTTGGAAAGCCTGGATTTAGTCTTTTTTCATTTCCTGTAATTCTGCCTGAATCTGATGTTGATTATGTTTTAGAGCTTGAACAGAGGAGCTAAGGTGATGAATTGAAAAGGAGTTATAAATTGAAAGGCCTGCCGAAAAGAATTTCATCAAAATCGATCTTTTCCCTTGGTTGTTCCCAGACACATTTTTCCATACCCCATGCCAGTTCGGCCAGCTATCACTGGTTTTAAGACGACAAGGGAGGTAAAGTGAAATTTCGCACAAGTATGTTTGAATACAATCATGGGTATCATTTTGAATAGCTGACCACTTAACACAGCCTGAGTGGTTATCGGTCTGAATGTTAATATCAATATGAATATTGGCAGTTGTATATATGTAATCGGAACTGTGAACCATAAGGCCTTGTTCGTAAAATATACCCAACTAATTTTCATTTGAAAGGTGGGAAGGATTGTCAGGAATATAAAAAGACACCTCCAATAAAATTGCACGATGTCAGCCATGTTTGGTAACTGGAAGGGAGAGAGAAAAAAAAAGTTGGTGACGTAAACAAATCATACTAAAATTCAAAATTTGTATATTTGCTAGTAAACCAATGAAATCACAGAACGATATTCAGCAGAAAAGAGGAATTCTACTTACAATCTCGATTAGAGAAAGAAGGAAAAAAGGAAAGAGAAAGCAATGGAGGCCATGTATACATTACCGCCGGAGATGTGGGAGCACATTCTGTCCTTTATGGATATAAAAATACACACGGTATGGAGACACATCAGACTCTGTACTCTAACGCCAAGTTTAGAGGTGGCCATGCGGATGCTGGTGAAATCTCTAAATCAAAAGGAGACGGGGTTTGGGGTAACAGCCAAAAGGGGTGTACGTGGGGTGATGAACTTGATTGACCATGAACTGTACGTGTTAAGTGACAGACTGAGACTTGAAGGGAGGAGGCGCTTTCGTCCCCATCATGGGACCATTGTCGAAATAGGCAGAAAGCTAAATCAGCTGGATTGGTTAGACTTGCATCCAGTACCAGTGCAGAAAGTGGAAGCTGTTTGAAGAGTAGAAGAAATAGCCTATCAAATGTCAAACTAATGTTATAATTTTGCACATTACAAACCTAATACAGTAATCATGTTTTATAACAATACAGAAAAAATTAACTGGAAAAATGAAAGTTACAGAATTGTCTGAAGTTAAACACAGTACGTACGTACAGTGCTTCAAAAGTTCAGTCCTGTGATGATTGAAAGAAATTTTTAATCATAGTCTGCTTTCCTGACGATTGCCGTTTCTTTGCTGGCAAGTCTCACCATCTTTGCAGCATCATTATGTCAATTCCTGTAACTTCTTATTGTTGCTCAATGTATTTAATTGCAGTTTCTAGAGCCTTAACTCCGTCGTTATGTGAAATTGATGATGATTTTTTTTTTCTGGTGGAAGGTTGGATAAACAACACTCTACTGTAATTGCAACTTAAAGTATTTTTATAATCTTTGTAACTGAATTTTGTCATTTTTTTAAATGATAGTTTTCAAAATATCAGCTTTCATGTTTATTTACAGTTCAATGATAATGATACTATATACAGTTTAACATGATTAGTAGGCCGGCCCCTGTGGCAGAATGGTTAGTACATCGCGTTATGATGCCAGGGGTCCCAGGTTCGAATCCTGGCCTGGGCATGGATATTTGTGAGTGTCCATTCATCAATTTCATCATATCATCACTCATCCCCATCTTCGCAAATTAGCCAAAAGTGGCACAAAAAGCGAAGTAAAATAAAACAAATCAAATCAAACATGATTAGTATTTTTTATATTTTTCTACACAAAATGTTTGCTGTTTTTGCGTATAAAAATTATTAAATTTTAAATCAAGAGAAACTTAAGTGTATTTACATTTTACATATAACATAGTCATTTCCTTTTGTATGAGCTTCACTCCATCAGTACATACAGGGGATGGACAAAAATATGGAAACACCTGGCAAAAAACAGGTAGCCATTTCAAAGGTATACACCCTGGCCAACCTGACAGATGGGCCAGTTACAGTTCAGTGACCGGTCCGTGCAGGTTATCGTGAATCATGTCTGAGCTGACAGAGTTTCAAAGAGGGCAAATAGTGGGTGCGCGTATGGTGGGAGCTTCCGTGACGAAAGTAGTGGAAATGTTTGGTGTATCAAGAGGCACAGTCTCGAAGATCATGACTGCCTACGAGAGTTCCGGAAAAAACGCATCAGCAAAGCACCAGCGTGGACGCAAGTGTGTGTTGCGTGACAGAGACAGACGCACATTGGGTAGGATTGTGACTAAGCAGAAGATATCCACGGCTCCAAAAGTCACTGCTGAGCTGAATACAGTGCTTACAAACTCTGTTAGCGTCAAAGCAGTCAGAAGAGAACTCCACAAGCAGGGTATTCATGGCAGATCTGCAATTCCCAAACCACTCATGACTGTTTACCATGCTGCTCGACGGAGACAGTAGTGCAACGCCCATAAAAACTGGACAGTGGAGCAGTGGAAGACTGTAATCTGGTCGGATGAGTCATCCTTTACATTGTTTCCAACTGCTGGCCAAGTGTACGTGTGGAGAACGCCAGCACAAGCGTACGATACAGACTGTCTGTTACCGAGAGTGAAGCATGGCGATGGTTCAGTGATGATTTGGGCAGCCATCTCCTGGTATTCTGCCGGACCCATCATCACCCTGCAGGGACATGTCACTGCCAGGGACTACGTAACCATTTTGAACGAACAGCTGCATCCCATGGTGCAAACTTTGTTCCCAGATGGTGATGCCGTGTTTCAAGATGAACCACCATTGTCTCTACAACAACTTGCAGCTGCTTTGGAGGAAGAATGGTACAACATCCCTTTGACAACCATACGCAACCTGTATTTGTCCATTCCACGTCGACTGCAGGCCGTTCTGCGTGCCAAAGGTGGTCCTACTCGATATTAATAAAGGTAATGTGCATTTCTGCAGGTGTTTCCATATTTTTGTCCATCCTCTGTATATTTTGTTTCTTTTATTTCTTAGAGCCTAATAAGCGTGATTAAATGATTAGGAGATTAATGTACTGATGGGTGATAAAAAATTTTGATGATGAACCATGTATAGTGAAGTGTACAATGGCTGGTTATTTATGGATATGGTTTTATTAACGGTAAACAACATTTTACACAATCTGTGCATTCACCATTTCTTCACATCACCCATATTTCCAATCAACAAAACAGAATACAGTGGGACCCCGATTTTACAGTTTCCTGCATTATCATTCAATCTTCATGGTCCCAATAGAGCAAAATGCTATAAAATTTCCCCCGATTTTACTTTTTCCCACATTTTAAGTTCTTCCACCTTGGTCCCCAGAATAACGTAAATTTGAGGTTCCACTGTTGTGTTGTCTTCTTCTTAACATTCTACTATAAACCTATCATGTACTTTCACCAAATGTTATTCGGATATCTACAAAACCTTATGTGCATTATTCTTTAAACTATTTCTTTAAAGTGATTAAAATCAGTGATTAAAAAAAAAAATATATCGCATTTTAAATCGGCCTGATTTAAATCAGTCCACCTTGGTCAAAGTGCAAAAACTTATAATGTCATGTTTGTTGTTATGATATATTATGTGATACAGAAAGCACACACACATTAAAAAATATATACATGTACTGTACTCGTTATTTAAACAAAATGTAATTCAAATTACCATAAGTGAACAATAATAATTTTTTAAGAAAAATTTGTTTTGTTAGACCTGAATTTGAAAATTGAGGTGCCATGGTGACTCGGTACCCTGAATTTGCCTACTCCTGATTGTACACATATTTTCTATGCTATATTCTTTACTGTGATTTGCAAAATCCTTTTGAAGCAAAGCTGTAGTGTAAAACAGTAACATATATGTGCTAAGTCTTGTTTTGTTTGTATCTAAACAAAGGGTTGAAGGAGGAGAAGATGCGCCTTTTATCCCAGACAAGAGACTACGAAAGCAAGTCAAACTCACTGAAGGAAGAATTGGGGAAAGGGGAGAAACTTCTGAAAGAATCAAAACAAGCACAGGTGAGTTTTCAGATCGAGCTGCAATATGTAGTAAGGCATTTTATATGTGATCTTTACATTATCTGCTATCTGTGGATTGTAAGAGTTCCAGAATTTCTATGGTTTTATTCTTACTGATATCTAGCTTTGGACACACAAACATGAGTCTGATGTCCACTGAATGAACACATTTATGAGCGTGTATACCAGCTTGGAAATCTTCAAAAAGTCAGGAAATGTCCGGAAATGTACTGTTTTTACTGAGCCTGCCTGATTTTTCGCTGTTGCTGTTTTTTACCTGTGTGGAATTGTCTCTGGCCAGCTCGGTAGCTCAGTGATAGAGCAATGGCACCGAATGCCAGAGACCCAGGTTCGAGTCCTGGTTGAGCCTGCATTTTTCACTGAAAATTCTACGAAGAAATTTTAGATTTCTTATGGACAAGCTATATTTCAGTTTGATATGCTGACTATTACTGGTAGTGTGTGTGTCTCCCCTATCATGTACTTAATCTAATCAACATTAATCTCAACAGTGTGATTAGCCTAGAGTAGTGTCAGTTGTGTATTACCTGTCATTGCAGTTCCAGTACCAGTGTAGATGGGCTAATTGGGAGTGAACAGTTAAAATGCCACCAGGTTCATTAATGTAATGGAAAATAATAAAGTGTTTATTTTATTTGAAATCACACAAGGGTCATTCCACGTCAATTCATCCAGGCCATGTCACCCACCATCCCCGATTTTGATGAAATTCGGTATACTTATAGAATTTTTAATGCTGATTACAAAAATGACATTTTTTAAAAGATTGGTCAAGAAGTTCAGAAGTTACGCGCTTTTTAAAATCTACGTGTACGCCACTTGCGGCTCCACTTTGAATGATACGCATTAGGTTATAAATGATAGTGTCTTCCTTCAGGTTTGCTGTAGAAACTTCAAGTTTCTTTTCTTTTGTTCAAAATAGTGTAAACTTTCATTTTAATAAGGTTTCAGATGATTGTATTAATAACCATGTATTTTTATGTATAGTTCCATGTATTTTTTTAGAAGAAAATATGACTAACTTCAAGAGCAAATTACGTGCAATGCCCCCCTTCAATTTCCCACCAATTTTATATGCAGGTAGCTCAAAGTGTGTACTAATGCCTGATGGAAAAATTGGGATGGGCAGTTCAGAGACAGGGTGATAAAAAAATAATTTGCATCAAATGACATTAAAAGTTAATCTTATTAAAAATGCTTATGTATTTAGCACAAAGCCTGAAGTACAATATGTTTTAAGGTATAATATTCAAAATTTCTGTTCACTATGTGTGAAGGTAAGCATAGGCGTAACCTGGCAGGGAAAGGGAAGCATTTGACCCCTCCAAAATTTATAGATTAATTAAAATTTGCCAGTTAAATATATATTGTGAACCTTCTGGCACTTGAGGAACAAACAACTAAAGAGTAATAATTGTGATTTTTCAAATGTATTTAGCAAATAATCTTGGACAATATTTTTATGGGATAGAAAACTTTGTGATTCTTTCAAACCAAAGATAGTTCCCAAGTTACACCCATGAAGATAGTACTAATAAATAATAATAACTTAAACTATTGTACTCTACGCATTGCCAAAGTTTCATGTAGGATTGTGCCCTTCACATTTTAGAATAATATTTTGACCATTTCGAACACTCTCAAATATTTGACTTATCACTAAGTACATACAGTATGTCCTTCCATTTGTGTTGTTAATGTCCACTGGACACAGAATATTTTGTGGCCAGTAGTAGGAAGTTGATGGATCAATTGGATGCAAGAATTTAATTGCTGCATTTCCTTTTTTCCCCCATTGACTTTTGAAGCAATCTTACAAACAAGTTTTAGTCACACACACAAGCTACTACATAACTGTTTAGAGTTGGAATTCAGAAACTTCTTCACAACAGTCAAACCACACAGTTACACAAAACTTATTTCATCAGCTCTTATTATTTTTGCATTGACTGTTAAACAACTAGTGTTTCGAAGTAACTGGTTGCAAGTAACAGTTACTTTTTATTTAGGAATTGCTGGCCTGGCAAGGAAGCTATGCTTTGTTGCATGCTGACTTTAGAACATCCACACTTTACTTCAATTCATTTTTAATTATATGTGAAAAGTTCAGTGATTTTTAGTGGTCTGCTGCATTCGTTTGGAATGTGGTTCTCAAGCTAGGAAAATGTCATTGTCAAAGAAGTGGGCCTTGTTGATCTTGGAATGGACGAGAAAGAAATAGGTGCAAGTGGAATCAATGACATCATATTCAATATACCGTGGTTAGCATACTAATGATTTCTTAATTAAAATCGTTCAAGCAAAGCTGACTCTGTGTTCCGTCATTTATTTGCAGTAGTAATGTAAATATATGAAGGCATATTATGTACTAGAAACATAAATACGAGAAAACACTCAAGTCTTCATGATCATTGATTTTGTGTAATTTTTCCACAAATCAATGATCATTAACTGTAAGTTACTTTGACAGTAATTGTAAAGTAACTCATAATTACTTTCAAAGTACCAGTAACTGTAACTGAGTTAGTTTTTAAATGAGTAACTGTAACTCGGTTACTTATAAAAAGTAATTTACCGAACCTGTAGCCGAAGTTCAAAATAGTGCATAGGCCTACTTAATTTTCGTGGTTCTGTTGTTTAGTACTTTGCGATCGCTGACACATTGTACTGCGAGTTTTGTCATTTCACCTTACATGATTAATAAGAAATTTATGCCTTGAATACTATTTCTAATTGGTACATCATTGCCGCACTTGTTTTAACTGTTCCAACTAGCCCGTCACAAGAGTTTCTGTGGTATATGGCAAAATCTCCATGGAAAAACTTCAATCAGCACAAATGTGTATTATTAATTCTAACTTCATATTACGTATCCCCGTGAAGAGTAGCCAAAAATATAACTTCCATATTGAGATAAAATGCACAAAAAGAATATTCTCGAAGATAATTTGCTAAACTTGGGAATGCTAATAATGATGATTATATTTCTTAAAAAAATGAAGACAGTTGAAACTGACTTAGATACAGTGGAACCTCGATTTTATGTTATTCAGGTGGCCAAGCTGAAAAATCTTAGAATGAGGGAAAATGTAAAACGGAGGAAAATTTATGAATATTGGAGGGAGCAAATGCTTCCCTTTGCCCCTGCCAGGTTACACCTATGCTTACCTTCACACATAGTGAACAGAAATTTTGAATATTATACCTTAAAACATATTGTACTTCAGGCTTTGTGCTAAATACATAAGCATTTTTAATAAGATTAACTTTTAATGTCATTTGATGCAAATGATTTTTTATCACCCTGTCTCTGAACTGCCCATCCCAATTTTTCCATCAGGCATTAGTACACACCTTGAGCTACCTACATATAAAATTGGGGGGAAATTGAAGGGGGGGCATTGCATGTAATTTGCTCTTGAAGTTAGTCATATTTTCTTCTAAAAAAATACATGAAACTATACATAAAAATACATGGTTATTAATACAATCATCTGAAACCTTATTAAAATGAAATTTTACACTATTTTGAACAAAAGAAAAGAAACTTGAAGTTTCTACGGCAAACCTGAA
Source organism: Lepisma saccharinum (assembly GCF_977018435.1). Classification (NCBI taxonomy): domain Eukaryota; kingdom Metazoa; phylum Arthropoda; class Insecta; order Zygentoma; family Lepismatidae; genus Lepisma; species Lepisma saccharinum. Next base: position 72,746,581 of record NC_139242.1, on the reverse strand, counting down.
GGAAGATACTATCATTTATAACCTAATGCGTGTCATTCAAAGTGGAGCCGCAAGTGGCGTACACGGAGATTTTAAAAAGCGCTTAACTTCTGAACCCCTTGACCAATCTAAAAAGAATTGTCATTTTTGTAATCAGCATTAAAAAATCTATAAGTATACCAAATTTCATCAAAATCGGGGATGGTGGGTGACATTTTCACAAAATTCTGGATGATTTGACATGGAATGACCCACAAATAAGGAATCATTATAAGGTAGTCTTCTTTGCATCGTTTTGGGTCATTTTATGGATGTATTAGCCCATATTTTGTCAATTTTTAGTCCATATGTATGTACATATAAAGCCATTTGTTAGTACACACTAATCCCATTCCTGCTGATAACACTAAGACTACTGGTCCAAGCTTCATAGTGGCTGAGTCATGTTGTAGCACTGGTTTGTCATTGTCATCTACGATGGGCTTGGACCAAGCCTTCACAGGGACCAAATTTATGCAGCACAAGACTAAGATCACTATGCTCACTAATTCTTGGGCCCCTCTTGTTTAACCTTTACCACTGCTGGTAATGCTGGCTGGTCTTTGCTTTATATCTGGCTTGTGATATATTGGTACTACTGTTGTGTACTACTGCTCATCCATAATTTGTAACCATAGTTTTTGGTGTACGAGTTTGATGTCTGTGTAATTTTATTTTCTTCTCTTCATATAAATGACTGTTGTGAGCAGCACCTGTCTCTTTATTGTCGGTATATAAGTAAAATTATGCATGTTTAGTAGTATAATTGCCCCGCACTGGGTCATGTGGTGTAAGACATTATGTTTTGGTAACTGATTGGATCATCTCTCACCTCTGCCGAGACATATTGGAGTAAGCCCAGTAGGTGGACCCTGGCCCTTAAGGGCTATTGTACCATGGGTTATTATTATTATTATTTAGGGATGGGCAGCTATGAAATTTTGGCCGATACTGATAAAGTACCGATATAAAATTAGAAATGGTCCTTGAAGAACCTGAAAGGTTCATTGACCTCCTTAATAAATGTGTATTTCGAGGTGACTGTAGTGAAAGAGAAGGTGCATATTTAGACATTTACTTTTTTAGAAAGTAGGGCATGGAGATTATCCATAAAAATTATAACAGAGTGGCAAAATTTTGCACTAAATTATCAGATATTTATCGGATCGGTAAAATAATTTGGAATTTTACCGATAAACCAATATGCCTATATCGGCCGATAGCTATAGAGTACTGATTAATCGGTCCCATCTCTATTATTATTATTATTAGGGATAGGACTGATTAATCGGTACTCTATCGGTATCAGCCGATATAGGCATATCATTGTATCGGTTTATCGGTAAAATTACCGATTATTTTACCGATTCGATATATCGATAAATATCTTATAATTTAGTGCAAAATTCTGCCATTTTGTTGTAATTTTTATGGACAATCTCGATGCCCTACTTTCTAAAAAAGTAATTGTCTAAATATTCAACTTCTTTTGCACTGCAGTCACCTCTAACCACACATTTGTTAAGGAGATCAAGGAACATTTCATGTTCTTCAAGGACCATATCTAATTTTATATCGGATAGGTAGAATATCGGTTATCAGTATCGGTAAATTTTATATCAGTACTTTATCGGTATCAGCCAAAATTTCATATCTGCCCATCCCTAATTATTATTATTATTAGAGAGCCTACTGACTTGACTTTATTTTGCATTAGGTAATCATTTATTCTAGCTACGTGACTGGAAAACCTGGAAATGTCAGGGAATTGGGCTTGTGAGGGAAAAATCAGGAAAATGTCAAGGAATTTTGCAGATCGTCTGGAATTTACTTGCATTTTGGAGTCTGCAAGACAAAAAGTTGCAAAATGAAAAATTAGTTCACTCCAACTTCTGGATTCGGTTCTTGTCATTCCACTCCCAAAAAACTTCAGTTTAGAAACTCGTTTGTTTCTTTCTTATGATTCTCAGTCTTGTGCAAAATTATGGTTCCTTCGAATTTCTGTAATAAATTTTCACTTTTATAATACTAGATATTAGATGGAATATGAAAGTAAAACTTGCAGTCCAGATATCTGATTGATAACTAAAGTACATTGACAATATGATAATAATTATGAGAAAGATTGGTGAAGATGAGAATATCGTCTATTATTTTATAGATCTTAGTCTTGTTGGAATTTGTATAGAATTCCTATATCCAATAAAAATTTCTCCACATGCTGTGTACTTAAAAAAGCAGAATTTCTACAACACTATAAATCTGCCAGAAAATGAAAAAGCGTGTGTGGTTTATGAACTTTTTCTGTTGTTTTTATAATGTGGAGATGTATTATGGTGTTACCTTAGCCTGAAGGCTATATGCACGTGATTGTAGCACCCAATACATTTGATGCCGATTGTAATTTTACATTTTTATCTTCGAATTTTGACATGTTCTTGTGTGTGTAGAATGAAATTTGCTAAAAAAGATTGTGAAAGTGAATATGGATAATAATTAACGGTTTATATATTAATTGAAAAACACAAGGTTCAAAAACAAAAATCATGATTATAAACACGTCTGGAAAAATTTCATTTTTGGACTGGAAAACCTGGAAATGTGTTTTAATGAACCTGGTTCAAAACAGTTTCAGAATTTGTTGAAAAGTGCACTTATTAGTAGAATCATGTGAAAAGGAAATATAATTTCCAAAATCTTTAATTTGTATTTCTGTTTCTACAAACTGTTTTACTTCTACATTTGAATTATATTGATAACATTAGGATTGCCCTATTGGCATAGCATTGTGCCGACATAGTGACAAATTAAAATTTCAGCAATGAATATCCACTTTTTTTATTTCCAGAAATTGATAAGGTTTCAAAATTTTCAAGAACAAACCTTCGGAACTACGTCTTACGAGGGGCGATCAGGTTGCTCTGACCCTAACATAGAAAGAACGGCAATAGGGTTTCAATTTTGTTTTTGTTTTTCAACATACTCCCCTGCAACTCCAATGCACTTTTCCCATCGGTGCTCCAACGCCTGGATACCTTGCAAAAAAAATTCTTCCAACTGGTCCTCCAACCATGAGTCCACAGCCCTAATCACCTCAGAATCATCAGAAAATTTTTGCCCACGAATGTCATTCTTCAAATGTTTGAACAAATGGAAATCACTGGGGGCCAAATCTGGGGAATAGGGTGGGTGGGGCAACAATTCGAACGATGCATCTGCAATAGAGGCCCTCGCAATGCATGAGGTGTGGACACTTGCATTGTCCTGGTGAAGGAGCACACAGCGAGTCAACATCCCACGCCTCTTTTTCTTGATGGAATCACGTAATTTCTTGATTAGATCACTGTAGTATGTGCCAGTGATGGTTTGGCCTCTTTGTAAATAGTCCACAAGAAGGACACTCTTGCAGTCCTAGAAAATTGAGGCCTTCACCTTCTTGGCTGACGTTTGCACCTTGAACTTCTTCGTTGGTGGAGAATGTGGGTGTTTCCACTCCATGCTTTGTGATTTTGTTTCTGGATTGAAGTGATGGACCCATGTTTCAACCATAGTTACAAATCGGGCAAGGAAATCATCTAAATTAGCACGAAATTTGTCGAGAAGTTCTTGACTGATGAGCACTCGGGTATGCTTCTGATCTGGGGTGAGGTTTCGAGAGACCCATCTTGCAACAATTTTTTTCTTTTGCAATTCCTGGGTAATTATGTATTGCACAGTGCCATATGACAGGCCACACATCTCAGCAACATGACGACGGACTCGACGATCCTTCAGCACCATATTGTGGACTTTGTTAATGTTTTCGGTCGCCATGACAGTTTTTGGTGCTCCACCTGCATGTTTATCCTCACATGACTCTCTCCCATAATTAAACTCATGACACCATCTCTTCACCATACTGTATGAAGGAGCAGTATCCCCTAGTGTATCCACCAAGTCCTCATGAATTTTGGATACCATCCACTTCTTCTTCCCAAAATATTTGATCACCGCTCTCACCTCAGTTTTCTCCATTCTGGCACATTGACACAACTTCACTCAGTTATACCCCTGTAAAAAGAAAACTGTACACTACTCAGACTTGCAATACAGAATGAAAGCATACAAAGGATCACTAAACAATAACAAAATAAAAAATCAATCATAACATCATTCCTTCTATGTTAGTGTCGGAGCAACCTGATCGCCCCTCGTATATGTAAATCTAAACACTCCAATATAACTCAAGTATTTATGTCTGGCATATTAATTTCTTACTGCGCTTTCTGTTCTGAAATATGAACTATATCTTTAGATATGTATAATCGTCTATTTACTGTTTTAATTATTTTTTTTTAAACAACAGGAGCTAATTTTATAATGTATTTTCAGGATGAGAAGGGGAAGAGAGAAAGGGAATTGGCAAATAAAGTAGCTAAGATGAAAAAGGAGATTGAAGCTTTACACCAAAAGGCAAAACCATCAGCATCACAAGAAAAGACATTGTCAAAAATAAGGTAAGATTATGTGTTCTATGGTCAGTAGGCAAATAGTTTGCTGTCTTGTGAATTTTAGCACCTCTGTATTGGTTGAATTTTAAATTTATTTGTTTTGGTCTGAAAAGAAAGAGAAATATGAGATGACAATACTCTCATCTTTTGAGCAGATTACAGGTTTGACATGTGTTTCCACTCATTTTCCTCAGTTGTTTTGGTGCAAGTATATGAAAATATAAACAAAATGAACAAATGAAAATCTGACCTTATGACCTTAGAGAACAAAGTAAGATATTTTGTCACTTTGGTATAAGTTTACTTCTGTGATCCAGCAGGTTATTGTTCATTTTGTTCACATTATAACAGCAGTTGCAAATACAATTTTCTTGTGCATGTTCCTTTATCTGTGGTCTGGCTAAAAACAAAAAAAAAGAAACTAGACTGGCAACTCTGTTAGAAGGGTACGTGCAGCTGTGGGGAGTGCATGTGTGGAAATATACCTTGAAGCTTCAAGAAGCTGACAACAGGATCCTGTGCTTGAAGGTGGAGGTCCGCAATCGTGATGAATGTGACACTCTAGCAGAGCATTAGCCGCAAATTCCTGGTGAAATTAAAGAAATCACCGAGTGAATGTCCACAGACTCTTTATCAATGCCCTCCATGTCTGCTATCATTCAAATGCTGACGTGATCGTTCCGAACAATGTCAATAATTTTTGGCACATTTTCTTCTGTTGTTGCCATGACAGGGTGACCTGGTCTTTCATCATCTTCATTGTCCTCACATTGCCCATCGAAGCATTTGTTCAATTCAAACACACGTGCACGTGACATCACATTATCACCATACACCTCCTGTGATCCCACTTTAAACTGTAGGTCCAGTCCCAGTTAGCCTTACTGTGCACAAAGTGAACTTATAACACCAACTCAAATCAATAAAAAATCAGCTGGAAAATGAGTAATGTGCTGCTCGAGTTTCATATTTGCCATTTTACGGCAACACGATTGGGGACCTCCACCTTCAAACACTGCTCACAGACTAACTACGAGTGAGAGTAACCCAAGGTTCTGTTGTCAGCTTCTTGAAGTTTCAAGGTTTATTCCTGGTGCATGCGCTCTCCACTGCTGAAGGTATACTTCCGACAGGATTGCCAGTCTCGTTTTTTTTATAAGACAGACCACGTAGTATCATTTGCCCACTTCTCATATATGGCAGAAGTTTGCCTGAAAACAACAGAGTAAACAGTGGTATTTTTATAGCATGGAAACTTAAGTGGAAATATTTTGTAATATGGCATTCTTCCTCTTCTTCCCTTATATGGCCCTATCAATGAAATTAGTTTTCACTATGGGTCCTTCACACTAATTAATGGAACAAAAACACACAAAGACTCTTTCTCTTGTTTGACAGGCTAAAACAGGTCCCTAGGAACATTCAGGGTTCCACACCTTGAAATTCTTCACCCTTAGATGCCAGAACCTGGCACAACCTATGATGACAATTAATAAGTACTTATAACTACAACCTCAGTAACTTGCTTTACACATGTGGTGAGAGGCAGTAATAAATAAGGCTGAAATAGAGAAAACATCTGCTTGTATCCTTCAATTTTTGGAAAGTTTGCCTTGAAAATGGGGAATTATATGTGAATTTTATCGAGGTCTTAGAGTGGCTGCCCTGACAAGACAAAGTCAACTTGGAAACCCAAATGTAATACATGCTGGCACAATGTGACTTTTAACTGCATCATTTGGCTGGACCTCTATTGGGAAACAGACAAATTATTACCACACAATGTATGTGAGGATGGGTAACGAGCTCAGCGTGTGCAATAAATCACAAACGGAGTCTCAATACCTAATGTGATGGGTGTACTAAATTGGAGCAAACTATTATATCAAACTTTCCAATTTATTTAAACGTTGAAATCCCAGTTATTCACCCCCTGAAATTCAGTGTTACCCATTTCATCGGTAGCGCTGGTTGGGGTGACAGTTGAACCGCGTGATCAAATAAAATTAGGCTAACTAAGCAATAAAATCCAGATTACTATCTTGTAATTACTATCTTGGCCGCGGTGGCTCAGTCGGTAACGCGTCTGACTACCATGCTCAAGGTCCCGAGTTCGATCCCCGGCCGGTTCAAATCTGGGAACTTTTCTAACGATGGAAGCGGCCCCGGCACACACCCAGCATCGAATAACATGGGTACCTGGGGGAAACCCTGGGGGGTAAAGGCGGTCAGGGGCATGATGCTGATCACATCACCCCCACTCACGACCGGATCAGGAGAGTGTGGGGCATTACCCCCACACCCCCTATACGCCTTCATGGTGTGGTGCTAAGCACAGGGGAGCACTACCTTTTTTTTTTACCTTTTTACTATCTTGTACGTTATAATCAATTATATAATACCCCCAATGAACAAGATAAGGCTCACCACAAATATTGTTTTATCCAGTAACTGAGGTACCACTTTTCCGCATTACACCCTGTATACGAGACTGAATCAATAGTAATCTAAGTTTGCCTTGAAAATGGGGAATTATATGTGAATTTTATCGAGGTCTTAGAGTGGCTGACCTGCACTCTCTAACAGAAAGAATCAACATGAATTCACCCTCCAAATGGCAATTTATTATCATTCACCATACCTCGTGCCCTCTCTCCCATACTTTTGCACCTGACTAAATATCAACTGAGGTGTCAGGAACTGAACTCAAGTGGACAGAACTCTATACTCTATTTGTTTTCGTGATCCCTCCAATTACCAATATCTTTAGGCAATTGAGAAATTGAGGAATTGCCAATTGAGAAATCTTTAGTGCAAGGTAAACCCCCCTTCTGAAAAGTAACATTGACATTAGAACATCTGTGACCATATGATAATACACTGAGGAAGTTTTTTGGATAAATGTTAACAGTATGAAATAAGATAATTTGAATATTTATTTTACTGAACAACAAATAGAATAATATCCAGCTCTTATGACATTCGATTTACCTGTTAAGACTTTATGAGCAGAACATGCAGCTACATTCAGTTTGTATTATAGTTTCTTCTCTATGTCAAACGTTAGCCATAAAATAAATCTGAATATCAGCTGATTAGGCTGTATTCATTTGTTCTTGTATCTCAATACAAATAACTCTACTACTTTGTTAATCATACATGTGAGATTAACCTTAAAGTAAACCCAATTCAAAGGATTTTCTTACGTTGCTTGAATCTACATAGATTAGTCAAACGATAGCAATAAAGTAAATCTGAATAACAGCTGATTGAGCTGTGTACACCTATTCTTGTAACTAATTACAAATAACTCGACTATTCCGTTAATCACACATGTGAGATTAACCTTAAAGTAAACCCACATAAAGGATATTGTTACGTTGCTTGAACCTACAAAGGTTATTACATTCTTAATGACATTCTTAATGAATCATAATTTTAAAATAGAACCATGTCTGCTTACATCTCAACCGTTCATGCTTTTAACAGGCATAGAAATCCTTACGTCCGTTGCAACGTTTTACCTTTGTATATATGATAAAATTATTGTGACAAGAATTGTATACACAAAGTAAGAAAAACTAACGAATGTTTACATTGATCAATATACACTCTGCAGTTTCTGATCAGTTGTGTATTCATGCCAAGATGGCTACACCACGCCCCGCTTTCCCGCTCAAATTAACTTTGCGATGCATATGGCCTTAAAATACGCACACGGTTGCTAGCATGTTTTGCGAAGCAGGTAGATTTTGCCGTAACGCAGATTATCCATCAGAAGTCTGTGAGCACTTAGTTAAAGAAAAGTTTCGGCACTTACAACCAATCCTGGTACCACGATCCAACGATCACATGGCAAAACAAGTTTTCAAATATCTGTTCAAACCTAGTTTTGTGCACAAATATTCGACGCGTCGCGTGTTTACTAGTCCTTCATGTAACATAAGTGCCATTTGGATTGCATGGCAAACCTCTAGATGATTTGATATTCATCACCAGATCAAGTCATATCTGCTCTCCATTTCTCCTTCACGGTCCAACGAACCACTTGAATCGTTCCTTCCACCCGTTCCTAGAGAATCGATTCGCTGAAAAGAGTCCATTCTTCCGAGCTCTGCTGCTTCCATCTAACATCACATTGCTCTCGTAGCTATTTCTTTCCCTGAGATTACAGTAAAAGAACCAATATCCTGTTAGGTTCGGCAAGAAAAACCGAAAACCCATAAGTATGTGAACGGTCCTAATGAACTGCTCCACTTGCTCCCGTACGCTGCCGTCATCCAGGGTGCAAGCTTTGTACTGGTACGCCCACCACAATGATAAACAAGCATAGAGAGGCAGTTTTAATAGAATTTGTCCAAAAGTAATCATAAATCACTGAAGAAAATTAAAATAAATACATAGAAATAAGACCCTTGTGACATTGTTTGTCATAGATGATAAAGATTTCTCTCAACCTACAACAACTTTTTACGTCAATTATGAACATGATGTGGATTTGCATTTTTTATTTGTTGACTTCAGGCAGGCTTTTGACAGGGTTAATCAAAAGGAACTGTTTAAGGTACTTGAGGAATATAATATTCCCCTCAAAATAATAAGAATGACTATGAGTGGTACTAAGGCACGAGTGAAAGTTTGTAGTAAACTGAGGGAAGAGTTTGAATTCAACAGGAGTGAAACAAGAGGATGGCCTTACGGCAGTATTATGTAATTAGCATTGCACAAAGTAATAAATGTAAAAAAATATCAAGATTTCGTTCAAAAACTGGCCACATTTCAGGATCAAAAGTGGTATGATAAAATGGCTGCATTTGCAGGCTCACTATGAGTTGGGTAGCGACAGCATGTTGGGTGTTGCCATGTTCAATACACGTCTTTACTCACTTGAATTAAAATCTGTTTCACAATGTGAATTGACAATGATAATGGGTTTTAAATACAGCTGCAAGGAGCTTCAAAACAAGATGAAGATCATATTTGTAGGACTACCCAATACTAAGAAAAAGTTGTTTCACAAAATTGATTAGAACTTGTTTTTGGCAGGTTTAAGAAATCTGAAAGTTGTATTTAAAACCTTTCTACCTGTACTGTCTTTAAATTTCATCATGATCGGATCACTAGTTTTTTATCTATAGAATTTCAAAGAAAACGGTCGTTTGGAAAGTACCAAAAAAAATGCCACTTTTTTGTTCTCACAATGATAAAAAACAAAGGCATGCTCCAAAAAACATTTTGATGCCAGGGGTCCTGGGTTCGAATCCGAGCCTGGACATGGATGTGTGAGTGTCCATTCATCAATTTCATCATCTTTTGCAAATTAGCCAAAAGTGGCACAAGAAGCGAAGTAAAATAACAAATCAATCAAAATCCAAAAAGCATTTGGTTACCATAGTTTAATGCAGAATTGAAGTAACTCATTTTTATGTAGACCTCCTGGTTAATTTTTAATTGGAGTCCGAAGTTGAGTATCCATAATTTTTAATCTCAGAATAGGTTTATTCCTGTGTAAAAGATTCCATATTTGCTTCTCAAAAATTTACAGCAGAATTAATCAATTTTCTGCAATTTGAATAACTCACAGAATAATTCACACCTCAGAAAGTGTCGCATCGGTAAATAAACTCTAAATTTTGTGTTTGAGTTTATTTCGCATTTTGCAGTTCATTTCACATCATTACATGACAAAACATGGTAGGAAAATTCATCTCGCACATTTCGGGTTTCCATCAAAAATAAAACATGCATGCCTCTAGATATTGTATTTGAATTTATGTAATTTATGTATATGTATGATTTCAAGAGAATTATAATGAAAGTTCCAAGTTCTTTTTTGTTTACAATTAATTTGTGATGATTTTTTTTTGTCTGCAGTGAAGAGTTTGCATTCTGCAAGCAGTCTGGGATAAGATGGGATTATGAGCTCATGGATAAGGATGAAGATCTGATAAGAGGTTGTATCCTTTGGTTTGCAATTTGTAAAGCTACATGCATGCAGCTAGTTCTACTATATTCATTAAAGAACATAAACAGGGTGGCTACTCAGTGGGAATTGCTTGAATTCCTGGAATTATGAGTGAATTCTGCTTGAATTTTTCTCCTTAGACGTGAAAAATTGCAACTTTTATTAATCCAAATCCCATTGAATTTAAAGCAAGTTTTTTTTTAGTTTAGCTTTTATTTTTACCAAGGAAGGAAAGGGGGAAAAAAGCTGGGTGAAAAATATAACAAAATTCTCTCAATCCGTTTGGTTTGTTAGTATTCTTTGCAGAACAATCTATCTGGCACACGGAAGATATCTTGTAGTCGATTAGGTAAATTTGAAATTCTTATACATTTAACAATTCCTCATAGATTACCACCTCTCGTAACATTTACAACTTGTGTAGATGTATTTCTAGTTCAAGTATGTGAAATGGCAAATATAAACTGTGCACGTTAAATTTTGTGTATGTGTACTGTTCAACTGAATATATTTGTGTGTGTGTGTGGATGGTAAGGTGGTAATACGTACAGTTAAAATAGATAAAATTTTTGCTAGTATACCCTTGAATGTTTTGAAAGTTCACCTTGAAAACTGGGTTTCATACTTGAATTTTATGATCAGGGCTCGAAAAATCCCACTCGCCAGGTCGCCATGGCGACTAAAAATTTCAGCCTGGTGACTGTGATCTTTTGCTGTACGAAATTTTGAAGATTCTAAGTTCAAATTGCAGTATAGCAAGTTAGCAAGTTTTTTTTGAAAACTCAATATGCTGACCAAGGCACAAATTTATTTTATTTTTAAACATGAACTAAACGTCACGTTTCAACCGTCTAGCAAGGTCTTCTTCAGACTCTGCACCAAGCAAAGTCAAGGGCAAAGATAATGGTAAACAAATTGTCCACCGCTATTTTATTTACTTTTTTATTCTTCATCCTGTGTTGTTTTAAGGAATGAAACTATGTTGGTTCGAAGCATGCATTGTTCTTTGCTTATTGAAGTTATTATTTCAATTCAGTGTCATCATATCGTGTAATTCAGACCGAATGAAAATGGTGGTGGACAATTTGCCTACTGTTTCTTTCACCGTTGGGTGTACAAAAGACCTTGCTAGAAGGTTGAATGTTTTATAATAAAATAAATTTCTGCCTTGTGTATAGAGAGGGAGGGAGGGAGAGAGAGAGAGAGAGAGAGAGGGAGGGAGAGAGAGAGAGAGAGAGAGAGAGAGAGAGAGAGACAGAGAGAGAGAGAGAGAGAGAGAGAGAGAGAGAGAGAGAGAAAGCGAAAGGAGAAGAGGAAAGAGAGAGAAAGAGAAAGCGAAAGGAGAAGAGGAAAGAGAGAGAGAGAGAGAGAGAGAGAGAGGTCTCCTTCTTTCTTTCTTTTCTCTTCTTCTTCTTCTTCTCTCTCTCTCTCTACAAAAGAGAAGGAAAGAGAGAAAGAAGGAGAGAAAGAGAGAATATGTAAAAAAGAGAGAATCTTTAAAGAAGGAGAGAGAGAATGAAGGGAAGAAAGAAAAGGGAAAGGGGGAGAGAGAGAGAGAGAGAGAGAGAGAGAGAGAGAGAGAGAGAGAGAGAGAGAGAGAGAGAGAGAGAGAGGTGTCTCCTTCTTTCTTTCTTTTCTCTTCTTCTTCTTCTCTCTCTCTCTCTCTACAAAAGAGAAGGAAAGAGAGAAAGAAGGAGAGAAAGAGAGAATATGTAAAAAAGAGAGAATCTTTAAAGAAGGAGAGAGAGAATGAAGGGAAGAAAGAAAAGGGAAAGGGAAAGGGAGAGAGAGAGAGAGAGGTCTCCTTCTTTCTTTTCTCTTCTTCTTCTTCTCTCTCTCTCTCTACAAAAGAGAAGGAAAGAGAGAAAGAAGGAGAGAAAGAGAGAATATGTAAAAAAGAGAGAATCTTTAAAGAAGGAGAGAGAGAATGAAGGGAAAAAAGAAAAGGGAAAGGGAGAGAGAGAGAGAGAGAGAGAGAGAGAGAGAGAGAGAGAGAGAGAGAGAGGTCTCCTTCTTTCTTTCTTTTCTCTTCGTCTTCCTTCTCTCTCTCTCTCTCTCTACAAAAGAGAAGGAAAGAGAGAAAGAAGGAGAGAAAGAGAGAATATGTAAAAGAGAGAGAATGAAGGGAAGAAAGAAAAGGGAAAGGGAGAAAGAGAGAGAGAGAGAAAAGAAGGAAAGAAAGAAGGGTGGGAGGACTCTCTCCCTCTCTCTCTTTCTTTCTCTCCTTCTCTCTCTCTCTCTTTCTACTCTCTCTCTCTTCCTTTCTTTCCTTCTTTCTCTATTTCCTTCCTTCTTTTTTCTCTCTCTCTCCTCTCTCTCTGTCTCTCTTTTTCTTCCTTCCTTCTCTCTCTTTCCTCTCTCTCCTTCTCCCTGCTCTCTTCTCTCTCTCTCTCTCTCTCTCTCTGCAAGGAGAGAGAAAAGCTTGGTTAGCATATTGAGTTTTTCATATCATGGAAACAAGGCTTTAATGGTGTTATGATTTTTTTATGAACGTTGTGAACATTTCATAGACTCAGTAATTATTCCTTACTCTTTTGTCCCCCAACCCCAAATTTTCTGCTTTCTCACACGATTTAGCAATGTTTTGAATACGGTGATGCTCAACTTCTTATAGTATGCACAATTGCAGTAAGTGGTTTCCTAGCACCTGAATTTTAAAGCTGGCGCCTAGGTCTGATGAAGATTTTCAAGCACTGTTTATGATGGTTTTAGAGTGGCCACCCTTATAAATGGTATAATAGAATTTGAAATAAAATTAGTTCTAAATTGTTCTTCTCCATCACTGGTAGAAGAGGAAGCAGGAATACTGTTGTGAGATTGGTTGGGTCTGAGTCACCCATTTCTCATTACAGGTTCACCTGTAGATATCTCATCCATAGGCCATATTAGAAATCAGAGCAGGCTTATTTTACACTATCAGCTTGTCAAGCTACAAACACAAAAATAATTAGAATTTTTGAAAGTAGTCGAGCGAACAGTGTTGGACCACTTTAGATGTGATGGTCCTATGCTTTTACTGAAGTAATACATGTATGAGTCATCCCAATGTTAAGAAAATTAAATGTACACCACAAAAGTAAATTTATTCACTTGTATAAGTACATTACACATACGTAACTTAAAATGCAGAAAATTTTAAAATCCAGGAAAAATTTTAAAAACTTTGTTTTGTTGGGATCTTGACAATGCAGGAAAATATAGACGAAATAAAAAAAAAATGGGGTTCCACTATAAACACCATATCCATGTTAGTTGCAAAATATAATTGTATTTGCCTATAAACTTTCTGTAGATTGGCATTCAATAAGCTAACAACGAATGCTCCCTAACTTTCTGCCATGAAACTTGCAGAATAGGATGATAATACAACCAAAGTTGCAAATGTCGAGTGTGAAACAACAGGGTAATTTCTTCTGTTACTTGATTCATGGTGTGGTCAAACAAGCCACTAAGTACTTATTTCGCCAATACAAACTGTTTTCACAATGCATGGACGAGTAAATACGATATGGTGATGAGCATGCTCTCAACCTTCATGATAGACTCTTCATTTACAAGTAGCAATCTTGTACACACCATCAGTTGAGTGCTTAACTACGAGGGTTTTTTCAACCTCCGATGGACCATAAAAAAAGACAAGTGTAAGGAACAAAATGAATTTATTACCAAAAGTTATGTACATACCTGGTTACTTTTCGACATAATCGCCGTGAAGATTCAGGCATTTGTCATATCGTGGGACGAGATTTCCGATCCCCTCTGCGAAGAACGTTGCTGCCAGTGATGCGAGATTGGCCTGAACGTTGTTTTGAAGCTCCTCATTGGCCTGGAAGCTTTGGCCTCCTCACCCGTTATGAGGCTGAAGGTGAAGGTTTCTTGAAAACAATTGTTACTGTAGATGAGACCTGGGTTCAGTACGTCACCCCAGAAACAAAACAACAGTCAAAACAATGGATGCACTCAAACTCGCCAAACAAACCGACGAAGTTCAAACAAACCTTCAACAACAGGAAGGTTATGGCTACCATTTTTTGGGACCACAAAGGTGTGTTGCTTGTTGAGTTTATGGAACCGGGGACTACGATCAATGCAGCTGTTTATTGTCAGAGGAGCTTCAAAACAATGTTCAGGCCCATCTCACATCACTGGCAGCAAAGTTCTTCACAGAGAGGATCAGAAAGCTCGTCCCATGATATGACAAATGCCTGAATCTTCACGGCGATTATGTCGAAAAGTAACCAGGTATATACATAACTTTTGGTAATAAATTCATTTTGTTCCTTACACTTGTCTTTTTTTTATGGTCCATCGGAGGTTGAAAAAAAATACAGCCCTCGTATATCAACCTATGCTGTGTTGTGTGTGGAAAGCTGCTGTCATTCTGTAATGTATTGGAATAAATTTAACGCTGTGTGATATTTGTTCCTGATAGGAAAATAATCTGTGCTTGCAGTACTGTTTTCTCACTGCACATTACCATGAAGTAGAATGTCGTTAAGTACATAACCATAACATTTTGAATTAGATTTATCCTCATGACAGACTTTTATCTCTACATTGTTCTAATTAGTCTATGTAGATATTTGGTTGCATACACTTTGCTGGTAATTGTCTACATGTGGTTGCATACATTATAATTGTGTCCCCTAAATACAGGTGATTCAAAATTCCCTCCGGGGGTTTGAAACGTTTATAGTACAAGAACTATAACACATACAGCAAAAATATCAATATCATTACATAAGAATCTCTTCAAGTTTGTACTTGTAATAGGGCCCCATCACATAATTGTAGATTTAGCTGTTAGGTGGCAGTACAACACAGTTTGAGCTTGCATTCTCTATTGTTAACAAGAATGTTAGAATTGGTGGTTTTTCCAGAATTCTTCATCTGTGGGGTGAAGTTCGTAATTAAGGGAATGTAAGGGAAAAATGTAGGTGGGTGTTGAAGAAAGTTTGAGGGGTTAGGGGAATTTTGGGCCATACGTTGGAGGAACTTGATTTCAGGATTGATGCCTGCCGCGTCACCAGGTGTCCACATATCGAGCACCTGTAAGGTACGTACTAAACTTGGAGGATAGATTCTTTATGTACTGATATGCACATTCTTTCTGTATGTGTTATAGTTCTTTTACTATAAATGTTCGAAACCCCAGAGGGAATTATGAATCATCCTGTACCTTGACCAACTTCAAGGTGTTCCACTCGGTTGTCAAATGTCACACTGTACACTTGTAAAAGATGGGCACTTATTGCACAAAAACCACTGTACAATGGGATGCATAAGTATTGCTCAGCAAATTGTCTAAGATGATTTTCATTGAATTTTCTCTTGCATCATAGGCATTTTTAAAGAATGAGTCTTGCCCATGCTGGTGTACAGTTGTCAGCAGCTTGTTTCAATTGTTCAAACTCTCATTGTGTAAAACAAAAAGAATAAACATAGTGATGGTCAAGTTATAGTAGTGTAAAACGTACCCAGAAATTGTAATGATGATGTCTACATAACATCATGAATATACAGGGTGTTACAAAAAAGGTAACTGAACAATGTACATTCTGTATACTTTGAGTTACCTTTTTATTGCAACACCCTGTTATGTGTGAATTTTTTGCTTTTTTCTCTCCCAGTGGGAAATCTGGCAACAGCTTCTGCTCTGTTTGGCATTTTATATCAACCTAGTATGTGTTTTAATTTTCATAAACCTATTTATTTTTGATGATGGTTAATTCCTTGACTGCAATATCAAGATGTGAAAAATACAATCCACGGGAAGCCTTTTGAGCTACAGAAGCAAATCAACACAAACTATGACGTTTCGAGATTCCTGTGGAACAGGATTGACTTGTCCTTTGGGGAAACAGAAGAGGAGGAAAAGGAGAACAAAATGTCTGCCATGAAGGCCAAGAAGTGATTCACAAAAACAATTTTTCACGAAATGTGTTTCTGAGAGGAGGCAAATTAAGTTACAATATTTTTTTATTTCTTGATCGATGCTGATGCAATTGTCATATACATGTGAACTTTTTTTTTTAGTAAAAACATAACTTGTAAATAGTTGAAGTTTTATATTTAAATCAATGATAGTAATTTCATAAGTTTTCTTTATCAAATTTTATATTTCATGCTTTTTAACCTTTAGACAACTGGTATATATACACACTCGTGTTCAAAGTGTGTATTGTTTGACAGTTGAAGTATGTGCCACTTTATCTGAACAGCAGTTTGTTTTTAAATGACCTTGTTTATTGTCTCTTCTTAACAGCTCATCAGAACTTCCTTTCTGGACAACACTCATATGACATTCAAAATGTTTTTTCAGCAGCCTGATTCCCCTCCACCTACATTTATTTTTTTCAATCTCCAGTGAGTTGTCAAGTTGATAACATAATAGACACAAAAATGTGAATACATAGAAAAAGCACTTCCTAGCCTATGTTGCTTTTCCACATAGTCGACATATGCAGCAGAGCACAAACTTTTGTATACCCGTCCCCACAGGTTTCGACTTTACCTGCCTTAAACTGCTTCTCTTGACAAGATTTTGTAAACCGTATTGTGCATACTCAGTGTTATGTCAATGATATTTTCTTTCCACTTCATAGCAATACCTTGCAAGAAAATTTATAATGGAGGTACAAGAGTTCGTACTCCAATACTGCACGCGCCTGAACAGGTCTGTACTAAGATATTTTGGTGCCCTAGGCAGGATGTGAATCCTTGGTTATTTTCCTCTTATGCCATGGTTTGTGATATCTAAATCCTACAAACTTTGAAATGAGGAAACAAAGAAAAAACTAAAAAATGATTAGGTTATATTCAAAGATTCATACTTTGCATTTCTGATCTTAAAAAAGTAGCATATTTAAGAATGTTTCAGCTATGTCAATGTCTGAAGAACATCTTTAAAAACATCTGTTACTGCTACTTTGGAAAACGGAAAATTCCAGTAGTGTGTTAGCCAATGGCAACAATTTCTTAAAACAGCAGCAGCATGGCGTTGCCACGATTTTATTTTTCAGAAAGGGACAGCAGAGACTGATATTTTCAATTTGCCGTGGAATATTTTTAAGTAAGCATAATGTAAAATATATATGTTTCTATCTATAGTGGCTGCGGTGGCTCAGTCGGTAACGCGTCTGACTACCATGCTCAAAGTCCCGGGTTCGATCCCCGGCCGGTTCAAATCCGGGAACTTTTCTAACGGTGAAAGCGGCCCCGGCGCCCACCCAGCGTCGAATAACATGGGTACCTGGGGGAAACCCTGGGGGGTAAAGGCGGTCAGGGGCGTGATGCTGATCACATCACCCCCAGTCACGACCGGATCAAGAAAGTGTGGGGCGTTACCCCCACACCCCCTATACACCTTCATGGCGTGGTGCTATGCACAGGGGAACACTTTACCTTTACCTTTTTTATATCTATCTATACATGGTAAGTCTGTAACTTTGTGTCAACCTCATAAATGTATTTATGAGAGATCTTTTCATGGTGTGGTCAAACAGGTAATTTCACCTAGAGAGTTGAATGGTGACATCTATTTTCACCCCCCCCCCCCCCCCCCAAGAAAGTATCCATGGGAGAAAAGTTGCATAGTGATATGTGCACCTCTTGCATATCTTCACATTTTTGTTTCTATCTTGTTATTAATTTTACAGCACACCAGAGGTGAAAAAATAAAACCTTTGTATTTCTAATGGTTCAAAGTATTTCTACCAACATCGTGGACACTATGTACACTTGTGTTACACATGTAACTTTGTATTTATTTCTTATGGCATGTGGTCTCTAGGTCCAGCTTTACTCTTTTTGATACAATGTGTGTGCCAGAAAACACAGTCACAACTGAACACCCTATTTTCTACAAATGAATGATATTATAATTTATTCAATATATAGATATTTATTTATGTCTATAATAGAAATACATTTTCCATCAGATACACGACTGATAGAAACACACGCACACTAAAAAAAAAAAAAAAAAAAAAAAGAACAAGGCATTTGCTATAGCACGTTTGTATCTGAAGAGAAGAAATATACATGGTTAATATCAACATACATATGTATTGTAAGACACAGAACACATCATATATGTACATGTATATAACTTGGAATATGGTACAAAATACTTTTTTTTTTTTTTTAAATAACATTTCATAGTATAATTACTTCTTTTTCACACAGATAAATTTCAACATTTATGCACCGACTTCATTTCACCATTCACTCTATACAACATTGACAAAACACGAACTCCCAATTGGTAATTAAAAATAGCCCTCAATAGAGCAGCAAATTGCATGCAATGGTAATGAAGATTCTCATCTTAGTTGGTTCCTAGAGTACGTGCAAGTGATTTTTTTTAATAGATGCACTCAAGGGGAAGTTATTGGCATCAGACAAATGCTACACTCTGCTACATGGTAGCTCTTAGGAAAGTCCTGGTAATAGAAAATGAAGCCCATTCATGTTAAATCAGCATGAAAGGTGTCTACTTCCTTAGAAAATAGGGGTAAAACACCACAATTCAACACAGTTTTTATTGTTTATTACATGCAAAGCTTGTGAACCTATTAGCTCTCAAAATTGAGCAATTTCAATCAGAAACACTTTATCACATATGGCTATTGTCAATATGTTTTGCTATTTTTGTGTGTTTCAACCTAGTAAGGATCTTGTGAGTTCTATTCTGCATATACTGACAAGTTATATGAAATACATTTTTGAACTTAAAATACAAAAAAGGGGAGGAAACAGGACTGGACTGGCCCACCAGGCAAGATCCTGCTGCCCTGCCTCAGTTGTTGCAAAAAATTCACACACACTCGCCATAAGAACAGGCTACTTCATACTAACACATGTAAGTTCTAGATGGCTTTTTCCCTGGATCGACAATGAAATTTTACTCTATTTGTTGTTGCAACACACAGTAATTCATTTTTGTCAGTTATAATGACCATGTAATGCAAGAAAGTTGATAATTTTATAGAAAGTAATTGATTGCTAAAGAATCTGAGAAATGTACAATGTGTGATTAATTTGATAGGAATAATTCACAGTTTAAGAACAACTCATTTAAATGAACAATTTCTCCACCAATTTGTAAGGAAAGTTCTGATGCACTCTCCAGTTGGCTGGTTACATATTTATTGAGAATTAAGAGGCCAACAGTAACCTTATTGCTTCAAAGAGATTGCTAGATACCTGGGCTTGCCAATAGTAAATGGCTACCAACAAAAATTAACACACTAGTTGATTGGTTACTAACAAAAAGGAACCCTAGTTGATTTGTATTTTTTTCGTTTGTTTGTAGGCTGCAGGGTACTTTAATTAAGGTGTCCTGCTAATGAAATCCCATTGTCCTATTGGTGCTCCCAGTCTGACTCTGGGGAGGGCATAATCTTCATTACCATTGCATGGAGTAATTTTGAAAGCTATTTCCAACACAGTTATTTACTCTTCAAACCATCTACATCATTTACACACAATAGGTGCTTTGCATCTCAAATAACTTCCAATACAGCCCTGATAACAACTTGTGAATTTTCAGTTTGTTTTCAAAAACAACATATATCATACATAAAGCAGTCATACTGGGGAAAAGAAAGGTTAGATTATCTCTACGATACACACAGCATGATCTATGGATTGCCTACAGGAAGTAATGAAAATATGGTAGAAAAACATGCAGGATATATTCAGATCAAAGTCTTATACACACAGAAAAAAATAATAATTGTGAATGCAATTAATTTGCATAGTGGTGACATTTTTAGTACCACAGTATGTTAATTGGTTTTCAGATGCTTGTGACATTGAGGTGTTACTCTCAGGGTTGGCAGTTTTTGTTCGCATTTTACAAAAGTTTACTGTTATTAGTGCAGTCTCACAAATGAACATTAGGTAATCCTTTCGGAGATTAATGGGGTGAAGTTATACATATTCGTGCTGCTAGCACTATAAAAAAAAATCCTTGTTTGAATTAGAAAGTAGTTGTAAACATTGTTTATTTTGTTAAACAAGGTAGTTTTGCTTACGTGAAATTTAAAAGATTTCGTAATTCCGCGGGAATTACGAAATCTTTTAAATTTCACGTAAGTAATTTTAAACCGCGTTTACCGCAACCACCATGAAGGTAGTTTTGGGTACACCAAAAACCCAGGTGTGACCCCTGGATGAACCAGCATTTGTGAGGGGGGGGGGGGGGCTTTAATTTCTAGACATTACATTAAATAAAACTTATTGTAATTTATTAACCACATTACTAATTGATATAAATATGGAAAATGACATACCTTCACTTCATTCATTAGATGTTTTTGAAAAGCAATCGCCAACAACAAAATGGTTACCAGCACCAAGTAAATTTTGATGCTTTAGGATTAAATAATAACCAGATGAACGTTGATAAATAACATAATGCTTCTTCCCTAACTTTTACAAATAGTTGGGGTTCTTGGGTATTTTTTTGGGACCACCCTGTATAATGCCATTGGGTTTTGGCCCAATCTTCTTAAATACACCTAAAGCAAATTAACTTAAGATTTGTAAAGTGGCTATAATACTGATATATAACAGCAGGCAGAAAAGTTTAATTTTGAAAAGAGCATGATGAAACATATGCATCAATTATTTTTTATAAGAAAAAAATCTCATGTTAAATCATTCTCTTTCCTGAGTACTTATTAATATACTGGGAATAACAAAATTTTTAACACAGAACATGGTAATATATCATCATAAATCATTATGATGTTACCTACAAAAAAAATATTCTACCAGTGTTTTCCTAAGATTATCACAAAAATTCACTTTTCTAGCTACAGGTAGATTTCTACCATCAATGTCACACTTAATAAATAGAAATGGCACACAAAAACACAGTGGTTATTATTTTCTATGGCAACAGCCTAGAAAATTCAGACAAAGTATTCGAAGATACAATACAGAAGTTATGAACTTTATTAATACATGAAAGTAAAGGTTGAACTGTTATGCCACGCTGACAGAAGACTGCATGTCAAAAAATACATCTATTTGAGAATTTCCTTAGCATTGCTATGAACCTGCATTTTTCATTTCAGCACATCTATTTTTTTTTTCGTAGTATTTTGACCGGTGAAACAGTTTTCAACTGATGCTTCAGGGGAAAAAGAACATAGCTTCACTTGTAGCTAAAACAATTAGAGATTTTGTCAATTGTAGGGGAGACAATTGATAAGTATTCAGTGACCGTGACATCAGATTGCTGCCGTTGACAAGTTTCATTTTTCACAAGAACATATATAAATACTTGTAGTGTTTGTGTGAAGCTTGCTCAAATACATAGATGCTCTGTTTTTTTAGTATAGAATTAAATTCACTGATATGTAGACAAAAGCTAAGTTGATGTAGTTGCATTATTTTCCTTTGATAAGCATAGGCCACTGATTTCAAAGGTGGCTGATTGAGCTATTAAGACACACACATACAGTGGAACCTCGATTTTACGTTTATCAGGGGACGAAGCTGAGAAAAAACTTAAAATGCAGGAAAATTTCACACGTTTTGCTATGTTGGGACCATAAAGATTGAATATATAATGTCAGAAAACAAAACTGGGGTGCCTCTGTACTGCAGTGGGCATGTAAATGCAGTGAAGATTCAGCCTCTGGTATTCTCAAACATTCTTCAATTGAGCCAAAAACGTAATTTCAGCACTATCCGATTTTAAAATTATAAAAGTTTTTATCTGACTTTGGCAAGCATGTGTATAACTAGGGACATTGAATTTTCGCAATGTGTGAAATCGCGAAATGTGAAAAAAAGATGCAATTTTGAACATTCTGGATGAAACTACGCCTCCAATGATGAAATATGCATGAGTTTTATTCACGAAGTAATGCGAAATGAACGCTTTTTCGCGAAATAACCGTGAAATATCATCAAATTAAGTAGAAAACACGCAAAAACCGGAAATCGAGGTTGTGCGTGCAAACTGTCTATTTGTAATGAAACATTTGCCTAAAGTTTCCTACCACTTGCAGCTGAAGAACGTTTTATCTTAGATCACATCAGGAAGACACTGCAAATTGGGATTCCCCATGCACATAATCTCAGTTCGAAAACTTCCTCCCTGTCAAGCTGCATTCCTTTCTTCCCCCGAATGTCTACTCAACTTCCGGTTTCATTGAACTTGCTAGCTGTAGCAGCGATAAGATTAGTCTGTTTTTTTCCACCGCTGGTATATACCGCTGATCTAACATTTTATTTACCGCTATCCTCAGTTTTTATTTACCATAAATTTGTCTCCCTATGTATAACTTTTGTGTAAGATCTCCTCAGAGATGATACTGTTTAGTTGAAATATTTGTTTCTCAGATTATAATTGATAATAATTATGTGTGTTTATCGCATCAGAACAGGAAGGAAACAGCAAGCACTGACAAAACGTTGCACAGCATGTAAAAGTAAACATTAAAAGTAAGGTTGGCAAATGAGTATTGTCAGAAGTATATTTCTAGGTGTACCAGGAGGCAAAAAGGAAGATTACTGGGCACCTTCTTGTTTCAGCTTCTTTCTTTTGTTTTTCTTCTATATTTGCACACAAAGTTATTGTTGTATCCACAGTCACAAGAAATTGCCTAAAATTTCGTTGGGCAACACGTGGTCAGCACATCAACTCCCATCATGGAGACCAAAAAAAATTGCCACTGTGAGACGATGGTACATGTTTAACTTCATTGCCATTGATACATACTACACTTTTCTACCATACTTAAAACAGAAAAATGAAGCTATACGTGCTTACTTAAAACCATACATGCTGAAATGCAGATTATAAACTCTGAGGAAAATATGTCCGTTTCACCCTTCATTCATTCTTCCACCCATGCACTTAATTCATCTTTAAGAACACATCTCTTGACATTGTCATAACAGATATAAGTATATGATCTATGCATATATTAATAGTATAGGTACTTGTTAGGCCATGAAAGACATTTTATACACAGTTGCTAACAATAAAAGTTGTCATATCAGTGAGAAAAGATTGTTCCATTTTTTTTAACAATGATTTTGGGCTAAATTAGATCTATATCTTGAACAATATCAATGACAACACACATATATATTTATAATAAACTGTTTATGAAATAACTAATATACTTTGAATGTGTGTGTGAACATTTTCGAAAAGATATTTAAGCTAGATTCTAAAATTTTCTTTTTAAAAATGAACTTAAAATAACCATAATAAATTGGTATTAGCCAGAAATTTTAATATACTATCCAAAATCAGAAAGCCTTCATAAAAAAGAAATCCAAAAATCAAGAGTTACAAAAACTATAATTACAATGGAAATACTGTGGTAAGGAGCTTGCAAACTGCAATATTTCATCCTGCTATTCATCTGAAAATAGAGCTGATGCATGTTTCTTTAAGTAGCTGTTTTCTGGTAAACTGATAATAGAGTGGGTTCGTGTAGCCAGGTGATATTTTTCTTATTTTGGGTGAATAATATTTGCAAAATTTAGCAATTGATATTTTTTGCAAATAAATTAATTTTGTATAATTTTCACGGTAGATTTAATCTTCAGACTTTCATCCTTCATTATAAACAAATCAAATATGCTGTTCCTTTTACTAAGAATAAAAGTATTAGGGATGGGACGATATGAAATTTTGGCCGATACCGATAAAGTACCGATATTCTACCGATCCGATATAAAATTAGAAATGGTCCTGGAAGAACCTGAAAGGTTCACTGACCTCCTTAAAAAATGTGTGTTTCAAAGTGGCTGCAGTGCAAGAGAAATTGCATATTTAGAGATTATCCATAAAACAACAAAAATGGCAGAATTTTGCACTAAACTATCAGATATTTATCGATATATCGGATCGGTAAAATAATTGGTAATTTTACCGATATGCCTATATTGGCCGATACCGATAGGGTACCGATTATCGGTCTCATCCCTAAAAAGTATTGAGTGTTGGTTTGCAGTCATATTTATTAATTTAAGTGGTGAATATTCCATCCAAAGTCCTGCAGTAAGTATATTAATGCTTAAGCAAGTTTGGTAAAATTCTTATATATCTCTCTTGCAGGTCACGATTTTACACTATTTCAGTTACCACTCACTTTATGGTAGAAATGCATCAACTACAAATTATGGACCCTTATGTATGCTGCTACAGGTGATGTCATTTGAGTCTCAAGTTGCTAATCCCTTATTCTTGAAAGACATACTCATAATACGTGAAATATAGGATTGTGATAAGAAATTATGAGTGCCAATTTCTTATTAGTTCATAAAGCTATTTAAACACACAACACAATACAAATATTATATCAAAATCTACAAACATCTGATTTGTTGAAAGATAATTATTATAAACATCTAAATATACCTCTATGTATGGCCTGCGTTCAGAACTGTCAACAACCATGCCATCTAAATAGGTTTGACATCTTTGTGATAAACAATATTTCAAAAATAACTGATGAAAGAGTAACTACATATAATATTAATAGCTTTTAACTGGATTTATGCACTGGGTTAACTACTTACAAGGTCTAATATCTGTAACATAATTTCTATAAAATACACCTAAATGTCGATCATCAGTTTCCGATGTGAAACTAGGTTTATCAATTATCAACAGTAAAGAATCTCTCATTCCCAGGCCATAATACTCAAGAAAATCCTACATTTCATATATAATACAAGGTTAGATTGGCTTTATAAAAACAGATACTGTTTTTCTGTCAATTCATGCATAAACTAAATATCTATCATACCTATAACATGTGTTAACATTGAGTTATTGAACATTTGAACATAGCAAGAATTAAATTATAATTTGTACTAAAACAATAAAGTGTAAAAATAATAATACTAAACTTGTATACTACAGTCAACTTATGAGCTAAGAAAATTAGCCTTACTGTTGTCAGAAAATGAATTATTTCCTAATATGATTAAATGCTATGGTGCATGCCTACAATTAACTTATGTAGATTGCTTTACGGAAAGAGAAAATGTACACAGCCAGCCATTTGGAGCTTCATTATAATGTCATGTACCAAGAATATTTCTAAATAATATAACAATTCAACTTCTTAGATAATACTATTGGCTTTAACTTTTGTTAGTCATTAAATCAGCCTTAACATAAGCAGTAATTGAGTATTGCAACTTTGTAATTATATACAGGTTAGAACAATGTACACAGATTTATAGTGGGTATTAGGTTGTTTTTTTTCTGTAATTCATTCTTTACTTCTGCATAAGAATAACAATTTTCTCTGAAATTTTATGATCATAGTAATGTGATATTATATTATGTATAATTCTAGGAATATTCTAAGATTTTCTTCCTCCATGTATAATGGGCATGTTCTGAAGGAAAAAAAGCAAATCATATGAAAATAACTGCCTTTACACGAATGTTTGACTGAGTCATTTGCGGTTTTTGGGGTGTTGCAGGTGAAAATATAAACAATTGCACAAATTGTGAACAGCATGAGAGCTGTTGTTCAGGTAGAAATAAAATGCAGAACAGATGGCATTGTTTACTACAACCATGTTATAAAAATAATTGTAGATGCAACTAGATTATTTGTGTTGCTTTATGTTGACTGGTGCCCACATATCGTCATAAGAGAACCAGAAGAACATACAAAAATGCGGTTTTCAGTTTTGTTTAAATAAAACTCCTCCGAAGAGATCTATTTGAAGTCTCTGGTTCTAACATGACAATATAATGATGTAGTTTGAAGTTGCTATGTTATGTGCAGGGCCATTGATAGATCATTTGCACAGACGAAATATTCTTTCCAGACGAAATATTCTTTCCAGACGATGCAATTCCTGTGGGAAAACTTGACAAAGTTCATGTAATGTGATTTTGAAATGCCACCTGAACTTCTATTCATGATCTTGTTTCCAAAGGTTCAGAGTTTAAATCCCATCCTTGTATGTTTGACCTTTCATCAACTTCATCTAATCACCATTCACCCTTTCCCTTGCATTTATCTTAAACAAAAGGGAGAAGAGCTACATGAATACAGAGATATCAGAAAGAACCTTAGAATGGTTATTTACCAAAACTTGTGTAAGGCATTAAAAATGTCACTTTCAGAACATGTTTACATATCATATCCATGGAGGAAAATAATCTATTTAAATCTTTCTGCTCCTCATTTTTAGTTTTTTAACCGCAATTTATGGTGAAATTGATTAGTTGAAAAAATACGTGTAAAAATAAGTAGTGACTTGATTCAAATACAATAGACCATTGTACAACAAAGCGTGATTCGGATTGAACGTATATTGTTTGGACCATGTTCACATAGTCTTACATTTGGTATTTTGTAATTCATTACTTTGCATTACAAAAATAACTTTCAACTTTTTTATATCACCTTCAGGAAACACTTCTGCAAAAAAATTACTTCCACTACAAATATTTTTGTGTTACTTCATGTGAAATATGCTATCATATTGTTGCACTTCCCGACTTCTCTTACTTAAGACATAAGTTGTTTTACTATGTACGTCAGTTACAAATCATTTAATTTAGTTCCAAATTATGCTCGAGCTATTCAACTATTAACTTAAAGTACTGTTAATATAATTTCTGAAAGCAATTTTCCTCACTATATTTTTTATGAAAGATATTGCAATTGTTATATGTATATAATGAAGCTTTTTATGGCACAAAATAACAATTATAAAATAACATACACATTATGAGTACGCAAACATATGAGCAATAGTTTCTATCATAATTGTACTATAAGTACATGTATATATATATAATACAATAGCCTAGCATAATAATAATAAAAGACAAAAATGCAATGCCATCTTGAAAGCAAACAAATACTAACCTATTGAGCTAATTTCAAACATTCTTTATATATGTACACAAGCGCATTAACTATATATTTCCACATGCTTCTACATGGAAGAGTATGTATATTCATGTTGATAATGTTGTTTAATTTTGGTATAACATGTTGCAATATATTTTTCAGCAGTTTGTTTCTTTCCAATAACAGGACATATAATTTAACACATTATAAGGTTTGTACCATATTCCTAAATCCAACCTTTTGATTAACTTCTAGCATTGCCTCCTATTACAATTGGGCCGCAGATTAAATCTCCTTCGTAGGCACATTGCGCAGTGGTTCAGATCCCACTTTAAACTGTAGGCCCAGTCCCAATTAATCTATCTGAGCATAAAGTGGATTTCAAACAAACTATCTATTAGAACTTCTTTTTTTGTTATTTCTGAATCTTCTACTATTTCTTCACGAAACATTCAATACTTTCCATGAATGGAACAATAATTTTCAATGCATAACTAAATATTTCTTCTGATGGACATTTTGAAAGTAGCCCATCTAACTGTGAATGGAGTTTATAGATCCAGGGATTACATGAGAACTGTCAAGAAATTTTCATTGTTTTTCTTTTTAGTTTTAGTATATGATTATTATGAGTGTACAGTAGTTATATTCATTTCTCATTATTTGATTAACAGATTAAAGAGAATGCCAGAAGATTTCAGTGCATTAATTCTAGTAAATTTAATACATTACCAGTTATGATATAATTTGTAATCGATCTTAACGCACCCCTTATAAAAGTTGACCCGCCCTCGCTGGCGAGAAAAGGGTGGCAAGATAAGCTAACGTCTTTTCTAGCGAACGGTTGATGTGCGTTGCAGAGAAGACAGTCCGAGTCAAGCATTGATACGGTTAGGACCCATATCACGTTGGTTATTGGTTTCGCGAGCAAAGAACAAGCTGTGAGTGAACTAATGGTCATATCTCAGCCGGAAAGAGAGATAGTGTCTATAGAATAAACTGTGAGTGAACTATCGGTCTGTGCAGTATCTCTACCAGAACCTGAGAAAAGGTTACTAAAGAAGAGAGGCTACATGTTTACTATGAACCAACGACAGGAGGATTATAAGATTGAAGACGTCAGCAAGATTTGTGTTTTTCCCCCAACTCCCCCTAAGTGTTCAACGTTAGTGTTTTTCAGCGTGTTTATCGCCAACTGAAGTAAATACCTAAGTAGTTACATCGAAGACGTAAGTACTCTGTGAAATAACCTCTAAGAAATAAGTTTGGTATAATATCTCAACAAATTCACACCGGAAGCTGACTAATCTGTGTATTTTAGAATCATTTGTAAACCGCAGAAGTCAGGTGCCTGGGCCTTTAATAAATACTTAGTTCATTCAAATGAAAAGGTCCATTTTATTTTTTCTGAAAAAACGTTTTATGCGAGACAGTAATTTCATGTGTTTTGTATACCCACAGGTATATGTGACGTTTTAGTAATGAGGCATCTGCGCATGCGCAAGTGTGTCCAGGTAGCACATGTCCGTTATCTAATCACCTTCACTTTCTTCCCCCCAGGTGGAACGCTGTGCTGAACAATGGAGCTGCCATTAAGGGACGTATCCAAGGAAGAACAGCGGGTGTCATTCGGTTTCTTCATGCTGAAGGAATACATCCAGCGGACATTCATAGGAGAATGAAAGTTGTATGAAAAATGTGTATCGGACAAAACAGTGAGAAAATGGTGTAGGCGTTTTCGTGGTGGACGAAACACATTGAAGGACGATGCTCGGCCGGAACCGTTGAAAAATCGCATTCCTGATTGGACAGTGGCTGCTATTGACAACCTTATTCAAGAAGACAGACGAATATCCCTGGCAGCGATTAGCGAACAAGTGAACGTGTCATTGGGTAGTGTGCATGACATTGTGAGGCACAGGGTTACAGGAAAGTGTGCGCACAATGGGTGCCAAAGTGTTTGTCAGAGGAACAAAAAAATGTGCAGAATGGTAATGTCATTGGCTCATTTGATGCGATACAGGAATGAAGGTAAGGACTTTATCAGCAAAATCATTGCTGGAGATGAATCCATCTGCCCGTATTACCAGCCAGAATCAAAGAGGGACAGTATGGAATGGAAGCATACAGGATCACCAAAACCAAAGAAAAGCAAGTCGCAACCTAAAGTCGGCAAACATATGATGATCGTATTTTTCGATGACCAAGGGCCACTGCTGGTGGAGTTCCTTCCGAAGGGACACACAATTAACGCATACTGTGAACCACTGCATCGTCTGCGGACACCAATCAAGAATAAGCATCGAGGAAAAATCAGCAAAGGCATCATTTTACTCCAGGACAATGCTCGCCCCCATAGAGCCAGACAAACACAGGATCTGTTGCAATTATTCCATTGGAAAGTGCTAGACCACCCTGCATACAGTCCTGACTTGAGTCCATGTGATTATAACATTTTCGGACCTATGAAGAAACACCTCAGACGACGACGATTTGCCTCGAGTCCTGAGCTGCAGGAAGCTGTCAGGGAATGGTTTCATTCCCAGCGCAAGGACTTCTTCTACCAAGGAATTCATAACCTTGTTTCAAAGTGGGACCAGTGTCGTACCTCATACGGTGAATATGTGTAGCCAACTACTGTAATAAAGTTTCTGCAAGGAAACGGACCTTTTCATTTGAATGCACCTAATATTAATACTGTATTTTGTGGTGTATGAATACTTAGATAGTTAAATATAAAAATTCACTGCTGGTCTCCTTTTGTGTGATTGACGTTGTTCGACGGCAGAATATAAATTGCTCTAATAAAAGCAAAAGCAAAGAAAAAACATTATAAATTCAGTGCAATTTTTTATTGAACAGTCCTCAAATTTTTGTCAATTAATTCTGTAGGATGAGGCAAGCTTGTATATTCCAACGCTAATCATTAATATTAATTTTCAGCTGATTATATATGCGATTGAAAAGTCACAGCATCCAATCTTTTATTATATACAACACAGCCAAATTATATATTTCTCAACAGGTGGTAGCACTGGTGGGTTGTGATTCATTATACAGCATATGTTCGACAAGCACAGCATCATAGTGTTGGTGCTAGGAGTAGCATGTTGTTTTCCCTGAATCAGTGTGTATTCATTGATGAAAATTACTCCATTATCAACTCTTATGCTATAGTGATTGAAATAATTTGGATTGACAAGAACCCTCCCAATAAATCGACAATAGTATGATTTAAAGTGATGGAGAATCTTTTGAGAGTAAAGTAAAAAAAAAAAAAATCATCTTTAAACATGGCCCGTTGTCTCAATAACATTCCAATTCAACCATGTGACTTTTCAATTACACTGTATAACCTTGATTTTCAAACAGACCAATTTAAGTTCATTGTGCCATAAATGCCAAAATTACCAACAAATTCAACAACAATATATTACTCATTTCATAAGCATGTGGAATACTAGATTAGTCTGCAATTAGCAAACTGGCAAGATATTGCGGTATACATACTTCATGAGATATATAACAGTATAGATATTCTCAATCTTTGTATAATATTGTCTAATCTACATGGTCCCTCTATGAAAAATAATACAGCTTTTCACTAAGAAGGATGTCGATGTACTTCATTCTGTTGAGAAGAAATAATTTAAATTGTCATCGAAGAATATAAATCAATAGGCCAGTAATACTAAGAACTATTGTATAAATACCAAAATCTTTTTTCAAAATAGAATATAAGAACAAAACAAATATATATATATATAATATAAACTCCATCAAGAAAAATATGTCACATAATTAGACAAATGCTATATAAATGGAAGTACATCTTTTTTATATAAGGTTTCACTACCGTAAATCTCTAACTTCTCTCTCTATATATATAATATATTTCTTTTTCCTCATATATTTACAAAAAAAATGTTTCCTTTCTAGCGTAACAAATGCAGTTTTAAGTTACCCATCTTAAACATGCTGAACAAACTCTGGGTTTAGGAAAGAGAACCCCATGAATTCCGTTTGATCGAGGTTCATCATAAAGAGTTTGTCGGTTGGTGTGAGGTCGGTTTTCTCAGATGTGAACTGCTTATCGAAATTGCTCACATCTTTCCGATGTTTCTGCAAAAAGAAAAAAATAATTACAGACACACATTAAATATGCTTTAATAAAGTAATTAATCGTAGAGGAATCGTTGTGCTAGAAACTTGTTGAATGCGTGCATACGTCTGATATTTTCATGAAACATCCATCCTTACTTACTGACAGTGTGAAGCGTAATATAACATAAGATTAGTATTCACTTGCACATGTTTGAACACAACACTTCCACCGTTTCATACAGTCTTCTTCAGGTGAGATAATATTGGCATAATCACACATCTGTTTCGGGCTTCCTTTTTTTATTATCTTCTTAGATTCTTAGAATTATCTTAGATAATGAAGGAAAGAATGAAAACAAAATTAATTTTTGTGTATTTCAAGATATAGTTAACAAAGTTCAATAAACTATTAAGCAAAAATTTCTGAAACTTTGAGTGCTCTCTATATCAACAGATGATACACATTCTGGTCACAATATATTTTTCTTCTTTATTAAGAAGCTACTAACATCAGAAGATTTGTTTTATGTCTTCAGTTCTCTTTTTGGATAAGTTTTCAAATACTAGGAAAGCTTTCTAAGTAGGTAATTAAGTGAATAATTAGGATCACTCCAGACAATTGCTTTGAGTAAAGATGCTTGCTTCAAGCTTCGTACTTTAATTTCTATTAGTCTTACATGAGAATCAAACCTGAATTCCTTTACAACTGTGCTATGCCGACACTATATCTTAAGAGACAGGTAGCAAGCTTGACTACATTTTCTCAATAGTTTTTACAGAATGGCCTGCAATAGACTGTGGTCTCTGTTACTCAGTAGTAGATTTCTGTAGGAACTATTCTTATTTCACATACTTTAAATGCAAAGTGTCGATGTTACATCCTACCAACGAGTCACCATTGCTGAACATTACTTCAAGACTTTTCCACAACCACTGTGCATTTAGTTTCAAGATATCCTGCACATCGAAAAAACATGGCAGTGTCCATGAGTTTTAACTTCGTTGACATCCCTATCCTACATGCATAGCACAATTCCAATCACTAAGACAAAGAGTGTGCATGAAAATCGAATAAGAATACCGATGTGCTACATTTCAGGGTATTACAACTCTATAGAATTAAACTGGCTTTTGGAAAAGCCTGCTAACCAAACTTAATTCGTTTGCACTTGTGAAAGCCAGGTGACACTCCGTGCAGTTACCTTCCGGCTGCACATTCCACATTGAGGCCAGTAAAGCAAGAGTGCAGTGTCTCGTGCCTTGGGAGGTGCAAATTCTGTGGGGAAGGCACCTCTTTTACATGCAACCACCTGTTTCGTCTACTGTTCAAAAAGGGTGTAGATCATGAACTGTTAATACCAAGTTGAATCCCCATTAATATTTAAACAACCCAAGGAAAGAATACTTGAACAATATGGTACAGGACAACCTGCAGAAATGGATGAAATACGAATATCCATACCTGTTACAGTGTAGACAGTGACTCGCTGTATGCTATAAATCGACTTGCACACTACAAATATTCTTCATAATTTTTTGAGATATTCATTTAAATCATTTAAACCTTTCTGTCATCTATATTGTGGACATATGCAACCTTTTCAAGGTTTCATTGGATGCCATATTCATGATTCCTTCAGTGAAGTCCTGGTCCCTTGACAAGTTCATTTGAAAGTATTGCTTCATGAATTTAATCTAATCAATATGCACGATTTGCCTAAAGAGGTGGAAAAGTGATGTCAAGTAAGGAAAAATACAATATGAGGTATAATCAAAAAGCCAATTTAGACCTAGTTGTGAAAAGAGAAATTGGCTGTGAGCACACCCTTTCATACTATGATACATCACAGTATTTCAGCAGAGCGTCTTCAGATCCCATTTTCCAGTTTTGGATTCATTTGTGGTTTTCACATCCTTCTGCAAGATGCCATAAGAACATGTTCGATGGTTATTGTTCAATTTATTGTGGACATATGCAAACTGTTCAAGGTCTCGTCAAGTCATTCAATTAGGAACAACCATTGTGTGCACAGAGGAACTGAAGTAATTATTTGAAAAATCAATTAATACACACACAAAACATGCTCACATATTCACACACCTGTATATTTAATTTGATTAATTCCAGTGACTGGTGTCGCCAACCACACCAGACACCTAAATTTATCGAATTAAATAAACATGTACGGAAATATGTAAGCACGTGTCCAAATTCCCGTAATATGAATAAAAAAAAAAGGTGAAAATTATGATATGAGCTAGGTGCTGATTCAACTTCAAAAGTAAGTTCTAGTTATGGGAATGAAATTCAAAGAGAACTCACTAGGGACACTTTGAAACAGTCATTGCATTTATTGGCACTTCAGAAAAACTAAGTACAACATATATATCTGTGCCATTTTCCCTAGAAATAAAAGCCAATATACAATACACATTACAGTTGCAGCAGCACCATGTTCATGACAAAGTGCTAAAGACTTAAAAGTAACTTTTGGAATTTCCAACACTCCACGTAATTCGTTTCTGGAGATCCAGAATTGACACTTAGAATGGTCGAATTTCAGTTGGGTACCTTATGCAAATGGGAATCTATCGTAACCTACATTTGCATTATTTTATAAATAAACAATATGTAGTACTGTAGACAGAAACAGAGTTGGCCTCCCATCATTCAGAGGCTAGTGTGTAGTTTTGTAACCAAAGAAGTCCTGAGTTTGAACAGATGTTTACCACTGTATCATTATCATAATTTCTCCCTTTATTGTGTTAAATTGAACAATAAAATGTGGAGCATAAAATGAATAAACAAAGAACTCACTTTTAAGAATCACATAATCAGAGTGTGCTAAACTATTAAACATAATTATATATGTAAAAACTAACTTCTATTGCCCTCCCCACTGATCCATGCTTGTCGCAGTTGCACTTTAAAAGCACTTTTGATAATTCTTAGAGGACAAAGTGAAGATGTGTTGTACTTCTTTGGCTCGCATTCTTTGCAATACAGTTCTATTCATGTATAAGAGTTTGAAGTTTTGACAGTTAACTCGGCTGACTACAGCACTGTTAATCGAACTATAGATCCAGATCACAGTCTAACAACTTACTTTGTGATGATTGTGTTCTTCATTTTGGTTGTCTTGTGTCGCTCTTCTGTCAGTTTGGCTAACAGTGATTATGAGATGAAATTAATGAAGACACACTCTTAAAGTACTCATGCCCTGGCAAGAATTCAAACCTGGGAACTTCAGCGGTTTAAGATAAAAGTTGACCACTTAACATGCTTTGCCACCAAGCTTATGATAATGTCTTCATATTCACATAATACACATAATGGTATAGGTGTATAGCTTATTCCAGCAGCACTCCCTCTATCTACAGAGGATTATCCATTCAGTAACAAAATGGTGTGTAGTCAATCCAAGAAATGTCTAATATTATTTTGCACTTACCATGAAAGATTTTAGAATATCCTAAGAACTGCAATATAGTTCTATTGTGGGGGCAGAGGAATAAAATTATAGAATCACACTTAAAAGAATATTCAACTCTGTACTTACACCTCATTTTCCTTTAAAATTTTTTTGGTAAACTTTCTGTATCCGGAAAACTGGTTTCTTAAAATTTACAGGAGAAATTACTTACCGAATGCAGTTTCTTTAGACTTGTGAAGTTCAGGGAAGTGTTTTCTCGCATTGTTCATTGAATTTTACCGGTAAATCATGTATTTTTCGATATAAATGTGTGACCGATGCACGAAAGCTGTTGCATCCATTTCCTTCCAGCCGGATGTTGCCTGTGTGTGATGACGTAATCCCGGTCAGTGTTTCCAAACACATGTTTTTGTAACTGAAGAAGGTACTTTTCTGCAAATGGTTTGTTGGGCTACACATTTTTTTTTTCTAAACCAATTTTTGACTATTCTAACCTAAACGTGACCCAACCTAACCTAACCTTACCAGAAATGGTTCGTGGGGCTATGTATGAATGGTTCGTGGGGCTATGCATCAATGGTTTGTGGGGCTACGTAGGTATTTTTTGGTGGAGTGGGGTGGAAACACTGCATGCCGACTACGGTAGTGAAACTGTGACCGCCATTTAGCGTGTTACCAAAGGGAAAAAGAAACTAACAAAACTTACTTCATACATCGAAAATATAGATTATTTCAGTGAAAAAAGCGAAATGCCACCTTCAGCAATGTTTCTCAATGCAGAATACGTAAGTAGGAATATGGAAAGTGACACACATAACGAGTTTCAGGCATTTTCTGGAAACGGAAAGTTTACCAAATTTTTGCCCAGTCGACCTTATGACGAAGTGGTTAGCACAGTGTGCTATGACACCAGGTGTCTTGGGTTTGAATCCAAGACCTGGACATGGGTGATTGTGATTGTTTCTTCAGAGCATTCTGACCAACATGTCATAATAATTATTGATAGTGGTCAGATGATACTTATGTGGTAGAGAGGTGTGAAGACATCTTGCCCCAAATCAGTCTGATTTTGTACTACAATATGTCTGCTGTCAAAATGATTCCGAGACATGGTTTCTGAGGAAACTGAAGTTTGAAAAATTCGATTTTCTGCTTGCTAAATTTTGATTTCTTTAGCTGGGCTGGTAACAAAAATTAGCCCTATAGAATTTCGTAGTTTCTGCTGTATGGGAGAAAGCCATATCTAAATAAAGGTAAGTCTGTTAAAGAGGCATAGCATAATCACTTGCTCTTCAGATAAATTTGTTTGCTCACAAATATACTTTAGGAAATCATTTGTTTTAAATTAAACTGTCTGCTACAGACATCACGTCTAAACTACTAAGCCTGTAGAAATGTAACAAGAAATGTAGATTTCACCAGGACTCAAAAACTTGGGTCTGGGGTATACCGGGCCATTGCTTTACCAACTGAGCTACCAGCCAGTCATGTTTTTGCCTGATTTTTAGCTTTCGGTGTTTTTACCTCCTCTTTTGCATAAATCTCCTGTGTGTGTAATTACAAGGTAATATGCAGCTCCATGATGGGAGATACTGTGTAACATTGATATTATTACAGTGCTTCAGAGGCAACAGATCCTGCTGCAGTATCACTGACAAGAGACAATTCCACAGAAGTAAAACAGAAGAGGCAAAAAATCAGGTAAAACTAGGGTTAGGTTGGTAGCTCAGTTGTTACCGCAATGGCACAGTATAACAGACCTGATTGACCTGCATTTTTCACCTAAATTTCTATGGTGCAGTAGCGTAACTAACATGCTCTGCCCCCAATGATAATTCCATGATTAGTACATGAGTAAACAAGGAAAACTATACACTATGATTGTTTACTTTGGTTAAATGTAACGCTTTTGAACAGCCAAACTATTTATTCAGATCTGAAATTGAATCAAACTTTACATCAAACGTTGCATACATTCCGAAAAAGTAATCTTCTTATAAACATTTAACAACCCAAACTTGTGAACTTTTAATGTCACATGAAGTATTTTTTACCACGAGTGTACGTACTTCCGATACACCAAAACACTTTAATACGTAGTGGCAAATCAAACTTTATGAACCACAGTGAAAGATTTAACTTAGTGACAGTTCAAAACTCTTACACGAAACCATTGAACCAGCTGGTGTATATTATATTCATACTGAGTACAAAAGTTTCTAATTATTACAACATCAACAACTACCGTCGCGTAATGTGACACATTTGAAATTACTGACAATTACCTCGTGTCTCCTTCATAACACTGACAATAAAAAAAACAAGTATTTTTAGATTACTACATCGTATTATTCTTCAAAATACCTTGTCCCTACATTGGAAGAGATCTCAACCTGGTAACGCTTGTGTCAGTTTTCATACATTAGAACTACACATGTACACGATGATTCAGTCATGTGACGCACCAACATCCGAACAACCATTGTTCACGAAGCTGAAATTAGTTTTCTATTGGTACTAACTGTAGCACTTACGTCGCGTAAAATAATTTTAGTTTCCCACAGAGAAGGTCTTGGTTGAGAAAAAGTGTTATTTTTTCAAGATGACTGCGTGAGCCAAGTACAGTATGTCACTTGACTATCTAGTCTCAATTGTGTTAGCACTCAAACTCTGTTATGCAGTAATAAATTGTAAATTAAAAACATCTCCCACAGGAATTGCATTGTCTGTAGGCTGCTTGTCTTTTCAGTGAGTCACGGATGCATGCCAAGCAGGTGAAAGTTGCCACGAGGCTTTCTTTGTGTCTCATCTCAAACACAAATGTCAGTTTGCATGAGGACGTTGCCTTGTGTGGTAGTACAGAATAAGCACTGCTTATGCATGTGAATACAAAGTACTTTTCAGATGTGTAGATGCGTGTATGTGAATTTGTGTGCATAAGTGCGTGTATGTGAGTTAGTGAGAGAGAGAAAGAGAGAGAGAGAGTGAAGTGCTTGTTATAAGCATATGTTTACTTGAGATCTTCGATTTGTAAATGTAGTCCAGGCATGTTCTTTTCGTTTCCAAAGTATGTGCAAAAAATATCAGCATAATGTCCAGATTAGGTACAATTTTAGTCCAGAATATATCCTTATCCACAATGAAATAAAAACATCCAGATAATGTCCCCATCACGTGAACGCATGTCCAAAACATGTCCAAAGTCATCCATAGAATGTCCAAAACACATCCAAAAATTATCGACAAATTGTCCAAAACACATCCAAAAATGATCCACAAAATGTCCAAAACACATCCTACTTATGTCTACTGGATGTTCTGGGACATCCTATGGTTATCCAGAATTTCAGCAAGAATATCCAGAAGACGTCCATTAGACGTCTCCTGGATATGTGTGTGTTGTTTTGGCCTCTGGAAAATCGAGGAGAGACTGATACTTAGTGTCCGAGATTCTCGATCTCGTTCGAGACTGTAACGATATTGGGAAACAAATCATGTAAACCGAATGTCTTATACTTGACGAGGCGACTACCTCAGATAATTAATAATTACTACAACACCAGTTTATTCGTTTTAATTCTGAATCGAAGGTTTGGTTTGCATATATAATCAGGATAATATCCCGTTTTCGAAGGCTGGTAGCGTTGAAATGAGACTTCAAACAAAAACGTCATTAAGAAAAGTTGTCTTAACTTCTATGCACTCTGAAAGTTTGTACTGTGACCTAATATTTTTTTAGACTTGAGACGAGAACGAGAATTGCCCTTCAAAATTGAGACAAGAGCGTAAATAAGACATTTACAAATGAACATGAGACAGACATTAACAACTCGAAATTAGACCGAGACTGTCATATCTTGTCTTGTCTCGATCCCTACTGGTGAAGTTGTGAGCTAACCAAACCAACGCGCTCGGCTTATGAGATGAGCAGCTTTTTCGCAGTACAAAACTGAAAATATATCTTACCTTTATGTGATCTCGCACACATTATTTCATTGTAATCATTATACATAATCTAAATATTGACATTTTCTGTGCAACTGGTGTAATCTTCTACATTATATTTTTTCTTATCTGTACAAAAATATTATATCACAATTTATAATGACTGCCCACACAGAAAGGAAAGAAACTGAAATTGCCTGGAAAGGAAAGTAAAATAGGCTTTTTAAATAAAGTGAAGAAAATGAAAAGATGAATACAGTACTTTTATCTCATTCTTATTTTGCACTACAGGCTAAATTAAAATAAATATAAGCTTAAGATTTATTTTTGAAAATTTGGTCAGCATCCAATTTCAGAAGCAAAATTTTTCGCATGACTGGAGAGCCTGTACTTGAGACCTCTTATTTATCTTGCATGTGGGCAGCACAGAGAACAAAAGAAGAATGATCATTTCAAAGCATAACTTCCCTTGCACTATTGTTCTTTCTTCCATTATTTTAATCTGTACAGATCGTTAAACTGCCGCACATGTCTCTCCATAGGCTACACGTAAACTGAAAGCTTGAAGAGCAGATGACAAACCAGCTACGCATACGTGATGTATCAACGTGGCAGATAGTGTTTTGAGCGCAATGCTAGCGTCGCAACTTTGCAAGTCTCGTTTCTGCCTTAAATTGTATGCAGAGAAACGCAAGAACTTTCAGGAGTCATTTTTTCAAGGTATATTTTTTAAAATTGAGTGGAAATGTCCATTCGTACTGCTTACAAAATAAAAGTTATTACTCTCAAGTTTCCTACGAAAATAACTGAGAAGTTTATAATAAATATGAAGATTTCAATTATTAAATTAATGAAGACTTCCTCCTTTCTTTGTGTTTACTTAAACAGACATATCTAGTGTGTAAATTTGGAATCCTACATTTGTAGGTCCCGTTGTGCTCATAAGCTATAGTACCCTAGCATGAATTCTCTGAACTACGCGTGCATTAACACAACGGATGAGCAATCCCAAATCACTAAATCAGTTCGCAAACAGTTGCTAATAAATTTAGCTACTAAATACTTGAACATTAAAGGAATTTCTCATCTCGGGAGTAATTATGACCCAAATCAGTCATAACCAGAATTATCGTTATATGTGATTATGATGTGTGGTCAACATTAAGATATTTTCCTGCTCCTGTTATATCGTGACATGTGTTGACCAGTTTTTGGTCATAAGATGATCATCCTTACTTACCAAACCTTGCACTACAAGAATTGTACAAAGTAATTTTATATCCAGCAACTACCCCAAACTTTGAATTAATCTTGTCTATATGAAAGAATACACACACACACAGGGCAAATAAAACAACATTTTTCAATAACGATATATATATTTTTTTCGCATCATGTGAACTGTACATAGATAAGTCAAAAAAATATCCACGAAAATTATGGACAAATGTAAATACTTTTTTTTCCTCCTTGGAAGCGTCAGAGGTGAACAAATGATTGTTAAACAAAGTTTGCTGCACCAGGCAGACTCGAGCGACAGCTAAACTTTAAAATTTACAGTCAAACAAACAAGAAGACAACATATGGAAGAACTGTTTTTGTTCTTTAGTAACGGCGCAAGAACACATTTGCCTACACATCTATATATGTAGTAGGAATCTCTAAGTTCATGGGTAAGGCATTGGCAGTTCAAAGACTAGATAGGCAAATAACAAGAAGTTTGAATTCTCAGTCAATAGATTAATATACGCACAGTAAACATTTCCCACAGCAAGTTGAAAGCTTGAGGACAGAAGGGGAAAAACCCAACTTCACAGCCAAAGTTATATTCATTATTGAGTGAAAGCATGGAGGTACTTTTTAAACTTGAAAGCTAAAATAATGCAGGGCACTACTACAACAAATCATTAAGTTGTTGTTCTTTTGAAATTTCATAAATTGATCATTAGCTAATATGAGATGTCTAAGTTTACACAACAGACAATTTAACATACATTTACCGAACTACATTACTAAAATACCGGACCTTCTTGAAGAAACTTATGAACACAATATTTATTTATATTACAGAAATTATAATTACATAGGTAGGAACCAAAACCCAAATTCAACACATTCAAGGAATGATCACATATGATGTAGGAATGGGTATTATATGTAATAATAGTAAGTATTTAAGATTAAACTTTACAACCTAAATACAAACATTACCCACATAAGGTACAATCATAACTTTGAGGAAATAGACACTCACTCACTCTTTCTCCTCACACACACGCACACACACACACATATCTTAAGCTTAGAAGCTCATAATTTCAAGCTTGTCCACACTAAAACAGTTAGTCTAGTAATACAAAAGCTAATTTGAATTCACTCCGAAAATACTAATTTCATTTGTCATACAAACCCAACTCTTCTACTAAATGTAAAGTATTAAATACAAGAGAAATGAGAGAGTTACAGTACATACATATAGCTATTTTCACACGTGTGTGGCTTTCCCATTATTGCTAAATGAGGTGCTTTGCACACCGAATGTGCACAAGTCGGAAAAGAAAAAAAATTCTTGCCAAAAATACAATAGGAAA
Organism: Lepisma saccharinum; assembly: GCF_977018435.1. Lineage (NCBI taxonomy): Eukaryota > Metazoa > Arthropoda > Insecta > Zygentoma > Lepismatidae > Lepisma > Lepisma saccharinum. Next base: position 72,705,166 of record NC_139242.1, on the reverse strand, counting down.
AAGGAGTGAAAATAAAAAATTGACATTGATTAGAAATCTATCCATGCTTGCTTTGGATATGAACGCAGTTCCCAGCTGAGATGAGAGATTCCTCAGACAGTTAATTTATTAATACACATGTTTCATCTAATTGACTGGATTTAGTCAGCTATTGTCTTATCTAGAAAGCCAAACTTGTGTGTGAACTTCTTGATCTCAACTTTTTTCATATTGCAAAAGCAACCTCTAAATGGCAATGATAATTATTTTAAATTGATGCACACCCAATATATTATTTATAATGTGGGAATATTTGTTTAAAACCTTAACATTTATATGCAGTTATTCTTTCATGTTTTGGGGAAAGAATGATGGGATGGCAAATTAACATACTGAAATTAAGTACTCACTTATCCATGTTTTTATGTTGTTCTATTAATTTTGGTGGCCAGTGTCACCATCCTCTCGGCAACTTACTGTATTGTTGTTTGGTGAACTCTTTTTTTTTTTTTTTTTTTTTTTTTTTTTTAGTAGTAGTAGTAGTTTTGCAGCATGCTACTAGGTGCATTGCTGCTGCTTGCTCTTGTGGCATCATCTGCTGGTCGTTGATGGTAACTGCTGCAGAGTGCTGCACCTGCTGTTAACTAACAATGTTTAATTCATGTGTGAGGTGCAGGATGGCATGAGTTTTTTTTTTTTTTGTCAATCAGTGTGTGAGTGAGTGCGTATAGCAAACACTCACACACAAAAATCAAGGAAACGTTATGCACTTCCCACATAAATTAAACATTGACAGTGGACAGGCACATCACACCTGAATCCCTTTACTGCAGCAGTTGACACCAAGGAACAGCAAGAGGAGTAACAACGCACCTAGTGGCTTGCTGCAAAACTAAGAAAACAGAAGCTCACCAAGCAACATTACAAGTTCCTGAGAGGATGGTGGCAGTAGCCACTAAAATTAATGGAAACTCATAAAAATGCAAAAAGTGAGTACATCCTTTCAGTATATTATTTATGCATTTTTTTAAAATGTGGTATTTGCGAAAGTTTCTTTTGAATAGAAAAGGAGGAGAGTGCTTTGATTTAAGTTAATTTTCATTCCAGGAACAGACATTCAACTGTACTGGCTAGGAATTGAAGGCAGGACTATTCATTCTCATGCTTAACTAAATGGCACAAAGATGCACACTTCTAATTTAAAAATCAGCTCGCAAGTTGACCATCAAATGCGGATCACATTAACATACTACTACAATGTAAAGCGACGAACATTTCTCCCAGAAGCCTAGCCTAATCTAATCTAACCAAATCTAACTTGAAGAATCTCACTCTTATGATGCAATGTGAGAATTTCTAACTCTTTGATCAGTTAAGTCTACTAACTCTGCTGTTCTTGCTTTGGGGGCTGCAGAGCATCAACAGCAAAGTGAGTTACAATGCTGAGTTAAGAACCCAACAGAATCTAATTTTCATTACGGCAAGATTCTAATGACACTTTTCCATAAAATACAAATACCAAAAACTTTTTAATACAGAACTACACTTTCCATTAAAATATTGAGATTTTAACAAAAAATATTAAAAACCAAGTGAAGATTTTTGCAGAATAATAGTTTGCATTAAGATTTTTACAAAATGAATGTTAACAGAAAAAGTAGGAAAAGATTGAAGATCCAAGAAAAGAATGGTTTTAATGATGATACGCATCTTTTTAAAACTTCAGGGTGGCTACTCACAGGGAATTCCTTGAATTCCGGAAATTCTGCATGAATTATTGGCTCCGGGAATTATGCGTGATTTCTGCTTGAATTTTTCTCCATAGCCGTGAAAAATTGCAACTTTTATTAATCCAAATCCTATTGAATTTTATATATGAGGCCTGAGGCTAGTTTTTGACAGTTTGGTTTTAATTTTTATCGAGGAAGGAAAATAATGCTGTGCGAAAAATAAAACACAATTCTCTCGATCCGTTTACTTTGTTAGTATCGTTTGTAGAGTAATCTGACAGATGGAAGATTATTGCAAGATAAGATATCTTGAAGATGACTAGGTAGATTTGAGTTTGAAATTCTTACACAATTAACGATTTTTCGCAGGTTACAATATATACCATAACATTTTTGACTTGTGTTTGTAGATGTATTTCGAGTCTGGGTATGTGAAATGGCAAATGTAAATTACGGACTTCAAATTAAATGTTTTAAATATACAGTTTAATTAAATTAAATTATAATTTTTGGATACATTTGAATCTCACAGACCTTTTATATTGTTACTATATTTGTGTGTGTGTGTGTGTGTGTGTGTGTTGAGAGGCGGTAATACGTAAGGTTGAAATATAGAGAACATCTGCTTGTAACCTTGAATTTTTTAAAAATTTGCCTTGAAAACCGGGAATGATACTTGAATTTTATCATGGTCTTAGAGTAGCCATCCTGAACTTGTGAAAGTTATTTCTGCACACTTCAGTACCTTGCCTTATTCAGCACACTAACTACTCCACATCTATCACAAAATTTCTAAACATGCTCTTCAACACTAGAGCAGCAACATTCAAAATAACGTGACTTTCCAGCTAAGCTGAAACCTAATCTACGCTGATTTTCCACATTTAATAACAGGTTCACTTGACACTAAAATCTTTTATATAAACTGAAGTACCTATACTAGATAGCTTACAGCACAGAGAATCGATCCCTCCATATCTAAGCCAAAGTTTTCCCCATTTTTAAACACAAGTTGCTACCTAACATTTTTACATGACAACAATGGCAACTTCTAACATTTGCAGCCGTATGATGCTATCATTTTAAGAACTTCAACAGTTTAAGGAATGTCTGTTCTGTTAGTAACCTTAGAGAACTACATGCATGTGCCTCTTGTGTGTGAAAAAGTGGGTGTATTGGTTTATTGCACAGATATAAAATTGGTTGTCTCTTCTCTATGATAACTACAGAGTTCAACTGAGTGCAGAGAAAAGTCCATTTTGTGTGAACTCATAAAAATCCATTGTCAAATTTTTGAGAGGTCATTTACATTATTGGCACTGTTCCTTAAATATACAGGGTTATTATAAATGATTGACCCAATTTCATAAATTCACTGTAGCTTTATTATTTGACATATTGTCAAGAAACTTTGCAGACGTATAGAAAAACTCAAAAAGTTTTCTTGTGTTGCAGGTTCGCTTCCGATTTCTGCCACGAGAGTGCAGCAGTGAGCATTTATTCAATATGGCGACAGGCAGAGAGAAAGCTTATGTTGTGTTCGAGTTTCATTCGCATCAGTCTGTCGTAACAATGCAACGACACTTCCGAACGAAGTTCAACAAAGATCCACCAACTGCCAAGTCCATTCGGCGATGGTATGCATAATTTACAGCTTCAGGATGCCTCTGTAAGGGGAAATCAACTGGTCAGCCTACAGTGACTGAAGAAACGGTTGAGCGCGTGCGAGCGAGTTTTGCACGAAGCCCACAGAAGTCGACGAACAAAGCAACCAGAGAGCTGAACATTCCATAGCCTACCGTTTGGAAGATCTTACGGAAGCAATTGAAGAAGAAGCCTTACCGCTTGCAATTGCTACAAGCCCTGACGCCTGATGACAAAGCCATACGCCATGAACTCTAGCACAACATAAGCTTTCTCTCTGCCTGTCGCCATATTGAATAAATTCTCACTGCTGCGCTCTTGTGGCAGAAATCGGAAGCGAAACTGCAACACAAAAAAACTTTTTGAGTTTTTCTATATGTCTGCAAAGTTTATTGACAATATGTCAAATAATAAAGCTACAGTGAATTTATGAAATCGGGTCAATCATTTATAATAACCCTGTATATTAGGGATAGGATAGATTGGTATGCTATCGATATCAGCTGATGTAAGCTTATCAGTAACATTGCTCCTAATTTGACTTATGGCCTATTTAAAGAAGAATCCGATAACAATGCAAAAAAACTGCCATTTGGTTGTTTTTATGTATGAAAAGGTATAAAACATTTTGCAAATTAAATGTCTAAATGCTCAGTTTCTAAGGTGAAACCTATTGAAGGCAAATTAGTTACATACATAACTTAAGGAGATAAACAATTCAAGTTTGTCATGGTTTATTTGCAATTTTACATCAGATTAATAGGACATATGTTATTGGTAAATTTTATACTGGTGATTTATTAGTTTTGTCAAAAGTTTCATAGTGGCTCATTCTTAATATACAGGGTGTCCGGAATGGGACTGAATTTCTAAAAGTGTGTTATTTTAATACGGTAAGGAGTAGCTAGAAACAAAAACATACATTTTGAAGGCAAACTCAGAAAGTTTTATTGGAAGGAGTTACAGCTCAGTACAGCTCCCCATGAGCTCGGTTTGTTGCATTGATAATTTCTAGCCTGTATTCAATCTCCCTCCACATGTTCTGTCGCTCAAACAAAAATTGCGTCTGTGCATGAAAAAAGCAGGCGTAGCCTATGGAAGTCAATATGGGAGGGGACCAGGCAGTTGGAAATTCCAAGCATCCTATACTCGGGTGCAACCTATCTTGACAGTGACGTCGTAACAGCATTGCAAACCTACAGCGTTCATACTTTCACTGTCTGCTCTCGGGAAAAATAAAAACAAGGGAATGAAATTCAATAGATTAAGATACAAGGGAAGGAATTTCAAACTGTCACAATGTGAGGATTGTTGCAGAATATAATAACGTATAATAAATAACCATTAAAGTGAACATGATACGTAAATATAATAAACTGTACAAAACTGATTTCGATTCAGATAATGAATGTGAGATGGCAACGTGCCTTCTAACGGCAAGTTCGCGAGAATTGAGCACATAAATATAGCTCCTTACTTGAAGCACGCTGCATTGTATACAGTACATAGAAATGTATTACAGGTGTTAGATTCTGAAAGACCTGCTTAAATGAAGAGTATTCGGTACGATTGTTTTGCTGCATGTCAAAGCTAAAAAAAATATGTGTGGGTTCGTTGATCTGAATCTCTGATCTGATTGCAGGTCGAAGTGAAGGGCAACTCTATATTTGTCAGCTGGTTTTCACACATCCGCAGTGAGCAAGATCCAGCCAGGTGTTTGGCTTGCGTGTTACTTTAAATCGCATTGTAAAGGTAAAACTTTGAACAGTCATGTGGGGAAGAAAATGTGTAAACGTATTCATATTTACGACGTACTGGTTATGAAACTGTGAGTTTAATTGTCACAAAAACGTTTAGGGGCAATCCAAAAAATGAAATTTCTAACAGTGGGAAAAGTGGATGCCACAATTGATTACGATCCTGATCCATAAGCACATCAACATTGAGGCGTTTTTTTCTTTTTTTACAACTTGGGTTTGTGTTTAAGGTAACGAAGCATTCGTAGACGACATTGTTGCTTGGCTCCACCAATATCTGTGACAATAAATATCGGATTGCTGTGAAAAAAAATCTTCATTACATGTGTGAGACATTTGAATTTCCCTTTATTAAAGGGCGAGTTAATGTTAATGTCGGCTTTCGGCCATTCTGCAAACAAAGCTTGGGAGGGCACCATTGTTATTTCCAATTGTTTAGCATTTGTTGTACAATCGGTGGTGATATATTTCCGCTGAACTTGCTACTTATGATACAATGCATGAAATATAAGTCACCAAATTTACTTTTCGTCAATTCCAATAGGCAATTAAAAGCGATCACAGTACAATTATTTTTGCCTATTACAATATGATCTAAGTCCTTTTTTTGGTTGTTCAATAAATATTCAATTCTATGTCTATTTAACAATAATTTCCTTGCCAGGGCTGTTTGTTTTACACAAATTTTGGGGATCTTTCATAATGAATATATGTTGTTATATATCTATTCTTTTACCATTTTTACCTATTCATGTAATAATAACAATGCAATATTAATTAATTTACATATTTAATTGAATAGGATCATCCTAATTACATTATATTTATCATTATCATTATTTTTATTATTATTGAGACACTTGGTCGGACCCCCCCCCCCCATGAAATATATTTCTAGATACGTGCCTGTCACATTGGTATGCTTCCTTCTAGGCTCAGAGTTCAGCCTTAGGTGAAAAAAGGAAGCGAAGATGATTTTGTGGAAAGTGTTTGTTTGTTTCGTTCGAGCGTTTTGAGATGTGGTTCGTCGACATTCTACCCAAACTGCAACCAAATAGCGTAATTGTCATGGATAATCCGTATCATTCTGTTCGCAATGAGAATATACCGATCAATGCTTTGAGAAAAAAGTTTATCAAGAGTGGCTTTCGTGGAAGACTGGTAAAAACAAAGTTTACTTTATATCAGTACTTTGTTTATTACACGTATTCAAAACATTAAAAGTCCGTTAGTTTCTCAGTCCAAATATATTTATAAACTTTGTAATTTGTTTATCCTTTCGTGTTCATATTTTGTTAGCGCCAAGCATTGACATTTCTCCGCATGAAGGTCAGCTGCACACAAGAAGTTCCGCTCTTCCTGTGTGCTTTCTCTGCAGACTCTGAGACGCGAATGTGACAGAATTTTTCATGCTTGGCGCAGAGTGATACATCAAGTTGTAGTGTGGTCCCAGCTGACATCACTGTCAAGTTAGGTTGTACCTTAGTATAGGTGCAGTTGTTGTATGAAATTAAGCCAGATGTCAAGCAGAAAAGACATTATTTTCCATTGTCATTCTGCGAAAGATTTACATTACCCCTCTAGACTTCTTACTTTGGGGGTACGAGTGTATTCTGGCCGAAAGATAAATGACCTACAAGAACTGTAGGACAGTATTCGGAAAACTCTTGCCTCTGTAACCCCTCAGATGCTACAGAACACATGAAGGGAGATTGAATACAGGTTAGACATTCTCCATTCAACAAACTGAGCTCATGGGGAACTGTAACTGCTACCAATAAAGCTTTTTGAGTTTGCCTTCAAAATGTATGGTTTTGTTTCTAGCTACTCCTTACCGTATTAAAATAACACACTTTTAAAAACTGTCAGTCCCATTCCAGACACCCTGTATTTTTTGGCACTTTGTATTAGGAGAAAAATTGAATTTTATCACCAACATCATATACTATTTTGCGTTTCTTATCACATGATAAAATTATAATGACAAAAAATTAAACATTAATATTTTAATTACTGTGCAAGGAATATGCATGTATTTTGATCTAAATTTTCACTGCCATTGTAAGGTTGTAATATCAATCTTTCACTCCACATTATTTCAAATTGGTGAAGGATAAAAAATTTTGGGGGGAGTGGCATCAGTTCTTTCCCATTACTAAAATTTCTCTCCTACAAATGTTTTCCTTCCATTCAATTGAAATTCTAGTTTCATTAAAGTTCCATTGGGTGGATGGAAGCATTGGCCATTGGAATTAGTAAAAAAAACTAAAAAAACAGATTTGCAGATAATGTATGGGTTGGCCACTTCTGTAATGATTAATGCAACATTTGATCTATGTTTTATACATTCAGTAGTGATCATACATTAAACAGTTTCTCAACTGGGAACTTGGTCTCCTCAATGGTATTTCCATCACCTTGTAATCAAGGGGTCCTGAGTTCAATACCTGGAGAAAATCTAAAATAATTATAAATATATTAATATTATATATATATAATATATATATATATAATATATAATATATATTAATATTATATATAATATATATATATAATAATTATTAGCAATTTGTGAAAACAAGGGACATATTATCATATTATCTAATCCGATTTCAGTGGAATGAGAAAACCACACAAACAAATAATACATATCACTTGAACATTATCTCATCACATAGTATACATTATGCAACACATCATAGGTTTGTAAAACAATTGTTCATATTTGCTATCAAAAAGTGTTACCAGTTTTATATGTTACTCAAGAAGCTTCAATATCACAGGACACAGAACCTCATTTTCATTATAAATAATTCCAATATTGAGAAAATTTTAAAGGGGGGTCAAGTAAATTTTGTGACACAGACACATGCTAGTTTGTTCCTTATAAATACGCTATTATTTCTTTGTAGAAAAAAAGGTTTCCAAAAATTTTAATATGTATGCATATATGCAGATATTTAACATGTTCATTAGTGTTTGAGCAAGTAGAGAAGTATGTACTTTAAAGTTAAAAATACTAACTGAATAAAACATTCAATTTCAACATCGAATACAAACTAAAATAAATCTAACAGTAAGTACACAGAGGTACATTTAACACACAAGTTTTGTACTCTCATCAAAATTATTACCTTATGATTTACTCTAGTTTATAAAATTGAAATAGTCTGAAGCCCTGGTCATAAATCAAGTTCATTTCCAGAATACGGCAGATAACCTTTAAATAATATGTGATCATAAATAACATGTTTTAGACATAAATGTTTTGCTTTGATTCAATAACAGCATGTATATGTGAACAAATCAAATATATTATGAGAAATGTCATGAAGATGTATTGAAAATTAAAGAATATATTCACTTTTTTGTGACTTGTGCTAATATGCAAATAAAACTTGAGTGGGTAGATCAAGTTGCCATTCTTTCCGATTGTGCACCTTGCTTGTTAAATTCTCGTGTAGCAAAATGGTTAGTGCTCACGTCTTTGGTCCCCATTGAGAATTCCAAAATTTTCTGTGTTCACGCAGTGGGGACAATTGGGGAGCTATTTAAAACCAATAGCAGTGGACTTCAGTTTTGATGGGATCCAATGAACCACCCAATCAAAAGCTGCTTGTCAAGCTCTGGTTCTCAATGAGCCGTTGTGCCATGAAATTTAGCTTTTTTTGTACCATTGGTTGTTACTCATTACTGTTAAAATCAAGGGGAAATAAAGCAGCATAAATGTTTGAGCATTGCTAAAAATACTTTTATATTGGTTTATTTTGTATTGAATTAACAGTAATTGTATTGTTTGTCATCTAACACCATGCTTAGAGAGAAATTACTAAGAGGTGCAGATTTAAATGCCTGTTAATCTCATCCATGATTTGATAAAAGGGAACACATTTAGTATTCTGGATATCGCAATAACAGGCATTTGCAAAGTTATTTTTCCTTTTTAGCAAACTGTTAAAACACATAATTATGCTATTAAACTGTCTATGCTTTGACTACCATGGAACTCAATCTGTTCAAGGGTAGTCAAGTCTGACAATATGAGGACTGGAAACAATGCCTATCATGTTGATAATGATGTCTAGTTTTGATGAGATGGTTCTTGGAAACCACAACACACAGTTACACACCACACACAATTGCTTCAAAAGAAGAAGAATTGATATATTTTGGAGGACACAATGTGGTTGCCAGGATTTTCCTTTCTTAGGTATTTACACAAGTTGTATGTATCGGTGCAAAGGCAAAAGAAAACTAATATGATTTAGCAGATGTCAGCTTCCATAGCAAAGTGAAAAATCATTCAAAAAGACTCATCGTAGAACTTTAAAACATCTAATTTGTCTGTACTGTGCAAGGTGTAATTTTTAAACCTGGAAACTCTCCTCCTATATATTTATAACCTCACGAGATTAAAAAAAAATCTTATGACTAGGGATTCAGATATATCATCTCTAAATAACTAAATTTCATCTGGTTATAATTGAACATTCAGTATCTTTGAAACAATTTTACAAATATAAAATATGCACAACAGAACTAGAGAATTCACAGACTTCCAGTGTAATCAGATCATTAAAAAAAAAGTACTGCAAGTTAAAAACAAATATATATCAACTTCAATACTTTTCAAATATTTGTACAGATTAAATCTCATTCACAACATAAACTGAAGTCAGACCTAGATTTATATATGTGGGGGCCTGGAGCTAACAATACTGTGAGATTCCTTTTATATATAACTTTCAGGCCAAGTTATGTCAGATGGCTCATTATATGTATTTTTACATTTTTATCACATTTTAAATATAACATTATTCTCATTCGTGGTCTTTTTAAAAACAGTTTTTTAGAAGTGGAGATCTCTTTACAGATGGAGAACCAGGGCTGCAGCCCCTGGCTGAAGGAATGATTTTTCATAAATAAGAACAGAAATTATAGTTCCAGGAATTCAAACACATTTCATGCATTTTAGATTTAATGAATTCAACCACTGAAAATGCATGAATTGTGATGATATTTTAACAAAAATAATTACAAAAATGTCATTTTTATGACATTTGTATTGCATACATTGCAAAGGTATAGAATGTAATATTAGCAGGGAATAGTGATAAAATTTTCTAATATCACAAGTAGAATAGAAAATATTTATAAATATTAAAAATTCCTCACACCCAGTTTAGTTTGTAAAGCTGTTAAAAAAACACAAAAGAAGTGCCGGTATTTTAAAATGCATATGTTATTGTTATAAACGAAGAATAGAATTAATTCAGGTTTCAGATACACTTTTATAACCACACAATGTGCAAACGTAATTGACTATAAAAAACATGAAACCAATTCATTTTTAAAGTTGGGTTTATGAAGAAATACCATTAAAGCACACTTTTTTTTTGTTGTTTACATTGACCTGCTAAGCAATAAATAATTTCTACAAATATGGAATTATGTACCGCTGAATATTCTATGCAACTGACATCACAGAAGTGCTTTGTTGAGTTGTGTTGACATTGTCAACTAGCAGGGAATGGGGGTAAGAGAGGAATATCCTTGAGACTAGACAAATTGTACAATGTCATGGTTATAGAATTGTACGCTGTTTCTTTTCCTATCACACACATATACAAATAAGATATTTACTGAATTTATAATGCTATTCAAATTAATACTGTACACCCATCATAAAAAGATACATAACTTTGTTTATTCTTAGTAGTATAAAACAATTACAAATCTACAATAAAATTTACATTGAAGAACAGAATATCTGCATGTCAATTCTCTTTTCTGAAGCAAATTCATTTTTCAAAATATGTGCTAAATCATTTGGATGCGCAATAATACTAGTCAAAAGACAAAAAATGTTCATAATTTGATGACAGTCATACAAGGAAGTTTGTACTGGAAGTCTAATCTAGTACATCATATACTTAAGAGACAAATTTACTACTTTTTAAAGACAAAATTCAAAGTTTAACATTGTCCAATTATGCGATGACCATCTCATGTAGAAAGAAGTACGTTAATTAATAGGATTGAGCTGACATCACTTTAAGGTAATACCAATGCTGATTTTTTAGATTCCCACCAATAATGGTACTTTAACATTGTAACAACTTAAAGAATACTTATAAATGATAACACATATGTAAATATTCTATTGCAACTATACCATATCAATCTACACAAGTTTTGGCTTAAAATATTTGTAGATTCAGTTATGAGGTAATCAGAATATTGAAATGGCTGTCATTTTATCATGAAATCCATTTTTGCTGTACAATTTCAGTGCATTTTCTTTCAGGATATTTAGATTGCAAGAACTGATATTATCTGATGAGAATATCATCGATATCATGTCATCACATCATGCTGTCTCCTCAGCGTTGGTATCAATACATGTTGGCATTTTGTAAACAATAATTAAGATCTGTATGACAAAATAAGATAAAAGCATCCTTCAGAAACTTCAGTAAATAATAATGCATCAATATTAATACTTGATAAAAAGAATTAACTATAGCTTTTCTAAATGTTAAGAACATTTATCACAGCTTTCTCTTGCCATTTTGTTTTTAAGAAAATGCATTAGCTTCAACTAGAACAGACATGCAGAACTTATATTCAAATTATAATTAACATTGGCAACATTAAAAACATCAGTAACTATTATAAAGATTTAAGAGTCTATGAAAATACAAGTATATATAAATGTATGTGTATATATATATTTATTTATATAGAAGTTCAATAGACAGGCACAGAGATTGCTTGTGGTAGTAACTTTAGGAATATATGTATACATATTTATGTTAATAAAAATGTACACCATAGTTGTAGGAAAATTATAGGGAACATACAGACTTTTCATGCTACAATTCTTCATAGACCTTCTTATGTTTAGTACCATAGTTCTCACTGTTGCAGTAGAAGTAAGAATACTTATTGCATAAATTTTGCAATTCCTTTGCAAGAAACAACTTATCGTAGCCAAGGTGAATAGAAGACTAATTTAATAGAAAATTGTTGACAAATTGAAGTTTATAGTCTTCATGAAAGTCAACATTTTTAAATATCATTGTCAGGACTGGATTTACCTCTTTGCTGCCCCAAGGCCAAACAAGCTCTGCCGCCCCCCATACCATTTATCAAGAATGAAAAAAAAAATCATTATTTTCTGTATTACTATTTTTACTATTAACGGCATGCAGTATTAATTAAATTATAGTTACATACAAATATGTAACAAAGCGATATCACAAATTATATAAATTACATTTTAACATTTATCTTGTTTTTCAGAGAAGACTTATTTTTACTTCATTTAAGTGATATGACAGAACACACACTGGGCTCATCAATGGCACTTTCCTCACTTTTTTCCCCGATTACATTTCTGTATAAAAAAATAACAGATTTTCGGAACCTTCTTCAGAAATGAATAGTACAATGCGAAACCCTTTTAATAATGCTTGCGCCAACAGTTTAATTCCCAACAATTCAACACGAATCGCATGCAGCCAATGCTGGCAGTAACAAGGAACGGCGTTCCTGGAATGCAGCCAAGCCGGTGTTGTCTTTCAAAAGCAAGCGGCAGGCTCCACGTTCTTGCCGCAATCGCCGACCGGCTCAGCACAATACTGTACATTCGAAACAACAACGTTGGTAATTAAAACAACAAATTAGTAAACTAGTTCCGAGCCTGCTAACCTCTCTCTCTTCAGAAATATTCTTTGTTAACTTATATTTACAATATTTACAATCCGAGAATTAGGTATTAATTATAAATTTAAAAACAAACAATCATGCTGCCCCTACCGAAGTGCCACTCTAGGCCCAGGCCTATTGGGAAATCCGGGCCTGATCATTGTAGGTAAACATTTCATAATGGGCAGATAAAGCTTTTATGGGTGCCAGGATTTTATTGTTAGTAGTGGTTGCAATGATGCAATTATGGAAATAGAGAATTCATAGCCAACTGTTTGAAATAACATGCAACCAGATGGAAACAATGGTCAAAAAATTCCTGAAATCATAGCATCAGAACTTACAGAATCATAAACTTCAAAAGATTTTGGTTGAGGTTCTGTAATCAAAACTAAAATTAGAAAGAAAAATTTGTAACACAGTTGCAACAACTAACGGTATAGTGTAGTATGCCATTGGTAATTTCAAATTACATCCTGCACCAAACACTTCGACAGTTTTCTTAGTTACAAAACCTTATGGCATATTTAATGGTGGGGAGAAGGAGCTTCAGCTGTCCCACTTGTTCTGGAACAAAAGATTATGATCTAAAAATTCTTAGCTTGTTAAGTTCGCTCTGCCATAACTGAATATTTAGCACTCCTAGATTTGATCTCTGGCAGGAGTGCCAAAATATTAACATTAAACTAGCATCATGAGGACAATAGGGTATTTGAAAGCAGAAGTGGCAGATGGTTTAGAAAGTCAAAAAAAGACCAGCAATCCCAGGCAACCAGAACCATTGGGCCACAGTTTTTACGTAGGAAAGTTTGGTTTTGGTTGGTTGGTTGGTTGGCAAATTGAAGTAGGTCTTACTTCGAGCCAATGGTTGTTGCCAACACTTAACCAACCATGGAAATACAAGTCAAAATCAGTTTTAAAAACAACTTTCAAGAGTATGTTGTAAATTCTATTGTGTAAAATAAATTATGTGTGATAGTGTTTCTTTCTGAACATTTCAGTCACAGCACATACTGGAAATGTAATATTTTGTTAATGAAAGTAGACGCTATTCTTAACTTGTAGTCTGTAACAAGTCCTTGGATGAAAGATGTGTTGGAATTGCTTATTGTTTGTCTCTTTAGCTGTAGTAGAACAAGAACATTCTTACAGGTATTATTGTGAAGGTGGTTAAGCAATGTTATGTGGACTAAATTTCATGAAGGGTGGAAAATTAATTAAACTCCAGAAGGTTCTTGTGGTACCACTTGAAGGTACGGTGCCTTGAAAACAATGATACCATGTGACTGAGAAAGTGCTGTGCATTTCTTTTTTCAATAAATTATATATATATCATAACACAAACCTATGTATACTTTAGTTTTCAGTACATTGGCCCAATGTTTGAACCACGGCTAAAATTACCATTGCCCAAAAGGTATGTTCCTATGTTTGGTCAACCATTTTTAGTACAGTTGGGCCAACCACTTTTGGTTACTTCGGATGGGTCTCAATGGGCTGACCTTATGTCACCCAAAGGAAAGCTCTTGGTCACACCTTGGCCCTTAAAGGTCTGCTATGGCACAAAGTATAAGTTTTGGTGTTATTTCATCAAAACAGCCAGCCCAGTATTACAAATATTCCAAGATTACACTGCAATGCAAATGAATAATGTCGACTTAGGGTATGGATTAATCAGCACCATCAAAAACAAAAAGTATATATATACAAGAGATGGCCATTTGCAACTATATTTTTTTCTAAGTTAAATGGTGGTACCACAATATGATCATATGTCCAGGAGAACATGGCACCCGTGGTATGTGGACATGTCACTAGATGGCAATGTGATGAATGGTTATTGTATACAGAGAGCACTGGTACTCATTGTTGAGTCAACCACCGTGCCACGGCGTGAACAATATTTGTGTATAAAAATAGCAGTTCATCAGGGGAGAAACGCCAGAAAATGCCACAGGAAGCTAGTGGAAGCTGTAGGGAATTGGGGAATAGCGTTCTACTGTAGAATGCACCTCTTGTGTTCAAGTAATGCTCCTATGCTTTCAGACATGTGGCATGGTGTTTAAGAACGTTTGCTTGCTTCCCTGTGCTATACCTGATACACATAATCTGCATTGTTCATACATTTCACAATACCATACACTGCACCCTTGCATTTGTATATTTCAGATTTTCATGGTGGTCCCGCATTCTCGCCAAAATAAATAGTTGCCATGACTTATGCCCCAACCCTCGTGTAACTCCACCTCCTCCAAATACACTACTGCTGAAACCTATACAACAGTGAGTTCTATGAATCTTCTACAGTGTTAACGATGGTACTGAACACAAGGCAATAGGAGTTTAGGAAGAACAAAAAAAATATTTTAATATTTTCACACCATAGTTGTTGATAGCCACAGGGAAGCCTTGAGAATCTCACAGAATCCATAGCTAACTCTTACCTATGCAAATGTCAATGATCCAATTTGAAATTAGAACTTCTTGAGTATGTGAAAATAAGCCATATTGATATTTAGTATACTCCGTCCATTAAGTTAAACGTCCTCTTAAGACATGAAATAGTTATGTAAAATGGTCATAGCTAGATTTTCACAAAAAGGTCATTTTAAACAGGCAAGTATTGAAAATAGATGTGGTGTGTGTATACTGTGATAGTTAATACTAGAAATATACAGGGTGCCAAAAAAAGGTAACCAAACAATAATACAACTGTTCTACATTTCGGTTACCTTTTTTTTTGGGGTCATCCTGTACTTTCCACTACCACATATTGCCCTGTTGCTTTCAACAATGAAGAATATACATATTTTACATTAACCAGAATAGAAGTTTTTTTCAACATTTGAAAAAATACAGGTTATAAATTAGACAATGTATGTATCAATTTCAACATTTCTGTATATCAACAAAATACAACATTCATATGAAGCCAAAAAAAACAATTATTTCTAATGTATACATTTACAAGAAAATGTCTGAAACACACACATACAAAACAGTTCTACTGTACTTATATTTCAACATTCTTCTAAATGTTCCTTAACAAAAATGGAAGAAACACATGTGGTAGGTAATCACTATGTTCAAAGGTAGGTTTATGTATGCATAGAAATGCATTAATTACAAAGACGTTTATATACACACGCACATACACTATTAACACAGACAACTATGTAATAAGTCTTATATAAGTTACATTTGCTTCAGAGTAAGTCAGTATATGAAAAAGTAATATCTTAGGACACACAGCCAGCTTAATGCAATCACAAATGTATATACGGGGAGGTTACACTTTTTTATACAATGTTTAACAAGGGAATGTTCAAAATCTCTTTAACAGGAGTGTACAGGGAAGACCAAGCTTACTAGATTGGAAAAATCTGCCAAGTATTAAAAACACATAACAAGGAGGGAGCTACTGGAATGTAACTTGTACACACAATTGTTGAGGTAAAAAATAAGTCAACACATTCTTCAATAAATGAAGGGGGGAAAGGGCAACTCACTTTTAGAAGGTAAGATGACGGAAGTCAAAAACATTGAAGGCAACACCTAACAAGGGTACATATTTCCTTTATACACCAACCACTGCTAGCTCATTTTTAATTTGCTACAGGGAAGATAGTCTCCTCTGGTTTGATAGGTTCATAGAAAGGATTTGCCCAGCTAAAATCCTTAAACTCATCTCCGGATAAGCTACTTAAGACCATCACGCTGTACTTATCGGGAGGTGTAAGATCGGTCTTCGCATTGGTAAAAATTGGGTCAAAATTCTCAGCAGTCCTGGCATTTTTCTGAAGAAAAAAGAGCATGGAAAACGAACCTCTCAGTTTTCTCAAAAAACTAATAGCAACTAAGCTACAAGCTAAAAACAAAGCTAAAGAAAATTGTTCTAGCAATGAAAAACTAAGATTCATTATGTTAGTGAATAAATTATTTATTAAAAACATGCTATTTCACTAGTACTGTTTCTTTTGCTCACAGTACACAATTTCTGCATAATTGAAAATAATAGTAACAATGTAAAGAAAAATTAGTTATATAATTTTAGCTGAGCTGATATTCAACATTTATCACAGATACTTATCAATACATTCATGAGATTAATTCCATTGCAGAAATTGATTTAACAGTGTACTTTTCAAATGCTGCAATGGTAATATTACACAAATAAATCAAATTATAGCATGGAGGCCAGTTAATTTATATTAAAACATCAAACAAATTGCAA
Organism: Lepisma saccharinum; assembly: GCF_977018435.1. Lineage (NCBI taxonomy): Eukaryota > Metazoa > Arthropoda > Insecta > Zygentoma > Lepismatidae > Lepisma > Lepisma saccharinum. Next base: position 72,688,112 of record NC_139242.1, on the reverse strand, counting down.
TAGAAATGAAGCCAGATTTTTTTAGACTCTGAAAACTATCCCGAATAACATATCAAAATCCTAGAAAAATCTAAATATGGGAAAGCAGACATCTTGGATTTATTGTTGAAATCAGTAAAATGTGTAAGCTGATTTGTTTAATACAGTAAAACTTCGTTAATCTGGACTAATGGGGGATAAGTTGACCAGTTTGAGGCTGAATTAACTGAAATAACCTAAAAGAACAGTAGAAAGTGCATTAAAACTCAGTTTATAGCAACAAAACACGTTCATTATGGAGTAGTTAAAGGGCATAGGCCTAAATACACTATACAGTACAAAGTCTGCAGGAAACTGAATTCCATCAGTGGTTGACTGCCTTTTCTTTGGGAAGTTCTCTTATCGACTTCTAGCCACATTTAAAACCTTGCAGTCGTTTTTTTTTGGGGGGGGGTTTGCCTGTCTGGATTAAGCAAAGTCCGGCTTATCGGGGTTCGGATTAATGAGGTTTTACTGTACATATATATTTTGTTGAGCTTGTACAAAAAAGTGTTGAAATTACTGTGTTATTCATACTGTTGTTGTCATGATGTTAGTAATTTTCAACACTATCCTCGTATATTGCCATATTGGAGTTTCTACAGAATAGACTGATATTCACTGCAAGCAGGTGAACACTAAAAACTATGTCTTCTGCATGTGCCCCTCAACATACTATAATCTGCCATCTAATGATATCCAGCAGAGATGATACGGTTGGAGATGCCACTTTAATTTTCAATTTCACAAAAGGTCACTGGCATATGCAAGGGGCTACAGTACCTCCCAAAATATTGAGTTAAAATGAGAGCAGTAAAGAACCCAGGAAAAAACAACTCTGATAGCACTGAACCTTATGGCACGCTTGCTTGTAGCTTTCAAAGTCAGTTGGATATGGCAAGCTTGTGGTAGCTTGCTTGTAGCTTTCAAAGTCAGTTGGATATGGCAAGCTTGTGGTAGCTTGCTTGTAGCTTTCAAAGTCAGTTGGATATGGCAAGCTTGCGGTAGCTTGCTTGTAGCTTTCAAAGTCAGTTGGATATGGCAAGCTTGCGGTAGCTTGCTTGTAGCTTTCAAAGTCAGTTGGATATGGCAAGCTTGTGGTAGCTTGCTTGTAGCTTTCAAAGCCAATTGGATATGGCAAGCTTGAAATCAAGTGCCAGTTGGCTTTCACAAGCTTGTATCAAGCATGCAGACACCCCAGAGAAAACATTAGTCACCCCTACCATAGAAGGGGTCTACTTGGCTCCATATTCCCATCATATGCAGTTCTCTTCTCAATGTCTTCCGCAACTGGTTAGGAGCAATCCTCATTGATGGTTTGGAATACTTTCTGGTGACTTAGAAACCGATCTGCAGCTACAAAACATCCAACAAGGCAACAATCCCAGTCTGTCATGAGAATTTTTGGGGCACAGTTACAACCCCAATTTTAGGTTTCTTGCGAGGTACACCACTCCTTGTACACCCTCTGGATTGTCTGCTCTGATACACCTGCAAACTGGGCCACTTCATTCACTTTGTGTCCCGAACACAATGGCACCTTTTGGCCAGTCCGTCACGTCTGACTTGCAACACATTTCACAAACTGCTTGCACACGACTGAAGCTCATCTCTCGAGGTAACTGTGCAACCCTTATCACAGAGGTTGCTGCTCATTGGCCCACAGTAGGTTTCTCAGAATGTGATCTGTTGGGCTGGGAAAAGAATTGTTATGCTCTACCTGGGGGTGACATACTTTTTCTGGTGTGTGTGTACTTAGTTTGATTCAAGCCTTATGCCAGTTTGCAGCTTGCCATTATATGCTTGTAGCAAGCTTGTTCACTTTACATGAATTGAAACAAGCTTACTGTGCTATCTGGAAAAGTAGTACGAACAAAACAGAGGTTAAAAATGATAATTACAGAACATTATATAGAACACACTAGCGTATCGTACCCAAGAATGCAGTTATGTACATCCATTTCCCTCCAGAAAAAAGAATCCTGAACTTGGTGGTAGTCCCATAGCTTATAGACTTTACCAGTAGTTGATGATGGTGGAAGTGGTTGTGCTTGAACAGCTTGCACAATTCTTTTGTTAGTCACCATTCACTGAAACGTCTGTATTATGGATCATTCAAGGTATCAGGTGTCTTTTCTCCATATACAGAAACAATAGCTTTTTCTCCTGCAGTAATTATGTGTTCTTGGAGACTTATTGGGCTGTTTGATACTTTCATCTCTGCTGGAAATTTCTACTGTTTTCAGTAGACGTAATCTACTGTTATGAATTGTACTCTACTGTGAGTTTCGGAAATCTACTGAAACTCAATTGTTTCAAGTTCAGTAGGCCTACTATACATGTACAGTAGAAGAAATACAAGTGAAATATTCTCTTCACTATTACATGTAATATTGTATGTACAAGGGTCGTTCAAGGTTGACCGGGACTTTTATTTCTGCAGAGGAAATAGGTAGCAGAAGAAACACCAAACTATGTCAGTTTTTCAAAGTATTCTCCGTGCGCGCCGAGGCACCGTTGCCATCGTTCTGGCAGCTCCCGAATTCCTTTGGCATAGAAAGAACTTGGTTGTTGTCGTAGCCACTGGAGGACATCGCTCCGCAGTGCTTCATCTGTCGTGAATTTCTTCCCTCCCAGATGGTCTTTAAGGGGTGCAAACAAATGATAATCACTGGGGGCTAAATCCAGACTGTAGGGGGATGGGGCAGAACTTTCCAGTGCATGTTGGCCAGAGTTGTTGTTGTCACATTGGCCATGTGAGGGCGGGCATTGTCATGGAGAAGAATGACATTTCCAGACAACATCCCAGGTCTTTTCTTGCGAATGGACTTTCGTACAGCACCACTCAACAATGTGGAGTAATACCGGGCATTAATCGTGCTCCCTTTGTCCAGACAATCCACATGGATAACGCCCTTCATGTCCCAGAAGACACTTGCCATGATCTTTCCAGCGGACGGCTGCATTTTGCTTTTCTTGGGGGGCGGGGAACCTTTATGCTGCCACTCCATGCTGCGTCTTTTGGTCTCTGGGGTTGAATTGTGCAACCATGTTTCATCACACGTGATGATGGATTGCAACAATTCATCACCTTCTGCTCGAAACCGATTCAGAAGCTGTTCACAGACCATCCTGCGTGTCCACTTCTGATCGAATATCAGCTGGCGGGGAACCCACCTTGCACAGATTTTGCGGAAGCATAAGTGGTCGTGAATGATTGTCTCAACACACTGATATTCACCTCGGCAACAATATCCCGCACTGTTACTCGCCGGTTCTCAAGAATCATTTGCTCAACACGTGCGATATTCACTGGTGTGACTGCAGTCGGGCGAATGTGTCCATGCGCTTCATTTGTCACCAGCTCCCGTCCTTCACGAAACTGCTCACACCATTCATACACTCTTGTCCGCGACATCGTTTGTTCACCATACTGTGCTTGCAATCGTCTGAAAATCTCAGTAGGTTTCACTTTCTCCTTCACGAGAAATTTGATTACACACCGCTGCTCCACAGCCACAGACACACCGCTTGCCGCCATGTTCGCTGCAACTGCTGCGCATGCACGAAATACGTCATGCCGGGCGTAAGTTACTCGCGAAGGAATACATTACGTCAGCTGCATGTTTCATCATGATCTGGCTATTCATCGACTTTTTAGGTACGAAAATCCCGGTCAACCTTGAACGACCCTTGTAGTATGTGTAGTTTAACATGTTGGCTGTAAATATAACGTTTCATTCCTCCTGATTTACATGGGCATCGCCAGAAATTTTTGCAAGGGGGGTCGGGCAAATGATAAAAAGTTGAATAGCAGAAAAAATAACAATGAGTATTATTACCACGGCTATAAATGTCATTATACAATAATAAATATTATAAACTAATAAAAACAATTTCATTCGAAATAATAATAATTATTATTATTATTATATAAATGTGGAGACTCGATCCACCAAACAAGTGAATACCAGCACAACTATTTGTCATTATTTCTTTCACATTTTATGCAGTTAGTATCTCAAATGCATTTTCATAGCACGTCTCATTCAAGAAAAGGCTTTAAATGTAAGGGGGAATTTCTTTTTCATAAAGTTTGTTGTGTGACCTTTCGCCTACAACTGTGATTATTAGAATTTTGAAAACTGTGAAAACATTTGTTCTTTGAATGAAATGATAGAATATAACCTTGTTTCCATATTTTTCAACTCAGTTGTTTCCATCCAATGCATTTTTACTTTGATTATTCTGTTCGAATACTAACTAAATGAACATGATTTCTGTTCTTAATAAAAGTAATGAACTTTCGACATTTTTGTATCTTCTAATGAACGATGTCAATTTCCAGGGGGGTCCACCCATCCGTTCGACCCACCCTCCCGACACCCATCCTGATTTACAATTTGTAGATGTTTCAAAACACCTATAGATCTCCTGAAAACGGTTCAGTAGAGAAACTAAAAGTGAAAATAACTTCTTCAGTATTATATTTAATATGTATGTAGTGCTTTTAGCTTAAAATATTGGCTGTAAATATTACATTTCATTCATCCTTATTAACAATTTTTATTTATATCTCCTTGAAAATCTCAACACAGTAGATGTTTCAAAACACCTATAGATCTACTGAAAACAGTGAATAGATTTTTCAGCAGGGTGAGCATAAATAAAATATCTTCATTAGACCTTTACCATTACCAATCCTAAACAACTTAAATGTGATATCACAGCACAAAATGATGAATAAACAACAAGGCATTGCTTACAGTAATCCTAATTAAGACTTCATAGCTTGTATTTTCAGATCTTGGCTGCACTGCTCTTTGGCTCTCGTAAAGGTGTTGTTTATTGTTTAACATAGAAACAAAGGAGTATCAGCATATCAGTGTCTTCTGCGATGACGACATCTTTTTATTCACATTCATGAACTGTTGTCTGGATGATCAGAAGGTGTTTCTCCATGCACACAAATTGTCTGACATCAAGAATGGGCTTCTCTCTATTAAAAATGTCGAGATTTTTCCTGTTGTCTACCTAGTGTATGAAGCTTCTTGAATTGTTCCCTGGTGTGATACAAGACATTAAAAAAACTCTTCCATGACATTGTTAACATCTGTTCAATACAATTGTGGATTGAACTCAAACCTGTCATTGTGGTTCTGTCTTTCCCGTTATCTGGTTAATTGTCCAGTTCATTTGATACTTCTCATCAACGAAAAGACCACTGGTAAGACCTGCCAATGTTTAATACTATGATGAACAACATGTAGACCTTCTTAGAATATGTTGAATAAGACTGGTTGCGACTCCTTAATCTGTTGCATGTTTTGAATGTGTACAGACATTGCCATTGTGCATACATTGTGTCCTGTTGCGTTAAAGTATGGCAGGGTTTCTTTTAGAGCTAGCAATTGTAGATTCCATTTCCCATCTATCTCTACTCTGACATACTTTTTTAAAACATCAACCACTACCATGTACTGATCCCATAATCTAGAACTAATAATTCTACTGACCACCTTGTACTTGTTCTTGATATAGTATATTTTACATCTAATATTATGAAGCATAACTCATCATCACTCGTGCCTCCTCCAGACATCACATTCTCATATGGGGTGTAAAGGGTGACCTTCCACGTAGTACACCCAACTGTCAACCTCACTTCCACATAGTACACCCAACTGTCAACCTCTCTTCCACATAGTACACCCAACTGTCCACCTCTCTTCCACGTAGTACACCCAACTGTCAACCTCTCTTCCACGTAGTACACCCAACTGTCAAAACCTCTCTTCCACGTAGTACACCCAACTGTCAAAACCTCTCTTCCACTTAGTACACCCAACTGTCAAAACCTCTCTTCCACTTAGTACACCCAACTGTCAAAACCTCTCTTCCACGTAGTGCACCCAACTGTCAAAACCTCTCTTCCACGTAGTGCACCCAACTGTCAAAACCTCACTTCCACGTAGTGCACCCAACTGTCAAAACCTCTCTTCCACGTAGTGCACCCAACTGTCAATACCTCTATTCCACGTAGTGCACCCAACTGTCAATACCTCTCTTCCACGTAGTACACCCAACTGTCAAAACCTCTCTTCCACGTAGTACACCCAACTGTCAATACCTCTCTTCCACGTAGTACACCCAACTGTCAAAACCTCTCTTCCACGTAGTACACCCAACTGTCAAAACCTCTCTTCCACGTAGTACACCCAACTGTCAAAACCTCTCTTCCACGTAGTACACCCAACTGTCAACCTCACTTCCACCTAGTACACCCAACTGTCAACCTCACTTCCACGTAGCACACCCAACTGTCAAAACCTCTCTTCCACGTAGCACACCCAACTGTCAAAACCTCTCTTCCACGTAGCACACCCAACTGTCAAAACCTCTCTTCCACGTAGCACACCCAACTGGCAAAACCTCTCTTCCTCATAGCACACCCAACTGTCAAAACCTCTCTTCCACGTAGCACACCCAACTGTCAAAACCTCTCTTCCACGTAGCACACCCAACTGTCAACCTCACTTCCACGTAGCACACCCAACTGTCAACCTCACTTCCACGTAGCACACCCAACTGTCAACCTCACTTCCACGTAGTACACCCAACTGTCAACCTCACTTCCACATAGTACACCCAACTGTCAACCTCACTTCCACATAGTACACCCAACTGTCAACCTCACTTCCACATAGTACACCCAACTGTCAACCTCACTTCCACATAGTACACCCAACTGTCAACCTCACTTCCACATAGTACACCCAACTGTCAACCTCACTTCCACATAGTACACCCAACTGTCAACCTCACTTCCACATAGTACACCCTGGACTGCATTTTGCAGACAAAAGAGGCTCTGGACAGTATAATTCTGTGTGTTGTCCTGTTTTCTTGTCCTTGTGTGTGCTGAGTGCCCATTTACAGCCTCAGCTTTTAACGAAAGTCAGAATGTTTTAAGATTTTATTTATGCAACGTTAGAGTTGTTATTTGTTACAGTAAGGGGCTGGACCACGTATAATGTGACGGGTGCAAAATACCCTAAGTGCTGATGCACCCAAAATTTTAATATCAAATTCAAAAACATTGTCATATGTATATATTTAGCACTGATAGATCCTGCATGGTTTTAGAAGTGATATTGAGCGGGGCCATGCAGAGCGTGTCCGTGGCGACCAGCCTATGGCAGGAGTGCAACATTGTATAGGTAGGAAACTGCAGCACACAAGTTAAACGCTGTGTCCATTAAAACTCGCCACTTTAAGGTTCTGACCGTCCAAGTCCCATAAATTTCCGTCACCTACAGCTGGAGTTATTGTTTCTCGAAGAAACACTGGGAAACAACACATCTCAACACACACACAGACAAATGCCCTTTCATTTTCCTTCAGTCTTTTTATTTATCTTTTTGTTGCCACCATGTTGACAGCCGAGTTGTGTCGTCTTAGGAAAACAATGGGTGTTAAATTTGTCTCAATATACACAACAACTCTTCATTGTCGTGGGCATTCTCAAAGATTGTGAGTGAGTGAGTTTGAGTTCTAATATGCTCCAGAGATATGATATTCTCATCCTGTGTAGAAATATTCACTATTTTATTTCACTGTACTCATATATACTGTGTATACATTATAAAAAGAAATAGTTAATATTGGACAGAGCGAATTCTGTTTTCTTCCCCTTCTGCTAGCAGTTAGTTTGGCAACAGCGCAATAACACTGGCTGCGTATTGGCTGAACTCATGTTCCTTCTAAAAGTGCACACAGTATAATGATAAAGGCATCATCTACCACTATGTCCTCTTCTGGTTCTTGTTAGTACATCCCCACTGATTCTCAAAAATCTCATCTCATTATGTTGAACAACTTCTTTAACACTAGAACGATGGGAGTAGTCATTTTGTCAGGTGTAGACCAACCATGGGCAATAGCACAATGGATGGACTTGCCTTTATAAATCATGTGTCTAAAACCAGACCATCCTGGTCTTTGGAATATTTCAGCACTTCTAACATACCCAAGTGTATGTCGGTAGTTGCATAGTCATTTAGTTCTAAAAACTAACACCTTGAACTTAATTTCATGAAGTGATTTGGCTTTCTGATAATTTCTAATGTTTATTTTTGGAATTAATTTCTAAGGAACAACTCTAGATATAATCTTGCCTGGAGTTACTAATTCTTTCAAACACATACCATGGAAGGTGCTATGTCCATCAATTGTGTTAATGATGTGGTTTATGTTATCTACAACATACTGAAGAAACTGATCGAAATCTATCAAAGTTTGAAGTTGTTGATGTGCTCCCCTCATATTTTTGTCCTTCACTGTAGGCCAAAGATAAGTCATGCTGTTGTAACATATCAATTCAGAAAAAGACCAACAAATATATCAGGAGCCTTTTTCAAGCTTCTTACTGGAAAAATAGTTGCTCAAAAGTCTTGCAATTCTAGTTATTAACATTCCTGGTTCAAAAATCTTCATGTCATATATATTTGAAGCAAATAGGAGCCATATATCATTAATTTTGTGATTTATACTGATTTCAACAGATGACGGTCAATATGGGCAGCTTTCCAATACTTAAGATTTTTCTAGATTTTTGATATGTTGTTTAGAATAGTTTTCAGTCTAAAAACCTTACATCATTTCCATTACAATTTGATGTTTTTGCCCTTTTTAATTGCAAAATAACTGGCCTAACATACAGATAATAAGACTGGTGTTATCATGGAGTTTCTGCATCTTCCAATAGAGATAAATGTAGTTCAGATTGCACTTTTATATCTGTATTGCAGATGCAATAACTGCAAAATGCAGGGCAACTCTAAAGCCTCAAAGCTACTTTTATAACTTATTTGCTGTAAAACAGAAAAGATTTCCATGTTTTATACATTTCCATGTAAATGTATAAGTTTCTTGTGTAGAGACCCTTCCCCCCCCACACACAAAGACAGAAAATACAATGTTTAATTCACACATTAAGTTCAAATATCTTTGGAAGTACACAAAATGCACAATTTTCATTCATTCTGAATCAATAGTGTTTGTCAAGAGACGTTCAATTCTTAATCTGTGAAAATATTTCAAATTATAAAAAAATACATAAGCATATCCTAACACTCCAGAAATTTTTAAAATACTAAAAATATTTACAGTCAGTATCTGTGAGATGTAATAAGAATATCAGCTCAGGCTTCGTATATATATATATATATATATATATATATATATATATATATATATATATATATATATATATCTTCTAACATGTATAATTATTCAGAGAATTTTAATGGTTAATATTGTATCGGGAAAGGTGACATTAACTCAACCCTAACATAATCCTGTTGTTTATTGCACCTGATATAAATATCAGGTTGAAATGAAGGGTGTTCGAGATTGCGGAAGACGTTTATGCAGTATGTTTGAAAGTGTTCTTGGGAGCCATTGACCAAAACTAATGATTCTAGGCTCTCCTAAGATTAACACGCAGTTTGAAACATGGTTTGTTGAACAATGTTGTTTCTTTGTGGAAGTCAGGTACCCTTCTTCTTTCAAAAATAATAATTTAGCAAATTGGAAACAGTTTGAAATTGCATTTCATCAGAATGAAGCATCAGCATATTCTCAGATAAATTATTGTTTATCTGATAAAAGGCCATTTGCAAATTTTTGCACCACTTTATAACTGATGAATGGGCATAAACACAAGAGAGAATTTACTGAATAGTTTAGGTGGATTAAAAAAAACAAAAAAACTTTCAGCTGTGACATGCCAGAATTCATTGTTTCATTGTTTATATATAAGCAAAAAAAAAAAAAAAAGAGATTAGCAGTTATACCTCTTCATCATATAAGTAATGAAATGTGTGGAAAGTTACATGTCAGATTCCAGATGCGAACCATCCATACATGTAAGAACTGTCAAGTGTTCTAATTTCATGGGTACCTGGGGGAAACCCTGGGGGGTAAAGGCAGTCAGGGGCGTGATGCTGATCACATCACCCCCACTCACGACCGGATAAAGAAAGTGTGGGGCGTTACCCTCACACCCCCTATACGCCTTCATGGCATGGTGCTATGCACATGGGAACACTTTTACAATATAAGCCCTTGCAACCAAAGCCACACCAATTTATAATAATTATGGTATAATTACTATCAAGCATCTTTTCAATTGGCATTTTTGACATATTGCACAGATATCTCTGTCGGTCACATTCTCCTTTGAGTGTGTGTGTATTGGAGGGGGTGTAAGAAAGAAAGTGTGGGAATATGTGAAGGCATGTGGAAGAGAGAGGGTGAGTGTATGAGAAAGGAGCTAGTTAATCATGTTAGTTTTAATACTGAATCACTGGACCAAGATGCCTCCTTCTAGATGAAATGCAATTTTTTTCAACTAGCAACAAAAAATACGAGTGATGATTATGCAAGAGGTCAATAGAAATTCTCACTCCCATTATATGAAGTTTAACTATGATTTGATTGAATTGTTATTTTAAGTCCACTTTATGCACAGCAAGGCTAATCGGGACTTGACCTACAAAGTGGGATCCGAACCACTGCGCCACGTGCCTCCACTGGGTATCGAACCCGGGACCCGTTTATGAGTGAGGGGGAAATTCATTTTTTTGAATAATCACCCTTGTAATACAATCACTGTAAAATATTTATCACGTAACATTGTTGCATTTTCATTCAAAATTATGCATACACCAAGGCAACAATCCATGCAATTGCACTAAGAAAAAATAACGAAGTAAAAGTTTCTGATGCATACCAAGCATCCAAAAGCATACCTAAACAGTTAAAAGTAAGTTTTATAATATTATATATATGTACATAATACCAGCAGATCATGAAATGAATATTCTTAGCAATAAAAAACAATCTATATAAGAAGCATACATGCAGCTTTGAACTAGCAGAAGTTGGAAATCTGTTATTTTAGCAAATTCCTGATAATGCAGAACCCACTCAGTATCCAAGTGCTTGATTTATCTACAGACACTGTTATATTGTAATAATACTTTTAAGCATTAAATAATGCAATTTCAATGGGGACAATTTTACTTAAAAAATAAACCCTTCCTTTCCTCACCATGATCAAAGTGATCATTTTTGAAGTTAATATTATTGAAGATATAACTTTAAAATATACCTGCATTTTAATGTAAGCCTTTTGCAGTAATAATTTAATTACAAAGATGCGCCAGTACTAGATAAGAATTTCACAGTTGCAACATACAGTATAAGTGCACATCAGATGTTTAGAAAATTGTTTTTAAAAAATGTAAACATAAAAAATAATACCAAAATATTGCCTTCACAGTAGAACTTTGCATGTAACAGTCGCAACAAAAATAAATTTAGCTTGAAGTTAAAAGAAAAATTACTTATGTTGATTTGTTAATTTGCACAAAATTGTCATGAGGTGTTGGAAATCAAACAAAACTTGTTTTATGAGGAGCTTTAATAGAGACAAACAGCATCACTTTTCTAAGTTAATGACAATGATGAAGATGGAATAGAGCAGTATGTTAACCACTGTGCAACAGAGGCCTGCTTTTTAAGCCTGCAATATTATCAAAGCAATAAAGATAGATGTGCGACTGTCCCTATGGGTTCTCAGAAGCATTTGGACAAACACTGGACAAAGTTGTGTTGCAACATATATTTTTTTACTTCCAAGGTTTCTTGTCTTGACTACTAGGTTTCGAAGTAGCATGACTGGTTCAACCTGGTATAACACTTTGTAGACAGACCTCAATCTCTTAGGGGGACCAACAACTAGAAAAGCAGTAGAAAGTATGCAAAAATCCAACAAATAGGGTTAAAGTTCTGTGGTGAATCCTTGAACCCTGTTTAGTGTGAGGGAAGGGAGATGGGAAGAAGAAAGGCCCTACAATTCTTAGCTTGTGTTCTGATATGTACATTGGCTGGGCTAGAGCCTGCTGGTTAGCAAAATACACTGAATGTAGCACAAAGCAGAATTTGGTATTTGGTTTGGCAACATGCTCAATCGTATGGCAGAAGGCTCCAAGTTGTTGTTCCTTGTACATCCATACAGAATTCATCCTTACATTTCTTTGACTCAAACTTCTTTTCCGTTTACTCATAGTAATTACTTTAATTACTGGATAATTTTGATCACTAGCATATTAACAGAAAAGAAAGTGCATGCTTTTTGGTATTATACAAAATAAAAATATGTTATTGCAATTCCCCATGATTTATTTCAATGTAAAGTTCCATATGCAATAGAATAAGTGAGTAATGAAACAGCCTTGTGGAGCCTGAGTGTTCATTAAACTATACTGATGGTCTCAGCATATCCACCTGCTTGCAATTTGATTGGACTTAATTAAGTTAACACTAAAGTATGTATGTACTTAAAGATAACAGTATGATTGATTGTTAGATCGTGAGCCTTGGGAATGAATGCCTTATTTGTTTACAGATATGGTGGGTCTGATTTAACACTACCCTGCTGATACTGTAGGCAAAATTGTCAAAAATATTGTCAAGGTTCGCCACTGAACTGGTAATCTGATGAGAGCCCTGATTACTTGCACTTTCTGCATCAGACATCGCCAAGAGATCCATCTCCCTGGCCATGAAAAGTTTCCAAGAGTTACATGTGCCAACTGGGGATAAAAATGTCCTGTGGAGATGATAGGGCAGTTTTCCCCAGGTGTGCGAGAGCGTGCAGGAGGAGCAAGGACCATCTGGCTATTCTGAGGGGTACATGTATGTTAAAAAAAAAAAAAAAGCTTTAAAAACTGATAAATTGTTACATTACTGGTTGTTACAGGCAATTAGGAAAACTCAGTTCCCCGCAGTGCTTAGTATGGTGAGAAAGATCAGATGGACTTTTCCTATATCAATACTACAGGCAGCAGGTTGTTGCACACTGTCTGCAACACAAGCAAATTTGTGTTTCTTTATTTTTAACAGAGGCACTCCATGAAAGAGAAAAGCAGTTGCCAGAAAGATTCGAGAACATTTTCTTTTAATGTGAGAAGAGGATAACAACAGTATGCAAGAGAACGTCCATAAACATTCAGATGGTCAAAGGAACATTTTCAAATTACTGAATGCATGTATAGCTGCACTTCCCAAGTAAATTTAAGAATATGTAGCATCTGTAAATAGGAGTGCCCGAGTTTGTTCCCAAATTTACAAGGCATTTGCATATTTTTCCTACCAGTTCACATAACAAGTAGAACCAGCAACAATACCAATGGCTGCTAATGTGTTAAACACTGTCCGGAACCTAACACCCAGGCCCATTGTTACATGTATATGAGATTTCAAAAATAATTTCATAAAAATTTGAACAATTTCATATTATTTTGGAAAAAGACAAACCCTAACTGTAATATATCTTAAGGATGATAGGAATGTTACAAGATGGAGACATTTGTTTATCTTGGACAGCACAATGAGCATATGGTATGCAAATATTCAGAGAATATTCCATGAGCAAAATCTCATTTTACCTGTATCATTTATCCACTGGTGGTATCTAATCAGTGATGGCACCAGAAAAACCGAGTGGAATATTTTCTGGGAGGCAGCGACATTTGGAAAATTACTAAATATCAAACAAAAGATGTGCATGTGGATTAATGGGGAATTCAATTATTAAGTTTTGTTTTGTTCGGGGGCAGAACAGGAATAAACAGTTTGATCAGGGAGAGACTGACTCCCTCTGTCCCCCACTGGTGCCATAACTGTATTTGAACTAAGCTATACTCAGTGGTGTAGCTACAACCCCTCCAATGACCTACATCTGCCAAAAAGCTTTCCTTAGGTGACACTGATTAGTGCACCAAATGTTATTATCGCATTCTAGACTAGAATCTACTACTATTTCTTTAAAGCAGTCAACTACTTGGCTACACAGGTTCAATCTATCTCTGAAGTAGTGTTAAAATTTCATTGCTTTTAGCCACAGTATTACAACAAATTAATAACTTATTTCTGCAATACTCTGTATCATAGGCAGCAGAAGAGCTTGAGATGTAGGCCAGCCAATATTTTATGAATAATCATAATAATGAAAATTTTAATAACATAATTATACTGAAATACATAACAAACATTCTTGGTCTTTCACACATTTCAAACTTGATATTGAGATCATGTAGCAATGAAAAAATTACAATGTTTAAAATGTTTAACCTGGGACATCAACAGGCAAAGTTTTGACACCTTCTGTTACCCCTGTTCTCTGCAATTAATGTATAATGATCAATTGTGAATATTTTTGTCATCACCCTGTAATCAAAGGATCCTTGATTCGATACCCAGTGGAGGCATGTAGTGGTTCGGACCCTACTTACTTTAAACTGTAGGTCCAGTCTTGTTAGTCTACCTGTGTATAAAGGAGACTTAAAAATAAAAAAGACTTAAATTGTGAATATTTTCTCCTAGTGTCATATTTTCCTCAGAAACTAACATTCAATTATCATAGTCATGGTAATTTATGAAATACCCCCTTCCCCCCTTCTTTATGCCAGTCTTTGTTTGTTTCAAGTTTTTTGTTATTGGTTGTTAGGAACTGCTGAGCTGTATGTGAAGATCCTGTAAGTGAACATTAGATCAACAGATGGCACAGATTGTCCTGATCAATTGAATGCTGGAAGAACCAGGATGAAAGATTCTGGGTAGGAAGAAACAACGGACAATGCTTTGTTTGTGTTTGGAAAGCAGAAAAAGATAGTCACATATGTATAGAGAGAGAATGGTTACAAAAATGGTTACCGAACACTATTGCATACAGGGCACTTCATAATGTTCTTTGCGGTTAGAATAATTTATTAGAAGAGTATTGCACTTACTGCAACTAAACAAACACTAGTCGAAACAGAAACATAGTTTAGTTTCATGTCTACAAATGTTCAACGTGTACACCCTGGACATATGAACTATGGCATGTATGAAAGAAACTGCTCGAGTTCCTGTTTAGACTAGTGCAGATTTCGTTACAGTAATTACAATAATCTTTCTGTAATAAATTACCTAACCCAAAGAACATTACAGAAAAGCTCTGTCCCAGGTTTGAATACCCGGTAGAGGTACATGACACAGTGGTTCGGATCCCACTTTAAACTGTAGGTCCAGTCCAGATTAGCCTTCCTGTGCATAAAGTGGACTTAAAAAAACAACAAATCAAAAAAGCTCTGTATAATATAATGCATTTAGATTATCTGTCATGGGTGGGAAAAAAAGGTTGGGGGACATTTCACTCCAAAAAGTTGATTTTACAGATGAGGGAAAAAAGCGTCAGGTTAGGTTAGTTTAGGTGAGGTTACGACCTATGCGGGTCACTTGAATGATCCAGAAAGTAGACAAAACTCATTTTTGGGTAATATTGAACTTGCTGTATATACTCCATTTTCCTCAGGACAGATATAATGTAAATTAACAAAAATAATATGGTACAACAGATTCTTCTTCATCCATGAAGTTGTTTCGGCATATGTCTTACAATATGTCCTATATGTCCAGTGCCATAAATCAATATAATTACCATATTATTTTTGTTCATTTGCAAGATATGTTGTAAATGCATTGCATTATATACAACAGTGTTCAGTTAATCCTGTGTGTTCAATCTTTCTCCAACTCTTGAGTGGCCATATTGTTATTTGAAACCTGAACAAAGTATTGCTTAAATTACCCATCATTCCTCTTCACACTCAGAATCATTCATTTGGATTCTTCCAGCACTCAGGCAGCAAGTTTCAGTCACCATGGTTGCTACATATAGCCACTGTAGGGTCTTGACTGTGTATGAATCAAATTACTTCATTTTTCAGTGCCTCCATGAGAGGAAGCTCTATGTTCCAGTAGCAATGACTTGGAGCAAACAAAATATGCTGCCTCATATTGTAGAGCTCAACAGTCTTTGATGACTGCCCATATGGCTCACAGAATGCTGCAAGGGCTGATGATACCAAGGCAACAAATCTGACTTAAAAGAGTGCACTGACTAGCACAGGTTTTACAGCTCTCATGGCAACTATATCAACTGTTGACAGTTGTAGCACGTGAAGCATGTGTGCTCAACTATAAAATGCAGAAAAACTGCTATTCTTTTTACCTCCCCCTCTTTTTTTTTTAGATAGATATAAATAACCATAACATATTGTGATGTGTGTATTACTCCCAGCTATATAATGAAGAACTTTAAAAAGATCTAAGATCAATTACTTACGTGTGCAAGTACGATTTGTCGATCAAAACAATGTTTCAGAGGTCAAGACTGCCTCCATCTTGAGGTTAATACGTATTCTTAGGCACCAAACATGGTGTCACGTTAAGAAAGTGTTAGTTGAGGGTACAGGTTAAAGGTTATGGTGAAAAACACTTACTGAAGAACCTGCATGGGAGCTATAAAAACAGTTATTCTGTCCACACACAAATCTAAAACTGCGCATGTCACAATCTCAAACCTCATAAAAGAAACGTCCAAAGCGGCTGTTAGGGGCCACCCGGCCAGTGCTTGATAGAAGCGAATGTGCGCACTGTGGCCATTCGATCTACAGCATCACGTTTATGGTTCTGGCTACAGGACATGTGCAGATTCAAGTCTCCGATAGGAAGCGTAACAACTTTTCTCCCGAGATTTCAGCCTGTGTATGGGACCGGTGGCCGGTGAGGAAATTTGGGAGCTACGAGCGAGTAGTGTAATCTGGTCACGGAAATCTAAAATAAAGACTGGGGGGTTCGTTGTGCTGACCACATGTAACTGGTTGGATGACCCCCCCTTCCCCCCATCTTGGCAGGTGGGAGTGAGGCTGGCAGTCTGTATGTAGGCCTGGCCCTCACAGGCTCTTGTGCCATGGGTTATTATATAATAACCACATAGTCTACTTTCCGAGAACTGTTTGCTTTGGATGCATTTGTTGGAGACAGGGTCAGACACAGTGCTCGAAGTAAGGGGGTATTGCCCCAGCTATCTCATTGTCACCATATTGAACCACAGAAGCATCCTCCCAGCCAAGGCTCGTCCATACATCTCCCCAGCTATCATTTTCCACTTTAAGCCCTGGACAGACTGTTATGTTGTAGATTTGATTTGCTTGAGTAAATGGCTTTTTAATAGGGATGGGCCGATAATAAATTTTGGCCGATACCGATAAAGCACCGATATAAAATTTACCGATACCGATAACCGATATTATACCGATCCGATATAAATTAGAAATGGTCCATGAAGAACCTGAAATGTTCACCGATCTCCTTAATAAATATGCGTTTCGAGGTGACTGCAGTGCAAAAGAAGTTGAATATTTAGACAACTACTTTTTTAAAAAGTAGGGCATTGAGATTATCCATAAAAATTACAACAAAATGGCAGAATTTTGAACTAAATTATAAGATATTTATCGATATATCGGATCTGTAAAATAATCGGTAATTTTACCGATATGCCTATATCGGCCGATACCGATAAGAGTACAGATTAATCGGCCCCATCCCAACTTTTTAATGATTAGCTATGCATTTCAGTTGCACTTTGATCACACATCACACCTAATGAAAAGGACAGATCTTGGCCCTTAACAGGGCTGTTTAGAATTTATTTTGAAACCTGCTGAGTTAAGCACTTTAAATAGTATTGAAATCACCGAAATTTCAATCCACGTAAGGAATTAAACCTGATATTCAATTACAATACAAAAATTACTTTCTTTTTAATCTGGGACATCCAATATGTATATGCACAATGAAGAAAATATGTTGATACCATTAAGAACTTCAGTTTCCCTGGCATTTAAATTTAAATATAATTATGTACAAAAAAATTTTAATTTGACATATATTTACTTACTATACAGATTTCCAACTTCAGCTGATAAAATACATACATGTAAATATCTTATTTATACATAAATAAATATCACTTTCTGATCATAAAGACCTTTCTACAAAGCTTATCATCTCTATAAAAAGGAAAAAAAGAGAAAAATTGAGTAGAATATAGAGACGAGATCACAAATGCAGGAGATTCAAAGGACAAACAAATGTACCATGCACAACTTCAAATGGGGGATAGCTACCCGAGATGCAGAAAAGTCTACCGCCATTTAAATAATTGAGGGTGGATAAAAAAAAAACAGATGAAAAAGGAATAAATCCATGCACTCATGCATCTCATTTCTCTATGTTTCAAAGAAAACTTAAAGTTTCGCTAATTTGTCAACTGTCATGACACGGGGGGGAAGGGAATATACTAAGGCAAAATTTGGTCTGAATATGTCACAGTATTTTCATAACTGGTTTATAAAAAGAAATGCCACATCTACAATTAATAACAGTTAATGCTATGCACCGAAATCCAGAGGTAAACTTATGTGGGAAAAGTAATACACAGGAAAACCTGTGCAATTATCTTCTTTTGACCCAGCAACATCTCATACATGAGAGATACATCACAATTATGTATCTTTAATATAACTGGGACATTGTAATATTATGGAAATATTATGTGCCATATGGGATGTAGGAAAATGTTAGTCCAGTGATGTAAACTTGAAGCTTCACTGTATACATACTAAAATTCACATAAATGATTTAACACATTTCCGTAAATATTATTTCGTAACATACATCGTACATTCACATCAAACTTACCTACACAGACCAGCACAATTCATAAATGTTCAAAGATTTTATTTAATAAACTATTGAATACTGTTAATTCTTTTTCTTCGTGCAATGCTTCCTTTACTCTGCAAGGAAGCAAGACCAGAATAGCAAGGAGGACATTTTACCAATGCGCTGGACAACATTATGATGCTGAAAAGTGATGTGTTTGCTTTAGCTGTCCTGCACAGTTTACTGTCAGGAAGTACTATGACAATTATTCTTGTAGGGGTGGGTCTGAGTAATTTGGGCTGCCCTACTTCTGGTTCCAGTTTATTAATGTCTGAACATATGCTGTATTATGAGCTAGCAGTAATGGTGGCCCATCAAAAGGGAGGGTTTGAAGAACAGTTTACTTGTTACACTTAGTGCAGATCCTACCTATACAGGATGGGAGGGGATAAAATATTTATGCTTTTTCCAAACACAATCTATTCAATTTAACTAAGCCTCTTGCAATCCTAAAACCAAAGGTATATTGTATATAGTTCTATAGAACTTGTGCCCTTAGAAAAAAAAACATACACCAATTGATACTGAATTGAATAGTACTATTGCTAACAGGATTGTTTTGACCATAGATAAAAATAGAGATATGGTGCCAGATGTTGCTATCAGATCAACTCCATATCCTTGATAACAATAAAGATATAGCAATGAATTGAGAACTGTTAGATTTTACCTAACAGCATGAGCAATAGTACATTAAATGCAACTGCCCCTTCCCAAGAAAACCCCACTTCTGCTTCCGCACTGATATATATATATTCTGTCGCCATCTGATAGAAATACATTGGTTTCTCTTTCTTTTCTTGCAATTTTGGTGGGAGAGCAGTTATTCTTTCCCTAACCCTCTCCAAGCCAAAAACCTGCTTGGGTACAGATCAAACATGTGGTCTGGGTGCTGTAAACAGTGGCATATTTTCAGGATTTTTAAATCAATAAAGTATGATACATTTTTCTGATTAGAGGGCATTTTGGGAGTGATCAAGCTCAATAGCATGTCCCCTCCCTTAAATAAGCACTGATTGCAAATTACTCCCAAGACTTCAAATGTAAATAAAGGGCCTAATAAGAAGAAACGAGTTGAAGGTTACTATAAATTTCAGATAGATTTCAGAGCAAAGTGACATGGCCTCAAACTGTGCGAGATTGTAGAAATGCATTCCCTGTGCATACACAATTAACAGACCAGGGAAACACAATGCACACTGTTGAGAAAATGGTCTGGTCAGAGTGAAACGCAAGCAACAAGCAACATGTGCAACTTGTCGTTTCAGTCTGGTAGGAAAGGTTGCATTTACGAGGGTC
The DNA here is from genome assembly GCF_977018435.1 of Lepisma saccharinum. NCBI lineage: Eukaryota > Metazoa > Arthropoda > Insecta > Zygentoma > Lepismatidae > Lepisma > Lepisma saccharinum. Next base: position 72,668,108 of record NC_139242.1, on the reverse strand, counting down.
GTTCAAGGAAAAAGTTTTTTTTTTTTAAAGTACTAGCCCGATAAATGAAATGAAACTAGCAATGTGTTCTTTCGTCTTTCCTCTACATTTACACACACAATGCAATGTTCGTGCGGGCTACCGCGCATGCACGGCACGTTATTAGCATGAGTCATGCAATGAGAAACGTGCCCTGGCCATAAGGAGTAGAGAGTCATGGCGGAACAACGTGTTTTGGCGGTGTGGAGTAAAGAAGAGATTTGTTCTGCGATCCGGTATGAGTGCGCAAATGGTCTTGCTCCTATCAACATCCACAGTAAGCTGGTTGTTGTTTATGGAGACTCTGTAATGTCAGTGCAAATGGTGCAAAGGTGGTGCAAATCGTTTTCTGAAGGACAAACAATCATATTCGATGAAGATCGGCCTGGTGGCCCATTTGTAGTCAGTGATGCAACATTGGTTGACAAAGTGAATGCACTGGTTTCGGCCAACCATCGAATCAAGGTTCGTGAAGCAGCCGCTGATTTGAACATTTCCGTCGGGACTGCACACAAAATCATCCACGAAAAATTGGGATATGTGAAGGTTTCATCGCGTTGGGTCCTACGACAACTCACTGCAGAACATCTCACGATGTGTATGACATGTTGCCTGGATTCTCTGACCCGGTACCACAATGAAGGGAAGGACTTTCTCTGCCGTATTGTGACTCAGGATGAAAGCTTTGTACATCACTACACTCCAGAATTCAAACAGACGTCGATGGAATGGAAACAGCCGTGAAAAGTGTTCTTCGTTCCCTGGACCCCAAATTTTTTGCAGATGGCTTTCAAAAACTTGTGCAACGATGGGACAAATGCTTGTGCCACCTTGGAAATTATGTTGAAAAGTGAGAAAGGACCATGCTACTTGGTGCAACTTTATTTTTGTCTGTAACTTATGAAATAAATTTTTTGCAACATAGGGAAACTTTTTCCTTGAGCGACCCTCGTATTTTGGAAGCTTCATTTCAAGTGAAAACTCATTTGTCTCTTTTTCTGAAAGCTGCCCTTCAGTTGTGTTTCAATCAAGAAATGCGAGACATCACATTTAAAACTCTGTCTTCTATTTTTATCAATCAACGATAGGACAATCTGGAACCTGTCTAAATGAAGGAACCTATGAAACAGCATCAATTTGGGTTGATGTTGTTCTTCACATTACCAAGTATGAGCAAACAAATGCCTTGAATTTCATTTCAAAGGAATATCATCCCAAGTACTTACGTCTAAAATTCAATTGTCAGTGGCTAAAACAATTTTGTATAACTTAATACAGAATGTACATAGAAAATACATTTTCACTAAATTTCAATTTAACATAACAATTACAAAAGTACCATTTCAATTTTCTCAATGAAACTTCCATCATGCATACCTAGCAATGGAAGATTCGAACCATGCACCAAAGCACAGGTGATAAGGCAAAATAAATACCAGCACAATCGATAAAACGTTACGAACATTTCACCCTTTTTTATATTATGTGCCTCCATCACCAATTTCTCTCTTCCTAAAAATATACAGGATTGTTCATGAAAACACACAAAGATTTTTTGATTGGTTCAAGTGACAGTAACATACATCCAGGTGACAATCCAACCACACCTATGATTGTTAAAATAATCATACCATGAATATGCAAAATGGCAGCCATGATTCATATGCACAGATTCTCAGTTTGAAAAAAAACCTTCTCTGCTTGTCACAGTTTTGGTAATAATTCTACTACCTATTTAAAATTGTCAAAACTAAACGCCTGCAGTTCGACTCAAAAATGATGAGATTTTCTCTGGAATGTTATAGTTCCTTGTACTATAAATATTGTAAATGGGCCATATTTTCTATGAACAAGCCTGTACTTTTTAAAAAAATGTAAGCACCTTATTACCCTCAGTTAGTTGTGGAAAATACCATTTCCGATATCACCAAGGCGAGTTAATTGAAAAAGAATGTGGTAGTTGAAAAAAAGGTTGGTGCCCAAAAAATGTTACACACCATGCATTATGGTATGAAAAAATGTTGTGGTGTGAGAATTTACACAGGATAAAAAGTACTCTGGATGCATCTCAAAATCCTGTGTATAGGTGGGGGTGCATGAGTTTAAAAATAAAAGTATATAGATATACTCTGTACTTACTACACCATTATATTTTCCCTGGAAACAAAAACAAAATTTGATACAGTATTTGTAATAAGGCCACAGTTGCATAATAATTATAACACTTCTCTGATCATGGATGATCATTCATTCTAAGAATACTGAATTTCTTGAAACTTTGTATGAAACTAGAGAGCTGACCTGACCACACATTAGCAGATTCAATGTATTATTTTATTTCATATCATTTTCTATATGCTAAACTAAAAAATTAAAAGAGAAGTAAACATTTTGTTACAACAAACAACATGAATTTTAATTGTACTTCGGATTGTTAGAACAAAGTATAATGTAACATGACACATGCGATTCATTTTTTTTTTTTTTTACTAAAGGTTTCTTACAAATTCTTATTCGTGTATTTGAAATTGTGTGCAGTTGATAAAAGGAATTTCCAATTGTGCAGAAGCACAAAGAATTATTTACATGTCTGGATGGAATTCTTAATAGTACATGCACATTTGAGTGCATTCCATACATGCAAATAGAGTGGAACCTTGATTTTAAGTTTCCATCACATCTTCATGGTCCCCGTAAAGCAACAGGTTGTAAAATTTTCCCACATTTGGACTCGTGAAAAACATAAAATTGAGGTTCCACTGTGATATCAAGAGCTTGAAAACATAAAGAGACTTACTTCCTGGACAAAAATTCAAACAAACTAATAATAATAAAAAAGAGTAAGTTCCTATAGTACAAAGTATGGAATATATTTTGAGCCAGTGTTCTCCAATGCTGTATTTTTTAGCACAATATCCACACTTTCCTCAATCTTTTACTATAGCATAGAAAACAAGTTTGAAAACTAATACAACATAGGAGGAAGAGATATTAATATTGATATTAAATGCTTCAGAAAAAAGTGACTGTGTACTTACTACAACTTATAGGAATCTGATAGTCTTATATCTGTAACCTTTCAAGTAAGTCTTTTTATGTATTACAGAGCATTTTCATAATAACTACATTAATACCTCTGGCAAAAGCAAGTTTATTCCTGCAGCAGCTCAATTGACTTAGTAAAATCAAACCAGTATTATCCATATTGTTATTGACCAAAGAACTAAGGTTTCCAAAAACGTCCATAGAGTTTACCTTACATTTCATATCTTGCAAATGCATTACATACACAAACCTCTAAACTCTTCATGATTAATTATTACTGTATTAGGAGAATGCATTAGATTATTATTATTATTAATATAATAATAGTTCATGGAATTAATTTTGAGTAGTCCAATCATATTGTTCCATGTATGATATCCATATTTTCAAATTATTATAATAATATAATAATTTCAATTATTATGCTTCAGCTTTTATACTTTGTTGGAGTTCCAATACGTAAAATAGTCTACACAAGATTCAAGATTCAATAACGAACTGGCACACAGAGAATTAATTTTAACTTAATGAAAAGTAATGGAAAACTTACGTAAAACTACTCTTGGTATTAAGTGGTAGAGAATTGACATGAAAAGGCAAAAACTCAGCTTTGACAGTCTTGAATTTTCAATATTTTTCAATATGTTCATTTTATAGTTGTTTTGTCAATTTTCCAATACTTCTACAAGCACCAAGTACATTCATTTTTCTCAAGTTTCTCTGTTCATTTTTTACTCTTACAATTCAATTTTATCACGGTATATTTTCAACAGAGTATAAAGTTTTGAGCCCCCTGGCCCCCAAATACATAAGTTGTTACTACCTAGTCTTACCATAAATACTGTCCCAAAGTTGTAAGTAAATAGACACAAAATGGTGAGAGATATTGTAATATCAGAATAACATGAGGTGCATGGATGCATTATGAACCAAAATCACAAATAATTATTCGAAATGGCCACCTTTAGCACTGACACACTTCTGAAGTCTTCGTGGCCACTCATCAATGGAATTACGCAACACATCAAGTGGAAACTCCGCAGCTGCCTTCTGAAGAGACCGCTTTAAACTGTCAATATTGGGATGTCTCTTCTTGCAAGCCATCTCCTGAAGCTTGGACCACAATTTGTAGTCCAAAGGGTTTAAGTCTGGACTGGCAGAGGGCCAATCTGATGTGGATATGAAGTCAGGAACATTTGCCTCCAACCACTGCTGGGTGGTGCGTGCTTTGTGTGCTGGGGCTGAGTCCTGCTGGAAGCTCCAGTTCTCTCCACGGAAGATGGTGTCGGTAAGATTCTTGCATAGTTTCTCAAGCACTGTCTGCTGGTACACTTTGGCTGATGTTTTTACCCTTTTTTCACAGAAATGGAGCGTGCCCTCATAGCAAATGTTCCAGACTTCATTTCCTCTTCAGTTTGGCCTTCTGCAAGTCCGGACCTATACCCTTTGGATTACAAATTGTGGTCCAAGCTTCAGGAGATGGCTTGGAAGAAGAGACATCCCAATATTGAAAGTTTAAAGCGGTCGATCTCTTCTGAAGGCAGTTGCACATTTTCCAGTCGATGTGTTGCGTAATTCAATTGATGCGTGGCCACGAAGACTTCAGAAGTGTGTCAGTGCTAAAGGTGGCCATTTCGAATAATTATTTGTGATTTTGGTTCATAATGCATCCATGTACCTCATGTTATTCTGATATTACAATATCTCTCACCATTTTGTGTATTTACTTACAACTTTGGGACAGTATTTATGGTAAGACTAGGTATTACAAACATGATGCGTAAACAGTAGTTGTTTGCTTTGTGTCATAGATGTTCTGCAAATACAGTAATCTTCTAGAACTGTCATGCGCTTGGTGCTAAAGATTTCCATGCCCAAGGTGACTATAAAATTCTGCACCCCCCTCCCCCAACACACACAACTTTGCTTCATGTATGTAATTATTATTATTTACTTTGCTAAATCTCCTTCACAATATTCATATGCAAACAATTCCCTCATCGCATAAAAAATATCTGTAGCAATTTTATCTCAAATGCGTGGATTTCCTACAACAAAACTGTTGTCTCTTAACTGTAGCAAAGCTCATATTAAGACAAACTGTCCATCACGCAAAGTTCAAAGTGCATTAGGCCTTATTTGTGTCTGTTTTGAGACATTTGCAATGCATTAGTATTTTTAATAAATCAATATTGTAAAAATGATGCATGTGTTATTCAATAACCACAATCAGTTAATGCAAAGTGCGAATATGTATTTCAGATTATGACTGTTTCCAATACTAGTAGTTATTACTTGGTATCAACAAATCAAATATACATGTTTTTAAGTAATAAGTATATGTAGTTTTTGTGATGCTCTCTTAAGTAAGAAAATGTTTTACTAAATTTATTTGTTTGCAAATTGACAACAATATTGATAGGGTGTCATCACTTTGACAAGCTACATCATCATTTCTCTTTTCCAACTTTTATCTTTTTTGCTTGTTTGGTACTCTCTTGATCTCAGTGTAACTGGAACAATCAATCACACTGTCACTTAAGATTGGAATTATCTTGGAAGATTATTAAAAATAATCAGTTTTAGGAATGTTGACCTCCGGCTTCATGACATGTTTTAAGGAGAATGCAAGTTCAGACATCCTTTCAATGCAAAAAGGTTGTCCAATGCCATTGTTATATCTTGAATCTTGTACAGACAGCATAACATATATTACATTCTATATTCCACACTTGCTAAACACTTGATTTTGGATAGAATGCAACTCTATTTATTTCCATTCATTGAAACCTGACTCTTTTCATATACTCTAATAAAATATCTATGGTACGAACACAATTAATAATATTTCATAAACAATATATTTATCACAGTTATCAAAAAAAAAAATTGAACACTGCAAAATATAAATCACCCATATATATACATTTGACTGTTTTACAAATAATGATTTTCAATTTTATCATGATTGTAATTTATTCATATTTATTGTACTCTGCAGAATGCTAACATATTATTTTTATTTCCTTCAGAAACACTGGCAGTACTAGGTCATCATAAGTGGTTGTGGGTTACTCTATCAATACACACATACACACACAAATCCCTTGTATACACAAAAATAACGTTTACCTAAGAGCTTGATCACAAAATAAATAAATCTTGAAAAAGCTGTTTGAAATGGATTCTCCACAATTATAAATTCCTCAAGTTTACTTTTCAGCATGGGGAATGTTTACTGTTTTGTAAATATTTATTTTAGCGTGCTTTAATCTGGAGCTAATAATTTAGCGATTTAAGACACAAAGTGACGAGATTTTGCATTCTTCATGAAGGCAAATGTTATTTTATACAAGTCTATTGCCAAAACAATGAGTATTGCTAGTTGAAGATTTCACATGCAGAAAAGATGAAAATATCGATTTACCAAACATTTTCAACTACAAAGCAATAACATCCAATTGTGGACTTTTGTTAATTGAATATACTGGTAAATTTATCAAACAATAGCTCTATGTCATTTGATATGCCTGTGAGAATCAGCAAAGATTACCGTATCAGGTGACAAGCTGATGTTTCAGACTATGAGGCCCAGGTAGAGACACACTGCATAGTGATTGATTAAGCTTTTGTATTGAGTCCACTTTAAGCACAGACATGATAATTGGGATTGGACCTACAGTTTAAAGTGAGATCTGAACTACTGTGCCTCCACCAGGTATTGATCCCAGGACCCCTTGATTACAAGGTGACAACGTTACCACTATGGCATCGGGAAAGCCCACTCTGCATAGTGATTTGGATCCCACTTTAAACTGTATGTCCAGTCCTTATTAGCCTACCATAGCATAAAGTGGAAAACAATTTGAATTTTTGTTATCTTGCGTCACAATTCTGCCACTTATTGCTAATCATGATGATGATGATGATGAGTGATGATTGGTTAAAAGAGCACTCGTGCCCAGGCTGGAATTTGAACCCAGACACTTTGTTAGATCAAGTGTACCACTTGAAGTGCTCAGTCACCAAACCGACAGGAATTAAACTTTGGCAGACTACTAAGCTCATGCAGATAAATGATGTAATAAAAAAGTTCATCAAATGATAGCTTAACATGATATAAATTAGGGATGGGACCGATTAATCGGTACTCTATCGGTATCGGCTGATATAGGCATATCAGTGTATCGGTAAAATTACCGATTATTTTACCAATCCGATATATCGATAAATATCTTATAATTTAGTGCAAAATTCTGCCATTTTGTTGTAATTTTTATGGATAATCTCCATGCCATACTTTCTGAAAAAGTAAATGTCTAAATATTTAACTTCTTTTGCATTACAATCAGCTCAAAACACACATTTATTACGGAGATCAATGAAAATTTCAGGGTCTTCAAGGACCATTTCTAATTTTATATCGGATCGGTAGAATATCGGTTATCGATATCTGTAAATTTTATATCGGTATCGGCCAAAATTTCATATCAGCCCATCCCTAATATAAATTAATCCCCTTTAGTTTGTCTGAGAGTCTTCACATGGGAGTCTAATAACTGGTAGTCAATGTTGTAACATCTCTCAGACACACTATAGTTAAGAAATTTGGTGAACGGGAGGCCAATCAAAACTGAAACACATAAATTTACTTGACAGGCAGATTTGCACCATTCAATAGCACCACCAACTCCTGGTACTTACTCATAGTATAAACTGGGACATCTTTGGTGAAATAGGGGCTACAGCAGCACTTGCCGATGGAAACATTGGTTAATTCAAGCAGACGAACACCAAACTTTTAAAATATTATTTGCCTTGCAATAATTCTCTAGTTTTTTAAACATACAGACAATAAATAATATCGACATAATGAGCTTTGTTTTCCAAAAATATAAAACACTATTCAAGCATCATCACAACTAATTTGTAACGAAGTTATGTCACTTTCCGTATTTGAAACCAAGATAGCCGCAAAATATAAATATCTCCAGAATATGTTAAATTAGAAAGAAATTTGGAAATAAAAATTTAGTTTACTTACCAGTAAACATCAAACTCACATTAAAAAACAATCATGTCTTCATTCAGTTCATAGCACACAGAAATGCTCACTTACATACAAACATCAATAGCATATTTTGGAATCGATAGTTATTAAAAAAAAAATGTTATGGTTACTGAATAGTATTCAGAATATTCCTGAAAAATGATTCACAGTATGTTATGGGTAAAAAAAATCACCTTTTGCAGCAAAGCGCTAAATATCCATATTTCTCAGCATGCTTCACGTTGAAAAAAACAGACCTAAGTTTCACCATTAACTATGTTACTAGTTACTGAACTATGCAACTAAGTGCATCCCAAAGCAGAGCAGTTTTATTTTATAAATAAAGAACATTCACAACACTTAGTGCATTTTGCAGTATACATTCGGTTGTGACAACCCCTTCCTTCTGATTTTCACCCCCCCCCATTTCCATCTAATAAAAACACTCCCCTGGTCATGACATGCTGACAGATTATTATTACTAAACATCAAAGCATGCAACTATAACGTATTAGCTACAGTGTTCTAAAGTGCATGCTCTTCATGGAAGTTAAGGACAATTTTGTTCGAGTTTAGAAAAAAAAAAGTTCTGGATTTTTGATAGTCAACGTGCAGGAAAAGAAGCACATAAAAGTACTTACAATTTTAGGCTTGAAAGGTGGTTGAACTTCTCTATTTTCTATTCTTTCCCAATCTATTCGCCTGAAGAAAGCATGTCCTCGAACATCCTCTTCGCCTCGGGTTCCACATCCCAGTCTTTTGGTTGGATTTTTTGTCAAGAACTGCAAATGGAAAAAATAAATTACATATTTATTATTATTTTTAGATTTTTCCACAAGTAAAAAGAGAACATTAATTAAAGTATGACTCATGCATACATTATTTATTTTAATAACAGGTATAACATTAACATATACCGGGTGCTTTGTTTCATTCATGTTTGTGCATATATTTGTCTCTTTGACACAATATGATGACTGTTTCAACAAGTGTTCATCATTTGAGTAGCAAGAAGGGTGCTAAGACATGTGTCAGAAACACCAATAAACCAAAGTGAGTGTTACAAAACATTTACTACTCAAAATGGAACTTAAGGTGGAAAGTCGGTACATAAGTCGCAAGTTATGACACTGCTATAAAACTAGAATGCATTTGTTTCTTGAACATCTCTTGCAGGAAGTCCTTTTGCCCTCAAAAAAGCACAACAGCATAAAACTCTTCAGCTGTACTCTCATCAAGTATTGTTGCCAGTTTAGATACCGAGCTGCGCATACTCAGAAAATACCTAGTGTTAGCTTCCTAACCTATCTTGAAGGTGGATTGTACTTCCAGATAATAACTCTTCACACTACTACCTACCATTATCAACTATTGTACAACTCTTATTGACTGTGACGGAAATTGCGATGTACTCTATATTAAATAACTTCATTGTGATTTTCGCACAATCCAGTTGTTCCGCCACTGCTATTTGGCTTACGCCACTTGATGCTTTTTTGATTTGGAGTGATAAATGTTGTAGCGAGTATACACTAGAGGGCAGCATGGTTCCGCCCACACTTCTTGCCTGGAAACTGTTCAGCGCACACATTCGAGTCACATCAGATACTTGGAGTAGTTAGTCACACCAGGACTCCAGTGTGCGGAGAGAGTTGAACTTTGCCGATGAGAATGGAAACACGTGGCTCGCGAACGTGTGCATATGCCTGGCAAGGACAGTCGAAGCGCCTGGACTTCCACAGATCACGATACCACAATGAGAATCTCAGCAAGCTACAAATGGAAAGTACGTGTGATTGAGGAACAAGATCGATCGTTCTCTTCAGGAATACGTAGACGTACATGCCTACTGAACATTAGGAAATTCTCATGTATTTTATTTTTACAAGTGAGAATATTTTGGGAGAATACTGACTGTTGTACGAAGTGCTGCGTTGTTGAAGATAATGGAGTTTGAGAGTTAAATGCTCTGCACGAGAGTAGGTACCTACAAGATTGCGCGACTTATGTTTGTGCTTGTGGAGTGTGTAGTCAAAATCAAAGGAACTAAAATGAGAAGATTTGTAATTCGGCGACATGACGAAATGGGACAATTCACAATTTTGAGAAGCATGCGAATCAAATAACGTGGTAGGTCTATGGAGAAAGTGAAGTACTACACAGAAGTTTTGACAATGTCTTTTGATGTGTGACTGAAGTCATCGCGTGATTCTTCAAGGTGGAAAATTACGTCACTGAGTAGATGTGGCTACGAGGAACTAATTAGACAGGTATATGAAAAGTGGACAAATTCTTGGGAATATCGTTGGTGAATCAAACAAGTGCATCGTTTTTCACTAGTTTTCATACTAACTAAAAAGAGTGGTATTTAGGAGACAATTGACAGGGACATTGTTGAGGAATGAAACAATAAAAAATATTACGTGCGTGAATGATCTAGTTAAATTGAGAATGGTTTTTGTGGAAAAACAAATCCTGACTCAAATTCATTTTTTAATTTAACGACCTTAAAAAAGGAGCAACGTTACTTGGAAAATCTCCCCTCACTTCCTTAATACCCAACATTTAATTTAAAATTGATGTGCCCGAGCATTTTTAATCAAATAGTAAGATTGGGGTTAAATGATTGTATGTGAAATTAATTGATAATGGCTTTATCCTTGATGGAAGCAAAGCTTCCATAATTGTTTGATTGTGGTAAATTGCATTTTCGCTGGTCGAAATATTCATGCTAATTATTAAAATTTGTGTCTAGTCAAAAATGCATGAGAAAATATAGCTTAACGAGTTAGGGTGCAATCCACTAATATTTGATGAAATTAGTTACGTGTTAACTATTTCAATCTAGTCATTGGCTGACATCATTTGACATTGAAAAGTTAATTATGTCCAGAAGTGTGCACGCGATGAAAAAGACACATGGTTGTAGCATGTTTGTAAAAAAAATAATTGTTGATTTGTAATACATATGGTTGTGGAAAGCCTTAAGAGAAAATAAAACCATTGTTATAAATTTAAAGTTCTAGGCAATACGTTCTTTTCCAATTCCTGTTTCTTAACAAAATTGAAATTACAAGAGTTATTCAGGGTAGTACGATACGATGAACATTTGATACACCTTTTTAACTGAAAATATGATTGGTTATTGCTTGATGTGTATATTGCATGTTAATTACAGTGCATGATTGTAGACTTAAGAATTTCCTTCCTTAGGTACGTGAACTGCATTCCTGATTATCGGCTTATTGCTATGTTTTTGGAATACTGGTTCTTAAGAATTCTTGTTTAAGTAACACCCTTTGAATCTGAGTACTTGGCAAACTCAAGTGAATTGTCAAAGAGGTTCTGTAGAACCTTGAAGTGTACCGTAACCTCGGTATGCATACTTCAAACAAAGATTTTGTATGTTCTGCGATATCTTAATATTAACTTCCACGGATTTTCCCTCGGGCCCAGTATCGCACAACGAAGTAGAACGTTACATAACTTTCCTTAGTTCTATTATTTTTATTTTCCTAATTTTATGTTGCTCTTCTGTGTCTTTAGTTTATAGCAATGATGAGAATTAATGATGATTAGACAAAATTGATGAAGAGAGACTCGCAAAGGAACAATCCAACATTGATACATTATTATTGTCATGAAAGAAGTGATGTAATCAATGCAGAAACAGTCACCCTGGGGAAAATCTTCGTGATATTATTTCTAATTATAATTTAATTTAATATAATCAATTTTATGTAATAAATTTTACTTCTCTTTTTAATTAAAATTTCAAGATGGGAAACCAAATACATGAGTAATCCATGCAGTCACAATATGGCTTTTATATCATTCGGACTCCTAACCACAGTATTTTGACTTGCTGATCTCCATCCGAAAACTGGCAAATTATTATCACACAATGTATGTAAGGAGAAAAAACATTCCTCCAGACTTATAAGAACCTTTTATGTCCATTTCGCTTGCGAGTAATACGTTCTTGCACTATCAATAGGTCATGACTCTTAGCTAAGGATGTACATACTTCACTCTTGAAGTGGAAATTGTTAGTTGGGAAGGACTCTTATTGTTGGCAGCAAGAGCGCATCGTTCAACACCAAGATGAGTGCAAATATCACTTCATTAACTCAATTAAATTGCCATTCACTCTCGTCATCGCACCTGGTCAAAAGTGGTACATATAAAAAAACATAAAAATACGAAAAACACACAAAACACATGGCTCGGTTCAAATCAAGATTTTTTATAGACTTTTTGTTTTAAGTATACTTCATGCACAGAGACTAACCAGGAGTGAACCTACAGTTTGAAGTGGTATCCGAACCACTATATGCATCCACTGCGTATTGAACCCAAGACCACTTGATTACTCATAGATGTAATGGCCAGAGAGCAATAATATAAAATCTTATCACTATTATTAAAAAATATAAATCTTCCAGAATCACACGTATTGCTTACCCCTTTGCATGCCTCTTTCGCTTCTTTTGACAAGGACTTTGGATAAGAGACATTGTGGTCGGTGATGGCAGCAAATAATTCTTCCTCGTCTTCTCCATCAAAGGGAGGCTGGCCCACCAGCATCTCGTACAACAACACACCGTACGCCCACCAGTCTACTGATTTACCATAAGGCTGATACAAAATAATCTAGAAAAAGGATAATGTTCAGTAATTATAGCACATTCACAAGAAAATAAAATTACAGTCCCTAACACTATGCCAAAATGCATTCTTGTCTGCCATATCCAGCACATAAAGGGAATTAAATCCAGCAAGCACTGAAATGGAGAAGGAGGCTCAAATGCAGCATAAAATACCACCAATTTTAAATAATACAATCACAGCAGAGCTGGCTTAGAAACCATTATTTTCTTCTGATTAAAATCTTAAGGTAAATCTCACAACTACCAGAGTACCCCAATCATCCTTAATGTCTGGAATTCCTTGAAATACCTGACAATAGGGATGTGCCGAAGTCGATTACAGATGTATGAAAATTGGCAGAAATTGACATATCGGTATCGGTAAAAATCAGATATTTAAACCAGTACAGATTATACTAGAGTTTTACCTTCTAATAAGTTTTATATTCTAGTTTTGTAAGATTTATTGAAAATTTGGTTATGATTCGTCTTTATTGTAGAGTTTTTGTAATGAAATTATTGCAAACTCTCATTCAGAGGATCAACCTAACTATAAATCGGAAATAAAACAGTACATTACTGTTGTATTCGAAATTAAAAAATGAGTATTCAAACCTGAAGCAAGTGCTGAGAAAATACTTGAGCATACCTCCTGCATCAGTATTCAGTGATTGAGTGTTCAGTGTTGCTGAACAGATTTGCTATAAGAGAAGAAGTAGGTTACTTCCTGAAGTGCTTCCAAAACTCTTATTTCTGAAGTTGAATCTGGCAGAACAGGAATTTATTTTGCATTTCAAAGAACTGCTTGTGTACTAATGTTAAATCTCTAGGTTCACATAACCTTTTGTAGATGCAAATGTACATTCGCATCTCTTGACGATATATATGTATATACATATGATATGCAATAGAAATGTACATACCAAATTAATTTTTGTCATGCAGAAAATAACATCCCATTTCTGTTTAATAATCTTATGTATCGGAATCTTTAAATGTCGGCATTGGTATCAGTTCCAAAAATTATCGGTGAGTACATCGGCATTGGTAAATTTTCAGCTTCGTCACATCCTGACAATAATAATGCCTATATAGAGTGGAACCCCAATTTTATGTCATGTTTTATGTTAGGGAATTTTAAATTTTCCCTTCATTCATTATACGTGCAATCTCTATGGTTCATGGTTCTAGTAGCAGTAGAGAAACAGGTTATAAAATTTTCCTGGATTTTACATCTAGCCTTAAGTTCTTATCATGGTCCTCTGAAGAACTTAAAATCAAGGTATCAACTCAAATGGAATCAGACCTCAGCAAAAAATAGTAGTAATTAAAAAACAATATTAATCATAGTTTTTCTTGTATGTACGCATTGCTTGCATTGTAGAATTATTTTCCTGTAGTTTATGGTTATTACAAGCATAAGAAAACAGTTTTTCGTTGTGACGTTACAGGAGAACACACGCTCCTTTCATCAGACATTTATTTTCATTTTGACTATGCAAATTCATAGTTCTCCTGAAACGTCAGAACGAAAAACTGTTTTCTTATGCTTGTTATAACCGTAAACTACAGCAAAATAATATTAATCATATTGCTAAAAACAATTGATTAATAAAAAAAGGAAATTCCACTGAGGAAAAGGATTCTATGGCAATTTTCTGAAACAGGTTATTTCATCCCCTAATTTGATATTCAAAATTTTTAGGAAATTTGTCATTTAGATACAATGATCACAACAAAACAAATAGGCAGTACTATTGCTATTATATCGACCGCTCATCCTTTCATACTCTGAAATATCCTTACTTGAATAAAAACTACAGGAGGAAGGTGCCTTATTATTTCTTTAACATATGATGATAGACAATTGATTCTATTCATTCAAGTGTTAATGGAAGATTGTAAATAGAGCTTGTAGCATTTTAAATTCTTCTGCATACCGAAAGATATTACATGGAAATTGCAGCGGAAAATGCAAACTTAACCAAAGGTTCAAACATGGGGGTCTCTGGCATACCATGCCATTGCTCTATAAACAACTACAGAGACAGCCTTGGTTTTGTCAGATTTTTTGCTCTTGCCAGTGTGAAATTGTCTGTCAGTTCTACTGCAATGGGATCTGTTGCCTTTGAATCACTGTTGTCCTCGACAGTGCCTAGTTTCTCTCAGCATAGAGATGAAAATTACCTTACTGCTTGGAACACACTTCTGTTTTTCAAAAGAAATATATCCCATTGCAGTAACACTGACAGACAATTTCATGCAGGAAAAAATCAGGCGAAACCAGGGTTGCTTCGTAGCTCAGTTGGTATAGCAATGGCATGGTATGTCAGAGACCCAGGCTCGAGTCCTGGTTGAGCGTGCATTTGTTGCTAAAATTTATATGTAGTACATCTCCTGTGTGTGCTAAAGTAAGACAAAAATTCTAGTTTTTATTTTTAATCAAATTAATCATTATGAAAGATGAAAACGGCACTTATTATTTGCTAACATCCCATTTCTTTTAACAGAGGTTTCATCAGGAAATAGTAAGTACTATTTGCTCACTTGCACTGATTATTTTTTTTAAAAATATAGTTAAGTGCATTAACATGGTATCCACCAAATTAAGAAATAAAAAATGTATTTCAAATGATTTGTTGAAGGCAGATATAATTTACAGGTTTTGCATACAGATATAATTTACAGGTTTTGCATACAATGTGAAGAAATGGAACAACTTCTGCACATCTTTAGATTGGATTTGAAGCACAGGTTTCTTACAAGCAATATTAGATCTTGGTGTTGTCATAGACGAAAAACTTAACTTTAATGAGTACATTACAAACGTTACTAAAAGAGCCATGCATCTTCTTGGTCTTCTGTACAGATTCACTGAAATCCAAAACCAATCATTCATTAGCATATTTTTCAAATTCCTAATCTTCCCTATTCTTGAATACTGCTCTTGTATGGCTTCAAAAACTAATCTTTCCAGGATAGATTCTGTCAACTTTTTCCTCACCATAGAATACCTTCACAGACACACTACCATAAAATAGATATCATATCTTCCTTGAATATCCAACCACCACATTCTCATCATGATCTAGCAGATATGAAATCAACAACAGCAAATTAAAAGTGAATTTCTAATCAATTAATTTCATCTACGAGTACCAATTTGCAACGTAAATCTCTTGCAAAATCCTGCTAGAAGGCTCTTCCTTCTACAGCGGTCTCTTTTCTATAGGCTTCCTTGCTTATATACCAGGTATCCAAAAAAGTTCGTGCCACTGGAACAAAAAGTGAAAGTCAAACGGCATGTGGCGGCAATCCTGTCTGGATGACATCAGAAGTTTACATTCCCGGCAACCGTCAGTCAGTGCAGAGTTGGGAGGCGTGTCGGTCGCATAGACAGCAGGTCTGTAGAAACTACAATCCTGAAGGGAACATGTCAGTGTCAAAGGACGTTTTACGGCCGTGTTTACTGTATGAGTTCAAATTTGGCAGCAATGCTGTAGCCGCTGCTCGAAAGATATGCTCTGCGTTTGGAGAGGCATCAGTGAGTGAGCGCACAGCGCGAAAGTGGTTCAGTCGATTTGCATCGGGCGATGAGAGCCTCCAGGACAAGCCTCGAGCTGGACGCCCCGCCACTATCGACGAAGCCCTGCTGAAGGAGACCATCGAGCGTGATCCACAGCAAACGTGCAAATAACTTGCACAAGGGTTTGGAGTGTCGGAGGAAACCATTCAATTTCATCTGCACAACCTTGGGAAGTCTTGGAAGCTCAGTAAGTGGGTTCCTCACGTTTTGTCCGAGGAAAACAAACGCCAGTGGCTCACCATTTGTGCATCATTGCTGTCACGCCACAACAAAGCCCCATTCCTGGACCAGATATTGACATGTGACGAAAAATGGGTGTTATACAGTAACCGCAAAAGAAAACCTCATTGGTCGTCCCCTGGTTGTGTTGCATTGACCCCCAAAGAAAACATTCATCAACAGAAGGTACTGCTCTGTGTTTGGTGGACCAGCACTGGTGTTGTGCACTTTGAATTGCTAGAGCATGGCAAAACCATCACATCCGAGGTGTACTCGTCCCAGTTGCAAAGGGTTGCAGCTGCACTGCGTCCGAAGCAGCCAGCACTAGTCAACAGGAAAGGAGTGATCCTTCTTTAAGACAACGCTAGACCTCATACGGAGAAAGCGACCAAGGAGGTAATCAACACACTTGGTTGGGAAATTTTACCTCTTCCTCCTTATTCCCCGGACATTGCCCCATCCGACTTTCACTTGTTTTTGGCCATGGATAACCATTTCCGTGAGCAACAGTTCCTAAACCGAGATGATGTGATGCAGGTCATAGGACAATTGTTTTGCTCCTAGGGACCAGAACTTTTACAAATGCGGGATTTATAAGCTTGTATCTCGTTGGGATAATGTAATTGAAGCTGAAGGAGCTTATTTTTCTGAATAAAATACATTTGCCAGAAATTACAGAGTCTTTATTTCTCACTGCAAAATACGGCATGAACTTTTTTGGATACCTGGTAATAACTTGCCTCCAAATGTTGACACGTTCTTGCCAGAATGCAGCTTCCAACAATTGTTAAGGATGTATGTGCAACTTTTAATTTTCTTTTCTGTGCCATCTTGTACAGTTTTTTTTCTTTGTCAATGTTTTCCTGCTGTTAATGTTTCAGTATAAAATGGTCATTAAGTACTGTATCTGAAACGTTAGCTAAATAAATATTTGAATACTGCGAGCACTTACCTCGGGAGCAATGTAGTCTGGAGTTCCACAGAAAGTCTTTGTTGTTTTATCTCCTGTAATTCCTTCTTTACACATACCAAAGTCTGCAATCTTAATATGGCCATCTTGATCAAGAAGAACATTATCTAACTTCAGATCTCTATACACTATTCCTCTGCTATGCAAGTAAAATAGGCCTATGGCTATTTCAGCAGCATAAAACCTGCAAGAAAATTATACAAATATTATTTCTGATAATTATTAAAAAAAAAAAATTGGCAAAGTTTTTCTTGGTGGGAATGTAAACAGATGTGTGTAATTTCAAGAAATATTGACAGACTCATCCAAAATGTATTACATTTATCTAAGTCATCTATTGACAACCTACACCAGGTTTGAGTATCTCACTTGCAGTTGCGGAGGCTAATGATGACTGTGCAGTGTGATCATCCTGCTGCTTGCACACTGAACCTCAAGCAGGGTGACCAACTCTCCCGTATTTCCCAGGTATTAGAGCGATTTTCTTTTGGACCCCTCCCGACTCCCGTATTGACTTTGTATTTCTCCTGTATATTTCATTAACAACCAAGATCGCATATTTCAACTCATTCAGAGTTTGGCGAGCCATAAGAAACTTCAAGTCGACTGCAAGATCTTGCACATCTAACCTTTTGCTGGTGGAAGTGACGTCTATCTTGCAGTAGTTGATTTATGCTTAGTTCAGCAGAAACAGTGGACAAATGCATATGGATCAGAACTAAGAAACATGCAAATTTGTAAATTTTTATTCACTATTTTGACCTGTATATTATATAAAATGTAAATTAATTCTTTGGTTTAATATTATCTATTCCATAAACATTTGCTGAAGTGATGCTGTGCCGCTAAAAATGCACAAAATGTGTTACTACTAAATCTCCCATAAATGCAATGCTGAAAGTTGGAAATCTTCCTTAAATTCATGGCCGAAAGTTGATCACCCAAACTCCAAGACCAATAAGTTGCGGAACAGGAGTACGTGAGGAGCTTGCTTTAAAATTAGAAAATACTGTGTGGAAAGCTGCCCCCCCCCCCTTTTCATGGAACCACCTCCCTTTTCTTCTGTCGTGATTGTAATGCCACACTGCACTCTCACCCACTTCTCAGATGGTGAGAGGTTTCCCACTGCACGAACACAACTGACGAAACCTCATGCTTTGCTCACTCCCTCCTTTCCACCCCTCTTATAATGCTACAGTGCTCCTGCTTGCTCTGTAGTGCAGTTCATACATGCCTACAAGATCTCTCTTCCACAAATACCAGGCATGGCCTACAGTTTCCTAATTTTATTTTCTAATCAGTGTTGGCAATATATTACTATCACTTTACAAACTAGAGCCATTTATTAAGATTTTTCTTATGTGGTAGCAAAAGATTTGTATGGTTATCAATTACTACAAACATAATTTTATAACTTATTGAAAAGTTTTAAATTGTGGCTCCAACTTGTGCCCTTATGGCAAAGCTACCAAAAGAATCCCATCTCATCACTATTTCCACAAGTTAGTTCTCTGCAATTTTATGCTCATTCCATGTATCTATTAAGTTTTTAAAAGAAATAATGTCATAGTTGTTTGTGGATAAGAGTAGCTCAGAAACACTTTCACTGGATAATGAAGTAATTTTTGCACTACTTGTGGGTGAAAAGATATACCAGGTGTTTGAAAAGTCACTATCCATTTCTGTGACATTAGAGTTAAAAAAAATGCTACGATGCAAATTTGTGTATTTAGAAAACATTAATTTGTTTGTGTTGAATTTTGTGTAATTGTTAAATATTCCATTTCAGACCCATATCACTTATGGTAAACATGGAAGCAGTCCAGTTGAATCAACAAAATTCTGTTCAGTGATGAAGCGACCTTCCACACATATATCGTATGTATGAGTATGTATTATAACTTCATAAATTTGTTAAACTGGCACATAGATCAAGTCTACAACAAATAAAGAAAGGGAAAAATCTGCTTACACAGCTACTGGTTCTTTGAACTTTCCACACTGCTGAATCTGAAACATGAGATCACCACCATTCACATATTCCATCACAAAGTATAGCCTATCCTGAAATGAAAGAAAACATTAAAATAAGAAGAAAGTCTATGCCACACACATGCTCTATATCATTCTAAAGCCCCACACAGTTTACATTATACTCAGTGGGAAGCCCAAAAGGGGGTTGGTGGGGTCATGATCCTCGCTGGCTTGGCATTCATAAAAAAAATGTCAAATGCATATAAAAATCCTGGGCTTGCCACTGATTATAACCACAGTATCAGAAAAGAATTAATGATCTCATGTGGGAATTTTCCAGACCATGTCCCTACGTAAAGCAGCTCTGTGATTCACCCAACCTCAACTCAACCCTGGGAGAGGAGGGGGGGGGGGGAAGGAAGTTAGAACGTGATGCTGATCACCTCATCTCTGCAATAGCTGAAATCATGCATGTGTGTGGTAGGGTGGGTCATATTATTTTGAATTTCTTTCCTGGGCATTCCTGCCCCCAACTGATGCTATTTGCCAAGCAAATAAACAGTGTAAAATTTCAATTCAATCCAACAATGGGAAGGCATGCTGCAAAGTACTTGAAGCTTTAAGACTTTTCAGCCTTCTTTCAAAGGCAATAGCTCGGTCACTGAAGGTAAAAAGTCTTTAATGTTGAATTTCCTTGAAAAGAATTCCCTGAAAGCTAAATTTTGGTCAGTTGTCAGACCACTACTTGGCCTTAAATGGGCTACAAATATCGTTCTGTTTGACTTTTCGCTAAATGTCAGTGGTTTTACCACAATTTAAAAAAGATAAATGATTTCTCCAGTACTTTTTGAAAGTTTTTAACTTTTAAGTTTTGAATAAACTAAGCGACAGGAAATTGTATGCAAAAAAAAATTATTGTATGTATAATTTATAAGCTTTAAAATGACAGAAGTTCCTTCCCATTATTGGATTGAATTTAAATTTTACACGGTTTCCTTGCTTGACGGATGGCATCAGTAGAGGGGGTGTCCCAGAAAGAAATTCAAAAGTTGTAAAATAAGGGCCACCCTAATGTGGAGCCCATACCTCTACATACTCTTATATGCTTTACCATGCCTACTAGATAGAGAGAAAATAGTGGCTCCTTAATTAATTACCTGGCCACTCAATTATCTAGTACTGTCTAATGGAGTTACTGATATTAGGACTGAATATGTACACTCAGATAACAAAAAGATATAGTATGATACTGCTGCAATTGGGTTTGGCTGGAACTACTACTGCTACTAAATTATCCATATGTTTGTCTAATGATTTTTAATACACTACATAGTTCAGTAAACTTGTAATAAAAAGATAAAGGTGAAGTTCCCCATGCATATAGCACTGTGCCATGAATGCAAATTTAGTAAACTTTTATTATTAATTTAATAAAAAATTAACCAAAAAACTTTCCTGTACACTCTGTAATCCAGCTCTTTTGCTTCTTCCTCCTTCTGTGCAAGAAATGTGAAGATTTTGCAAGAATCTACTGTACTTCTTAAATTCTGCCTACACTTGATTTTTATATATGAGTCCTGAGCCTGAGGTGGACGGGACAGACTACTTTGATTTTTTTAAAAAAAACTGGGTGCATGGAATATCTAAAGAGAAGGCAAAAACAAAATAACAAAAAACTACAGTATGTGAAAAATTGAATATACAGTATATAGTATATTGTACTTTCATTGCTCAGTACAGTAGGAACAATGATGCTAGAATCGATTCCCGAGATGGATGCTCTAAGATCAGAATTTTTCCAGCCTTGTCTCTGCATAAAGAGGCTCTGGTATGCTATATCAGACACACTGATTCACATTGTTTCATCCTTACATATTCACACAAGTCCATTTCTGTAAAGAACAACCTGTGACACACTCACAACAAGCACAAATCAGCAACTTAAACAAAATATGTTTTTTTTTTATAAACTTACCATAGTTTGAAAACATGAATGTAATTGTACTAAAAATGGTGGTTTGGATGACAATGCTAATACTCTCTTCTCAACCATCGTACACTCTACATCATCATCCTGAATAATGATGTCTTTCTTCAAGATTTTGATTGCGTACAGTTCATCTGTCCCCTTCCTTTCCGCTAACATAACCTAGAATATAAAACATTGGAAAATTAACATACAATTTGTGCTTTTCTAACAGTTTAGTACAGAGCATTCCCTGACATTCGCTACGAGACTCTGCAGGAAGCGGCCCGGCTTCAGCGCTCATCTTTCCTGGTGAATGGGGTCAATGACAGTCTCACGCTACAGTCTGTTCTTTACGCTCTCCCTGCCTTCGCTCTCTTTCCCTTTCAGTTGACATTGCAGACTGACGTCAGTATAATCCTCCCTCTGAAGTTGTGTTGTGTCGTGTCAGTGTGTTGAAGATTGTGGCTTAATATGGCACCACAAAAGTTTACATTGCAACAAAGGATTTATCTTGTCGAGTGTTACTTCGGAAAGAGGAATTGTGAAGAAGTGTGACAACGTTTTGCAATGAAATTTCCTGGTGTTCTCGTTCCACATAGGACCACTATATTAAACCTTGTAAAAAAGTTTAGAGTAACAGGGTCAGTTCTGAATAAAAGTGGAAAGAAAAATGGGGAAATCTGAAAAAAATAAAGTATACAAAGACAATCCACACACCATCTGTGAGTTAAAAGAGAGTATTGCATGAGAAATCAGGAGAATTACAGACGATGAACTTGCACGTGTAAATGCCAATTTCCTTCGGAGATGCCAGGAATGTGTTGCAGCAGAGGAACATCATTTTCAACACCTTCTGTAGTCAAGGTTAGTACACAATATGAAAACTGTAATTTTAATAGCAGACTCTAGCGAATGTCGTGGACCCCGTTCGCTGGGAAAGACAAGCGCTGACGCCGGGCCACTTGCCGCCGAGTCTCGTAGCAAATGCTCTGTAGTTATTAAACTTATTTCTAGATGTCGCATCTACATCATATGACCATAGGATGCTATTATTCCAAAGGGAAATATATTCTGGTAATAGATGTAATGTGTTATGTGACACAAGAAACTGTCTTATGCTTTGTGCTGAATAATACATTGTTATTTGTTGTACATTTACAAACAACACATTGATTTAATAATAGATAATGTTTCACTAACTTCTTATTTACAATAGAGCAGGGGCAAAACATTTGTATTGTGGGTTACTGTACATAGTTTAAATCCTTTCCAGTTGAATCCTAAGAACTGATTCAACAGACTGTGTAACAAGGGTGGTATCCGATGGGTAGATAGGAGGGAATTCTCTCTTCTGCTAATTTTGACACTTGGGAGGGAAAACTGCATATAATTTAAATAAGACAGAGTTAGTAAAAAAGAAGGTGCAGATTTCACATTGTTTTTCCAACAAACAAAACACGACAAAAACATAATCCACACATCATTGGATAGATTAAGGTTCAAAGTTTTGTTCTAGGACAATTGGTATCGTTTGTGTACTAACAATAACGTCTCTTTCTCGTTGAAGGTAAGTGATGATGCCACAGGAAAAGTTCTTTTTGTGCTACAATTCACGAAGTGTGAATCCATTGTGCAAGTGTAATGTGAATTCTGCCATAGATTCAACAAACAGCCGTCTCATCATCACAAATTTATAAGTGGCATAATAAATTGGTCATAGATTGTTGAATATGCAAAAGGAAAAGCACTGGTCGCCCATGGACATCCAATGAAAATGTCAAGTGTATCTGAGAGCCTTAGAAAATCTGGGCATTCTTCAAAAAACAGTATGCCTGCTACTCTTCAATGTCTGAAACAGTTCTAGGCTTGCCTGTGTTGTGGAAATTCAGCTGTACAAGTTGTAGTTAATACAGGCATAGCACCTTGGCGACCGTAACAGAAGGTTTGAATTTTGTGTTGTACTTGCACAATACACTTCACAAATTGTAGCACACAAAACGTCATTGTCAGTGCATGAACGAAACCAGTTGTCCTACAGCAAAATTTTGAACCTTAACCCATCCAATGATGTGCAGATTATGTTCCTGTTGTGTAAGGTTTGTTGGAAATAACCTTTTGAAATCTGCTCCTTCTTTTTGACTAACCCTGTATAACTATGCTCCAATAGTAGTTTTCGGAATCTCCCTCCTCCACTAATTTTTTTCAAATATCACACTGTATGCAACACACACAATACCAGTTTCTCCCCTTCATTTCCATTGGTCTGACAATGCAAACGAGAAGGTAGTGAAGCTTCAACTGTTATAAAATAACCTAGATACTGTTTATTATTATATATTGAATATTAATATGTTATTGTTTCATATTACACACTGTTTATTTCTGCTCTATTCACCAGTTCAAAAATACAAATATTTCAACTAATGACAGTTTAAATGAAATCAAATTAACAAATGAATTAAATATTTGGAATGTCAGTTGCCTTCAATATCATAAAGAACTTTGTATGAATAGCACTACATTCTGAATGCTTTAATCACTTCTTGTCTAGTCAATTCAATTGAAATATGCCATTAAGTCAATATTAGGTGAAATCACTATAAATGTTTTATTGTTGAGACATCAAGAATGAAAGTGTTTGGAATTATGTAAAATTAAATACGTTCAGAAATTTTCTTGCAACAACAAAATAATAGAATGATATTCATCCTAACCCAATGTGCGCACATATGTAATTTAAAAGAAGCAGAAGGTCCTTCCTTAGGCACATCATTGTTCTTTTGATTCAATTTCACAAAATTCATATTGTAGAATGCTTATCTATGCAGCCTCACAACAGAGAATATGATGCAAAATAACTTTCAGGCAGTGTCTTAATCACTGCGAGCATGACACTGGCATTATGAGGAAGGAGGAAGTGTCAATTGGTATGAAAAAAAGGAGGTTAGTGGTCAGAATGGGATGAGATGGAGTTTTAAGGGAGAACAGAAAATTGGGGTGCAGTTAGTGGAAGTTTTGCAAATAGAGTTGTTGCTCGGCAGATAAAACAAAGTACCATTTCATTCAGGCATATTTACATTACAAAGGATTTCCCACTCACTTGAATCACGTCGTGGGTTGCAGGTTGAAAGTGACAGTCACCCTTGCTTTTTAGGCATATTTAACAGCATTTTAATACTTATTTTTTTGTACTTCCAGTTATCAGTTTATTATATACTTTCTTCTTTATTACATTTTTGTTTCAAAATGTTTGTTTTCAAACAGCAGCATAATGCATCGTTGAAACTCACAACTCTTAGCATTAACAAAAATCACATGATCCACAAAGCTGCCCTGAAGAATTCTTGGACAGTTCCATCTGTGCTCCACAAATCTGATATAATCACTTAAAGACACTTTTCGTATTTTCCATTAACACAAGAAAAGCATATAGGTATGAAAACTCACTAGAATCAACATAGACTTATTCACTAAATAATGCACAAATCTAAATCTAAAAAAAAAATGTAATGAAATCTGTCGTGGGTGAGCTCTGTGCTGCACTCACCTGCGATTGATCGCGAGTTCAATAACATTAGAAAATTTCGTTAAGAAACCAAAAAAGAAAATCTTATAAAAAACAGATTGATAATGAAATATGATTTATATTAGATACGCACTTTTTACATCATGTACGCAGGAAATCTACAATTCCAATGTACTTTCTTCTTATTTCTTTTATTTTACCTTACTACTGTTTGCATTCAAAATATTTTAGTGCATATAAAATGAAACACTGGACCAACATCTAAAATCTATTTACTGGACATGCTAAAATTTAGTTTACAATTAAAGTAACATTACCTTTCCAAAACTACCCTTGCCAAGCACCATGAGAAAGTTGAAATCTGATGCCCTTATAACATCCTTCTTGTTCATATTGTGAGGAACTTCTTTGTCTGTGACAACTGGGGCCCTCTTTGTAATTGAGGTCTTCTGCAAAATCATGAGATATTTTCTATTTCCACTTCCATGGAAGCACAACAGTCACACAGCAAAAGGACTTGTACAAACACCATACTCACACCAATCTAGAGGTCTAATATGCAACTATGCTTGCCAAACATAGGCACACAACACAATAGGCATTTTTATTGGCTCACGTCTATAAAAGCAACACTTTTTTTGAAGGTTTGTATCTGGCACACATCAAAAAGTTACTAATTTATTAAGGTGAGGATTATGAACTACAGGTGAATAAAAAAAGGTGCACAAAATAGTGGTATGCAGATTTTTAAAACTTCCAGTTTAAGAATTGAATGATAAATCAGTTGAGACACACGTGATCAGATAGATTCTTGTAATTAGGGAGAAGCATGGGGAAAACTTGATTAAATGGAAGGCGAAGGGGGAAGGGGTATTTATCAACACTTGTTAAACGGTTGTTTCTATTGATTTAGGGAATATGACTGCACATTAATGAATTTAGAACAGGCAATAGAGACACAAATGTGCTTCATAGAAGAAGACTAGGAAGACAAGAGTATTGGAATAAAATGTTACTGAGGAGTTCTTACATTGACTCAAGGCAGCCATACTCAGGAAATGTTAGGCGTTAAATATTGTGGACTAGGGTGCTGCAGCGAGGGGTTATTTCTTGAGCATCTAATAGATCACACTGACGATGCTAGATAGCGTATAGAATGGACAGCTTCTTTGCTTGAGCGAATAACGCTTGAACAGGCAAAACGATCAGTATTTGCTCGAAGCCCAGTAGTTCAGGTATAACCGTAATTTGTCTGGCGTAAGTGGGCCCTTAAATAGGGATCACGAAGTGAAAAACACAGTGAAATTGAAACTTAAGTGAATATAGTCATCTCCATGTTAAAATGTAGTTTAGTCTATCTTACCAATACATAGTGATATATGAAAATTAAATATAAATATATGATCATGGGCTCAAACTATATACTCAAGCGTGGGAGATTCGAAAGAGTATAAGCAAGTGAAACTGGTCTCATGCAATACTCTATTGTGCACGTCCAGAAATATGTCAAATTACTAAGTAAAATTGAATGATAAAAATTTGGTTCATTTTACACAATCTGGATCCACTCAGCTCTAATGTTTGCTTATTTATTTATGACATATGAGCTTTCTAAGTGTATAACTCAAATACATAAAATAAGCAAAGTAGACTTGCACATTTTGTTTGTAGTCTAATAAGATGGAAATGGTAGGAATTCGTAAAAAGGTTTTGCTGTGCCATGAGCATCAGAATGAAAAGTAGTATTGTCGTATACCACTTGAACATATACGCTGGACTTGATCTGCATCAGCAGTGAATGCAGACCTGGTTATTGAACATTGTTTGTTATCAGTCTGTGTATTGTTCCTGTCATGTATGTCTAAAAAGTCATAGCCGTTCTCCATGATGAGACTTCTTTCTATTATACTGATATGTATGTTGTTGTACTTGTTCTATTACTGTGTTCCGGAATTATACACTTTTGTTTGTGTTACAAATACTGTCTTATTCTTAACTCCATTTTCTGGATTACGGAAGAACTGAAAGAACCCAAAACTCAACAAGTATTACTCACCCCTATTTGGAAATAAGAATTTTAAAAGGTTAATGCAGTAATATATATGCAAAATAATCTAAAACAGTTATTTTTAGTGGTTTTTATTTTATTTTTTTCTGAGTAGTATATATGTTTAGATAAAATGGTTGTCAATATATATATAACAACACATTTTTTTTCTTTTCAAATGTGAAGTAACTGAATTGTATTAATATATAAAAAGGTTGAAGCACACAAATAGTAATTACACAAACTATGTGAACCTCAAGATATGCTAATAGGTGCAATTCCATTAAAGGTATGACCCTGTCCAGAATGTATTTAATAATCAAGGGGTCACAGGTTCGATACCCGGTGCAGGCACAGTGGTTCAGATCCCACTTTAAACTGTAGGTCCTGTCCCGATTTTCCTTACTGTACATAAAGTGGTCTTAAAACACAAACTCAACAACAACAGAATGTATTTAAACTTGAGCAAGTTCTTACAGAAGCAGACAATTAATTTAGGATAAAAAACAAAATTTTGAACTGGCAGTTTTATGGATTTCTGCATACCACAATAGTGAAAGCTGTTCTATTAATTGTAAATAAGTGATTCTATTACAGTGGAATCCAGATTTTCCATTTTCCCACATTATATCCAATCCCCGTAGTCTACAGCATTTGCTAGACTTTACATTATCTGTACATAAAGGCTCTTCTGTCTGATTTTTGGCTCACACCAACGAAGCAGTGTTTGAAAAATCCTCTTTTTTGAAAACCACTATGAAATTTCCAATTATGAGAAATTACATCTGCTTAGAATCCCTTCTAAAGCATTCATGTGAATCTTTACATAACTTGCTTTTGCTGTTGTCCAGATATTCACAAGTGTTTCGTGGCTATTTTCCATCACAGATATATATCGGGCCTCTCCGATGGTGCAGTGGTAGCGTCATCGCCTTGTAATCAAGGGGTCCCGGGTTTGATACCCGGTGGAGGCACATAGTGGTTCGGACTCCACTTTAAACTGTAGGTCCAGTCCCAATTAGCCTTACTGTGCATAAAGTGGACTTAAAACACCAAATCAACATCAAACCATCACAGATATCTAGACAGCAGTGCCAAAATTGAAGTGAATACTCCAGAAGGAATTCTAACCAAGATGGAATCTTACAATTTTTTTTTAATATTATAGCAGATTTTTTAAAAGGAGTGTATTGTGCAACCATGGCTTCACTGGTGCAGGCCAAAGATCCAGCAGATCCTTAAGTTTTTCACTTTGGTCCACTGAAGAAATGCAAAATCAAGTTTCCACTGTTTGCTGAAATACTAAGGCCAATGTGAATGATATCCTAAGAGTATAACCACTACTTTTTCTTTTACTTTTTGATGTGTGGTGCTGTATGTCGCTTCATGCAATTTGAATCCCATTAAATGACTTAGTATCTAGTTAACCTATCAGGTGAACAAGGTCAGGTTCATTGGCAAATGCACATCTATGCACACACTCGCACACACTAGCTTTGAAATTTAGTAATTGTATATTAATTCATTAATATAATTCCATTGCTTATGCTATTGTATTTATTTTTATTCTTGTTTCAAAGTTGCATTGTTATTTGGGTGAAGGTGAAGTAATTCAAGCAGAAATATTGACATGCTACGTCTTCCATATGTTGCCGGCAGCCAGCCATGCATACAGCACTTCAGTGATTATTGTTGAGTACAGCATAATGTAACCACTTTTTTTTTCAGAACTTTTGATTACTTTCAAATTCATTAGCTGAAACCAAAGCTACAATTTTTGTTGTTAGCAGGATTATTAAAAAGTTGACAGGCGAACAATGGCTCCTATTAATTCTTGAGTAATAACTTCATCATGCTAATTTACTGATGATATTTCATCTTTTTCACAACAGCCGAAGTTACGATGTGCCATAGACTCTCAGTACAGTTTTCCAAATATTACATATTATGCACCATGGCAGCAACTTCAGGAAATTAATATTCGGATATAGGCAGCTCCGTAGCCAGGATTTTATTTCGGGAGGGGCTCATCCCTTATCAGCAGCCACCATCGAAAGGTGAAAAAGGGAGGCAGTAGAAACTCTGAAGATGAATTTCTCAGTATATTACAAATTATCATACAAGATATCCTGATAAGGAAGAAAAAATAAATACCACTATACACTATTTAGATATTTGTGGGGTTTCAGGGGGGGCTTGAGCCCCCTTAGCCCTCCCACTGGTTACATGCCTGGGTATAGGAACATAACATTTAACAGTTTAAAGTTTCAATACAACTTTTTAGAATCACTAACCAATAGAAACCCATTAAAGGTTTTACATTATGGTATTAAAGAATGGGTAATATTTAAGAATTGTACTTTAAAAACAAGGTGGCCACGGTGGCTCAGTCGGTAACGGGTCTGACTACCATGCTCAAGGTCCTGGGTTTGATCCCCGGCCGGTTCAAATCCAGGAACTTTTCTAACGATGGAAGCGGCCCCGGCGCCCACCCAGCGTCGAATAACATGGGTACCTGGGGGAAACCCTGGGGGTTAAAGGCAGTCACATCACCCCCACTCACGACCGGATCAAGAAAGTGTGGGGCGTTACCGCCACACCCCCTATACGCCTTCATGGCATGGTGCTATGCACAGGGGAGCACTTTACTTTTTTACTTTAAAAACAAGTATTATGGAGGGTATTACAACTTGTTTTATCACTGTGACACCATCCAGTACAAAGCATCATCAAATAATGGCCCATAAACAAAAAGCTATTAAATTTAGATAAAATCGGACTCGTGTCAATTTATGTATATTATCTGCAACAAAAGCCTCATGTATATTATCTGCAACAAAAGCCTCTATGTTCTGGGATAGCAAGATATACAGTAAGTGGAAATCAATGCATTATTTTGTTAACTTGCAACTTTATATAAAAGAGACAACCTACAATAAAATAAACTACATCGAGTGAAAGTCCTTTAAATGCAGTTTTATTTAAATAAGTATGTATACAGTAGCATGTATAGGTCCATATTTTATGCCATTTGAAAATGTTAACATTTTCTGCATCATACTCTCGTTCTAGTGTATCCTTGCAAATAGACATTCCTCATGTCAAAGAATTGTCTCTACAGATTGGTATGACACGAGGGATTTTTGCAAGGTTGTTAGCAGGATTATCCAGGGAATTGTGTGCATAATTTGGCAGTATTACAAAATGAACCCTATGAATTATGTGCAAGTAATTGAAAGAATTTAAATAACATGCATTATATATGTAAATTATGACCCACATTTGTGAATTTTTCACTCGATCAGCCAGTTATCAATAGGTGATGCTTGATATTAACAATTATGTATAGTTTTCAATAATTATACACACATTATGTGATAAATCCAGGACGTATTGCAAAGAGCCCACGTGAACATTGTTACTTAAGTTAAGGAGTCAATTAAGTGCGGAATAAAAATATACTAATTTTTAGAATTTGATTTTAGACTACGTAAAAATATTTTTCTACTGCATTTACTCACATAGCTAGAAGCAACAATACACAACTATGTAATCAGAGTTTAATTCCATAGGTCTCAATTTTAGCTTTGATAATAATTGTTCTGCAGTTAAATAATGCTGTACACAACAACTTCATGCTTTTTTAAAAATCTATCCTAATGAAAATATCAGATTATGCGCACCATGTGTCTTACTTGACTTTTGCTAAGTATTGTAGTTCCCTCGAGTTCGTTAAGGAAAGAGGGGAATTAATATTAAAAGTTATGGTAATTATATTAATACGCCATTTAATTACAACACAGAAAAATCATAGGTTTTACCAATAGTTGATTATATTATTACTTATGAGAAATATAACCATTTAACTATAGAAAGGAAGAAATAGTTTAATGAGTAATATTAACTGTAATATTATCAGATATAGACAATTTAATAAAACATATGCATTTAACACAATTTTTTGAAATTCTAAGGAAGTTTCGGATATATATTTTTTTCTAATTACTTGTGACATCATAAATTACTTTCAAGCATTTAAACTACAGGGTGACAAAAAAGTATGGTATACTGTACAAACATGTAATAGTAGAGAAAAGAGGTTAAGAGGAGGAAAGGCATTACCCAAATACATAATATCATAGTGTGAAAAGAGAGAAAATACAATTTTTGCAATTATACTGGAAGGGCACATTAAAAGGAGGAAACAAGCACTAATAAACATTGGGTTTATAAAAACTGTCATGCTAAAAATTCGGGAAGCAAATTTAATTGAATAAAATAGAAAATACACCTCTCTTCAACTCTTAAGACTTTACTCTTCATTTTACTCTAACTTGTTCACTTTTCAGATTTCGAAGTAGAATCTTGGGCCATTTTTTCGAGAATTCACTGGCATATAGTTCCAGCCTGCAGGGCTGCTGAAGTTGATTTTCTTCATTTTGTTATTTAGCATCACTTTCCTGGCTTTGATTTTTTTTGTTACTTAGTATCACTTTCCTAGCTTTGATTTTTGGTTTTGTTACTTAGTATCACTTTCCTGGCTTTGATTTTTGATTTTCTTATTTAGCATCACTTTTCTGGCTTTGATTTTTGATTTTGTTATTTAGTGTCACTTTTGGTTAATATTGACGATGAGGATGAGTGATGACATTGATGAAGGGATACTCACAAAGAACACCCACACCAGTCTGGGATTGCCTGTGATAACCACTCTGCCACAGAAGTCTGTTACCCCGATGTGTTCGTATTAGACTTGTCTCTTGTAATATATTTAATTATTAAAACTTATGATTCTCAATATTCATTCTGCAGACAATAGTAGGGAATTGCATTGCACAAAGGGTAAAGAAACTAGATACTGACATATACTATTGTTATCTCTTAATTATTGCATGTAAAATAAATTAAATATGCTGATATATCAAAGCCTGCTTTGGTATTGTGTGGCAACAGGTAGGGAAAGCTCCATATACCTTATTTGCAGTTGCTACTATATAGTGAACAAATAAGAAGGGATACCTGTAAGTTAGAACTTCTTGAAATAGCCTTTGGAACCTAGTCCTCACTTGTTTCAAGAAATGTTCCACATTTCAGAACATTTTGATGTCTTTTCTGCTTCACCAGTGTGATGCACACTAAAATCATACTGGTGAATTCAGGAAAATGGCTGAAGTATTTTTTTTTATATATTTTTCCCGTTGTTTGTAAAATACATAATTTAATTATATAAAATATTGGCAACATAAAATAAAAAAAAATATTATCATGTCCATGATTGTAGTGAAAATGCTCATGGAATAAATACCATTAATTTTTCAAACACATTTCATTAACACAAGTATGAAAAATTCATATAACAGTGTGAAAAAAAGTTCTCAAATTCAATGCTTCAACCCTACTAAACAGATGTGTTCTGATCAAATAGAAATCTAGTTTCAATTAGATTCACATAACTGCTCAGAGCTAAAAACAAAGTATTGAAGAATCAAATTAAAATATGCTTGCTTGTGTACCGTATAGAGGTTAAGGTAAATATTTATTTATTTTGTAACAGTTTCATAAAATACTAAGATTATAAATAAATACATTAACAAGTTGTAGTTAAAGATTTGGGAGATGCACTTTGATTAAATAATACAAATGTCAAAGAGCTATTTTGAGGTAATCAGCATGACACAAAATAAATTTCAAACCCCATAAAATAGTCAATTCTTTAATTATTGTCATACGAAAATTTACTGTAGAAAAAATGAATGTGCAGGAATTGGTTGTGTTAGCATACAAATATGTAGGAAAATACAAATTTGTAAGATAAATTTTAAGAAATATAATTGTACTAAAATCAGATAATGTTGGATACTTTGTACATCAAATCTTTCTAGAGCCAATGATTCCACATAACAAATCCATGTTGTTCTATGAGCAATTAAAAAAACAACTAATATTCATTGTGTTTAAGATATGGATGCTGTAAACCAATACACAAATTAAATATATAAAATTCAGTTCATTCAAAGTACTTACTCTCATTTGACTTTTAAGGGCAGCAAGATCTGCACCCTCCTCTGGAACGGGAACATTGTAGAACTCCCCCTCCTCCTGAGTGAGCAGTTTGTACCAGCCTTCCACTGGAGCCTTGATGAGTTCTGAGATGCCGAAGGACAAGGAGCCCATGAAGTCATTCCGGGAGGTTCGGTCCCAGTCCCAGATCTCGATCAGCAGTCGCCTGTCCTTGTCTTCTGGCTTCAGATCACTAAAAAAATTAAAAAGACAACAACATTAGCTTTTTTCTTTTAACCCTGCAAAAGTGTCTGGTGAAACGTGGTAGACATACAGGGTGTAACAAAAGTAAGTTGACATAAATACATTATTAAAACTGCTAGTGTGAACTGACTGATGAACCATCATGTATAAATATCATTAATCTTAATCCTTCTACAACCTATACCATATCCCAGATATCTCTGGAACGAGACCGTGCATAACAGTAGGCAAGGGGAGAAAGCAAGTGGGCAGTGTGAAACAGTATATGCTGCTGCAAAGGCTGGTAACTGCAGTCGATTTTCCCCCTACATGCAATCCTGTTCCCTCGTACGTATTCATTGGTCGAGCACTCTCGAGCCAGTACAGATACTTGCCTTTGCTCGCTCACTCCACAGATTCTCGGGACAGAGTATATGCACATCAAGTCTAAAAGTGACAAATTCATAACAATTCATTACTAAGTTCAAAACAGCCACTTCGGTGCATTATTAGTGATCATCATCACTGAAGGTTAAAGTTTTGCACAAGGCATGCATGTTCCTTTGCGAGCCTTTCTTCATCGATTTCATTAAACTAACCAAATTCATCCTCATGATTGGCCAGATCTGGATCCTGCCTCTTGCCTCCGAGTACTTGTTCTTCAGTTCCTGATACCAGATAGATTTTTTATTGCAGATCTGGCTATCTCAGGAGCAGTCTCATTTTTGGTCACCCCTAGTCAAGATTAGCCTCAAGAGTCAATCATTATGAAGAGAATGATGAGTCATTTGCACCCTTATTTCACAAATGTTCAGAAGCAAAGTTCTCTCTTACCACTAGTACATTTTCAACAAATTGGTTCTGAAGTGTCTGGAAGCAATTCAGTAACAAGTAACATTACTTTTAAAAGTAAGTAACTGCAACAGTGTTACTTTTTGCAATAAAAGTAATATTATTAACATTTACTTTACGACACTTAAATTGTTAACTTGAAAATATGTTAACGAGGGAAGAGCTAAGCTTGGCAACCCTGTTTCCAACCACTTGTCTTCTCTGGGTGCTAAGGTGAAATTATTTTCGTGGAATCGCCAAAGGCAATTGTATGCTAAATTGAGATCATCCACGATTTATTGTAATTCACAATTTCTAATTGAACTTGAAGGTTTCAGTGTTTTGTACCATCTTATTTTTATTGTAATAATATTAACATATGTACACTTACATTACGTACCAGATACATAAATAAAACACATGTAAGTGTAAGTTGTTTGCAAGAAAATTTCCAGAAGGAAGCAGGGTTACTGTAAAAATAACTTCCAGAGTTAGTATTGTTACTTTTTAAAAGTAATATAACGAACTCTGGGTTCTGCCATCAGCTCTTGCAGAGGAAATTGTCATGTGAGGGAATTTATTTGATCAAACTTTTGGAATGGCTCAATACTCATATTACCAGGTATTTAACATATGGTGTCAACAAGACGGCTGGAGGATTGCATTGTGTAAATTTTCCTAGGGGGGGGGGGGGAGATACCATTCTCTGACGTAGTCTCTCACTTCGAGCACTGTCAGATTAAAAATGACGTTCTTTTAAATACGATTATCTTTTCGCTTAAATGTCAATCCTCAATGGTATGAAACAGTTACAAAATTTCATTTCAGAACTCCAATGTGCACTGTTATCATGGTTTCAAAATTAACTTTCTCCCGTTCCATAAAGCAGTCACTGAATTTCCAAAATTGCATTACTAAAATGGTAGTCGACCTCCACATCTCAGGTTCGATTAATTGATTGATTTAGTTTATTTTACATCGCGTTTTCTGCCTCTTGGCTAATTTGCGAAGATGGGGATGAGTGATGAAATTATGAAATTGATGAATGGACATTCACAAACAACCAAGCCCGAGCGGAATTCGAACCTGGGACCCTTGGCGTCGCAGCGCGATGTGTCCCAGGTTCGAACCCTGGGTAGGTAGGTATATCATTGTGTTTGCTTTATCGCAAATTCATTAGTTCATATTTCGCGATTAACCAAAGAGAGAAAAACGACGTAAACTAAACAAAGTAGAAAATATTCAAAGTGTAGTCCATGTGATGATCTAAAATATATATGCGAAATTAGTTTTTCAAGCTCCGAAAACTGAGGATTGTAAAAATGAAAAGCACCAAATGATATTTCGAAAGGCACATTCGTGGTGTCCCTATTACAACACAGCCGCTTTCACACTCGAGCTCTCATTTCGACGCTAAACTCCGTACCAGCTAACTGTAGACCAGGCGAACGAGAAGAAGTCTCTGCGCAAGTAGTGACGCGAGACGGCTCCACCAATGAACAGTGAGAGAAATGGGATTGTGTAATGGGAGCCGGGAATTTCCCGATTTCCTGTAAGCGTTGCAAACTTTTGAAAAGGATAACGAACGCACATGGCTAACTGACCGTATTTTTATCTCCAGGTCCGTACGATTGGTTTAAGAATTTCTTAGGGAAATATTAGGGATACAACTGCAAGAGCAAATTTTGACAAGCCGTGCATTTAGCGTACGGACTAAGGTCGGACCGTACGGTTGGCAACGCTGCGCTTTCACCACTCGATTTTCTTCCTCCTCCTCCTCTGACGATATGCGCGCCCTGCTCTAGTAAGTTGGAACAGGGTATAAAAGTCAAATCGTAAAACCACAGATCTGGCTTCCCGCCATTTTGTGCCGAGTCACGTGAACACTGTTGCCGATGGTAGTGATTGCTGCTACACCTGTTTTAAGCATTGCCATTGGCTGGTAGCTTTGTGGGATCTCATTTATTGGACCCAACTTAAAACACCATCGGTGGTTAGGTTAGGCTTGTTGCAGGCACGTATCTAGATTTATATATTTCGTGGGGGGGTGTCCAAACCAAGAGTCCGAGTGTGTTAACAATAATAATAATTCTAATATAAGTGTTTAAATTTAAATATTTAGATTATCATTACATAAAATTAATATTAATTAAAATATGTAAAATAATATTATAATGTTATTACACCAATGGGTAAAAATACTGTAATAATAGAGATATAACAGCACGTTTTCATTACCTAGCTTAGGTGTAGTTAGAATCGCCAAAATTTGTATAAAACAACTTCCCTGGCAAGGAAATTAATGTAAAATAGATTAATACATTTATCAAGTAACAAAAAAGGATGTTAGATCCAGTTGATGAAAAGTAAAGTTCCGGATTAATATTTTATGCAGATTATTATAGATAGCAGTGTGCACAAATCTTCTTTGGCATAGTCGACGCGCTAGCTACGTTAACGACCGGCTAGCTTTGAAGTCCACGGAGCGCGCCCACCAGCTCCAACAATCACATTCAACGCAAAGTGTTGCCACACATCTACTCTACGCCATCTTGTCCCTCCGGGTACAAGAACCTTCCCACGGTCTCCACATTGAAGTTGCAAAGTACGGCAACAGCGTATCCGCAGTCATGTGACAGACTCCACGTGGAGTAGACGAGCAGAATGACGACTGCGCCCATTGGCTGAAGGTTGAGTGTGATTGGACGAAAACAACTCGCCCGCTATTTATTCCCACCCACGTTTGTGGCGGCGGGTTTCTTAGTCTTCGACGTTACCGAAGCAAACGGGTGGACCTTACTGTCATTCGAAGCCATATGATTGCAATATAATCCTTGCCTTCCAATAAGTTCGGCGGAAATAAATAAATAAATAGCTAAATAAGTATAGTTTAATTATTTGATTACAGTACTTTGTTAAGTCTTTCGGGGGCGGGGCATTCCTGGTGGATCGCACTTTAAAGTGTAGTACCAACCCATACTAGCGTTTCTGTGCGTGCTTAAAGTGGACAAACTCAAGTAATTAAACAAGGTGGTCTTTCTTCTTTTTTTACTTTTACCGTGCTAGACAAATTACTACTTTTATTGTTTTATGTACACATATTTGCGAACCCTATATTTAGGGACACAAATTTATGGTAAATAAAAACTGAGGAGAGCGGTAAATAAAATGTTAGATCAGCGGTATATACCAGCGGTGAAAAAAAAAATGGCACACACTTTTTCATTATGAGAGGAAATAACATACAAAAGAGCTATAAATTGATAAACTACTTCATTTTTATATACTGTACACATACACAAGTACTTAGCTGTCCAACCAAAAAGAAAACATCAACACAAAATCACTTCATTTCTAATTTGCATATCTCAAGTGATTTATTCATTGTATGTATTTAAAGGATATCCTTGCTGTCCAACAAAATAATCACTACTGCACATACACAAACACATGTTGAAAATCACATGATGATAAACAAAATTCATTCATGACTGAACACAAATGACACCATTGTTTCCCTTGATGTGCGGGAACAGACTAATCTTATCGCTGCTACAGCTAGGAAGTTCAATGAAACTGAAAGTTGAGTAGACATTCGGGGGAAGAAAGGAATGCAGCTTGACAGGAGCGAAGTTTTCGAACTGAGATGATGTGCATGGGAAATTACAATTTGCAGCGTTTTCCTGATGTGATCGAAGATAAAACGTTCTTCAGCTGCAAGTGATAGGAAACTTTAGGAAAACGTTTCGTTACAAATCGACAGTTTGCGCGCACAACCTCGATTGCCGTTTTTTGCGTGTTTTCTACTTAATTTGATGATATTTCACGATTATTTCGCGAAAAAGCGTTCATTTCGTGGAAAAGCACACATTTCGCATAACTTCGCGAGTGAAACTCATGTATATTTCATCATTGGGGGTGTAGTTACGTGCAGAATGTTCAAAATTGCATCTTCTTTTCACATTTCGCGATTTCGCGCATCGCGAAAATTCAATGTCCCTACCTATATTACATGAATGGTAAGGTGCCCCTGTTTACCTCCCCCCCCAACACTGTGGGGTTTTGCGGCTTATAGATCCGGCGCTGATCGTCACTCATCCTCAACATAGCAATAGCCAAAAGTGGCAGAAAAGTGACGCCAAATAACAATAATACAATACAAATGCAATAATATTATAGCATACAAAAATATTTCATCAAAAGTACATTGTTTACGTTTGTGAAAATCCTGTACAGAAATACACACACAGAGTGTCATACAAACACAGTTACCCTACTGCAAAGAGCTTATATAAGCTCCTATCTAGTTCGCTATCAGAAAACATTTTCGATTATTTCCAAATTCACACAGAAACTGTATGTAATGATAATGTGAAACTGTATATAGTTACTGAACTTAATTTCTTTAACCTAATAGCAACGATCAGATTGGTGAAATAACATGCACAAAGTAACGTACAGTGGGATGCACAAACATTGCTCGGAAAATTATACTATTTTCATAAATTTCTCTCTTGCATCCTACGCATTTAAGAAATGTATTTTTAGGTATGCTGGTGCAGGTCGTCTGAAGCTTGTCTGGCGTTTTGCTTGAAACAAAGAGAATAAACATGATGTAAAATGTCCTTGGTAATACTTACGCATTCCGCTGTACATGCAGCCCGAGGTAGCATCATTAGTCTACCCACTACAACTATGAAATTTTAATGTTGCAGATTTAAAGGTTAATTTGACACTTGAAACTACTGACAACAACGGCTGAACCAGGCCATGCAAGTAAATGAATACTCCATTATGGTCATGATAAACATATGAAACTGACAGTTCTAGGATATTTTCTCTCCTTCTGAAGGATAAGTCAGTTAGCCAATTTGTGGAAATATAATTTCATAAAACTTAAAATAATAATATTATTGTTCTCGAAGTCAAGGAAGTTTATGGTATGTCGTCATCTGCTCGTGTTTACGGACCCACCTATATAAAGTTTACCTTGAACTATAAGATAACTTGGATAGAACAGACGAACGTCTAAGTTCTCAAATTCAGCCATATCGCTTATTGAGGTTGGGAATGATATACAACTTGTGATAAAGTATAATTTTTTTTAGGACTTCTTTCAAGTAGTGAGACACACATTGCGATAAAATGGAAGATGATGAAAAGGAAGAACCCAGTGAGATTCTTGAAGATGTGAATCTAGAAGAGTCTGCTGCAGGAGAGAGCATTCAAGAGGAAAAATATTATTTGGATGACCACCGAGATTTTCCACATGCGATTGGATACTGGGCAGCATTCTTTCATATAACGAAAGCTGCAATAGGAACCGGAATACTTGCAATATCGTGGGCTTTCAAGCGTTCTGGTACTGTTGGAGGAGTGTTGTGGACAGTGATACTAGGGATAATAGGAGGAAACTCTCACTATCAGTTGATAAACTCCTCGCAGAACTTGTGCGAGAGACTGCGAGTCCCATCACTAAAATACCAAGACATTTCAGAGCAATGTTTCCGCTTAGGACCTAAGCAGATCCAAAAGTATGCTCTGACATCAAGGTACGTCACAAACGGCTTCCTCCTGTTCACAATGCTTGGAATTTGTGCAGTGTACTTGGTGTTTGCAGCTGAACACTTTAAGCAATTTTTTGACTACCACACAAACAGTGACCTGGACAAGCGAACTTACATATGCATCCTCACAATCATGCTTGTATTTTTGAATTTTATCAGAAACCTGTCGTACCTGGCGCCGCTGTCTGCCCTTGCCATGGTTGGTGAAACGGTAGGTTTGATCATTACATTGTACTACGTTTACAAAGATCTACCGTCATTTGACTCAAGGCCATATTTCGTGTGGGAACTTGGCGATCTAATGCTGTACCTTGGAACGGTTATTTTTGCAATACAAAGTGTCTGCACGGTGAGTGCGGTAGAGGCTGAGATGAGGCATCCAAGACAACTGATAGTTTGTCCATACGGAGCACTGTACTTCTCCTATTTACTCATTGTAGGCTTTACAACTCTGGTAGGGTTCTCCGGTTACTGGAAATATGACGATCCTCAAGGAAGCATGATCTT
This sequence comes from Lepisma saccharinum, assembly GCF_977018435.1. Classification (NCBI taxonomy): domain Eukaryota; kingdom Metazoa; phylum Arthropoda; class Insecta; order Zygentoma; family Lepismatidae; genus Lepisma; species Lepisma saccharinum. The sequence goes on along the minus strand of NC_139242.1, from coordinate 72,627,907 downwards.
AAACTTGCCTGTGAATGAAACGGCCGCTCAAGCCGCTAAGATTATGTACGGTGGAGGAATATTTCTCTCTCATGCTCTCTACTTCTACGTGCCTTTCAACATAATGTGGCCTACACTCAAGAAAGCAAGATGGATCGAAGGATCTGAAGAGAATCAACTCCTTATGTGGGAGCTGCTGTATAGAGCAATACTAGTGATCTTCACGGGAGGTATTGCCATAGGAGTTCCTCTTCTAGGTGCTTTGATAAACATAGTCGGAGCCGTGTCGCTGTCTGTATTGACCTACGTCTTTCCTCCTTTTATAAATCTAGTGACATTTTGGGAGCAGAAGAAGTTCGAACCTTGGGTTCACAAATTACTACGAGTGAAAGATTTCGTATTAATTTCAATAGGTCTTATATTGTTTGTTGCAGGTACCTATGCAAGCATAATTAACTTAATCGACGAACTCAAGAACCAGTAAGGTTCCTTCTTTGACACCATCCTCAGTTCTTGTAATCTATATTTATATCTATGCATTCGTGTTGGGTTTGTTTCTTTTGTGTAATTTAATAACTTAGTTGTAGGAACAAACTATCGTGCGATACTAAATAATAACAGTATCATTAAAGCATTAGAGAAATGTACACATTTGTTTTACCTTGTGAACATTAAACTATCATTAAACTCAATAGTTCATATTTGCAAAATAACAACAAAACAGGATTAAATGTAATTATGTATAACATGAATCTTCTTATAATAATTGTTAGTATAACTTAATTGGTTATGTAGTCCTTAATATTGATGAGATCAAACTAGAAAAGCTTGTGAGATTGGTATTATTAAAAATAAAACTTTGAAATAAAAAAAAATCAATTTTCGTCAATTACAACAAATTTTATCCAGTAATGTTAATATCGAAGGGATTTGCGAATTATTTTAGGCTCAATATCTCTGGAAAACATTTATTTAAAAAAAGTTGTATTTGGCAATGTACTGTTGTATTCTGCTTCTCAAATTTAATGGCAACAATAAGGATAAATTATGAAGTAATATACATTTAAAAAAAAGGAAATCATAAATGAACATACATTACGCAAGATCCTTCATTTCATGGATCGATATGGTAATCACTGCCTGCTCTGATACAAATACATACAATATTAAGTTTAACAGCGAATGGTGAGAAAACTTTCCAAATAGAATTAATAAAGATAAACACATTTCAGTGAAGGATTGTATTTTACTAGCATATACTTTTTATATATTTTATGTTTTGGACCTTGTACTTACTGAATTCAATACGACATGGCATTGATGTTATTAACATAAGCACTTGCTTGTTACGAACTGTTCAGCATTCATGTTTATTAGTGACTTAGTTTAGTTTAGTTACTGTAATGAAGATTCTTAAAGATTATTCGGAGTGCGTCCATCTTTCGCATTCTATTCTGTGCACGATAGTATTCCAAGAAATTTCAACCACGATCGGAGGATTTCGATTGTTCGGGGTTTAAGTTAGGAGGAGCAGCACACAGAAACCAAAGGTTACACTTAATTTTTCCCCAATAGGTGAAAAAACAAAAACAGTTTACATCTGGCGTTCTTAAAGCAGGAAGCAATTCAATGTGTGATTCCGTTTGGCACACAAAATAATGTATTTTTACAGCATCAGAATGCCTTGATTTATGAATCTGAATTCATCAGAATGTTTTGACCAAACTATTATTTGAACAAAATAAGAAAACAGTTTTCTACGCCAAGTAATTTACTGGTGAATTACGCATAATTTACATACAACGCACATAGAGTAAATTATTTGTCCAACCCTGTTCACATGTGAATCTATTTTCAGAGTACAGTGGGATGCATAAGTTTTATCAAGTAAATTGTCCGTCATCATGTTTATCCTATTTATTTACCGCAATTAGAACCTTAAGAATTTAAACAAAACGCTAAACAAGCTGCTGACGACAGTTTTGTGTCGTTATTAATGAGTTCATGATCTTTCTTTCATCGCAACTTTTTTCTCTGGGAGGGGCTGGAATTGTGAAGTTGGATAGTACACCCAACGGCGAAAGAAACAGTAGGCGAATTGTCCACAACCGTTTTCATTCGGTCTGAATTACACAATATGAGAATGGATTGAAATGACTTAATAAGCAGAGCGCAATGCCTGCTTCCAACCAACATAGTTTCATTCAGGGTTGTTTAAGGTCCAGGAACCCATAAATTCTAATGGATTCTATTGGGTTCCGCTGCAGGACCGGAACCAATTTTCTCGCAAAATTTAAATTCGGTCCAAGTTGCGTATTGTTACATTGAAAAAGATTCCTGGACCGTATTTTAATTGTTCCTGAAAAAGGTTCCTGGACCGAATTTAAATTGATGCGGGGAAAAATGTTCCTGGACCGAATTTAAATTGATGCGGGGGAAAATGTTCCTGGACCGAATTTAAATTGATGCGGGGGAAAATGTTCCTGGACCGAATTTAAATTGATGCGGGGAAAAATGTTCCTGGACCGAATTTAAATTGATGCGGGGAAAAATGTTCCTGGACCGAATTTAAATTGATGCGGGGAAAAATGTTCCTGGACCGAATTTAAATTCATGCGGGGAAAAATGTTCCTGGACCGAATTTAAATTGATGCGGGGAAAAAGGTTCCTGGACCGAATTTAAATTGATGCGGGGAAAAAGGTTCCTGGACCGAATTTAAATTGATGCGGGGAAAAAGGTTCCTGGACCGAATTTAAATTGATGCGGGAAAAAGGTTCCTGGACCGAATTTAAATTGATGCGGGGAAAAAGGTTCCTGGACCGAATTTAAATTGATGCGGGGAAAAAGGTTCCTGGACCGAATTTAAATTTGTCCGAAAAAAAAGGTTCCTGCACCAAATTTAAATGATTTAAATATGAAAAGATTATACACCGTCTAGAATTCAATTTACGTTTGCTAATTTTCTCTCCCAGTCCGGGATTGAATTTATTTACAATTACAGACCGCAAGCTTCACCGATTAAAAGTTGCCTTTTAAAAATGTCCGCGAGTACATTTTACATTGGAATGTCACAATGCGGTTGTAGAATACGCAGCGCAGGGAATAAATCAAAACCCTATTGTTACCTCGTGGGTCACATTCAAAAATTCCCTTGTCAAAGAGTTACTGTAGATAACGCAATGGACTATATGGCGTCACATTGAGTTCAAACAAACCTGGGCTCTGGCTTCGCTGCTTCGAGTCTTCTGGGGGAAGGGTAACAACTTTTCTTCAGAGATTTTTCCCGCCCACCATCGTGAGGAACTTGGGGAGCTACGAATGAGTAGCGTAACCCGGTCATGAATACCTACAACAACGACTGGGGGTTCGTCGTGCTGACCACACGTCACCCCGTAACTGGTTGGATGATTGCCATCTCTGCTGAGACATGTGGAGAGAGTGGCGGGCAGTCTGTAGGTAGGTCCTGGCAATCACTGGCTGTTGCACCACGGTTATTGGCAGTACAGTGGGATGCACAAGTATTGGTCGACAAATTGTCCCTGGTTATTTTCATTAGTTTTTTTTTTTATCTCTTATCCTATGAGTTTTTAAGGCATATATTTTTATGTACACTGGTGTAAAGGTTGTCAGCAGCTTGTTCGATTTTTTGCTTCAATTCTTGAAGCTCTCATTGGGTAAAACATTAGAATAAACATGCTGATGAACAATTTGCTTGGTAATGAATCCCACTGTACAAAGGTTATGCAAATCTTATTTTAAAAACTTATGAGCTATGTTGCTTGCTTTAAAGTGGAACGGGCCATAATTACTTACACACAACCATAATCAAACGCAGGAATGTATAGGGTGGCCATAAAGTCGCGATACCCCTATAAGACGCAAACACAATGAACGTTAATTCTTTTGAGTAGATTTTATTAATAACAGATAATAAATTTACTAAACACCTCTGTGATATAAACCATTAATTATCCAAGGGATCAGTCTGTGTACAATCATTCTCATGGCAAAGGATAATACCCAGTCAGGTTCTGCGCGACATTTTTCGGAGCAATCCTGGCTAACACGAGTGAAAGCCAGTCTCGCAGCATATTTTAGTTCGTCAGTGGTACCGTACGGTCTAAAACTGAAACAAATATATACTTTTACATAGGGGTAACGGGACATTGTGGCCACCCTGTAGAATGAAGGTTCGACCCCCCCCCCCCCCAACTCAAAAACGTTCCTGCTCCACCGTCTACAAATGAACGCCAAGGAGGATCGTTGGTGAATGAGTTGGTGTTTTTTAAGTCCACTTTATGCACAATAAGGCTAATCGGGACTAGACCTACAGTTTAAAGTGGGATCCGAACCACTATGTGCCTCCACCGGGTATCAAACCAGGGATCCCTTGAATACAAGGCGACGACGCTACCACTGCGCCATCGTGGTGGCCTTACCAGGAGGATCGTGTGTGTCATTCATTGCTAAATTGTCCCGTGTAAAGTTAATAAGTAATTTTAAAAATATATCTTAATGGGCAAAGCTTTATAATATCAAACAATGTAAATCTCTCTTACGACTCGTGTATTTACAGATTCAAAGTTACTCAATGTCGAAACGAGCGCATTCGCAAACCTAACGTAAAACCAGTATATGTTGACCGTATATTTAATTTTCTCGAATTACCAACGATGTAAAACGTTAGGAACTTTTCCATTTCGTGAGTGTTCTACATGGCAAACCGCCATCCCGTATCCCTAGCAGAAATTGCATTTTTGAAACAACGCAATTAAGCCAGTGCGTCAGAAGTGACACCTGGTGGGTGGCTTGAACTCTTACTCTTTCATTATTCATCCCAGTTTTTCCTCGCTTGATATTATACGCACAATGGTTGCACGTTACGTTCTTTGTAAGCCAAATTAACATTGATAGTGGTTGGATAAAATATTCGGAACACATACATGTGTAGAGCGATACGGAAATGTGTGCATGAAAATAAATTAGTTACATATTTTCGACAATGTGTGTTTCTGCACTGAATAAGCACTTCAGAGGCAACAAAATAACTTTGAAATTCTTTATTCTTCTTTCTACAAATGAACGAAACCAGATGGAATGACAATATTACAATGGACCTGACGGAAATGGATAATTCCTAGACAATACAACATCCAGCTTAAGAATGCCAGAAAGTTAATAGTTTTACTTAAATTATTTTTAACCAAAGTTCACCGTTAGAAGTAGAACAAAAACTAAATTTCACTGCATACTGCTACTAACTTTATATGACAATCATTTATATTATTTAAAAAAATATGAAAAGAATATCCTAATCATTTAGATCTGGATGGATAACAGCACTGCTCTCGAGTATTTCGAAAATAGAGAAAAGTTATATTAAATGAACACAGCGGAACCATAATCACGTGTGAATCTAATCATTATAAGAGCGATGAAGTGACCTCTGTGCAACTATTCTTTGTTTTCATTAGTCTGTTCCTTCAACCTGGCTTCGTTTTTCAAGAATTATCAACTTTTATCCTAACGTTGTTATAGGCCTATGAGGTTTTACAAACTTTTAAAATGACTGAAGTTTGAATCTTATTGTACAGTCACGGACACTTCTGGGTTGTAGCAATCCCATTGAAAGTATATGGGGCTGTTTCAACCCAGAAGTGTCCGTGACTGTACTACAATATTCAGTGTAAAGTACCTATATTTTATTTATTGTGAAGTATCGTCACACATGTTCCATTCATTTATTTTCTCCTTAATGGCGTTGCAATGTAACTGTGACACACATTGTAGCGACCAATGAAATCATTCTTACAGGTTATGGGTTAATTAAATTTCGAGTTCGCATGGCAATCCAGATTGGTACAAAGATCGCATTAGCAATCATGGCAGTTGTATGTATAAAATATTTGTGATTTAGAAATGAAGATACTTAGCAGAAGTAGATTTTGCGAATCTAAGAGTGTAATATTAGCCAGTACAGCAAGAGTTAGCTCACAAGTGAAAGTTTCAAATTTGATGCAGACATGGATGATGAATCTGAAGCAGTTGAAGTGGAACTCAAAGAAACTGAAGTAACAGCTGCTGAAGAGCCTGAAGTTACCAGTGGAGAAGAGTACATCCTGGATGATCACAGAGACTTGCCACATGCAATAGGTTGGACTGGAGCTTTCTTCCACTTGCTCAAAGGAGCAGTGGGAACAGGAATCCTTGCTATACCTTGGGCTTTCAAACGTGCCGGCACGATGGGAGGCTTCCTAGCGACATGCTTTCTTGGGATACTGGCAGGATATTCACACTATCAGCTGGTCAACTGTGCTCAACATCTGTGTGTGAAATTAAGAGTTCCATACCTCGAGTATCCAGACATAGCGGAACAGTGTTTTCGTTTGGCTCCTGAAAGATTCCAAAAGTACGCCATGGCATCCAGATATGCTGTAAATTTTTTTCTGCTATTCAATATGTTAGGCACATGTTCGGTCTATCTTGTGTTCGCTGCACAGCATTACAAACAATGTTTTGATGAGTACACTGGCAGCAATCTTGACGAACGAGTTTACATTTTTATCCTGACAATCATCCTAGTGTTTTTGAACTTTATCAGGAACCTGAATGTATTGGCACCGTTCTCCGGTCTTGCTTTCGTGATGGAAACGATTGGACTTATCATTACGATATACTACTGCGTCCAAGACCTTCCCCCTTTTGATGCAAGACCCGCCTTCGTGTCAGATTTTGAAAAATTCGCTCTCTTCACGGGGACGGTTATATTCGCTATACAGGCAGTCTCGTTGGTCAATGCCATCGAATCCGAAATGAGGCATCCTCGACAAATGATCTCGTTTCCTTGCGGAGTTGTGTTCCCTGGTATGACAATTATCACACTATATACGTCAGTCATGGGGTTCATAGGGTACTGGAAGTATGATGATCCAGAAGGAAGCATGATCCTCAACTTGCCCATTAAAGAACCAGCCGCGCAAGCAGCAAAATTACTGTACGGAAGCGGCATATTTTTGTCTCACGTGTTGTTTTTCTACGTGCCTTTCAACATCATCTGGCCTACAATGCAGAAGTCCAAATGCGTCAAGGGCAACGAGAAGCAGATTCTTGAATGGGAATACTTTTTCAGAGCCGTCTGGGTGCTTTTCACAGGCGGCGTTGCTATAGGGCTGCCTCTCCTTGGTGCTCTCATAAGTATCGTTGGATCTGTAGCCTTGGCTAGTGTAACGTACGTTTTCCCACCACTATTCAATTTAATGACATTCTGGGATCAGCAAAAATATGACCCATCAGTTAAGAAAGCTTTGCGTATAAAGGATCTAATTCTCATCTCAATTGGAATGGTATTATTCCTATCTGGCACGTATGCAAGCGTTGTTAATTTGATTAGTGAATTTCAAGATAAATGATTTCGTCCTCAGTGTGAACGTACATTCTCTACATACTGTGTTGTTACTTCAACTGTATTCATGTGTGTATTATAGGTTGTCGATCATAGTGTTCTTATTAGTGCAAACAATTATGGTTAAGACATATTCGCGAAAAATTTGTGCATACATTCATTTACGTTCAGGCATACTTGGAAGTGTGTACATGATTACCTGAATATCTGTACGGCTTGATTGTATAATAAACTATAAACTTGTTACACCTTTATTTAAATTTCAAAAATCACATAAAACTAAATTTAAGAATTTCTTTCTTATTTTGCTGCCAGAGAGGTTCCAGAAAAATACACAACAATGCGAATGCAAATTGACATAACTGAATGACTGAGATGCGCTATCCTAGTTTGTCAAACTGAACTAAACACTCAATATGCTTACCAACAAATGAATGTATTTGGTACAGAGTCTGAAGAAGACCTTGCTAGAAGGTTGAAACTCAACATTTAGTTTGTTTTAAAATAAAATAAATTCTGCCCTGGTCAGCATATTAAGTTTTCGGTTATCACAGAAACAAGGCTTAATGGTGTTAAAACACAATAGGTCAGAAAATAATGTTAATAACTAGAAATATTATTACGACACTGTGTGCAGATTTAAATACATTTAAGGAAGATACTCTATACATGTGTTACGTCCACAGTTATTAAAAATAAAATTGAATGGTAAATGCACAAGTGTACAGGTACAAATAAATGTCATCGAGTGCAAATGTAGGTATCATAAAATATCGGTAACATTTTTCTTAGTTCACAGATGGTTACATAAATTTAATATCTACTGTGACGATACTTGAATTACTACTATGCATGCGTGCATATACAGAGCTTGAAATTATGTATAACAAATTTACAGAGAAATTTGTCGGTTTCGGTGATATTTTTAATTCGCAAGAGTGCAATTTACGCGTACTCTTCCCCCTCCTCACAAGAACACCAGGGAAGGACAAACAAGCAGAAATGACAATCATGCTACAATACGTACTTCACACTATGTCACTGCGCGTGTAACAAGTTCATGTTTTTTACTTTGTATATATCGTCATAAATTCTTAATTTAACCAGTATTGTACTGCATTGCGAGTGAATCATGTGGCAACATGGCATTTTCGGCTACTCATACCAGTTTGCAGCCTGAACGATGAAAATTCAAGCACTTAATATTTCAAACCGCTTTGCCCTTTTTCCATTGCTCGCTATGTGCACTAATAATGGAGTGGCCCATGGGACCTGTCTTTTGAATCACCCTGTACTTATAAGAACTGGGAATGTAAATATCAGCTTCATGGGCGATAATTCAAACAGTATTGTGTTTATATTGTAATTGATTTATGTTACTTTTTGAATTGTAGGAATTTATCAAAATGTGTTACCATGCATTACCTAACCTACTCTAACATAAATTGAACATAACTCCGGATTTCAATAGTATCCCGTTTTCAAATTTTGAACAGTTATCGAGTAACAGTGTACGTATCAATTTTTTTGAAAAATATTAAAATACTTTTTTCCTCAGAAAATTAACAAGATGGTGTAAAAATGGCTGGAAATCGCAAATTTTGCACCCTGTAATTTCGGAAATGCAAGTCATATGGATCCGCAACTTTGCATAGATTCCTACCCCAGGTGGCTCTTTGAGTAAGCCAAATTCCCAACGAATCAAAAAATGTAAGGTTGAGGAGCTTGTTGATTTGAAATGGAATGACCCAATTGTAACATTGATCAGACTACACACAAATGTCGGATGAAGAGAGCATGCTTACTCCAGAAGCGTGTTTAAATGTAAACAATTGCAAAGTAAGTAGACTAGTATGGGACACTATAACGAAACTGTAAATATGAATATAAAAAATCTAAGAACTTATGGTCTAACCTCAGAAGCCAGGGACTTTTACCAAATAAAAAGAGTAATGCGCTTTCCTCAGATACATTTCAGCCTGATTCAGTAAACGAGTTTTTTGTTAACCCAAATGCACCATCAGATAGCAATGCAACGGTGATTGATGAAATTAACACTTATCTTCAGCAACCCAACAATGACCCGTTCATTTTTACCCCAGTAAGTAGCGAACAAGTACGTAAAATAATAAACAAAATGAAATCAAACGCTTGCGGTTATGATGGCATAATCCTAACCGTTTTGCAACATTGCATACCCTTTTGCTTAGAAGCTCTTACGCACGTTATTAATCTTTCCCTTTTCAAAGGTTGATTCCCTCAAGAATGGAAAAAATGCGAAGTAACACCTAAACCTAAAAAATCCAACACCACAGAAATTAAAGATCTAAGGCCCATTAGCATTCTATCCACAATGTCCAAAATACTTGAAAAGGTAATTTATGAACAAATACTTCCACATATTCAAAGTTTCCTACCACACTTTCAATCTGGTTTTAGAAAAATGCATAGTACTTCTACTGCGCTGGTAGATATCGTAGACAATATAAGTAAAGGAATAGACGAAAATAAAGTTACACTGTTGGTCTTGTTGGACTATTCAAGAGCGTTCGACTCGATCAATCATGATTGTTATTGGCCAAACTGTATCACCATGGCGTTACCGGAAACGCGTTAAATTGGTTTCGTTCATATTTAGGCAACAGAAAACAACGTGTGAAATATCGGGAACCGGAAGTTACGTACTCTAAATGGTTAGCTGTTCAACAAGGCGTCCCTCAATTAAGTATATTAGGTCCATTACTATATATGATTTACGTAGCTGATTTCGACCGTGCTGTCCAAAATTGCCACTGCCATCAGTATGCTGACGATTCTCAAATCTATATTCAGTGTAATACAGAAAACTACGATAATGCGATGACCAAACTCCAATTCGACCTTGATGCTACAACAAACTGGTCACGGAGGAACTCCCTTCAATTAAACCAACAAAATCTTGCTTCATGATCATAGGAACTCATGGTACACTTAAAAAAACTTTACAAAAATGCACCTTCTTCTGCAACTCTCGGCAGTATACTGCTAAGCGAAGTGGATACATGCAAAAACTTGGGGATTGTGTTCGATAGACACTTAAATTGGGAGGCACAAGTAGAATGTATTGTGAAAAGCTGTATGGGGAAACTTAAATCTTTGTATCATTTAAAACATGCTTTGGACGCTAATGTTAAAGATCGCCTTATGCAAGCACTCGTTCTATCTACACTAGACAATTGCGCTCCAGTGTACAGTAATATCTCCCAGGGCCTAAACTATAAACTTCAAAAAATTCAGAACTGTTGTATAAGTTTCATATTTAACCTAAAAAGAAAAGAACATGTATCCCCCTACTTAAGGAAACTTTCTTGGCTAAACATTAACAATAGAAGAAAATACTTAACACTCACCTTGATTCACAAAATACTTAAGAGTGGTCCCCCAAAATATTTATTCGATAAGATCTGCTCTCGTAGAACTTCGGTCGGACATAATATCCGCAAGAAACTCAATCTAAAAATCCTCAAGCATAAAACCGCCACCTATAACAAGTCCTTCATTGTTAAAACTGCCTGCATCATTGACTAACATTATTTGCCATCAAAGTTTTAAGAAACAACTACAGAACTTACTATTGTCCCTACAATTACATTAACCTTCATATGTAAACAATTACACCTGCACTTACACATCACACAATGCATACCTAACACCCCTCCCCCGCACATACACAATGAACTACTGAAGATTTATTACTTATCTTTTATACTTATCAATTCAATGTATTATTTTATTATTGTATAATCTTTACATTATCTTTGTTGTATTATCATGATCAATGATTTTTTTTTCTATGTTTTTTTTTCATTTATTGTATCTCTGACAAGGGTTGGTTGTAAGAACTACCCACGAGGCCGAAACAAGCCTGCTTAAATAAAAAGACCATTCTATTCTATTCTATACAAGAATAGGGCCGCTATATTTCAGAAGTCAAAATCAGGGACGCCGATGACCGAAAACCTGTTTGGGATACACGGCGAAATAGTATTCATGAACGCCATAATTATTATGGACGGTCTCATTATCATATTCTTTACACTTCTTAATAATCGGAAATTCACTTCCAAGTCTATCATTGAATTTCAGAGGCGCAACCACGAATTTTTGTCTGGGGGAGGGCAAGTACCAGGATAAACGTACCAATAATAATAACAATAATAGCAATAATAATAATATTAGTAGTAGTAGCAGCAGCAGTAGTGGTAGTAGGTCAAAGGCGTTATTATCGTAAATTGCGCAAAAAGGTGGTCGAGGTCGGTGCTGAAACATTTGTGTTGGGACAAACTATATGAAATATTTTTTTTTCACAACGTTCAATTTCACATTAACACTGGAAAACAAGAACAAAAACCGTATTTTTGAAAGACAGGAAATGTATGATAAATGCATTCCTAATAGAATTATGTTTTGCATGTAACACGTATAACTTTCATGTAGCGCATATGTTTTACACATATGGAACATGGAGCGAAAATAAAGTAAGAATATACATATGCAACTTTCTAACACTAAATTGTGTACGTATTCAAAGTTTCTTTAGCACTATGTATTGAACATATTATTTAAATGCATTGCATAATAGATTCATCCACCTCATAATAAACCAACAGCAAAAATTATATAAATTGTCTCAAATGTGCACGCTCCTTTTCCTCCAAACAATTGTTCATGCCTTTAAGACAAAATCAATGCAGAGAAGTCTTTCTTCTCTCTCTAGTAATTTACAATGAACTACAGAATACAATCATACATAGCGAGCGAAGGGAGCAAGAACATATTTAAATCCAATTTTTTGCAAACTGAATACAATGTTGATTTAATAGGGTGCAAATAATATCACGGGGCGCCACGACCCTCTCTTTCACAAATTTTTTCATTTAGATCATAATTTCTCAACCTATGGGTCCCGAGGGGGCGTTTGGTGGGTCGCGAAGTTGGTCTCGAGAATTATTTACTTTTATGATACAACAGAAATAAGTAAAACCATCAGTAATGTATTTTTCCGCAGTTGAAAAATTGAGTTCCAAGGCCATTCCTTTTTAGAAATTTCACAATTACGTAATATTATATATTTTCTTCACGATTCAATAACTAATCATGTTACAAATTATTCAAATTATCACGTAATTATTTCTACCAGTTTTCACTAAAATATATATTTATTTATTTATTCGAACTAAGTGAATCATACGATGTTTAAATACGATACAATTAAAGTGACGTAGATAATCAGAATTAGCACAATACAAATATGAAAAGAAAAGGTTTCCTCTACCGGATTCGAACTTACAACCTTGAGATTATCAAGCAAAAAGAATACCACTAGGCTAATTAGCCACGACAAGTCATGTGTGTTATGAATGATACATATATTTTCTATTGTTTTTAGGTTTGAACTAGGAATCGAAATACATTGATTAACAACTTGCATATGTTTTAAATTACGAAACTTGCCTTTGCACGTTATTTTGTTTAATGTGTGATCCTAATTGTGTAAACCTATTGAAAAAAACATTAATTCAGAACATTATAATGCTGAAGCGTGGCCTCGAATTGCACATTAGATAGCTTGCATATCTATCTGAAAATAAGCAATTTCAATCCCCTTAAAGTGAAAACCTCTAAAGATTTTTAGTAATTACGAACCATAAATGAACTGTCACATCAAGATATAAGCGCTTCTGTGCTCCATTTCAAGTTTTCACTTTGTGCTCTTTTTTGATATGTGGATAATGCAACACTTCTACGTGTACTTTTGGGGGTTAGATTCACTGAATCCCACGATTCATCATCAGATCGCATGCATTTTGAGTAAACAAGCTTACGCCCCAACCTTATATAATTCTAATAACCTTGGCAAAAAGATCACATTAGCAATCATGGCAGTTGTATGTAAAAAATATTTGTGATTTAGAAATGAAGATACCTAGCAGAAGTAGATATGCATATCTAAGAGTGCAATATTAGCCAGAAGAGCAAGAGTTAGCTCACAAGTCAAAGTTTCAAATTTTATGCAGACATGGATGATGAATCTGAAGCAGTTTCATTATAAATTTGTCATTTGGTAGTAAAGTAAAATAAATAATCATATTTTGGGAAATCAATAAACTACTTTCAATCCACTATTATTCAAAATTCTTGTCTGTTAACAACAAAAGTAAGAACCGAAAACCACTACCATTTTAAGCATATCCCACAAGTGACTGAGGTTAGAATGCAAGTGGTTTATCACATACACGGATGGCGCTTGTGGTTGAGGAAATTGTCGTCAGGTTTCATTGGCTGTTGGAGTTTGCACTCTCGTGGCTGTTTCCAAATTCTGCACATAGACCAAAAAGACTCTCAATATATAAATATTGGTTGTATGTAGGCATCAGACAATTGCAGAGATGAAACAATTTCATTCTACATAGAGTACAGCCAAAATATCTCTATTTGTTTACAATTTGGAGATAGAAAATTTGCATTCTCAATGGACGATATGAAACTGCGGCACATATTGTAGCGACCAATGAAATAATTCCTACAGGTTATGGGTTAACTAAATTTCAGATTTGCATGGCAACCCAGAATGGTATAAAGATCGCTTTAGCAATCATGGCAGTTGTATGTATAAAATATTTGTGATTTAGAAATGAAGATACTTAGCAGAAGTAGATATGCGTATCTAGGAGTGCAATATTAGTTGTTGCTCAATCTTGAGCAGGAAGTAGAAAAAGACTTAAATATAGTTCATAAGTGAAAGTTTCAAACTTGATGCAGACATGGATGATGAATCTGAAGCAGTTGAAGTGGAACTGAAAGAAACTGAAGTAACAGCTGCTGAAGAGCCTGAAGTTACCAGTGGAGAAGAGTACATCCTAGATGACCACAGAGAATTTCCACATGCAATAGGTTGGACTGGAGCTTTCTTCCACTTGCTCAAAGGAGCAGTGGGAACAGGAATCCTTGCTATACCGTGGGCTTTCAAACGTGCAGGCACGATTGGAGGATTCATAGCGACATGCGTTCTTGGAATATTGTCAGGTAATTCACACTTTCAGCTGGTTAACTGTGCTCAACATCTGTGCGTGAAATTAAGAGTTCCGTACCTCGAGTATCCAGACATAGCGGAACAGTGCTTTCGCTTGGCTCCTGAAAGATTCCAAAAGTACGCCATGGCATCCAGATATGCTGTAAACTTTTTTCTCCTATTCAATATGTTAGGCGCATGTTCGGTCTATCTTGTGTTCGTTGCAGAGCATTACAAACAATGTTTTGATGAGTACACTGGCACAAATCTTGACAAACGGGTTTACATTTTTATCCTCGCAATTTTCCTAGTGTTTTTCAACTTTATCAGGAACCTGAATGTACTGGCACCGTTCTCTGGTCTTGCTTTCGTGATGGAAACGATTGGACTTATCATTACGATATACTACTGCGTCCAAGACCTTCCCCCTTTTGATGCAAGGCCCGCCTTCGTGTCAGATTTTGAAAAATTCGCTCTCTTCACGGGGACGGTCATATTCGCCATACAGGCAGTCTCGGTGGTCAATGCCATCGAAGCAGAAATGAGGCATCCTCGACAAATGATCTCGTTCCCTTGCGGAGTTGTGTTCCCTGGTATGACAATTATCACACTATATACGTCAGTCATGGGGTTCATAGGGTACTGGAAGTATGATGATCCAGAAGGAAGCATGATCCTCAACTTACCCATTAATGAACGAGCCGCGCAGGCAGCAAAACTTTTGTACGGAAGCGGCATATTTTTGTCTCACGTGTTGTATTTCTACGTGCCTTTCAACATCGTTTGGCCTGCAATGCAGAAGTCCAAATGTGTCAAGGGCAACGAGACGCAGATTCGTGGATGGGAATACTTTTTCAGAGCCGTCTGGGTGCTTTTCACAGGCAGCGTTGCTATAGGGCTGCCTTTCCTTGCTCCTCTCATAAGTATCGTTGGATCTGTAGGAGTGGCTACTCTCACCTACGTTTTTCCACCGCTATTCAATTTAATGACATTCTGGGATCAGCAAAAATATGACCCATCAGTTAAGAAAGCTTTGCGTATAAAAGATCTAATTCTCATCTCAATTGGAATGGTATTATTCCTATCTGGCACGTATGCAAGCGTTGCTCATTTGATTAGGGAATTTCAAAATAAATGACTTCGTGGTCAGTGTGAACGTACATTCATTCTCTATATACTGTGGTGTTACTTCAACTGTGTTCATGTGTATATTATTGGTTGTCGATCATAGTGTTCTTATTAGTGCAAACAATTATGGTTAAGACATATTCGCGAAAAATCTGTGCATACATTCATTTACGTTCAGGCATACTTGGAAGTGTGTACAAGATTACCTGAATATTTGTACGGCTTGATTGTATAATAAACAATAAACTTGTTACACCTGCTGGTAGAGTTTTTTGACAAATTGACATAACTGAATGACTGAGGTGGTGGTTGATATGTGCTATCCTAGTTTGTCAAACTCAACTAGGTCAGAAAATAATGTTAATAACTAGAAATATTATTACGACACTGTGTGCAGATTTAAATACATTTAAGGAAGATACTCTATACATGTGTCACGTCCACAGTTATTAAAAATAAAATTGATGGTAAATGCACAAGGGTACCGGTACAAATAAATTTCATCCAGTGCAAATGTAGGTATCATAAAATATCGGTAACATTTTTCTTAGTTCACAGATGGTTACATAAATTTAATATCTACTGTGACGATACTTGAAGTACTACTATGCATGCGTGCACATACAAAGCTTGAAATTATGTATAACAAATTTACAGTGTAATTTATCGGTTTTGCTGATACTTTTATTTCGCAAGAGTGCAATTTACGCGCACCCTCCCCCCCCCCCAACAGAACACCAGGAAATGCCAAACAAGCAGAAATGACAATCATGCTAACATACGTACTTCACACTATGTCACTGCGCGTGTCAAAAGTTCACATTCATTACTTTGACTGTACATATGGTCATGCATTCTTTAGATCTAGCCAGTATTGTACGGTGCTGTTGGTGATCCACGTGGCAACATAGCATTTTCCGCTACCATTGAAGCTCATACCAGTTTGCAGCCTGAACAGTGCATGCTACGTTGAAAATTTAGTGGTGGTAATATTTCAAACCGCTTTGGCCTCTTTCCATTGCTCGCTATGTGCACTGATAATGGAGTGGCCCATGGGACCTGTCTTTTGAATCACCCTGTACTTATAAGAACTGGGAAAGTAAATATCAGCTTCATGGGCGATAATTCAAACAGTATTGTGTTTATATTGTAATTGATTTATGTTATTTTTTGAATTGTAGGAATTTATCAAAATATGTTACCATGCATTACCTAACCTACCCTAACATAAATCAAACATAACTCCGGATTTTAATGGTATCCAGTTTTCAAAAGTTGTACAGTTATCGAGTAACACACTGTTATGTATCAATTTTTCGAAAAATATTAAAAGATTTTGTTTCCTCATGAAATTCTTACGAAAATTTTGTTTTGCCCTTAACATGGGCATTTAAAATCTCGTGTGAAAAAAAGTCTTCAAGGCCTTTCCAATGGCGCCTCAATAACTTCTGCAGATATTCTCACTTCCGAAATATTGAATTAACAAGATGGTTTAAAAATTGCTGGAAATCGCAAATTTTGCACCCTGTAATTTCGGAAATGCAAGTCATATGGATCTGCAACTTTGCATAGATTCCTACCTCAGGTGGCTCTTTGAGTAAGCCAAATTCCCAACGAATCAAAAAATGTAAGGTTGAGGACCTTGTTGATTTGAAATGGAATGACTCAATTGTAACATTGATCAGACTACACACAAATGTCTGATGAAGAGAGCATGCTTACTCCAGAAGCGTGTTTAAGTTAAAACAATTGCAAAGTAATTAGAAGAATTAGTCTACGATGTATGGAATACGTACATACAATAATAGGGTCGCTATATTTCAGAAGTGAAAATCAGGGACGCCGATGACCGGAAGCCTGTTGAGGACACACGGGGAAGTAGTATGATTGAACGCCATAATTATTATGGACGGTCTCATTATCATGTTCTTTACACTTCTTAATAATCGGAAACTCACTTCCAAGTCTATCATTAAACTTCAGAGGCGCAACCACGAATTTTTGTCTGGGGGGAAGTACCAATAATAATAATAATAACAACAATAATTAATAATAATAACATCAATAATACGAGGGATGATCGGAAAAAAAGGTTACAAAGCATATAACTTTTGTTTGATTCACTGTTGCGTAACGAAAAATTTATGTGTAGATTTATAACATGTTTGTCTTGTTGCAGGTTTGAGGACTTCGGATTCTGACTATGTATACCCGAGAAGCGGACATTTAAAATGGGGACTCGTCTGGAAAATTGGTCAAGAGTAGAAGTGAGGGCAGTGGTGCGGTTCCTGTGGGCCATAAACACTACACCTGCTGACATTCATAGGCAGATTGTGGAGGTGTAAGGGGAGGGGACAATTTCAGGGCAACATGTAGCGAAGTGGTATCGTGCCTTCAAAGAAGGACGGAACAGTATTGTTTATGACAACCCTGGACACAGCGGTAGACCCAGTACCTCAACCACTGACGTGAACTGTGCTCTTGTGGATGAGTGTATTCGTGAGGACAGAAGAACATTACGCTCAATATCAGCTGAGCTGGGATTACCATATGGTGTTGTGCAGAACATTCTGGTTAATGTCCTTAAGTATAGGAAAGTGTGCGCGAAATGGGTGCCACGGTCACTATCCGAGAACCATAAGATCAACAGAACGGTGACGTCCCTGAATATCCTGCAACGTTACGCAGCAGAGGGGAACAATTTTCTTCACCGGGTAGTGACTGGTGATGAAACAATATTGCATCTGTTCACTCCATCAAGGAAACTGGCATCCATGGAATGGAAGCATGCATCTTCTCCACGGAGGAAGAAATTCAAAGTGGGTTGCTTCGTCCAGGAAAGTTTTGTGCACTGTATTCTGGGACGTATCAGGTGTGCTACTGATCTAGTATTTGGAACAGGGAGAGATCGTGGATGCTGAAAGGTATTGCAGGACACTTCTAAAGTTGCGGGATGCCATCAGAAGGAAACGTCCTGGTCTCCGCCGTGGTGTGATTCTTCTGGATGATAATGCGAGACCTCATTCAGCACAAAAAACTGTTGAGTGTATTCAGCGTTTACGCTGGGAACGACTAGAGCACCCCCTACAGCCCTGACCTAGCCCCAGTGACTTTCACTTTTTTCCCTGCTCTAAAGCAAAACATGGCTGGCCACCATTATCTGACATGTGATCATATCAAAACCGCTGCCTCACGGTGGCTACGAGAACTTGACGCTGATTCCTGTGCAACCGTATGGAAAACCTCATCTAACGTTGTGACAAGTGTTTGAACAAAAAAGGTGATTACATCGAGGACTAGTGTTGAGTGCCCTCTATCATCAGGTGTGTTGATCTTCCAGCTATGTCTAACACATACGCCATAATAGGCTTTGTAGCCTGTTTTTTCGATCATCCCTGGTAATAATAATAATAATAACAGTATTATTAGTAGTAGCAGCAGTAGTAGTAGAAGATCAAAGGCGTTATTATCGTAAATTGCGCAAAAAGGTGGTCGAGGTCGGTGCTGAAACATTTGTGTTGGGACACGATTTGAAATATATTTTTTTTTTTTTTCAAAACGTCCAATTTTACATTAATAATGGAAAACATGAACTGTATTATTGAAAGACAGGAAATGCATGATAAATGCATTCCGAATATAATTCTTCTATACATGTAACATGTATAACTTTCATGTAGAGCACATGTTTTACACATATGCAACATGGAGCGACGTAAAATAAGAAAATACACTCCCTTCCAAAAGTTAAGCACGCAATGCAAATTTTCGAAAGCGTATTTGAATTTGAGTGGCTGACAGTTTTTATGTGCAGCTTCCTTTTTGTAAGTAGAGAGTGAATCATCTCTACCTAGGTGCTTAATCTGTGCTCTTGAAATAGCATAAAAGCGAGGATTTCGAGCAAGAATCATCACACCTTCGTTGAAGATGCCAGCATTCTGAAGGGTTTGAGGTGTATTCAAAAGCTGATATGAAGTGTTTGTAACTTTTGTAGGATTATTTTTGATAATATTCATGTTTCTATGGCTGAAAGAAGACGAATGACAGATAGTAAGCGCTGGCGTGCTGTCGGACGCATTGAAGCAGGACAGTCAATCAAAGATGTCGCTATTTTCTTTGCGCTGATCATTCGGTAATTTCTCGATTATGGAAACAATTACAAACAAGTCAAACAGTTGTCCGGAGACCTGTCCCCGGTCGTCCAAGGGCTACCGCCCCCTCTTATAATGGATATATTGCTATAGTAGTCAAGCCGAATCGACGAGCGACCTCCACAACTGTTACGTCCATGGTTGCAGCGGCACTTGGTGAGACAATATCTGCCAGTATTGTGCACCGAAGGCTCCACATGAAGGGATTGTACACCTGAGTACCATGTGTTTGTGTTGCACTAACTGTCCAAGCCAGAGGGGCAAGATTAAAGTGGTGTCGTCAACATGTCAATTGGACCGTCTCAGATTGGTGCAACGTCCTATTCACGGACGAGTCCAGGTTTGCCCTGGAATCAGACGATAAGCGTGTAAGGGTCTGGAGAGAACGAGGCACACGCAATCAGGCCAGGAACATCATCGAACATCACGCATTCAGATGTGGCAGCGTCATGGTGTGGGCTGGAATTTCAATGGGATATCGCACCGAGCTGCACATCTTTAAAGCCGGTTCTGTGATGGCTGTGCGGTATCGGGATGAAGTCCTAGACCCCATTGTGAGACTCTACGCTGCAGCAGTTGGTCCTGATTTCCTTCATATGGACGATAATGCCCGTCCCCATCGAGCCAACATCATTGACGAGTACCTGCAAAGTGAGGGCATTTCTCGTATGGAGTGGCCGGCGTATTCCCCCGACCTTAATCCCATTGGAAGCATTTGGGATTTCCTCGGGCATGCTGTCTCTGCACGTTTACCTCTTCAAACCAGTCGAGTTGGAAACTGCCCTAATGGAGGAATGGCAATAGCTCGCATCTGCGATGGTTGATCAAATCATTGAAAGCATGGAAAATCGTCGTAAAGTTTGTGTGAAGATCCGGGGTGGTCACATACCATATTAGTGTAATTTTTGTTTTGTTTTTTTGCCTGTAAACCTCATTATATTAATGACCCAAATGCGACGTCATCATATAACTTACGGAAACTAAATATTTTTTCATCTTTGTACACAATTCTTTTTTTTTTAATGCATAAACATATTTGCTACCTTCATGTGCAATTTTGTATTAATCAAAGCTTTACTTTTCCATATTTGTTGATTTTACCATCGCTTGCTTAACCTTTGGAAGCGTGTTTACATATGCAACTTTTTTCTAACACTAAATTGTGAAGGTATTCAAAGTTTCTTTAGCACTATATATAGAACATATACTATTTAAATACATTGCATAATAGATTCATCCAACTCATAATAAACCAACAGCAAAAATTATATAAATTGTCTCAAATGTGCACGCTCCATTTCCTCCAAACAATTGTTCATGCAATTAAGACAAAATCAATGCAGAGAAGTGTTTCTTCTCTCTCTAGTAATTTACAATGAACTACAGAATACAATCATACATTGCGAGCGAAGGGAGCAAGAACATATTTAAATCCAATTTTTTTGCAAACTGAAAACAATATTGATTTAATAGGGTGCAAATAATTTCACGGGGCGCCACGACCCTCTCTTTCACAATTTTGTTTTCATTTAGATCATAGTTTCTCAACCTATGGGTCCCGAGGGGGCGTTTGGTGGGTCGCGAAGTTGGGCTCGAGAATTATTTACTGTGTATTAAAAACCTATTTTCGGGCTTAATTTTAGATCGTTCAGAGCAGCCCGATCCACTCCGCGCACTAGCTACGACTCTGAACTTGATAACACTGAGAAAAGGAGGCATCTTACGAAATGTATTTCTGATAAGTCAAACATCTCTACAGCACATTCTTGTAACTCTTGCAAAATGTTCATTTTAAAATTATGTCCACGCATTTAAATAGAAATAATCTTAATCTTTTCTGCTTTCCCACCCGATTCAGGGACATTATTGTGTCCGGAAGAAACTTTTCGGGACAGGTGATACCATTACAGGACAGTCCCGGAAAATCATGGATGTATAGCAACCGTAACAAATGAAGGGATATTTCTTCTTGTGTAATAGTTTAGTGCAATTTAATTTCCTTCAGGGTTCCTTTAATAAAAGAGAAGACTGCGAAGATATTCGCCGTCGTGGTTTGAGATCCCCACAGCATGGCACATCGGGAAAACTCATCATGAGAGTGCCTCTGATTTATGTATTACAATTCATCAGAATGTAGCTATTATTTGAATAAAATAAGGAAAACAGTTTTCGCACAGGCTTAAAAACAGTTTTCTACGCCAAGTAATTTACTAGTAAAATTTCGCGTAATGTAAGTGCATTACATATCGTGTAAATTACTTGTCCAACCCTGTTAACATGTGAAACTGTTCTCAGAGTACAGTGGGATGCGTAAGTTCTTTTTTTTTTTTCAAGTAAATTGTCCGTCACCATGTTACCCTCTTTATTTACCGCAATGAAACAAAACGCTAAACAAGCTGCTGACGACCGTATTTTGACGTCATAATGTGTTTGTGATTGTTCGTTCATGGCAGGGTTTTTTCCCTCGGCGAGGGGCTCGAATTGTGAAGTGTACCCAACGGAAAAAGAAACAGAGGCGAATAGTCTACCATTATTTTAATTCATCTGTATTACACAATGTGATGAGTTGAAATAATGACTGTCAATAAGCAGAGGGCAATGCCGGCTTCGAACCAACATAGTTTCATTCCTTAAAACAACATAGAATGTAGAATAAAAAAGTAATGAAGATAGCGGTGGACAATTTGCCTACCATTATCTTTGCCGTTGACTGTACATAGCTACTTTCTACGGGTGGAATAAATCATACACTATTTCGTATATTTAGATAGCTATATCCATTCTCAAAAATGGCAAACGCGGGTGATTTCAAGGGAGGTTTGCATATTTTCTCAGTTTTACAGTTTTTTTTGAAAATTTTGATTTTCTCAAAATTTGGGAGTGGGTTGCAGCCCCATCAGCCTCCTCAGCGTTCGCCCGTGCTTCATTCATCGCATCGCCATTTATCTAAATCGTCGTGATTAGCCAAAAGTGGCAGAAAAGTGACGTAAATTAAACTAAACCAATCAGTTTCCAAATAATTCAATCGTAGTCTAGTAGAACTTGTTACTCTGTGTTCTTGGAAAACTTTGTAACGTAAGTAAAAACTGTTTAAGTTCAAAACGATGGATTGAAGCCTGGAACTTTATCGCTTTGGAATTGCATGTATCTTTTTATCACCCGTTACAAACTAGCTTGAAAAAGGTTGCTCCTAATTGCGAACACACAAAAGTGAAAAATAATTTCATGTCCGAATTGCGAACATATCAAACTGAAAAACCTCTTTTCAAAAACAGATAAGATAGTGAACCAGAGAGACAGCTGGTTTGACTAACAACAATAGTCAACCTGATTGACCTATCATGGTCTTCTGCTTTGTAAATCCTCCAAGGTCATTTCACCCTTTCAGCCTGTCGACGTAATCTGACTCATTCGTGTGATAATGACTCGAAACCCCCTTGGTGCCTTGTGAGATTTGAAATTGCTTCAACAGGAAGCACAAGACAAATAATGCAGTGGAGGGATGGAAAATAGGCCACACTTCTATTTGGCGACTACCTTAATAATGCCGAATTTTCTGTGATCCAACAAAACACTGACCAGTCAAGTCTTGAACGGAGTCCTTTAAAAAAAAATCGTTACATAGACTCGGGAAGTGCGAAAGAAAGTTGTAGGTCCCAAGGCAGAAAAATGTGTTCGCGATTAGGACAGTCTTCGAGTATATTCCTGTTCAGGCAGCAAGTGTTCGCAACTAGGACGACACCTTGAAATAGCCATAACATTTTAAAAATTCAAAATTATTTTGAGTGGCCGTGCGGTCTAAGGTGTCAGGCTTTGGGCTCGGGGTGCGAGACGCGCGCTGGTTAGAGTCTTCTGGGGGAAGCGTAACAAATTTTCTCCCGAAATTTCGGCCAGTGCATGGGACCGGTCTACAACAACGACTGGGGGTTCGTCGTGCTGACCACACGTCACCCCGTAACTGGTTGGATGATCGCCATCTCTGCTGAGACACGTGGGAGTGAGGCGGGAAATCTATAGGTAGAACCCTAGCCCTCAATGGCTGTTGCACCACGGGTTATTTTTTATGCAAATGTTATTTCAAAAACTGAGAGCTATGTAGCCTGCTTTAAAACGGAACGGCCCTAAATTATTTACACACACCCATACTCAAACATACATGGAGGTTGAATCCTCCCGTTAACTCAAAAACGTTCCTGCGCTACCGTCTACAAATGAACAGTATGAATAACCAGGAGGATCGTTTGTGTCATTAATTGCTTGATTGTGTCGTGGAGAGTTAATAAATAATTTAAAAATATCTTAATGAGCAAAGCAAAAAATGTAAATCTCTCTTACGACTCTAATGTATTTACAGATTCAAAGTTGCTCAATGTCGAAACGAGCGCATTCGCAAACCTAACGTAAAACCAGGATGTGTTGACCGTATATTTAATTTTCTCGAATTACCAACAATGTAAAACGTTAGGAACTTTTCCATTTCGTGAGTGTTCTACATGGCAACCGCCATCCCGTATCCGTACCAGAAATTGCATTTTTGAAACAACGCAATTAAGCCAGTGCGTCAGAAGTGACACCTGGTGGGTGGCTTGAACTCTTACTCTTTCATTATTCATCCCAGTTTTTCCTCGCTTGATATTATACGCACAATGGTTGCACGTTACGTTCTTTGTAAGCCAAATTAAAATTGATAGAGGTTGGATAAAATATTCGGAACACATACATGTGAAGAGCGATACGGAAATGTGTGCATGAAAATAAATTAGTTACATATTTTCGACAATGTGTGTTTCTGCACTGAATAAGCACTTCAGAGGCAACAAAATAGCTTGGAAATTCTTTATTCTTCTTTCTACAAATGAACGAAATCAGATGGAATGACAATATTACAAAGGACCTCATGGAAATGGATAATTCCTAGACAATACAACATCCAGCTTAAGAATGCCAGAAAGTTAATAGTTTTACTTAAATTATTTTAAACCACCAAAGTTCACTGTTAGAAGTAGAACAAAAACAAAATTTCACTGGATACTGCTACTAACTTTATATGACTCATTAATATCTTATAAAAATATCAAAAGAATATCCTAATCAGACAGACCTTGGTAGATAACAGCACTGCTCTCTAGTATTTTGAAAATATTGAAAAGTGATAATAATAATAATAAAACAGCAGAACCATAATCATGTGTGGATGTAATGATTAAAAGATCGATTAAGTAACTTCCGTGCAACTATTCTTTCTTATTAGTAAATTCCTTCAAACTGGCTTCGATACTCACAGACTATCAACTTTTATCCTAATATTACTGGTATACAATTATACAATATATCGTCCACTGAGAACGTACATTTTCTATGTCCAATTTTTCCTTTTTCAGGAGAGTCGTATAAACTTCGACATGATATATTTATTTGGACCTTCGTCACGATTGTGCTGAAAGTTTGTATAATTGCAAAGACTGATATATTAAAGCCTCTCTAAAAATAAGTTGTTGTTTGGTTAGGTATTTATGCTGTAATTCATTATCGAAATTTCATATAGAACAATTGCACGCAACACCAGCTATGATTTCAGAGTGCCAGTCTACTATCTACCAAATTTAACACTGCATTCTGGAAACGAGATGGAGATTAAACAATTTCATTATAAATTTGTCATTTGATAGTAAAGTAAAATAAATAATCATATTTTGGGAAATCAATCCACTACTCTGAATCCACTATTATTCAAAATTCTTGTCTGTTAACAACAAAATTAAGAACCGAAAACCAATACCATTTTAAGCATATCCCACAAGTGACTGAGGTTAGAATGCAAGTGGTTTATCACATACTCGGATGGCGCTTGTACCTAGGTAGTTGGTTTAGGAAATTGTCGTAAGGTTTCATTGGCTGTTGGAGTTTGCACTCTCATGGCTGTTACCAAATTCTGCACATAGACCAAAAAGAAACTCAATATATCAACATAGGTTGTATGTAGGTATCAGACAATTGCAGAGATGAAACAATTTCATTCTAAATACACTACAGCCAAAATGTCTCCATTTGTTTACAATTTGGAGATAGCACATTTGCATTCACAATGGACGATATGCAACAGCGGCACATATTGTAGCGACCAATGAAATAATTTCTACAGGTTATGGGTTAACTAAATATCGAGTTTGCATGGCAACCAACAATGGTATAAAGATCGCTTTAGCAATCATGTATAATTTATATGTAAAATTCATATTAAAAATGTATCTTATGTACTTATAATGTATGCTGGGCATAAACAGCCACCTGTAAAGCTGTTAAGTCCAATAAATCTTTGTTGAGTTGAGTTTAGCAATCATGGCAGTTGTATGTATAAAAACTTTGCGATTTAGAAATGAAGATACTTAGCAAAAGTAGATATGCGTATCTAGGAGTGCAATATTAGTTGTGACTCAATCTTGAGCAGGAAGTGGACCAAGACAAATATAGCTCATAAGTGAAAGTTTCAAAACTTGATGCAGACATGGATGATGAATCTGAAGCAGTTGAAGTAGAACTGAAAGAAACTGAAGTAACAGCAGCTGCTGAAGAGCCTGAAGTTACCAGTGGAGAAGAGTACATCCTAGATGACCACAGAGACTTTCCACATGCAATAGGTTGGACTGAAGCTTTCTTCCACTTGCTCAAAGCAGCAGTGGGAACAGGAATCCTTGCTATACCGTGGGCTTTCAAACGTGCAGGCACGATTGGAGGATTTATAGCGACATGTGTTCTTGGAATATTGGCAGGTAATTCACACTATCAGCTGGTCAACTGTGCTCAACATCTGTGCGTGAAATTAAGAGTTCCATACCTCGAGTACTCAGACATAGCGGAACAGTGCTTTCGCTTGGCTCCTGAAAGATTCCAAAAGTACGCCATGGCATCCAGATATGCTGTAAACTTTTTTCTCCTATTCGATAACTTAGGCACATGTTCAGTCTTTCTTGTGTTTGCTGCAGAGCATTACAAACAATGTTTTGATGAGTACACTGGCACGAATCTTGACAAACGGGTTTACATTTTTATCCTCACAATTTTCCTAGTGTTTTTCAACTTTATCAGGAACCTGAAGGTATTGGCACCGTTCTCGGGTCTTGCTTTCTTGATGGAAACGATTGGACTTATCATTACGATATACTACTGCGTCCAAGACCTTCCCTCTTTTGATGCAAGACCCGCCTTCGTGTCAGATTTTGAAAAACTCGCTCTCTTCACGGGGACGGTCATATTCGCTATACAGGCAGTCTCGTTGGTGAATGCCATCGAAGCAGAAATGAGGCATCCTCGACAAATGATCTCCTTCCCTTGCGGGGTTGTGTTCCCTGGTATGACAATCATCACACTATATACGGCAGTCATGGGGTTCATAGGGTACTGGAAGTATGATGATCCAGAAGGAAGCATGATCCTCAACTTGCCCATTAAAGAACCAGCCGCGCAAGCAGCAAAATTACTGTACGGAAGCGGCATATTTATATCCCACGTGTTATATTTCTACGTGCCTTTCAACATCATCTGGCCTACAATGCAGAAGTCCAAATGTGTCAAGGGCAACGAGGCGCAGATTCTTGGATGGGAATACTTTTTCAGAGCTGTCTGGGTGCTTTTCACAGGCGGCGTTGCTATAGGGCTGCCTCTCCTTGATGCTCTCATAAGTATCGTTGGATGTGTAGCCGATGCTTGTCTCACCTGCATTTTCCCACCGTTATTCAATTTAATAACATTCTGGGATCAGCAGAAATATCATCCATCAGTTAAGAAAGCATTGCGTATAAAAGATGTAATTCTCATCTCCATTGGGATTCTGTTTTTTCTATCTGGCACGTATGCGAGCGTTGTTAATTTGATTAGTGAATTTCAAGATAAATGATTTCGTGTTCAGTGTGAACGTACATTCTCTATATACCTTGTTGTTACTTCAACTGTGTTCATGTGTGTGTTATTGGTTGTCGACCATAGTGTTCTCATTAGTGCAAACAATTATGGTTAGCCATATACGCGAAAAATCTGTGCATACATTCATTTACGTTCAGGCATACTTGGATGTATGTACATGATTACCTGAATATCTGTACAGCTTGATTGTATAATGAAAGATAAACTTGTTACACGATTATTTACATTTCAAAAATAACATAAAACTAAATTTAAGAATATCTGAGCCGCGGTGGCTCAGTCGGTAACGCGTCTTGACTACCATGGTCAAGGTCCCGGGTTCGATCCCCGGCCGGTTCAAATCCGGGAACTTTTCTAACGATGGAAGCGGCCCCAACGCCCACCCAGCGTCGAATAACATGGGTACCTGAGGGAAACTCTGGGGGGTAAAGGCGGTCAGGGGCGTGATGCTGATTACATCACCCCCACTCATGACCGGATCAAGAAAGTGTGGGGCGTTACACCCACACCCCCTATACGCCTTCATGGCGTGGTGCTAAGCACAGCGGAGCACTTTACCTTTTTTTTATCTTTCATATTTTGCTGGCAGCGAGTTTCCAGAAAAAATACAACAATGCGAATGTCAATCGATCATATGATCATTTAGATCATAGTGTCTGAGCCTATGGGTCGTGGGTCCCGAGGGGGTGTTTGGTGGGTCGCGAAGTTGTGCTCGAGAATTATTTACTGTGTCTTGAAAACCTATTGTCGGGCTTAGGCGCCAAATGATCTAAATTTTAGATCGTTCAGCGCAGGTCCAACCCACTCCGCACACTAGTTACGTCTCTGAACTTGATGACACTAAGAAAAGAAGGCATTCCGAGCAAAGCGAGCAAGAAAAAAATACGAAATTTATTTCTATTTCCATAAAATATGAAACCGAGGGGGGCAATTGCCCCTCTGTGCCCCCCTGCAAGGGCCCTTGGCCGTCAATATTGGCCCAGATTTCCGTCCAAGTTTGGAAGGGATGCCCCACTGCTGTTGCGCCATTGTTAAACTTACACTTCCTTTTTGGTGAAATAATAACACTGGGGAACAGTGAAATTGCGGCACAGTGTTTGAGAGCTAATTTAGGGCAATTTCATGCTGCTGAATAATGATATAATAATATATTTCCTGAATTGGCTCTAATTTATGAAATAAATGCAACTAAACCAAAATGGCGGAAACATAAGACATACACATAAATGAACTTCCAACAACAATTTAATATTTCTTTTTGTGATTACAATCATTATTATAAAAATAAATTTATATAGGCCTATGATCAAAATAATTAAGAAAATATGTACACAATGAAGTAACAAACTATGTGAAACGTTTTCTATACGATTTCCTGCTGTATTGCTTTTGAGGACAATCCCTCTGTAAGCTCCAACAGTAGTCGGCCATCACGTGGCGATCCCACCGTCCCTGGTACCTTTCTCCCATTATCCTTATATCCTGATGGAACCGTTCTCCCCGTTCTTCACTAAAATCACCAAGGTTCTCAGGGAATCTGTCAATGTGGCTGTGTAGAAAATGTATCTTCACACTCATATTAGCTCCCAATTTCTAAAAAATTTTCAACATATTTCCAAATATATCGGAGTACTTTTCTGCTCTGTGATTCCCCAAAAAGTGTTTGACGACGGACACAAAGCTCAGTCAGGCCTCAGATTCGATGTAAGACATGTAAGTTGTAAAATTGGCATCATTTATGAGTACGAATTTGTGGTGGTCCGTCAAAGATTCCTGCCTTCAATTTTTCAATACTTAGTCCTGGAAAAGTGTGGCATATATATTTGAAACAATCACCACTTGTATCTAAGGCCTTGACAAACTGTTTTATCAACCCAAGTTTAATATGCAGCGCCGGAAGGATGATTTTGTCCCTATCTATCAGCGGTTCATGAATGATATTAGCTTTTCCCACTAATATTTTCCCTTGGGGGGCCAAACTTTTATCGTCCAATGCTTTTCTCTAGCACGACTATCCCACAAACATAGGAAACAGGGATGTTTTGTGTACCCACTTTGCTGTCCTAGTAAAAAAATCACCATCTTCAAATTCACACACACGAGCCACTTATGTTCAGCATATTATTATTTTTTCTAAAACCATTTTTATGTTTTGGTATTCTTCCTTAAGGTTTGTTGAGTGTCCGATATATTGCCTAGCAATGCTTCATAAGTTGCCTAGCAACAATTTACAAATAAATAAATAAGTTTCTTATCGGAATTTCAGACCATTATCAAATTTTGATATTACCGAGAAAAGCGTAGAGTAATTTTACCTCCTATATTTTAAATGGTGTGTTTATTTTTATAACTGGAGTCAATTCAACTGAACCAATCATACAATTGTCAATAACAGCTGTTTTGTGTGCTGAAACTGTTATTAAACTTTATGCCGCAAAATAAAATCTTTTTTTTGTTCCCCAGTGTAATCTAAGCTGATAACCAACAGTGTCGACATAACTGCGGGGTGAACAGACAGGTTTTGATTGATTGAGTTTGTGTTTTAAGTTCACTTTATGCTCAGTAAGGCTAATTGTGACTGGACCTACAGTTTAAAGTTGGCCGCGGTGGCTCA
Source organism: Lepisma saccharinum (assembly GCF_977018435.1). Taxonomy (NCBI): domain Eukaryota; kingdom Metazoa; phylum Arthropoda; class Insecta; order Zygentoma; family Lepismatidae; genus Lepisma; species Lepisma saccharinum. Next base: position 72,597,661 of record NC_139242.1, on the reverse strand, counting down.
GTCAGTCAGTCTCGCGCGAATCGCGTAAGAAGGAAGGTGCTCATGCAGCGTGTAGTTGAGACAGCGCGCGTGTATTACGTAATCGTCCAATCGAACAAAACTGAAGTCGTGAAAATGGCCATCAAGTGAATGAACACGTTGAAATTGAACTTTAGAGAAGTGAGATATAAGCCCACGTCAAATGAACTACATCGCTGGATAAGTACGAAATTGGAACTGAAACCAGAACAGGTTGTAAGTATAGAAATAGACAATTATAGGAAATCTGTTTTTGTGAAATTATTGTCTAAAGTAACGGGTGAACAGTTATTACGCGAGTCGAAAGGAGTGTATTTGTATAATAATGATGACTGCGAAAATGAAGTGATAGTGACGTGGGCAGATGAAAATCATGTGATAGTGCGCTGCACGTCGTGCCGAGTGAAATGTCAGATGAAGCAATATATTCTGTACTAACTAACTACGGACAGGTGATCTTCCTTGATGACGAAACTTACTCAAAGGACCACATATACCCAGTGAGAACCGGAAGAAAATTGGTAAAGATGAACTTGTCCCGTGTGATACCTTTATACGTTACGATCAGTGGCGGCCGATATTGGGTCACGTACAATGGTCGAGAGCGTACGTGTTCCTACTGTGATGCAGTCGATCATTTCTTTAACCAATGCCCTAGTCGCCAGAGGCCAACAGCACGCACAAGTGATAACTCGTACGCAGGGAAAGTGCGACCCGCCCCATTCAACAACAGCGCTGAAGAAGTGATACACAATGAGCAGACAGTACTTCCATTTACAATAACCAAGATGCAAACTGAATCAACCGTAGACGCCAGTTCCGATACAATACAGGACGTCCCTTTAACGCCGACCGAAGAAAACAGCACCCTGCCTAGTGTCGATCCCATGGAGGTTCCAGTATCTGCCAATGACGAGACTACAATCATGCCGCTAAGTATCCATACTACGCAGATGACTCCTGTGGAAACCATCGAGAAGTCACCACCAGTAAAGGAATTTTTTTTCGCAGACGACAAACATGGACCTGACTCTAGAACCCCCATCAGTGCCGAACGCATATTCACCCATACTGGGAAAGAAGAAAAGGAAGAAGCCACGTAGCACAGACGAGAATCACACCCACCCGGCGAAGAAAACGAACGAGCAGCGTTCATCATCGCCAGTGAAGTATACCCTGACCCAAAGTGTGCCTAACCCACCGGAAACAACCCCCAATCCCACGATGACGAACAATATAAATGCTGGCTCTCTTGAAAACCTGTAAGTACATGCAACGTTTTGGTTTTTTTTAACATTAGTGTGCTATATGACTGCTCCCGTGTATCATTTTGCCACACTAAATTTGAACAAACTATCCTCTACAGTCAAACACCATGCCTTAACTGATTATATAAAGCAAAGTGCCCTCGATCTCGTTTTCCTTCAAGAGGTCGGTACAGACGAATTTACATGTGGCCACGACTATACTATATACAATAATTTCATACAACGCCACAGGTACGACAAGGTATACCTGTTAACAAAACCTTTATGTATCCATCCGGGCGAATTACGTGTGTCGAAATAGGTAAAATCTGGTTTTGTAATATTTATGCGCCTTCAGGAACAGTGGCCCGCGAGGCACGAAACACTTTCTACGCAACAGAAGTGGCGACAGCTTTAGGGGGCAACCACAAACATATTGTCCTTGCTGGGGATTATGTGTGTTACGACGACAAGATCAATATCCAGGGTTTAACTCATCCCTTAGTCTCTCTACTCTGGTCACGGCCTTTCACCTAAAAGATGTTTGCGAAACCAAGCACCCACAAATGGAAGGATTCACCTTCATACGTTCAGACTCGGCCAGCCGATTAGACCGTTTCTATGTAAGTGCGAGCTTAGTATCCAAAGTGTCATCTATAAAGATTTTCCCCACTTGCTTCACCGACCACCTCAGTGTGCAACTAGACATGGCAATCGACGCCAAAACTGCAGTTCGGGGACGGGGATACTGGAAACTTAACAGTCGGATTCTTCAAGATGAACAATTTCGAACAGCCTTCAAACAAAAGTGGAAGGAATGGGAAAATATGAGTAGCCGTCAAACTGACATCACTACATGGTGGGACACGTTCCTGAAGCCGTCAATCAAGCATTTTTGTATAGCATTCACACGTATGATGCACACGGATTTCTATAAGAAATACAACTTCTATTATCGCGTACTCCACGAGTTGACGACAACTCATACGGAGCGACCCAGTCCTGCAGGAACTGAAACTTATACAATCGGTCCTACTGAGGATGCACCACGAGCGGATGGTAGGTTTCGTGGTGAGAAGTCGTCTCTCAATGGTTGACTCCGAAGAGCAAGCCAATATTGCCCATGTAAGCGCAGAACAGCGAAGTGGGAAAAGGAAACTCATAACGAGACTGCAACAAGGGGACGAATGGCTCACACAACCCTCAGACATTCGTGTATGCCTATATGAACACTTTGCAGCACAATTTAAAGCACCCCCGACATCCCAGATGGAAGAAGACCACGTGTCATACCTCGATATCCCCACGCTATCAGGGGAAGATGAAGCAATCTTAAACCAACCGTTCACTAAGGAGGAAGTGGAAGCGGCTATCCAACATGCACAAAAAGTGAAAACCCCGTGCATAGACGGACTACAGATTGAATTATTTCAAACATTTTGGCCTACCATGGCAGACTTGCTTATGCGGTGGCTCAATGCCTGTTTTGCGCAGAAGAAAATCGGTCGTACAAGCTCGACAGGGGTCATGGTCTTAATCCCGAAAGTGATACACCCCTTAACACCAGAACATTATCGCCCCATCACTTTGTTGTGGGCCGATTATAAAATATTGACACGAGTATTAACGCGCCGACTACAACACTATGCAGCTACTCTACTAGGCCCTCATCAATTTGTGCACGGAACTACTGGCAATATAACTACCGTTCTCACTAGCATACGAGACATCGTTACTGTAATGAATGAAGCCCCTGACTCGGAAGCAGCTCTAGTAGCCCTGGACTTCAAAGGAGCATTTGACTCATTGTATCATCATTATCTATTTCGGCATTTAACTCAGGTTGGATGCGGAGAATCCTTCGTAGAAGCGATAAAGAGCCTATACACCCAGGCTGGGGTACAATTGTGTGTAAATGGAACATTATCCTCGCCGTTTGTTCTTCAGCGCTCTGTTAGGCAAGGTTGTTCCTTTTCACTCCTCGCCTTCTGTACAGCTCTTAGCCCCTTCCTACACCAAATAAATCAACGACTACGAGGAATACAAGCGTATGGCATGACCTACCGAGTTTTTGCATACGCCGACCATGTAACGGTGGTAGTGCGTGATCATCAGGATTATGTTAACCTAATGGAAATCTTGGAACAATTACGAGTAAATGCAGGCTTGTGTCTCAACCAGAAAAAATAAAAAAATACTACCCTTGGGGACAATGGCAAGGAACTGGACAGAATCTGTCCCAATGACCGTGACGGACGCATTGAAAGTACTCTGGATCCACTTTTCGAGAACCCTGGTCGAGACTTTCAACCGCACATTTCAAGCCATAGTGCCCAAAATACAAGCGGTATTAAACATGGACAGACTCCGCACACTGCCACTCAGCGCTAGAATCAATATGTCAACACTTATGCACTCTCGAAACTATGGTACGTGGCGCAAATACTACCCGTGCCTTCCCAAACGGCTACGAGAATCCGGAGAATGATCACACGCTCTGTCTGGCACGGTTATCTGTTCCATGTAGCTCATAACACACTATTCCTACCAACTCGCCTTGGAGGACTAAACCTGCTGAGTATCGACCGACAAGCGCAAGCCTTATTTTGGCACCGCCATATCACCATGATAGTCCAGCATGAAGATAGCATCACGGCTTGTGTGCTACGCTCCATGATAGATGAAGTGGAACTATGTGCCCCAATTTACCCAGGTGGTATACCCACTAAATTTCACTATTTACGAACAACCATAGTGGAAATTTGTTACATGTTGATGCTCCTTCCAAATGTGGATACTTCTGATGTAACAGTCAAATCTCTATCAAAAATACTGCGAACCCGGAAGAAACATATTCCGCGTATTGTCCCATTATTCCCCAATGTGCGCTGGAACATCGTGTGGAGAAACATAGCGGCGACCCACCTCCACAATCGAGTGCCCTCCATATGGTACTTAACTGTACACGATGCTATCGTCACTATAGAATACGATTGTAGAGATACCTTATGGCAGACAACTCCCATTGTACCAAATGTGCACAGGACGACACCTTAGTGCATCGACTGACGACATGTGTGACAGTCGTGGAACATTGGAAACACTTCAAGAAGTTACTTGGAATCATATGCCGCCGCTCCCAGAACGACTTCACGGTGAACCATATATTATCTCCAGAGTTTCAGTATTGTCATCTCACAAGAACACGTGCAGTGCAATTTCTCATAGGACATTACGTCTATTATGTGCTTGGCAACCAACCTCATGTACAAAAACTGTCATTCAAATTCTATGCCAGTGAACAATATTATCAAAATGATCAGATAACCTGTAAAGCCTTGTATGCAATTTCTTACATGTGATCCTTTGAAATTCACGCCTAATGTAAAATCTGTGTAAGTAATAGCTTCTTTCAATAAAGAAAATTTAAAAAGAAAAAAAAGTCTGTAACGCGTCTGACTACCATGCTAAAGGTCCCGGTTTCGATCCCCGGCCGGTTCAAATCCGGGAACTTTTCTAACGTTGGAAGTGGCCCCGGCGCCCACCTAGCGTCGAATGACATGGGTACCTGGGAAAAACCCTGGGGGGTAAAGGCGGTCAGGGGCGTGATGCTGATCACATCACCCCCACTCACGACCGGATTAAGAAAGTGTGGGGTGTTACCCTCACCCCCATATGCCTTCATGGCGTGGTGCTAAGCACAGGGGAGCACCTTACCTTTTACTTTTTTACCTACAGTTTAAAGTGCGATCCGAGCGAACCATATGTGCCTCCAGCGGGTATCGAACCCGAGATCCCTTGATTACAAGACCACGACGCTACCACTGCGCCACCGACAGATATGCACCCAAGCACTGATTTCTTACAGTAAGGAGCTTACTATACAACAGAAGAGAACATTTTCTTAACTGAAATTCAGCACTGCAAACAAAAGGAAATAAAGGTAGCACCATAACTAATTGTTCTAAGTGCACACGGCGGTGCCATCATGAAGTCAAACATCTCTACAGCACATTCTTGTAACTCTTGTAAAATGTTCATTTTAAAATTATGTACATGCAGTTAAATAGAAATAATGTTCTCGAAACTATAGTCTTAATCTTTTCTGCTTTTCCACCCGATTTCGGGACATTATTGCGTCCCGAAAAAACTTTTCGGGACACCGGGACAAATGATACCATTACGGGACTGTCCTGGACTTACAGCAACCGTAACAAATGAAGGGATAGGCGTATTTCTTCTTGTGTAATAGTTTAGTGCAATTTAATTTCTTTCAGGGTTTCTTTAATAAAAGAGAAGATTGCGAAGCCATTCGCCGTCGTGGTTTGAGAAACCCACAGCATGGCAGATCGGAAAAACTTTGTGGAGACAAATTTGGCTGCAGGCTCTTTTTGTTTTTCTTTAGAGTGGTTGCCGCTCGCATGACTCTTCGTCTGCGAGGCGAGATGTGATCAAATTCCCTTTGCAGACAACCACCGCCATCTTTGTGGCTCTGGTAAGTTGCTACTATTCGAGAGAAAAGATACCTCCACGACGAGTGCTTTGGGTGTTTGTATCACGAGCTAACAATCCACCCTTCATGTATGAGAGATGTAACGCGCCTTTTTCTGGGATATAGTGTTCGCCACTGTCCCCCACTGGAAATTTATCAAACACCACACTGAACCTTGAAACTTAATACTGAAACTGTAAATACAACTAAGTTCAAGAAAGCAATTGTCTCTTTAGCAGATGTAGCGTCGATTTTCTGACACTTTTGGTTAATCGCGACGGTGAGGATGAACACTGGCGTACAGAGGATTTCTTTCCCGAAAAGGGGTGGAATTGTAAAGGTGTATAGGGTATAGCTGCTTTCTACGGGGGGGGGGGATACTCAATAAAATATCTATTCGTAAAAGCCTCTCACTCGCAAATGGTATTCGGGAGTCATTTTAAGGTGACTTGTATTTACCACAGATTTTTCCCGAGTTTTTCACTGCTTTTATTTGAAAACATTAATTTTCTCACAATTTCGGAGGGGGCTGTAGTCCATTCAGTCCCCCAATGCGTACGGCAGTGCGGATGAACACCCATACCCAAGCCAGGACTCGAACCCAGGGGAAACTTCGGTGGGGAGTTCGAAAATCGATCATTTAACGCACTGCCGTTGAAGATGTAAATAAACACTCCAACAGATGTCGCCCATAGTAGTTATTCTAATTCCAATCTGAATGAACGAACATTGAACATCTGAGCATAAGACGCAGTCTAGAAATTTGATAAAAATTTAGAGGGATATTCTAATCGGACAATCCGTAGGAAAGATAGCAGCCTGCGTGAACAAAGTGTAAGTAAAATTCAAAGCCTGTATTAGAAGTTCTACGATATTAGCTTCAAAGACTGCATTAGAAGTCCTAATATGCACTTCAGACACCAAACAAGGAACAAGAAGAGACAAACGGAACCATCAAATGGCTTTTGACAATACCTCAAGATTAAAGACTCGTGACTCTAGTCAAAAACGTCAAAGACAAGATTCAACAGACAAAAACAACACAGACAAAGTAACAACAATTCTACAAGCTCTAATAGAGTTCATTACCGAAGAATAATTCTAAACAGACACCCATAGACAACTCATACATACATTAAGAAATTGACATAGCACCAAAACCCAAGTCGGCCCTTCTAAGGACCAACACTTGGGTTATATTGTGAACCACCCACTCAAACCGAACGACAGTTACAGGGGTAACATGAGATCCAATCATCGCAGTACGCCACTACCAAAAACCAGCAAAGCAGATCGAAGTAAAGGAAACGTCACTTCCCAACAGAACTTCAAGAAAAATCCATTCCTTCTAAGATGCACGTTTTCGCAACTTCAACCCACTACAGCCAAGTCTGCATAATACTATGAAAATACTATATTTTAGCCGAGAAGAAGTTACTGAGATATCCATGCCTCACTAAATCCACCCTCAACAGAGGACCTTCCACGTCAATTGACGATATTGTTTAGAAACGTGATAATATTCCTGTAAAACTAAGTTCAGTTTCTTTTTTAACACACCTCGTATATGTAACTGCTACGTATGTACAGTCATCGGCAATAAAAATGGAAAACCTAGATCCTGAAATGCTCGCTTCCCTGCAAGACGTTGTGTGTGTTGCATAACTATACGGCGATAAGTGGATTTGAATAGCAAATTTTCAATGGCAATTTCAGGTAAGGAAAAGTTTAAGGATCTAGGTGTCCCTATTTGATAGTCTGTGACCGTAGTACAATCTTTCGAATACAGATGTTCGTTTTATTGCATAGTAAAAACCAAACAAATGCTCCCTGGGCGAGAAAATTATAAACAGAATGTGTGTACTTACAAGAGGAGCGTCTCGTTCCATGTTGGGTTGAGGCAAGCTTTAATGGTCTTCGTTTTCTTCTTAACGTTGTCCGAGTCTGGGATCAATTTGAGCTTCACGTAAGGGTCTGAGAGTCCGTTGGGGTCCATCGGGATGAGATTCCTGCCCTGTCGAACTGAAAGAGAATGGAGAATGTCTTGTTAATCAAGTGCCTCTGTAATACGAGGGGAGAGTGAAAAGTTTTGAGCCTCACATGGAAGCAGTGATGCTAGGTAGTTAAAATTTTGGAGGATGCAAGGTGCGAGTTTTAGGACACACTGTGCGAGCTTTTATGAAATTCGCATGTTTTCTTCTATTTTTTGTTACGTTGAAAATGAGTGAAGCGTCAAGAGAAGAGAGTGGCCGACAGGGCCGTGATTCGGTACCTCTGTCGGCAAGGCCTCACTGCACAGGCTGCTTTGGTCGAGTGTGGATTCACCGCACTTCCACACCCACCTTATTCCCCAGACCTGTCTCCCTCAGATTTTCATATTCACTTCGAGGACGTCACTTCCACACGAACGAAGGCGGTCATTCAGTGGTGCGAGACTCGGGATAAATCATTCTACCAGATGACTAAACAAATTGCAGCACAGAATGCATAAGTGCATTGATCTGGGGGGTGATTAAAGAGATTGTGTGATTATGTAGAGAAATCATAATGAGAAACTGTAGCTCAAACACCCCTTCCCGTGGTAGAAATTAGATTGTGCCTGCAGTTTCGAAGTGAAACCTTCCGTTTCAAAGAAATTTTCGAAACTTAAGCACTGTTAATAAAAGACTGTTCGAAATGTTCAAACTGTTCAGTATCTAGGAAATACGGATATGATTTCCCGAATTCTGTATTGATTTATGAAATTTCTTGTCCAGATTCCGGTACCGAAATTTCGGTATTCCACAGAAAAAACCTCAGCATTTGGAATGTGTGATGATTTTTCTCCATGGAAAATGGGTTACCAGAGATTAATTTCATTAAACCATATTCTCGAAGCAACGATACCCTTCGCCCCGAAACGCGTTTCATCACCACCATGAGTCACACCCCCAACCCTCTCCCCTCACGCTCTCGACCTCCCCTCGTTCCATTTGTCTCCTCCTGCTACCAAAAGAAAAACACAAAAAATGAGTTCCTTCAAGCTTGTTTGTTTTCAAGTACTGTGCTGCAGTTTTGGTGCTAACAATGATATTTTTCATGGACATTTCACCACTATAGCCAAAGGTGAGTGTTCACTATAAACGATATGTGTGATGCAATTAGGTCAGGACTAGAGTCCTGCAATGAGAGTTTTTCGCTCGAGCGGCAAATTAGTTCGCACGGGCAACGCTAGATGGCACACAGAATTGATTGATCTTCCGCTCGAGCGAAAAACAACCGAACGAGCGAAATGCACTCGAACTCTATTTGTACACGTGTTTCCGCCATTTGTCTATGGTAGTGGGCCCTCCAATATGGATCGTGAAGTAAAAAACGAACTGAAATTAAAAAATAGAAGACCATAGTCGTCATCTCAACGTTAAAATGAAATTTTGTATATCTTACCGAGTTATATGAAAACATACCGGTAGATGATTATGGGCTGAAACTACCTAGTCTGACATTTTATGTTTCTACAATTATTGTCACATTGAAATGATGTTCGATGGAATGTTATAACTGCATTTTATTTTTTCGCAGAATATGATTATCCTTTTCGGTAAGTGAACAATGATGTCAACGTACTTCTTGCACTGTGATACAATATTTGTAATTGCTTAGGCAGGTCTGTCAGCATGTGTATCCAATCATTCTACTACGAGTGTGGTACGTTCGAGCATAGCACGCTCGAGCGTGGGGGATTCGAACGAGTTTGAGCGAGCGAAAGTGGTCCCATGCAGTACTCTGTCAGGACTAGTGATTTAGGATGAATATAGCAGAATGTTCACTACAATCGAATTTGTTACATCCAGTGGTGGATCTAGAAGTCACAGTTGGGAGGGGCGAATTCAGTCGGGTACCTCACCCACCAAGAATCAATTCCAACCTACACTTTGCACTGTTTCATGTAAACAAGATATAGTACTATAAACAGGAACGAAAGTAATTTCCTTGTGCTAGAGATTAACGAATTGCTCTGCATAAATAGGGGTCCAGGGCCGGACTGGATGGTTATTATTGTCATAATTCCTACCATTGCCATGGTAACTGAAGGATAAGAGTAAAGTAAATAAACAAACAGACAAAAACCTACAGGGGTCTCGGGTTAGATCCCTTGTTCAGGCACATTGCATAGTGGATGAGTTCCAAATTTAAACTTCATGGTCAATTCCGATCAGCCTATCACTGGAGACTTTCATCAAATTAAAAAAATTAAAAAAAGTTATAAAAAAATGATGTTCTTGAGCCTGTTAAACCTGGTGATAAAAGACAATATTTGAGTCTTCAGAAGCATTAGACATATCCAAAAGCGTGGCAGTTTGGAGGGGCTACATCAATAGATGACTACCATCTTGTTGTATTTGTGAAACATTTGGGTGAAAAATGGTGAGAGTGCGGTACTTGGAGCTTCAAATAAATAAGTCCACATTTTACGATAAACTTTCACCATTTTGCGAGTCGACGTGTTGAGAAAAGTGTCTTACCTCTGATCTAGACGGCTTTATGTTCACTTTGAGCTGATGGTTGTATGCAGGGATAAAGTGCGTTCCCCAGTAGACAAAGATCGTAACAGGGAACCGTGTGACGAATGCAGAGTATAGAGGCACAATCTCGATACGAACTCAATGCTCGGGTAATCACATTTGCGATGTAAACTTGACTAACTCTATCTCTACTGTCCACACCGCCAACACGTTGCATTTTAGTCTTGAGTTGACAAATACGAAGTCCAGATTGAGAGTTCTCTGCAAACATTTGGAGAACTAATGTACCAAGGGGTAAAATAATGGAAACAATGAGTCACTGATTGGAAAACGAAGTTTGTAAAACAAACCCACAAAAATCGAGGATCCTATGCGCTGATAGCATTGAACTCTTGCCTATGCGGTGCAATGTGGTTTATATATTGGACGATTTGCGCTGACCTTTAGTATGTTACGTATGTGCAGCTATTTTTGCAAGAGCGCTAAATAGCTCTCTCATATTTATCAAGCCTCATTTTCATCACGCGCTATGTAATTATTTAGCAGCTTTCACTGCTAAAAGGATACCTCCAAGTGACCTTGGAAGGTTAAGACGATCTGTTTTCGTAAAGGCCATCAATCTGGGGCTCAAGCCAGTCTCACCTCCCGCTGCCATGCACGGAACTAATGACGCTTTATCCAGATCAGAGCATCCCTGTTTCTCCTCGGGATGAGCTTTAGAGTGGGAAGATCACAACCACGCCTGTATTTTGGCATCCATCATTCCTTTCTTCTCTGTACCGATGGAAGGTATGGGTGGACGTGGTATAGTTAGTTATACTTCCGGCAGCGGCCCAAATCTCCTCCATTCCTCCTTGAATCTCCTTTATGAGATCGCGGTCAGGCAAATACTTCCTTTTTAAGTCGATGCCGCTATCGAAGTTTTAACCTTTACATATATTAATTAATATGCAATCCCTTCTCTGCCACATATCTGGTGCTGGATTCCGCTCCGTTCCCAAACATAACTACAGCTGGCCGAAAGAAACTCTCCGTCAAAATAGATAGGGCACGATCCAACGCCGGCCACCACTCCATCGACGCCTGCAGCACAAGTGCAGACCACTTTCTATCCCATTACATACATAAATCTATGGCAGATGTTTACCGTCATAGTGACAAATAGAGAGATCAGCAAATAATAGAAGTCGTTATCTCCTTGCGGATATACAGTCTCATAAAAACACACATTTTGTGCCTCTGTCGCCAGTTATCCAATGAAATATATTACACACTTCAATCCGAGAAGAAGCGAGCGATTGTGGCGACATCGGGCGAGTGAAAAATGATTCGCATTCTTATTCCCTTAGCGCGATCGTTAGAATTTCCGCTAGAAAATGCCATTAAGGAAAAAGCCTATGCTTTAGGAATCTTACTCGCGGCTTAAAAAGTTTTTCTTCTTTCTTCTCGGAACAGGAAGGGGGAAGGGCAGCGGGTGGGAAGAGAGTAGCCTATTTTTCTCTCTCTCTCTAGACAACTTCTCCAAAGCTAATGCCCCTTCCCCGTACGCGCCTTCAGATAAAAGGGCCACAAAAGGCATGACATGGGCGATGAAAGCTAAGTCTTAAATTGGCGGCGGCTTAAAAGGGCACAAAGGATAAGCGAAACAGACTGTGCAAAAAGCTACACAAGATCAGCCCAATTGTGATTCACTCATGAAAACAGTTCATTAATGAGTGCCGTTCAAAGGAACTGTTCAAACAGTTCAAATGAGAGCAACTTACATCTGCAATGCTAGTGATGTAAGATGTAAAACGTACTGACAAAATAACTAACTGTACGACACAAAAGGCTTCGCATCTGCCTGCTTGATACGTTACTGTAACTGTGTGGCTGCACGTGACATGTTAGGTAGTAAATTGGAGGAACGTTGAAAATACAGCATGTTCCTCTTACAGGGATCGAGAAATAAATTATCACTGTTTAAAAACAGAGGAAGATATTATGATTTTCATTTTACAAGATAGAGAAGCTCTCAGAGTTTATACACGAATAGTGAATACACGTGATTGCGCATGCGCAAGCATTACAAATGCAGCTGCGGTAGTCAATCCACTGATGCTATAGAAATTGGCGGGAGCTTCAATACCGTTTAGATGTCTGTAGGGCAACTCAAGGCGGACATATCGAGTTCCATTGACTATTTTCCTAAACTCAGAGTTTCTACATCAAGGTACGTGAAAAAGTGTGTTAATAAACCATAATTTACACTTCAAATTATTTATCGATCTCTCTAAGCGGAACACGCTGTATACGTCATCCGTGGTCGTGCTGTCTAAGGCGCTGTGCGTTGGGCTCCAACTGCGGGACGGCATGGGTTCGAGTCCATCTGGGTTAAGTCTCTGGGTTCTCGGCCTGTGTATAGGACCGGTGGCAACCCACCATCGTGAGGAAATTTGGGAGCTACGAGTGAGTAGCGTAATCCGGTCTGGGATATCTAGAACGGCTGAGGGTTCGACGTGCTGACCCCAAGTCACTATTACCGGTTGAAGAACTCCACGCCTCTAGGTAGGATTGTGGGAGGGAGACTGGCAGTCGGGAGATACGCCAAGGCCCTTCCAGGAATGTCGAGCCACGCATTATATATATATGTGTTAGAGAGAGAGTTAGAGAGAGAGAGAGTTAGAGAGAGAGAGTTAGAGAGAGAGAGAGAGAGAGAGTTAGAGAGAGAGAGAGAGAGTGAGAGAGAGAGTGAGAGAGAGAGAGAGAGAGTTAGAGAGAGAGAGAGAGAGTTAGAGAGAGAGAGAGAGTTAGAGAGAGAGAGAGAGTTAGAGAGAGAGAGAGAGAGAGAGAGAGAGAGTTAGAGAGAGAGAGAGAGAGTTAGAGAGAGAGAGAGAGAGAGAGAGTTAGAGAGAGAGAGAGAGATAGAGAGAGATAGAGAGAGAGAGATATAGAGAGATATAGAGAGAGAGTGAGAGAGAGAGAGTTAGAGAGAGAGAGAGAGAGTTAGAGAGAGAGAGAGAGAGTTAGAGAGAGAGAGAGAGTTAGAGAGAGAGAGAGAGAGAGAGAGAGAGTTAGAGTTAGAGAGAGAGAGTTAGAGAGAGAGAGAGAGAGAGAGAGATATAGAGAGATAGAGAGAGAGAGAGATAGAGAGAGAGAGATATATATATAGAGAGAGAGATATATATATAGAGAGAGAGATATCGAGAGAGAGAGAGATAGATATCGATAGAGAGAGAGATAGATATCGATAGAGAGAGAGATAGATATCGATAGAGAGAGAGATAGATATCGATAGAGAGAGAGATAGATATCGATAGAGAGAGAGATAGATATCGATAGAGATAGATATTGATAGAGAGAGATAGAGAGCCCATACAGCACACAAAGTTTCAGACATATTTCAGAAATATTACAATCTTTCATATATGTTTCTAACATTATGGTTTCGCGTTGACGTTACAGAAAGCATCACATGAAGTCCCAGTTTTGTTTCTGAAACATTGCAATGTTATAGTTTCATTGTATAGTTTCTGCAACGTCTAATTTTAATTACATCTCTGAGAAATGTTTCAGAGACATTTCCGCAACGTTGGATTCGGTCATCATGCATGCGTGGCGGCCATCCGAGACATTTTCTGCGGCGGCCATGTTGTTACCTTCAACGCTGACCGGGAGTCGTGCACATCTTATGAAGAATAATGTTGTTTATTGAGTGGTAAGTTGAATATTATTAATGCCAAAGTGTGTTTAATTGTGTTATACTTATGCACGCTATCCTATTGAATCTGTGTTGTGTAAGATGTGTGAAAAAGTGAGTGGAAACAAGGCAGTTCAAGCCAGTGTTTAAAGAAGTATTTGGTTTTGTTTGTTTAATTAAAATATGTGGACGTAAAGAAGCATTGAACTTCTCCACCTCATGAAACTATAATCGCGAGAAATAAGTTGCCTGCGTTGTGTGTAGTGAAAAAGTGAATGGTCTAGACGCAAAGTATTTTCCTGCATGTTTTTACTGTTAAAAATAGCTATATAGTTTTCGTTTACGGTATATGACCTACCCCTAAATTTTGCACAAAATTTGTCCCCTCCTTTTAAAAAAATGTTGTTTCTCACTTCCCTGTACGTAGTGAAGAGGCGTAGAATAATACCACGTAAGTTTTGTTACGTTCAGAGCCTCTATCTAATACAAATTACGAATCAACTAATTTGTTCTGTGACATCGTTACGTAATGCAAGTCTACGGCAGCACCACAGCCATGGTCATACTTGTTAGATCAGCTCTCGATTGGTTGCACAAGCTATCAAGAATAAAATTATCCTATGAAAATTTTTTTAATAATAGCTCAAATGAACATAGCAGTCATAATCAAAATTCTGTTTACAATGAAGTGCAATTTATAAACAAAACAAACATGATACTGGCTTTAAAAAAAAACACAGCCCTCTGAAAGTGACAGTATGCCATGACTACTAGTAGTGTCACAGTGCCATGAGTAGACAGTGTATATTATAAAAAAATAACTAGCTATGTCAGACTATCAAGCTAGTGTTTATATAAGTATTTTGACCTGTCTCATTATCCACTATAATGTGAGAAATTCTTGTTATGAAATACATGTAAAATCAGAAGAGATTTTGTTGTATACTTTCATTTTTTCATGCTGCACAAGTCGCAGATGTTGTATTTAACTTGACATGATAAAAGAAAGATGAAACATGAAAAAAAATTCTGCGGAATGCCGAGGAATTTTCTAAAAAAGTAGATGGAAACACTGATTTTCACTAATATTAATGACTTGGATGTTACATAACATATTGAGCATTCACAAAAATCTTCATGCTAGTTCTGAGAAAATAATATGAAGTAAAAGCAATTTTTCTTGCCAAAATTGACTCTGTTTGACGGCATTCTCCGAGGTGACCTTTATAAAAAAACTGAATTGTGCTGACATGAAGAATGTAAATTCTTGATGTTGCTTTGCAATTTTCTTCAATGCTAAGATGATCATGACTCCAACAGTTAGTTTTTATGCAGATTTAGCAGTAATTAAGTATTCTATGGCTGTTTTAAGATTAGTTTCTTTCGCAAGAATGATCATTTTTGGACAAAATTTGGATTTCAAGTTACAATAATTTAAAACTATGAAACAATACAAGTTTAATATAGGGTAACTTCGGTGAATAACGCCACCAATTGGTCATTTCGTTCTAGAACTCGTACATTTTTATTGTTAGGAACATGAAACTTACATGTATAGGAGAATGAACTTTCCTGTATTGTGTAATAATAAAACATTGATTGCACTGTTATAATGAAAGCAATAAAATACTAAATTCTGTGTTAATGCAAAATGGCGTTATTTCCAGACCTGTCGGGTAATAACGCCATGTTCTTAATTACAAGTAAAACATTCACATTATCTTAATTACAAGTAAAACATTCACATTTTCTTTACTAAACTGTACTAGGAAAAATAATTACTGTAGTAAGTTATTAGAAAAAGCATGTCTTTTTTTGTCTTTTCGCGATACCCAGTCCCTCAAATTTCTGCGAGGAATTTGGAACAAACGTGCAGCACATGCTGTCTTCATTCCGTGTTTGACGGCTGCCATAGCTTGCCTAAAGTCATCTACTGACCATTTGGCCCGTATATTTCTACATTTCCTTGCCATCTGAAAGAGGAAATTAGCCGAGAATAAATATCTGTACGCCTCGAAAGTAACTGAGCAAGGATAAACCTATTTTCGAAATCAACATTTCCTTAAATTTGAGTTTAAATTGAGTGGCGTTATACCCCGACACGATGATGGTGTTATTTCCCGAAACAACAGACTGTAGTTTAACCAACTGTTCTAAACTTACGACACCGACCCTGAAAACCGTACACACATCATTCACTTACGTAATAAACGTATTGTGTACGTACAGCATTGTTAACATTTAAAATCTAATCCTACAGTAGAAAAACACTCATCTTTGTCGGCGCGATGAAAATGTGGACCCTTTTTCCACGAAACGCAACTCAAACGTCTACACTGTTCAAACTGTTTCTCTTAAATGAAGGCTCGACAATGGCAACCGTTCTTATCAGCAATGCTACCAGGCACCATTGATTATCGCAAAACGGTGAGTCACCCCTTAACTTTGCATGCGTCCATGCTTTCAGAGTTGAAACTTTGAAATGGCGTTGTTTCCCGCCTGGCGTTATTCACCGAAGTTACCCTACTAGATTTAGGTCATTTGTGGTTCAATTGTTATTATTAAGTTTGAAGAGGTAAAAAATTGGTAATATTTAGTTGTTTTTATGCTAAAAATCCATACAATCATCATTTCTTCGTAATTAGGTAGGTAGAATTATGGATTATTGACAAAAATAAAATAAAAGGTTAAAATCTAATTATGATACTGCACGATTGCACAAGTTGCAGATATTGTATTTAATTTGGCATGTTTAAAGAAAGATTAAATATGACATTTTTTCTGCGGAATGCTGAGAAATTTTCTAAAAAAAGTAGATGGAAACAGTGATCTTCACTAATATTAACGACTTGGATGTTACATAACATATTGAGCATTCACTAAAAATCTTTTTGCTAGTTCTGAGCAAATAATATGAAATAAAAGCATTTTTCTTGTCAAAATTCAATGTTTTACAGCATTCTCCAAGGTTACTTTTATAAAAAAAACTGAATGGTGCTGACATGAAGAATGTAAATTCTTGATGTTGCTTTGCAATTTTCTTCAAGGCTAAGATGTTAATTTTACTTGTGCAAAATATTGTTTTTTGAAATGAAAATTCTGACCAGAATTGATATTATGACATTATTTCCTTTCAGGAAAAAATGAATGTTACTGCACTCCAACAAGAGGTTATAGTGGAGAACCTGCAATGAAATACTTCTTAACAGAACAGAAGCAATTGTATTTTGACAAATTTAGACAAATAAAGAATATATTTTATGAAAAAATATTATTTTTACGTATAATAATTTTTCTTTGAAGTGATGCATGTCCAACTTTTAGACTTCAATGGTGACATGGATAGTGTCTGATCACTCGCTGGTGTAAAAAAATGTATCAAAGTATGCTTCTTTATATTTATTTGGTTCTTTGAATTGATGTTTTAAGTCCACTTTATGCACAAATAGGCTAATCGGGACTGGACCTACAATTCAAAATGGGATCCGTATCACTGCAATGTGCCTCTACCAGAGTTTCGAACCAGAAATTCCTTCATTACAAGGAGCTTAATTCAATTTCTCAGTGTATTCTGAAACTGACCAACTCATCCTAACCACCATAACAATGTTGAAAGTCAAACATGGGTGAAATATAAATGATTAAAAAGTAATAGAAATGAGAACATATAATTATATCTTTGAAGTAATAATTCAATGGAAATTGCTCACAAGTAACATTAAGAGAATTAATTTTTCTAAGTAATAACCACAACCTCTGATACACACTGCACATTTAATATTATAGAGAATGTCAAAACTTTTCATTGATTTATAAATTTTTAGTTATTATTCAATTATATTATTCGTATTGTTACTGCCTAAAAATTGCTAAGTTTAGCTTGTCTCCACTTTGCACTTGTGAATTGATATTTATTTCCCAGTTGTGGTTACTGGTTCATTTACTGAATTTACTTTGTGGTCAAAGTGTATCTACATTTCTCCAATTATGTAAGTATATAGGATATTATTACATTCATTTTGAATTTTTATTTGAGATACGTAAAAGGTGAGAATGTCACATAGTAAATTTTAGTATCAGAAAGATATATTTGAAGACATGTGCTCAATTTGTGATGTTTGAAATTAATTTGGAATATTGCTGTGTAATTCTGAAAGTTCGAACACCATATAGGTTGAAAACCATACATGTGGAACATGTATTCTGTCCAGGAAAAATGTTTTCATTCATACAGAGACATCAGATGACCGTGACTCATAGAATCATGTATGAATTTCATACAACACTCAAATGCTTCCAGCCTCTCATCTATTAGTAGAGGGGACGGGAGCATTATGCTGATCACATCACTCAAATCCCACCTTCTTTGTGACAGGGTGCAACAAACCAAGGAGAGCTTATTATTGCATGTAAAACTTTACACACATTTGAAGGTAGTTTAGGATTTGATGGCGAATACGAGTATTTTTCTTTTTTTAGTTGTAACTGTTGTCTGGTGTGAATGAATGTGTATTTCGTACTTTTATGCACTCCCCCCCCCCCATCGAGAATAATTCTAGCAATTGAGATACGTGGTCATTTGAGGTGAGGTAAAATAAATATAATTAAATATCATTCCTATAATTAGGTATCAAACATTGTGAATTTTATTTTCAGGAAATGATTTACAAATAAATATTGAAATAAAGGGGCTTAACCCCAATAGGCCCCCTTAAATATTTCACTCGTGAATACAGTACTGATTCCATTCAATATAACCGTAATGTAAAATAATATCACTGTAATGTAGCTGAAATATCACAAAACCTTACGGAAATGTATTTGTAATGTTACACTGACATGTTTCTGCAATGTTACATTGACACGTTTCTGTAATGTTGCACTGATATGTTTCTGTAACATTACGAATGTTATGTTAGATTCGCGGACATTTTTACATTGCTGAAACATACCTGAAACATCACAGTAATGTTTCGCAATGTTGCTGCAATGTTACAATGTTTCACGAGTTACGTATCCGTAACATATCTGAAACCATGTTGTGCTGTATGGGAGATAGATATCGATAGAGAGAGATAGAGAGATAGATATCGATAGAGAGAGAGAGATATCGATAGAGAGAGATAGAGAGAGAGATATCGATAGAGAGATATCCATAGAGAGAGAGATATCGATAGAGAGATAGAGAGATATCGATAGAGAGATAGAGAGATATCGATAGAGAGAGATATATCGATAGAGATATATCGATAGAGAGAGAGATATCGATAGAGAGAGATATATCGATAGAGAGAGATAGATATCGATAGAGAGATATAGATATCGATAGAGAGATATAGATATCGATAGACAGAAATAGATATCGATAGAGAGGGATAGATAGAGAGAGAGAGCGAGAGAGAGAGAGAGAGGGAGAGAGAGAGAGAGAGAGAGAGAGGGAGGGAGAGCCTTGTTAGAATTGTCGTTGACGTAGAAAAACGACGTTGCAGCATTCAGCAAGCTGATCTCTTGGAAGGAGAAAAATCGAGCCTAGCTTCTTAAAAACCACACGACCGCCTTTACATTTGCAGGACAAAATTAATGGCTTCGTTCCTCCCGGCACATTTCACGCCGATGGGCTTTCGCAGAACCTGTTAAAACCCTCCAACACTTCGTTACGTCGCTCACGAGCTTCGGAGGGGAAAAAATTGACTGTTGATCCCATACAAGGAAGGAGAAAAGATGGAATACCAAACGACGGCGACTGAAAATTGAGAGTGGTGGGTGAAAAAGGAGACAAGGAAAGCATCAATGATTCAGCGGAGACGTCCAAGATGGATGAAGGCTGATGCATGAGTTATGCTTTGCAAAAAGATCGATGCAGCTTCCCGCTGGACCGGAATGTGATACTGTACTAGCTAACCATGATCTCGCTCTCCCTGCAGCTGTGTTACTAAAAGTACGTGCTTGTAGCTTGTTGTATAAAGCGAATATCGAATCACTGTTGATTCGTCTGGTGTAACGTCGTGAGAGAAATGATTGAGTTTATCTCACCATTCATCCTCATCGTCGCGATTAACTGAAGATTTAAAAGCGACGTAAAATAGCCTAAAAGATACAAGTTCCCCACTTTGTACCACGCCACGAGGCATCAATAGGGAGATGTGGGGGTAGGAGATGTAATCAACACCACGCCTTTACCTCCCAGCGTTGCCCCAGGTACCCATTTAATTGAGGCTGGGTGAGCCCCAGAGCCGGTTTATTCGAGGACAAAGCAGGAAGAATCCCGGGCTTAGATCACCCACAACGGGAATGGAACCGGGGTCTCCCGGGTGGCAGTCAGACGCCCTACTAGACCACCTCGGCTCCAGCCTAAACAGAGAGAAAGAATTTAAGCCTACGCACCTTTGGCCAAAATTTAGCGTACTTGCGGAGTTTTGGCCGTTACTGTGTGCTATATCTACAAGGAAAGAAAGAATTAATAAAATCGCTGTGGAGAGTTGGTCAAAATTTATTATTTTTGTGGAATTACGGGCGTGAGATTGTGCTATGAGAAGGACGCAAGAGTCTGGGAGCCAGAAATCACTCTTAGGACTTATATACAGCATGTAACAAAAGTCTGGGAACACTTTAAAATATTGTAGCCAAACGAGTAGCATTACAAAGTAACAAACTACATCATTTCAAAGAGTAAAGTTGTAAGTTTTTTTTTCAACAACACTCACTTTACAAATACTCTATGTGGGAACCATGTGTGACCCGACAAATGTCGACGCGATAATCACTCTTTTCCCACACACGGCCCCAACATGTCTTCCGAGACTGTGGCTGTTACTTGTTCAATTCTCCTTTTGAGTTCCACAGCATCACGTGGAAGAGGAGGGACATACACATGGTCCTCTACATAACCCCATAAAAAAATCATCCGCTGCACTCTTTGTTTTGCCAAATTCTAGCACGCAGAAAGCCTTCTCAGCTCCAGAAAGCGCCCTTTTGATTATGACACCACCTAGCGACGATATATGGAACTACACGTAACACCTGCAATGAGGAAAAAACTTACAATTTGACTCTTTGAAATTATGTACTTTGTCACGCTACTCGTTTGGCTACAATAATTTCTTTAAAGTGTTCCCGGACTTTTGTTACACGCTGTACTTATAAGAAAAAGGGGCAATATAATTATATCGTTCCATTTTCCTCTTCGGGGTGCAAGGGGTGACTCAAGTATCAACCTCTCTTCCACGTACTGCAGTCTTGTAGGCCAATGAGCCTCTCGAGCCTGTCTTTGCCCGTACATGTGATGCATGTCCCTTTTCCCCCCTACAGCCTCAGCTTTTAAACTAAGGTATCCAGGCGTAAGTAAGAAAGTTTTCGAACAGTCACTTTATTTTATTGTTAGGCTCCTGTCTTCAGCTTTGTTATAGTTAATGGAATTCTGTATTGTGTGACGGGTACAAATATCCTGGCACAAACACCCTAGGTGCTGACGTTCCCGTAATTTAAAAGTCAACCAATCATTGAATCAATTTTCATAAATCTTAATTGCCCTGATTGCAACCACTTCTTGAGTAGAAGCGATAAGATATTTTAAATATAAATTTGGGTTATAGGGAATGAGATCTCTCTCACCATCAGATTTGAGTTGATTTAAGCCAATTTTATGCACAGATAGGCTAATCATGACTGCACCCACAGTTTATAGTGGGATCCAAACCGGGACTCACTCTCTGATGTCGAGGCTGTGGTTAATGGAAAACCTGGCAAATAAGAAGCCTATGTTCCTGTTTTCACTTTATTTATTTACACAAATATAGTGCTGAGGAAATGAACATGAAGTTAATGCATCAACGTTAAATATAAAACATTGTACAGCAATATTCGTGATGCATGACGTAAAACGGACCAACGTTCATTTGAGCATCGATACTGGAACATTTCCCCTGGACGCCTAGTATCCTTCCTCTTCTGCAACCGGAACAACAGCACACTTAAAGTGGTTGCATATAAACAAGGCGGTGCCGTAAGAAAAACAATTCCGAGTCATTCCATGCGAAATCAACACAGCCTTTGACCTCACCATCTCCGATTTTCATGAAATTTGGGGAATTGAAACTATGCATGGAACTTAGTAAGTATGCAAATTTTTAGTTTCGTGCGTCTTGTAATTGTTAAATTATTCAAGGTCAAAGTTAGCATAAATTGCCCTTTTTGAGCCCGCTTAGCTATACTAAATCTGCTGTAACTCCGCCCCTATTTTGCCTAGGAAGCTCAAATAAAGCTTATTGTACAGGGAATTGAACAAGCTTTCCAGCGATATATATATAGCCTACCTTTGGATAAAAATATAATTTTGTCACGTGACCTTGACCTTTGACATTGAATATCTCAAAACATGTCATCACCAAAAATCATGAAAAAAATATATTTGGTCCCTCATTCCATACTATAAAACATATCAAAAAATCATTCTGGGACTGCAATGGGATCAGAAGATACAAAATAATATGTGTAACTATGTGACTGATAAAAGCCCCATTACATGAACTATGAAGAGTCAAATGTCCCTTAACACTCCCTACAAGATGTG
Source organism: Lepisma saccharinum (assembly GCF_977018435.1). Taxonomy (NCBI): domain Eukaryota; kingdom Metazoa; phylum Arthropoda; class Insecta; order Zygentoma; family Lepismatidae; genus Lepisma; species Lepisma saccharinum. The sequence continues at coordinate 72,575,151 of NC_139242.1, read as the reverse complement.
AAGGAGTTATCCTGGGTATAATTGGTCATGAAAGAAATAGGTTAGGCACAGGGAGATCCCTAGCCGTGTGTGTCAAGCACAGGTCCGGCATATTGTTGACCGCCATATTGAATTCAACGCAAAAAATTTCAAAGGAAATGGGTTAATTTGTGATATATCAAATGAGGCTAGAATTTCACGAGAAATGAAGTGACGAAGGATTTTCCAACGTATCTTACGCCAGCAAAAAGTTATACACATATCTTTCACTTACGATATATGCACATTACAATGTTGTCAATGCTCCTGTGAGCAGACTCGTTGACGTCTTTCACACTCGCATAGAACATTTGGTAATGTAGCATGTGCAACAACATCGCAAGCTTCAACTATGCCTTTTCTCAGATGGTCAATATCAGGGACTTTTAGTGCATGCACCATTCTCTTCAAATGTTTCTGAAGGTAAAAGTCCTCCTAAGATGTTAGATCTGGGGAATGTGCAGGCCTTTTAATAGATCCCCGTGTGCCCATCAATCTACCTAGAAAATTACCATGAAGAAATTGCGAAAATGTCTACATAGTGTGGTCACACTCTATCCTGTTTCAAAACTCTCGAAAAGTGCCAAATCCCGTAAGCAAGGGTGAAAAAACCTGTTCACTTAACAAATCCAAGAAGCCCTCACCATTTAAGGTTCCGTTGTTGAATATGGACCAACCATTTCCGTTCACCATACATTATACCACATAATTAGCTTACCAGCAACAACCATTCGAATGAGCAAATCACAGGTATTGCATATTATTTTTATTAACTTCACCGTGAACATAAAAATTTGCCTCGTCACAGAAGAATTTTTCATTCCAAAGGAAGTGTCACGTAATTGTTTGAGATACTTTTCCCAATATTCTTCACTATTCAACTATTTGGTGAATGTAGCTGATTAAAATTATATGCAATGGTGCGTATACTTCTTTCTCTCCAAAGATGTCAGCGTGATCTCGATGAGTTCCTACAACGTTAGGAGCATTCCAATGCTTTGTTTTTAACACCTCAAAAAGGAGAAAATGGTTACAAGCATGCAGTAATAAATTTTTGCTGGTTAAATATATGTTGGATAAACCTTCGTCACTTCATTTCTCGTGAAATTCTAGCCTCATTTGATATATCACATCACCCCCTTTCCTTTGAAATTTTTGCGTTGAATTCAATATGGCGGTCAACAATATGCCGGATCTGCGCTTGACACACACGGCTAGGGATCTCCCTGTGCCTAACCTATTTCTTTCATGACCAATTATACCCAGGATAACTCCTTCACATTTTGTAGGGGGTGTTAAGGGACATTTGACTCTTTATAGTTCATGTAATGGGGCTTTTATCAGTCACATAGTTACACATATTATTTTGTATCTTCTGATCCCATTGCAGTCCCAGAATGATTTTTTGATATGTTTTATAGTATGGAATGAGGGACCAAATATATTTTTTTCACGATTTTTGGTGATGACATGTTTTGAGATATTCAAGGTCAAAAGTCAAGGTCACGTGACAAAATTATATTTTTATCCAAAGGTAGGCTATATATATATCGCTGGAAAGCTTGTTCAATTCCCTGTACAATAAGCTTTATTTGAGCTTCCTAGGCGAAATAGGGGCGGAGCTACAGCACATTTAGTATAGCTAAGCGGGCTCAAAAAAGGCAATTTCTGCAAACTTTGACCTTGAATAATTTAACAATTACAAGACGCACGAGACTAAAAATTTTCATAGTTACTAAGTTCTATGCATAGTTTCAACTCCCCAAATTTCATGAAAATCGGAGATGGTCAGGTTAAAAATTGCACATATCTGTGTTGATTTGGCATGGAATGACTCTTCCGCGAGTTCGTGCTCCCCCCATTTTTTTTCCAGTCAACTTGTGAATGCGGTTTCATTTCTTGCTCTCCGATTGGCTGTTGGAAAGTTACGGTGCTGTGATTGTGAGCATATCTTGTTTGCACTTTACGTTAGGTTAGGTTAGATTAGAAAGCAGCAAATTTACGCTAAAAAATAGGAAATAAGACATTCTCACAATCACAGCACCGTAACTTTCCAACAGCCAATCAGAGAGCAAGAAATGAAACCGCATTCAAAAGTTGACTGGAAAAAAAAATAGCTTCCCGCACACGACTCGATCTTGCTCAACTGGTCTGCACTGCACTTGGCCTTTTCGAGACACTGAGGCGATAAATTTCTTGAATTGAAGAGCTGTAAATTCCTTCCAGAGAATAGAAACGAGTAGGAGTTTTTGACCATTAACAAGACTGGTGCTACGTGTGGAAATGGTACGACACTGAAAACATTTCGAAAACTGCAAGTGGTTGATATTTCTCGCAACAGCTAACAAAACTGCAATTCGAACATACTGTATTAAACAACATAACGCTTAAACGAACCAATTTTAGAGATTTCTTATTAGACTAAAGACGTGTATTTCTTTATCCGTCTCTTTATAACTTCCAGTATCTGCAATTTCTTTTTAAAGAAAAGAAGGATAAAATTATGACCTAAATTCGGTGTTATTTTTCGAAAATAATACGATAATAAAATGTTAATCATGACATATCGCAAACCTACAACGGGTTGTTAATTGTTGTAATAGTTAACAAAACTGTATTACCAAAGAAGCACTGTTGCGTCCACTGAATTTAGTATTTGAATTAGCAAACGGTTAATTTATATTAGTTTTATATATTTATAACATTTTATGATTATTATTCATTACAGTGAGGTTACGTTGAAAGCCATATTTGTATTTACATTCCTGCATAGAGTCAGTGTCATGCTATTTAAACCTCACGCTAAAATGTAATTAATGAGTTTCAACAAATTACTCAAAACATTCCAAAAATAATTACATTCATTCTTTCATTCGTTTTCTGCCTAATTGGCAGGTTTTTCACTGCAATCTCCAGCTTTCCCTATTCTCTGCCTTACGCTTCGTAATAGCATACGACCTAGTTAATTTAATATCATCCATAAGCTGATATCTCTTTCTTCCACGGACTTTTCCTCCTTCAACCATTCCCTCCAAGGCATCCCTTAGCAGGCAGTTCCTTCTTAGACAGTGTCCTAACCAGTTTCTTTTCCTCTTCTTGATGGTCTCCAGTATAGATCTTTTTTCACCAACTCTTTTCAGTACGGCTTCGTTTCTTACCTCGTCCGTCCATTTTACACGCTCCATTTTTCGCCATGACCACATTTCAAAAGCTTCGAGTCGTTTTTCTTCATTTCTTCTCAACGTCCAGGTTTCTGCACCATATAGTGCTACACTCCACACAAAACATTTCACTAATCTCTTCCTTAGACCTATGTCCATGGGTCCACAAAAAACATTTCTTCTTCTATTGAAAGCTTCTTTTGCTATTGCGATTCTCATTTTCACTTCTTCTTTGCAGCTCATGTCACTGCTTATAGTGCATCCGAGGTACTTGAAGCTATCCACTTGCTGGATTATTTTACTGTTTGCTCTCACATTATTATTCCTTGGTTTCCGTCCTATAACCATTGCCTTTGTCTTGTTTACATTAATCTTCATCCCATACTGCTCACAGCTGCTGTTTAACTCTTCTAACATACTATTTATGGTTATTTCATCCTCAGCAAATAATGCCATGTCATCAGCAAATCTTAAGCAGTTTATTCTTCTTCCTCGCAATTTGACACCTCCTGTGCCCTGGAAACAATTTTTCACTATATCTTCTAAATAGATATTAAACAAAGTAGGCGATAGGCAGCATCCTTGTCGTACTCCTCTTCCAATTTCACATCCTTCTGTCATTTCGTCTCCTGTTCTCACTTTAACTCGTTGATTCATGTATTAAGTTTCTTAGAAGTTTTCTCTTTCCAATCTACACCAATTTTCTTCAGAATTTCTGAAAGCTTAATCTAATTCACTATCAAAGGCTTTCTCCAGGTCTACAAATACTACAAACACCTCCTTTCCTTTCTCTAAATATCTTTCCCCAATGGTCCTCAGTAAACCAATTGCATCCCTTGTACCTCTTCCTTTCCTGAAACCAAACTGTTCTTCCTCTAACTCGCCACTGACCTTCGAGTATAGGCGTCTGTTCAGATTTCTTAGAAGAATTTTTGCCGAGTGAGATATCAAGCTGATTGTCCTGTACTCAGAACATTTTCTGGCATTGCTTTCTTCTGCAGAGGTACCAAAATATTCTCCGTGAAATCTTGTGGCCAATCCCCTTTCTCATAGATTTCATTGCATAAGTGCAGTATTTCTCTTTTTCCATCTCCCAGGAATTTGATAAGTTCAACAGTGCCCGTTGCTTTCCCATTCCTCATTTCTTTGAGTGCTTGCTCAAATTCTTCATTCAGGATATAGTATCCTTTCTCATCAACAGGCACGTCATCTTCATTTTCTACATTCAGACTGTCTGGGCGATCCCCTTTCTGGTAGAGCTCTTCAACGTACTTTCCCCACACATTCGATATTCCTTTTTTGTCTGATTTCACATCCTCCCCCGTCTTCTATCATCCACATTGTTTTCCATTTCTTCTTTTGGGAGCCCACGCAGTTTACTTCACGATACATCAAGTCATACCTTCCCATTAAAGTATAAAAAGGAACTAATATTCATTTTAAAATGCTTTCCACACAAAATACAGCAGAGAGAAGATGGAATTAGTGGGACTTGAAAAGGATGTAGGTGAATGAGAGAATGCAAGAAACAAGTTAACAACAGATTAATATTGGATTGTGAGAGCACGCAGGATACATACACGCAGGATACGAGACTTATTAGAACATTTCTTTAAATAGTAGAAAGAAACATTAATGTTATAGCTACCAGCTCTTGTTAGATGTGAAGACTTCCAGTTCATTATATATCACGATCTATAATCATTATGAAGTTGAGTGATCGGTACCACGCTCCGACCCCCTTTACCCTTCGGGTATCCATTTTATTGAGGACCGTGTGACCTCCAAAGCCAGGGACAAGGTCTGAAAAATCCCCATCCTTTTATCACGCAGACTGGGAATCGAACCCGGGTCTATCCCGTGGCAGGACAAGATGACAAACACATCACTCTCAGACATGCAAGTATTTCTTTGATAAGCAAATTGAGGAATCCATTATTCCATTTTAAAGATAGCCTCTGTACATAAAACACAACATGACGTATTTGTCTGTACCAGTTTTTGTTTTGTTTTTGGGGTACTAGTCAGTAGGGCTCAGACTTTTATATATGAGTCATTCCATACCAAATCAACACAGATGTGTGCAATTTTTAACCTGACCATCTCCGATTTTCATGAAATTTGGGTAGTTGAAACTATGCATAGAACTTAGTAACTATGAAAATTTTTAGTCTCGTGCGTCTTGTAATTGTTAAATTATTCAAGGTCAAACTTTGCAGAAATTGCCTTTTTTGAGCCCGCTTAGCTATACTAAATCCGCTGTAACTCCGCCCCTATTTTGCCTAGGAAGCTCAAATAAAGCTTATTGTACAGGGAATTGAATAAGCTTTCCAGTGATATATAACAAGCCTACCTTTGGATAAAAATATAATTTTGTCACGTGACCTTGACTTTTGACCTTGAATATCTCAAAACATGTAACCAAAAATCGTGAAAAAAATTTATTTGGTCCCTCATACCATACTCTAAAACATACCAAAAAATCATTCTGGGACTGCAATGGGATCAGAAGATACAAAATAATATGTGTAACTATGTGACTGATAAAAGCCCCATTACATGAACTATGAAGAGTCAAATGTCCCTTAACACCCCCTACAAAATGTGAAGGAGTTATCCTGGGTATAATTGGTCATGAAAGAAATAGGTTAGGCACAGGGAGATCCCTAGCCGTGTGTGTCAAGCGCAGGTCCGGCATATTGTTGACCGCCATATTGAATTCAACGCAAAAATTTCAAAAGAAAGGGGGGTGATGTGATATATCAAATGAGGCTAGAATTTCACGACGCTTTATCCATATCAGAACATCCCTGTTTCTCCTCGGGATGGGCTTTAGAGTGGGAAGATCACAACCACGCCTGTATTCTGGCATCCATCATTCCTTTCTTTTCTGTACCGATGGAAGGTATGGATGGACGTGGTATAGTTAGTTATACTTCCGGCAGCGGCCCAAATCTCCTCCATTCCTCCTTGAATCTCCTTTATGAGATCGCGGTCACGCAAATACTTCCTTTTTAAGTCGATGCCCGTATCGAAGTTTTAAACTTTAGTCAGGTCAAAGGCTGTGTTGATTTCGCATGGAAGGACTCATATGGTCCTTAGCTCAGTCGTTAGGGCGTCTGACTATTTTGCGAGAGGTCCGGGTTATATCCCCGGGAGGGGGAGAACCGGGATTTTTTCAACCTGTTCAAGAGGCTCCGGCGCCCACACAACGTCGTATAAGTGGGTACCTGGAGGATACTCTGGGGGGGGGGGGGGTAAAGGCGGCCAGGGGCGTGGTGCTGATCACATCACCCCCAGCTCGGCCGAGATCAAGGAAGTGTGGGGCCCTAACCCCACACCCCCTATACGCCTTCATGGCGTGGCAAAGCACAGGGGAGCACTTTACTTTTTTTACTTTCCTTACCTTCTTAGTTGAGAGTTTCTCTCTTATTTGAGTCACACATTCTGACCAAGTAGGGCTCAAAAGGTAGGTAAAACAAAATAAAGTTTACAAAAGACCGTGAATTTCAGAGGCAATTTGAATGGGAAATCTTGTCTACTAACTTCATGGCGGCAGGCCAGGAAATGACCGTCACCTAATAAGAGACGCAACTTGCAGATTTGAGGCTATGTCGCCATTCCATCCTCGTCGATAGTTAGGCACAACTTCGCAATCAATGTACTTCTCCCGCTCTAAGGACTTCTAGCCGGCCACCGTGGCGGAGTGGTTAGCACATCGCTCTACCACGCAAGGGGTCCCGGGTTCGAATCCCGGCCTGGGCATGGATTTTTGTGGGTGTCTTAATTAATTTCATCATATCACTCATCCCCATCTTCGCAAATTAGACAAAAGTGGCACGACAAGCGAAGTCAAATAAAGCAAATCAATCTAAGGATTTCTACCTCATTGATGGAAACAGATTTCACAATTTCTCTTACGCAAATACATACGTCTTAATATCTGCTTATAACTTCATGAAAAATATTGCCAATTACTTTTCTACAGATTTGGCGCGCACACACACACACAACGAGACTAAGAACGTGGTTCTCTTCTTTCCTTCTAAGCGAGTTTTCTCCAAAGACTTGAAAGAACCCCATTGTGTTTTATCTTGAGTGGGTAATAACCAAATAGGCTATTGTGCGATCATCTCGACAGTACAACATCCCACTTCAAGCATCTTTATTAAAAAATCCGCTTACGACAGCCATCTGTCGTCTAGAGTACGAAGTAGGCTCTAGAGAGAGGCGGGATAATGCCTGAATCCACTCTCCTCAACCAAGACTAGCATTGCAGCGGCCAGCATTCTCTTGACTGCCAAAATTGAATTTTAAGTCTATAAGTTCAGTGTCAGCACAGTTGTGACGTACCTCTACGTCACCCATTGAGCTCGCACAATACCGAGCAAGGGTACTCCAACTACAAGGAGCTTTTACAGGGAGCAATAACAACAAAAGACAAATATTAACCTTGCTAAGAGAGTTATAGCTCATATACTTGACTACAGTTTTAATATTTATCCCTTCATTAAGCCGTTTAAAGGAGAAATAGAGAAAATGCATACGTAAACCTGTGAGTCGGTATGTAGACTTACTTCACTGACGACACCAGTTGACTCGTTGATCTGCAATTCGCCGTAACGTTTCCACGGATAGAGTAAGGTGGGGTAAGACTGCGCGGCGGGTAAGACTGCGCACCGGTTTTTCGAGGTGAAAATCACACACAGTTGGCACCACTGCGCCACCGTTACTTCGTCCAAGATGGTAGCTAGCTGTGGACAGTGGTGAAGATACGATTGAAATTCGTTGTGCTGAGAGAGGTAAGTGAAAAGATTGTAAGCGTGTTTGCTATTTATTTTGGTACTTCGTGTTTTGAGTACTACGTCACTGTGAATGTATACAATATTACGATTTTCATGGATAGAAGAAGCTATGTTAATGCCGAGCCCACCTGTGTATTAGTTTCCATTGCTTTGTGCAATGGCTGGGCAGCATCACGTGATTTATTCAGGAAAGCAGCACGGGGCAAGACTGCGCACGTGCACAATTTTACCCCACAAGTGTGTGGCTTGCAGGTGCAAATGTGTGGCTTGCAAGGCCCAGCCATTAGATCATTTTTTGGTCCACTGAAGTCGTTTCATTCATCTGAGTCTGATAAGTGGATGAGTAACCATCCGGGTCGCCCAATCACAGTTTTCCAAGTAGCATCCATTTTTACAAAGGAATATGGGAAGACAGCTACAGTTGGGAATGCCATGAAGGGCTTGAGAAGTGACTGAATTATGCCCATTCAATCAAGACATCTTCACTGAGGACGAGTTTCTTCCCTCTACTGTGACAAATGTATCAGCTCCAACTCCATTTGAGCAGCCTTCAACAAGTGGGGTTAACAATACTGGATCATACGGGCACATTTCCGTTAACCAGATATCACCACTTCCACGTGCAGAGCATATTCAGCACCGCCGACGAAAGGGAAGGCAGTCTCAGGTGTTAACTGGATCTCCATTCAAAGTCAACTTGGAAGCCTCCTTGGCTGAGAAGAGTAAGAAGAAAGTTCAGGGGAAACAGAAACGGAACATCATTGTTGAAGCAATGTAGCAAGCAGAAAACGCCAGAAGAAAGAGTACAATTGCCCAGGTTGTAATGAGAAGTACAGCAATCCTCCAGTAGAGGATTGGATCCAGTGTTCCACATGTGACGAATGGTGGCATGAAAATTGAACCTCGTATGAAACAGGAACCTTTATTTGTGATTTGTGTTAGCGATTCCTAACCCAAGTGAAGGACGGAATTCACTGTGCCTAATGTGAGAATGCCACGAGAAATGTATCCCATATGATAGAAGAACTTTTTTAGGTGATTTGTGTTTCTTTTTATACAAATGTGACTGTAGAAAGTGCGCATTCTTACCCCAACTTGATCGCAGTCTTACCCCGCGGTGCGGGTAAGACTGCGCATTTGCATGGTCACGGTTTTGTAATTGTTTCATGCAGAAATATTGTTCATTCAGCTTTCGGAAACTTACTGTGAGTCAGCAAAGGATAGTGCAATGTGTATTGCATTTTTCATGTGTGTCTGTAGTTTCATAGCTTGAATATAAAATTATGAACTCAAACTGCGCAGTCTTGCCCCACCTTACTCTATGTCTCATGGTACCAAACTTAAAACATCTTCTTGCTCATGCCCCGTATTTCATCTCCTGACATAAGCTATTACCTTCTCTATCTGAAAGCCTAATGGCTTGCTCCGGTCACGTGACTAAGCGTCATCAACTGGAGGCGAGATAGCCGCCATGTTTGATTTGCTTCTTCGGAATCAATGTTGGACCTTTTTAGTATTGTAATGCAAATTTGAGAACTGTAATCGAGTTTACATGACGTGTAAATATGCTTAAATGTACAAGAGGTCTGGTGTATAAGTGTTGTGTGCTCAATGGCAGAGATAATTATGATGAAAAAGGTAAGAGTAACGTTCACATTTCTTCAAGATGTTGCTGAAAATGGTAAATGTTTAGGGCAATTCCATGTGATTCCGTCCCTACGGAAATACACGGAATAGGCATCTAATATACTCTTAAATGTAGTCATGTTTTATCTCTTGTCAACAATTTTTTTTTTTTACAAATATCAAATAATTTACCCTGAATTACAAACGTTGGTTAACGTTAAGATACGTTGTTGCTTATGGTTGAAAAGTAATTTGTTTCAAGATTCAGTCAACGTTTAAAATATTACGTTCGTGTATACCAGCAGTTTGTTAGTGTAAATTTTATGCAAGCATCCGATAACATATTCATATTATTTACACAAATTTCAGTTTCAAAATATGCTTAATGAAAGAAAGCTATACAACTGGGCAAAGTTAATACATGTGTGTATATACATTCTTATTTTACCCCGCTTCATGCTTCCTTAGGCTAATCGGAGGCTAATGGAAGATGTTGTGCATTCAAATACAAGGGTGCGATGTGTAACAAGAATTCGTGGGTAAAATTATCCAAGAATATATTTCTTATGCTTCAAACACAAATGTAGGTTTGTTTGTATTTTGTTACCTAGCTATGTTAATATGAACTACAAATGTATTAACTTTTATAAAACTGTTTCATATGAACTGCTTTTTATTTTTTGTCTTTGTGAAGCTTCGATGTTCGTAACTTTGATTATTATATCAGTGATAATGTTTATTGTTTCATAATTTGTTAACATTCTTCACGATTTTATTAACAGGGTGTAAAAACAGTTGAAGGAAATATTCCGAATGTTTATTCCCCAAGTGAATGCTAAGATCGAAATATTAATCTGCTCTTTTTTTTCAATGAAAATGTTGAAACTCTAAAGTTATTGTCACAGATCTTACTAACGATATTGAAAAGATTCAATTTGTTTATTATCTTTCGTTCAATAAAGTCAATAGGGTCGAAATTACAATGTGACAAATTATTTAGTTTTAGTCTTTACTCACAGAAATCTAACATTGCCCTTGTACAAATTTCTTTCGCTTTTTCTGCAAGGATATAGAAATTTAGTTTTTGTATTGAGATTGTATAGCAACACAGAATATCTGCATTATGTGGTTGATTAATTTCGGGTAAAGTTAAAGAAAATTTAATTGATTAGATAACTTGGCAAGTTTACGGTCAACTTAACATGTGGGATTTTGATTTAATCCATTGATTTTTACATACAAAAGTTGTAACGAGATTTACTGTAGCTGACAAATATTCCGGATAATATTTTTCAAAGAAATACAATGTTTAAATTTTTCCGCCAGGAAGTTTCTAACGGTTTTCAACTCTTTCTTTGTGCTATGGTAGGAATTTCTGTGGTGGCCAGTGACTTCCTGGATGAAAATTTTGTTGTAAATATTAAATATTCTACTTCCTTCTTCTAACTATATTCGTCGGGAGGGTAAATGTCAAAATTTAACTTCATAAAAGAAATAAATATACCTCAATTTTCTATGATAAAAATACTACAAGGGGTTTACAGCGTTAAGACGATCGCCTCCAGATGATGACGTCTTGACTGAGCGCTGTGGCCTGAACCTCGAGATGGTCTTGCATAAGCGCGGATTGCTTTCGTGGTTATCCTCGGATTGTTAGGTTTAAAACTATTTGCACAAATTCACTACATTTAGATGGGCAGGTCATGTGACACGAATGGGAGAGGAAAGAAGAGTTTACAGGATTCTTGTGGGGAGACCTGATGGTAAGAGACCTGTAGGAAGGCCAAGACGAAGATGGGAGGGATAACGTTGAGAAAGACCTAAATGAATTCGGTAAGGATGGAAAAGATTGGATTGATCTTGCCAAGGATACAGACAGATGAAGGCTTGTTTTACTGCAGCCATGAACCTTCGGGTTTAAGAAGGCTAGAGAGTTAGTTAGTCTACCAGAGAAAGCATTGAGCTTGACCTCAAAAGACGAAATACGGCGCTTTATCAAGAAGGTGTTTGAGTTTGGTGCGACAGGCGAGACCCGATGTTGACAGTTTGAATATTTTATAATGAACGTTGTTACCCAAGTACATACAGGTTAGTCCATTCACTTGGCCTAGTGAGTTAGAAGTGTGACGTCATCGATAGGAGATTATGACGCATTTCGAAGAAAGAAGTCAAACTGTTCCCTTTCAAAATAAAGTTGCCTGTGACAATCAATAATTCACGAACTAATGAACGTTGAATTAATTTAACAGCAGAAATTACTGGGAGTCGAGAACATATAAAAATAGTGAATAGTGTGAGACTAGATAAGTTTTTGTAAGTGCTCCTGTATATGTAATGGTGCAATTAAACACATATACTGGGTGAGTCTTTTAAAAGAGGCCCCGTGGAAAATGTGCTCCTTGCTTGTAGGCAACCCTGTTACACCGAAGAGAAGAGCGGGGCAGAGAACAGTCCAGGATATGTCATGTCATGTTGTCGAATATGCTTGGCACCGATATCCTGGACTGTTGTCTAACCCGCTCTTCTCTTCGGTGTAACAGGGTTGCCTACATACAAGGAGCACATTTTCCACGGGGCCTCTTTTAAAAGACTCACCCAGTATAATGTAGTTATCAGTCGCTTTTATGTCATTTTTTTGGAAATGGGAGGATGATGAGCATGAATGGTGTACCATGTACACTATGGTGATAGTTTCGTGTTGGTTCTTCCCAAACTATCCTAGATTTCTTTGAGGACCAGAAAGACGAAGCTGAACTATTGCTTGATGAAGTTTCGATGGTCCCGTTGGTAGGGTGTCTGGCTGCCACGTGGGAGATCGGAGTTCGAGCTAGGCATTTTTTTAAAGACAAATGTACCTGAATAAACTGGCTCTGGGGCTCACTAAACTTCTAGAGTACGTGGCCATGGTGAAAAAGCAGTCTGAGGTTGATGCTCATCACATCTCCAATGTGGATGAAAATTTTGTTCCAAGACCACTTAATGCTCAAGTAGGCTGAGCGGGATTGGACCTACAGTATAAAGTGGGATGTAATGTGCCTCCACTGAGGATCGGACCCGGGATGTCTTGATTCAAGGCAACCTAGTTACCACTACGCCATCACTCAGGCCCTCCCACTATGGAGCACTACATTTATTTTACGTCACCTTTCTTCTGTTTTGGCTAACCGCGACGATGAGGATGAAAGGTGATGAAATGGACGCCACAACGCAACCCTCTTCCTCAGAGAGGATTATCCTTGATGTCGGTCCATGCGCCAATGCCTTGTTAACCTGCTAAAATGCAGCCTAGTGTGTGCCCTCAGCGAAGTCCATTATCCACATTCTCTGTGTACTATCATGGGATGCTTTTCCATTTTCATCTCAGCCTGCGTAATGAAGTGAAATGAAACCCTTCATTCCAACACGAACAGTATTAAAAAAAACCTGCGAAGGACAGGATAATCACTTAGTTTATGAGCACTTTACAAAACGCTGATTTCCACAACATCATAACGTCGAGGGAATTATCTGAAACAAGCAGGATGAATACAAAGGAGTGCTCAAAGAGGATCACTCGAACGTAAAGCAATTCATAAACAAGCTAACTGCGTCTATCGAACGCAACAAAATCTTTCAATTCAGTTCCATAGAGCCGTGCAAGCGAAACCTTGTTCATTTGCACTACTTTAAATTTTCGAATTCACGGAGAGATACTTCAGGAAGTTGCACTCGAAGCTATTGAGTTCAGAGTTCAGTTTTCTTTGTAATTCACTTTGCACTGAATTTTTTTTCCGGACCATTTTACTGAGTTTTTAGAGTGGTATAATGTAGAAGGATAATGAACAAAAGTATGGATTGGTGTCATATGACATCATGCTTATTCGCCCTGACATCTTACGAGTATCTTTAAAAATATTTTAGTTGATTTTCAAAAACTGTTAAAATTGGGGAAGTAGTCAAATTCGAGGTACGAGGACGGTAGATTTCTGCAGTACTTTTTAATACATTCCTCACAAAAAGTTTGGAATATTGCTTTGTTAGCCAATAGGTGATGGGCAGGGTGGCATATGTCTGTGAAAAGACGAGAAAGTCCAGCAGAGAGATACCATGTGTTGTTGCATTCCAAGACCGTGTCTATCACCTATTGTCTAATATAACAATACTCCAAACTTTTTTGTGATCAGTGTACACATACCCACACACAAAATGCGTTCCACTTAAGAGGGGTCGAGAAATAAATGCTCACCGTTTAAAAACAGAGGAAGATATTGTTCTTGATTATCATTTTACAAGATGCAGAAACTCTCCGAGTTCATACACCAACTAGCTGATTAGCCGACGTTGCCCGGGTATTTATTTATCCCAATCTAGTATTAGACAGGAAAATAATGAATTCTAACTATGGTGTAAAATGTAACTAATTTTAAATGTGATCGTGAATGTCACTAATTAGCTTAGCGACTACGAAAACTATGGATTCGACACTAATCTAGGTAATTTGTGGTATTTTATTTTTCACCCCCTCTCACCTCCCATGCCGAAAGGTGATGAACTTCGAGTTGAACCGCATTGGGAGTGCCACGAAAACTATGGATTACATTCGCAACAGCCTGAATGTTAGGCAACCCGAGAAACACTATCGTTGTGCGGATCGCATAGTGTCACGGATGTCTGTCTCTGCGGAATTTAATATCGTTGGTTCGATTATTTTTACATGTCACCCCCACCTACCCCACCCCTAGGGTGTCTTACCTTCACAGTATTTATTTCCAGGTTGCAAGTGATGCGTGTACAAGTTTGGTTGAAATTGTTCCAGCCATTCGAGAGTTATTGCTGAACAAACAAATATATACACACCACACACACATCCATTTTTATATAGAGAGAGATAATAATATATATATAGAGATAGTGAATGCACGTTCTTGCGCAGTTGCCCTAGTCACTCCACAGTTGCTATAGAACACTTGGCTGGAGCTAGAATACCGTTTAGATGTCTGTAGGGCAACTCAAGGCAGTCATATCGAGTTCCATTGACTATTTTCCTAAACTCAGAGTTTCTACATCAAGGTATGTAAAAATATGTGTTAGTAAACCATAATTTACACTTTAAATTATCAATTATTTCTCGATCCTTCTAAGTGGTCTGTCTGTGTGCGAGAGGAGTAGCTCAATAATGAGTGAAAGTTAGGGTGTTAACCCGTGCGGCCTACCCCTAGTCGGAAAGATACGGAAGACTGAGCGCTGCTGTCTCCACTTACTGGTGGTTGGCAAGCTCGTATTTGGCGACGTTCTTATGCCGTTCAGGAGTGTCTCGGGTTCGATACCTGGGAGATTGGCCTGACGAACACTGAGCACTCCAACTGATCCTGACACTTCGAGCGTCCACGCTCGGTCTTACACACACTGGGCTGACCTTCAAAACTTGTGGACTTTTTACTGTAACGAATAAGTGTCGCCTTTTATGTTAAGCTTCCGGGTTTTTCTCTCGCCAGTACCGGATTTCTCACCTCTATCAGGGAGACGAACCCGGTAGTGGCGAAGGAATGTCCTTTTTTGACAGCGGTATGCTCAATGTTTGCACGATTTAGTCAGCGTAACTCTTAGATATTTTATATATAGAGGGGGGTACACGAAACTGATCTGCGTAACACGACATACAGGTCACAACACAAACAAACAAACACTGAACTACAATGCGAAATTACTACCATGCAGACAGAGGGAGTAAAAGAACAGTGTAGAATTTGATATATTAATGATTACTGATGGGGAAACAAATCCGATATATCAATTCGTCCATGACCCCGAGTAAACTAAAAAGATATCAATTATAACAATTCTTTATCGCTAGTAGTTATGACAACCTCTCTGCATCCCGGTAATGGAGCATTTCATTTTCACGGGTGGAACCCGCGGACTACTTTTCTTTTAAATATTAAAGTAACTATTCTACTGATACTTAAGCAACATTTTTCTTACAGTTTCTGCACAATGAAATATGACACTTAACACTTGATTAAACATAACTAACCTTACAATAATTTCCCAGATTTGTACCTACAACAATTTTGTGTCACGGGGGGGGGGGGGGGGGGCAGACGAAACACTGCCTGTTCACTAAATAAGAAATATATTTTAATTTCTGTTAATATTCAAATGATGAAAAATAAATTATTTAAGACATAGAGAGAAGGTAATTAATTGCCCTTGAATATTCTAGTGGAATTGAGGGGGAAACGTAAAGGAAAACTTAATTGTTTATTGGTGTCACGGGTGTGGGACAATAGAAATAAAAAAGTTAAAATAGACGAATAACATGTATGTAAAATACTTTCTACCTTCGAACTTAACTATGTATATGCAAATGAGAATTTTAAGATTGTTCACTCCCTAGATAGGATATAGTTAGAGCATTGCATTTAATTTTAAAAATTGGAATGCCGCTAGTGTAACTGATACAGAGGATCTTAAATTGAAAGAGTATGAACTTTTGATTCTTTCTCCTCTTGGTTACCCGCCTTCATCTGGCATTACGGGTTTGGAGCTGGGTCATCTCTCTTTGAGCATTTCTTGTGGGTTCATAAATCTTTCGATGCACAGAAAAGATTTATTGCGGGGACTTAGACACGCCTTAGAAACCTAGACACTGCGGCTGATGGTACTTACTTTCGACGACCAGCTTGTTCCCGGTGCAGGTGATCTTCATCTCCATCCTCCCCCGTCTCTCGGTGTGGTCGCACCCACAGAGATTGGGGACACTCTCCTCGCATCGTTTGTGAACGTTCATGTCACATGCTGAAACAAGAAACATCACTATTAAGCATGTTTTCAAAAATACTACAAACAAACAGTATTTCTGTATAATTTCAATTAATCTGAATGCTAAAAATGTACATAAGAAAATTCACTCTAAAACAGTCCTAAATATGTGATGTTATAAATATAAACTGGCAACATGATTTAGATCAAGTCTGCACAAGATCATTCCAAACTAAATTGCTTCGTAGATTCAATTACATCAGCAAGTCTATATGGAAGACTATATTCATAATTTAGGTCTTTTTAAATAGTTTTTAAGTCCACTTTATGCACAGACAGGCTAATCCGATCCACTAAGTGTGTCCCTCGCAATCCCTTGATTACAAGGCGACGACGATTTAAGTTCTTGAGTGGACTAAGTGGAGAAATCTGATTGTCCGTAGTCCGATTTTATTCTAAGCCAGGGGTTCCTAAACTTTGTTTCACGGCGCCCACTGTTTCAAGACTTTTCCGCGGCGCTCAAGTCAGAATGTAGACCTATCTAACACTTGCAACACTGTTAGTGTGGTTAGGTTGCTAGCCTTAAGTTAAAAATAAACACATATTTCAAATTCAGAAATATTTTATGTGTGAAAAGTACTAAATAAGCACACATTTGGAAGAATCATATCTAAAACCACGTGTGGACCAAGAAGTGCCATTTCAGTGAAAATATTGGAACGTTTCGCGGCGCACACTTTGGGAACCACTGCTCTAAGCTATAAAAAGAACAAATTGTCCAAAAGCAGGAATATTTGACTGACCCATTGCAAGATCAGGAAAATGGAAACTGCTGTTGAAAAGATAATCAAAAAACAAATACTTTATCTTTTTGTGACGAACCAGTCACTCGACTTAATCTTGTTTTAAGCTATGAAAGTCCCAACACAGAAATAAATGCTACGTGCGTACCTTGCTCTCCGGTACTGCCATATTTCGCAAATAATTCATACAGATTGTGTGAATAGTATTTAGTATTTATTTACAAAATTTACTTGTGCGAGCTGTACGCACTACTTAAACTTTACTTTCCACACACTTTCTCTTCCCTCAAAGTCATGTATTAATATTGTTCCCACCTTACAAAAAAAATAAACATCATAAGTATAGTTTAACAATCCAAATATTGCACATGCAAATCAAGATGTGTGTCAGGCTCATTTGGCCTCCAATCTCTATATGTGTACTCTGTTTCAATCCTTCACTTCCCACACAAACTCTCCCCTTTGCACTATCGGGCTGTCTTTCACGATTGTCTCTCCTCATCTTTATGTGATAAGTACCACTTTGTTACACTATAAAGATGGCTCAGTTGGAGCATGATCACTCATTTCGCTGCCTTCTCTAATAGCTTTCCCCCGCCGTTCTCTTACTTCTCCCAGGTATTTCCCCACTTGATGCCCAGCTTCCTTTATCTTTATTCTGACGTCTACCTTATCTTTATTCTGACGTCTACCACTTCCATCACCTACCTCCCTGTTACGTTTCTCATCCATTTGCCCCTTAGGTCACGTGTAGAAGGGCAGTTCAGGAGGATATGCTCGTCAGTCTCCTCTCCATCGCACATAGAACATATTGTTTCCCCTGCTTCGTTTCTCTTCCTTAATTGTTTCCATCCACCTAGTCTGAACCATGCCAGCGCGCCTCTTTCCTTTTTCCCACACAATGACATATTTCGCTTTCCCCCCATTCTCTTACTCTTAGCAGTTTCTTCGTCTGGCAGTCTGCTATTATTTCTTGTCTGCATGTCCAGTAACCTGTCTCTGATTTAGTTTTCTGTTGAAATGCTCCCACTTTCTCCGTCTTCCCATACCTAATCCATTCGGCTATTATATAGAAGATTTTTCACTTCCCAACCCCAATTGTGAACGTTTTCCTCCCTTGTCTGTATTTCCAAACATTGTCCCCTCAGCGTAATTTGGCCCTCTAGTGATAATCGCATGCAATGTTTAACAACCCTCATCCGTGCTTGTACCATGTCTCTGTTCAAGCCCAATTCCTCGAGGATCCCACAGTTGGTCGTACCTCTGCTTACGCCCATTACCCTCTTATAGAATTCTGTTTGTGTCCCGGTTATTGTCCCCCTTAACCCCCACAGTTCTACTCCATAGTTTAATGTTCCTAATATTATTGATGAATAGGATTTGAATGACCGGGAAAGGCATTTGAGGTACCTTATTTATTGTCCTCATGACTTGTTCTATTGCAAATGTTGTTTTAGTTTTTCTTGCTCTTATGTGGTGTGTCCAGCTTCCTGTCATGCAGTGTTGCACCCAGGTATGTGAAGTTTTCAACACGCTCGATCAAATTCCAAGTAATCCACTAGACAGAAAAAAGAAAAACACGAACGAAACATATCATTACATATTGTACTCGTACATTCTGCTTCGGGAACCCGTGGAGCAAGCAAAAGAAAACAAGTATTGACTCGAAAGGGCTCGACCAATGAACGCGTGAGAGGGGAAGTGAGTGCATAGAGGAGAAAATGCGGCTGCAGTACCAGCCGTTTACAACAGCGCGCACTGCTTTGCCCGCCTACTCGCTTTCTCCCCTTCTCTACTGCTATGAGCGGCTTCCTTAGAGAGTAGCTACACATTTTCTTTTTACATATTTCAGTGACTTATTTGACATATTTTGTACAACGTTTCTCATTTTTAGCTACATCAAAATCCGAACCTTAGTAATCAAGTTCTCTTCAGAGAGGAACCTATACCTTGCTTCTGCGAAGACCGAGACAAATCAAGAGTCACAATTGTAAAAAGCTTAGCGCTACTTAGTGCAACGTCAACACTATACTGTACTACCTACGCAACATCTTTCTTCTTTCAGTATTGAGGATGAGGTCATTAAGGATCTACCCACACCTTCCTTGCAAACCAGGAAGAAAGCACCAATTCGACCAGAGGGGAGGAGGGCAGAAGAAAAACACCCCTTTCAGTTGTCAGCCTGAAAAGAAGTCTTTACTTCCAAGCGTGAAAGATAATTTCAGCAGAGACCCTCTGCTCCAATAGAAAGCTTAGGAAATATCTCTGCGTCAAATCAGCCGGACGTAACGTGAAAAGATAGTTTCTCCCAAGGTTCGTTAGGAACAAGCTATATATAAAAAAACGGGTGACAAACATGCCTTGTTAAATCAGCTATGAAGTTCTTTCGGATGATGTTCTTTGTCGCAGAGAAGAGGAAAGAAAATCCGATTTATTTGAAGGCACGTATTGCCAGTAATTTGTTCCCATGGCTTTTCTTTTGAACGTTGGTATGTTTTGACAAGGAATGCCACGGCTGTTAGACGACAAAGCTCTTCTGCGAGGCATTCGAGAGCCTTCAATGCCGACAGTGATCCAATTAACTTTAAAGTATTTAATTTTCTTCCTCCATTGTGAATTCGCTTTATAATTTGCCTTACCAGCTTAAAATATCCTCATTATATAATATACAAATAAAACAGATCCAATTTTAAAGTGATATATTTATAGTTTCAAAAATAATTTGTAGTTTTTATCTCATATATTTATAATCAAAATTGATATAAATGAATTCAAATTTGAACCTTGCTTTGTATTGATTATTGCCGTTTCTCATTTAAATAGTGGTATTTGTATAATTTGTATAATTTCCTTATTATTCTCAAGCTTTTACAGTTTCTTATTTTCCTTCTTTATTTATTTTTTTGTTTCTTCTGTTCTTTAGTTTCCTCCTCTGTCCAAACTTTGTAATATATATACAGGGTGGCTCAAAAAGTCACTTAACACCCTCGGTACAAGGCCACTGCAGCGCGCAACATGGAAATGGTGATGATCAATCCTTATCAGGCCAAGGGGGAACCACATTGACGCCACCCGCGTGGTCGGCGGCCATCTTGATGTCGCCATCTTGAATTCCACTTCAGAATTTTAAATAGGAAGGGGGTGATATATCAAATCAGGCTAGAATTTCACGAGAAATGCAATGGTGAATGTTTTTTTATGTATCTTTAACCAGTAAAAAGTTATGGCTGAATTCTTGTACCAATTTGCTCCTTTTCGAGGTGTTAGAAAAATGCCTTAAAATTTGTTTAGCGCATCGGTAATGTATCGAGATGAAAGTGAAGTCTAGGCAGAGAAGTTCGCATGCCATTGCACACGATTTTTAATCGGATACATCCATGAAGAGCTGCGCATTATGAATGGTTGTCGCGAACAATTTACAGTGTGACGCTTCCACTCAATTAAAAGTTTTTCACAGTGACAAGGCTAATGTTTATGTTCATAAGCAAGTTCATAAACAGAATATGCGACCCTTGTCATCTGATAACTAACTTTAGACAGAAACTGCTTCACAACGTTCCCATAGTGTTCTGACGTTCCTCCCTATTGAAAAAACTCTGTAAAAAAGTACCTTCTTCCATAAGCAAGGATGAAAAAACCTGTTTATTTAACAAATCCAAGTAGCACTAAGCATTTAAGGTTCCGTTGATGAAACATTGACTAACCAATTGTGTTCCACACAGCACGCCACACCATTAACTTACCAGCACTAACCATTCAGCTTTGATCTGTCGAAAATGGGTTATCAGATAAAAAGCATAGAATATTCTGTTTATGAAGTTCCTTATGAACACAAACATTAGCCTTGTCACTGTGAAGGATTTTTCATTTCATGGGAGCGTCACACTGTAATTGTTCGCGACAACCATTCATAATGCACAGCTCTTCATGGATGTATCCGATTAAAATCTTGTGCAATGGCATGCGAACTTCTGTCTCTCTAGACGTCACTTTGATCTCGATGCGTTACCAATGCGCTAAACAAATTTTAAGGCATTTTGGTACAATAATTCAGTCACGACTTTTTACTGGTTAAAGATACATAAAAAAACCTTCACCACTGCATTTCTCGTGAAATTCTAGCCTGATTTGATATATCATATCACCCCCTTCCCATTTAAAATTCTAAAGTTGAATTCAAGATGGCGGACATCAAGATGGCCGCCGACCGTGCGGGTGGCGTCAATATGGTTCCCCTTTGGCCTGATAACGATTGGTCATCACCATTTCCATGTTGCGCGCTGCAGTGGCCTTGTACCGAGGGTGTTAAGTGACTTTTTGAGCGACCCTGTATGTAATTTTTTGTATTTGTGTAACTTTTGTATTTGTATAACTTTCTGCATTCGTATCTATCTAAGATTTTGTGTAAAACTACTATGTATTTGTATTTATGTCAATTATATTTGTATATAGCAAACTGTAATGCCTATTGTAATTGGAGCATTCGCTCTGTCATAGGCGACTGGTCAATAAATAAATAAATAATCACTTCAGTAAAAACACCTTGAACACAAAGGCTGTTTCAATTCTTCGCCTTTGTAGGTTCACTGTCGTCTCTTTTCTACAAAGTGTTGAGCGATTCAACTGTTAAAGATTGTCTCACTAGTCTATTAATTGCAAATAATCCATGTAGTGGCCGAGTGTTTACAGCAGTCAAACTCACGATCTCGCTGCCTAAGGTTCAAGATGGCTTTGTTCTGAGTGTCCCTCATCTATACTCTGGCCCCAGGAGGTGTCTCACTTATCGCACACCGTATTCAGCAGCTTCGTCTACTGACGTCACGATATATGTTCTCGTTGCTGGGTTAGGAATGTTAGGTTTCGGGCTCTTAGCCACATTTCTGGTGAAGCCTAGAAAACATTGCAGTATATTTGCCGTATTTATGATGAGTCTTAAACCTAAACTAACAAAGAAAGTAATCCGCGCTGACAACGGATTGTAAACAGAGAACTGCCTGCAGCCACGACTGAATAGCAACTGACGTGAAGGTCGAAGTACACCAGATTGTAAACAGAGGACTTTGGAAGCAGCACACATGATATCAGGTGACTGAAGACGTCGCCATCTGTCAATGTGGGTTGCCTACCTTGAAGCGGGAGATGTGAAATTATGTGATCTTGGCATCTGTGTAGTACCAAAACTGTACGTTTCCGGACATGGGTTCCTTATCAAAAACTTGATCTACTAAGTCCACTCTACAACCCCTAAAAATGTGTAATAGGTATTCTGAATCTATATATCTATAATATATATAACTACCCCAGAAATTTTAACAGCGCTCATAAAGCATAGTGAACGCTACCGCCCTACTCATATATCACCCTTGGATTGTAGCGGTCGAGCATTTATTAGAAATTTCTCCAAGCTTCTGCCCCGTGACGTCATATCCTGTTAGGCATTAATCTCTCAGGTTTAGAATCTTTCATCAAATCCCGACCGTTGTCCCGTTGCCGTGGAAACCAATGTCAGGACCACATAAAGAACAGTCCGGCTTCCAGTTAGAGCCCTCTGAGTGGGGGATGAAGATGTTCAGTTCGCTTCGCAAACGATCCGGTCGTGATGTTCGTTTTGGAGGGGGTTGGGGGCTCTTTAGAATGCCCCCTCTTCGTGCGTCACAAAGCTTCCATAGCGAAAGAAAATAAGGGGTAAACAAGAACTTACCCTCATGACCCGTCATAAGTTTTATCAAACTTCGAGAGCGGTTATCACAGCGTGCTACGATGCTAGAGGTCCTGGGTTCGAATCCCGTCCTGGGCATGGGTGTATTTTGTGACTATCCCTTATTCAATTTCATCATATCACTCATCCTCATCGTCGTGATTAGCCAAAACTGGCAGAAAAGCGACGTTATATAACAAGAATCAAATATCACAATCAAAAATCCTTGTATATAGCAAAATTCCAATCAACATCCTTGGAAATAGGCAACTGTACATCACTTCAAATGTACTGGTTGCATATACTGTAAGGATATGAACTTGCGCGCGCGAGAGAGAGAGCAAGCACTGCTCCGTACATACGAGGGCTACTTTTTTTTCAACCTCCGATGGCGCCGCCAGGTGGCCCGTGAAGCGCTAGGAAGCGGGGCGTCACGCAGCGTGATTGGCGTACCCCCTGCCACTGCCACTACCACCACCATTGCCAAGGCCAACGCTTCAGTTGAAGCTGAACGACGGGCGCGTAGAGATGTCTGCTACAATCGACTCTCCCGCCAAGTGCGAGGTGTGCTACTGGTTGACTTTATGGAGCCGGCGACCACAATCAATGCGGTTGCATACTGCGAGACATTGCGCAGACTACACAGAGCCATCCAGAAAAAACAGAGGAATGCTGTCTGCAAGCATTGTCTTGCTTCATGACAATTCCCGACAACATATTGTTGCGTCAACCCAAGACCTTCAATGATTCCACTGGGAAGTGGTTGGGAGGACGGCGCTTCCACACCAATGAGGAGCAGCTTCGGGACACAGTGGAGACCTGGCTCGACAGACAGGCGGCACCTTTTCTTTGCAGAGGGTATTTGAAAGCTGGTGCATCGGTACGATAAATGTCTGAATACTGTTGGGGCTTACTTGAAAAGAAGATGAATCGTGTACGTAACATTTGTCAATAAACCCATTTTGCTATTCACTGTGGTTTTGATTTCATGCCCTATCGGAGGTTGAAAATAAATAGCCCTCGTATTATCCCCGTGTAATTCGCTGCACTTTTTGACTATTTCTGCACTCGTGCTTCTAGTTGGTTGCACGGTGCATCACCAACTCGTCTACTTGGTTGATTTGGTGTCAAGTAGTGAATTTGGTGTGTGCACCGTTTGCTAAACTGTGCAGAACGTAAAAAGGCTGAAGCTACGATTTCGGTATAGTGATATGATCCTTACTTGGCATACGATCAAACTGTTGGCACACACTGTATGCGCCAGCATAACGAGAACTCATCTTGCATATCTCTAGCTGCTAAAGCTCTCCAAAAAGAACGGCCGGTCTTAAGAAACACTTTAGATAGTATTGCATGTCATGAGGGAATGGTGGAGAAAAACAAGTTTAAAAATCAATCGCATAAAAACGTGTAAAATCATCTTAAATTCATGAAAAATAGCTGATCAAAGGAATACTATGGCAACTCTGATTACAATTCTAACCGGACTCCATGGCGGAGTGGTAGCAAAACACTTCATCCTCATCGTCGCGATTAACCCAACAGGTAGTAAAACGACATAAAATAAATGTATATAAATGCCACTACGACTCTGCATGCACCAGGGCCAATATGGCTGATTTAGCGACGCTTTTCTCCCAATTTTGGCTAATCGCGACGATGAGGATAAGTAGTAAGACAAAACTGACGTAGGGACACTAACAAAGAACACCTACGCCTAGGCGGTGATTCGAACCCTGGACGCCTGGCTTTGTAGCACGTTCTTCTAACCACTACACCACGGAGATCTGCTCTACGATCAACATGAAAAAAGACAATTATATAAAAGAGTTTGTTCTCGCTAATCAATCCAATGTACAGTGGGATCAATGAGTATTGCCGTGCAAATTGTCCATGACTATTTTCAATAATTTTTCTCTTACATCCTATGCGTTTTTAAGCCATGGATTTTTATGTATGCTGGTGCAGAAGTTATCAACTGCTTGTTTTGAGTTTTCTTTTAATTCTTGAAGCTCTTATTGGGTCAAATAAAGTGCACGAACATGGTGATTGACAATTTGCACGGTAATACTTATGGATCCCACTGTACAGCCCTACACACCTAAATGCTTGGAGGTCTTTCCCTTGTGACGTAAGCACCCACTAAAAAGAGCTTCTCCGAAATTCAGCTTCTAATTGGAAAAAGTCCTCAAGAGATGGCGCTGTGTGTTAATATATTTCACCGGACGAAACTGCGAGCGGGTCGCTAATGTAATATGCAGTTTTAGCTACGGAAATTTGTGAATAAAAAGTTGTCACAAGTTTAGTCCTTAAATACTTTAGTTTTTCTATAAATAATAACATTTCAACTAAATATTACGGACAAAAACTTAGTTCAACTTTTAAATATCTTATTCCTTTCAGAAAAGTTGAATATTTAGTTCAAATGTTATTATTTATAGAAAAACTAAAGTATTTAAGGACTAAACTTGAACTTGTGGCAACGAAAACTTTCTATTCCTTCCAGAAATAGTATTTGTGTCACCAGTAGTGAAGAGATCGGTTAGTTCATCGAACTCTCCAGCCTAACTATTCCCTATTTTGGGGGGAGCAGGAAAGGGTTTTTTATAAGTAAATAGTATTTGCGGTAAATGTTACGGGCCAAAAGTTGACAGCACGTACAAAATGAAAAATTAGTGTGTGTGGGAACGGGTACATTAACAATCAACCAATCAGGAATAAGATACGATAATTTCAGGCTTCCCACTGCTTCGCAAGCAATTTTTTGGCCTGCAGAATCACTTGGAACTTTGGGAAATGAAGGGCAGGACCCTGGAAGGCAAAGTCAGGAGTTTGTTAACTCGAACAAAGATGATGGGAGCAACTTTCCTTCTTGACGTCACAGGCTCTCTCTCTCTCTGTGTGAGAACTTTGGGAGTTTTGTAAAAAGCCTCTTCGTGGACCTCATAAGAAGCGTAATGAAGTTTCACTTCGAACCGAAAACTTGTCCGCAACTGCTGAGAAGGTGGAAAGATACACGAGGCCAAAATTGGAAGTCTGCAGGAAAAATGAAAGTTTCAAAAAATGAAGGATTGTCATTGTGTCAAATTTCTACACGATTCTCTCATTCACAATGGAGTAGATAAAGTACTCGGCAATACTTGAAAAGTCTAGAAGTGTCGAAATAGTCGTCATGGCAATAAAACGTTCTTCGTGACGCTAAGCATTTCTTACATCAACTTAAGAGGCATCGGACAAACTTTCACTTATGCAAATACTTATGTTGGAGTCGATACTCTTTCCTCGCTCTTGTACCTATTTAGCTTAGTCACGGTGTTGAGGACGAAAATTGATAGATGAATGAACAAACGGAAGGAAATTGATAGATGAATGAACGAACGGATGGATGGAAATTGATAGATGTATGAACGAACGGATGGATGGAAATTGATAGATGAATGAACGAACGGATGGATGGAAATGGATAGATGAATGAACGAACGGATGGATGGAAATTGATAGATGTATGAACGAACGGATGGATGGAAATTGATAGATGAATGAACGAACGGATGGATGGAAATTGATAGATGAATGAACGAACGGATGGATGGAAATTGATAGATGAATGAACGAACGGATGGATGGAAATTGATAGATGAATGAACGAACGGATGGATGGAAATTGATAGATGAATGAACGAACGGATGGATGGAAATTGATAGATGAATGAACGAACGGATGGAAAGTGATAGATGAATGAACGAACGGATGGAAAGTGATAGATGAATGAACGAACTGATGGAAAGTGATAGATGAATGAACAAACGGATGGAAATTGATAGATGAATGAACAAACTGATGGAAATTGATAATGAATGAACGAACTGATGATGACTGCTAGATGAATGAACAAACGGATGAAAAGTTTTCGTGTTAGAAACAAAATTTTTTTTGTATGAATATGTAATTACAGTTTCAAAAATACCGATGCATTTTTTTAATTAACTTCTGGGGAAATGTTGCAATTAAACTTCAGAACGATATGAGATTTCACTAATATTCTCTAGTGAAAATTGTTATTGATAGTTAATTTTATTCGTAGGCGTCTGTTTCTTCTAATAGCAAGGTATTTGTTTCAAGAAGTTTATCGATCTAATTGCTAAACTCAATACTCGCAATAAAACTCGTTGCATAATCTAACTTCAGGGTCCCCTTGATTACATGGCGATTGATTTGTTTTAATTTTTTGCTTCGCTTTTGTCACTTACGGCTAATCGCGAAATGCGATATGATAAAATTGACAAAGAATACTCAATGCCAGACAGGGGATTACAAGGAGAATATGTTATCACTAAGCAATAGGGGACGCCACTAATATTAAAACAGAAAGAATTATTCTGAAAGTCAAGGATTTCCGATAACACTGGCAACAAACTTCAAGTATACGAGTATCTAAACATTCTAGTCGTTAAAAAAGTAAGAAACCATAGGAAAAAATTAAAATTGTATGGGGCTTTGAAATATAAAATGAAAATTATTTTTCGGTTAATTAGCAAAAAGTTTCTCGGGCGCGAAAAATATTACTCAGACACAAACTTGGAAAAATAGAAACGTAATACCTTGTGGGTATGCCCCTTCATTGTTAATACTTCTTACATCGTACTGGGCACACTTTACACGAAGATTTCTCGTGCAGTCCACCACATTTTTGCCAATCCCTCTTGAAACCTGCTCTTGACGTGTTCCATTGAATAGGCGTGGATTGTGCCCAGTTCTTGTTGAAGTTTCCCCGTAAGTGTTCGATGCAATTGACGTCAGAGGTCTGAAGAGGGCGATGGAGTACTTTGAGACAAACAGAAGCTGCAACTGCATATTATGGACAGTATGCTAAGGATCGCAATTCTGATAGCATGTATTTCTATCTCACGGGCTCAGCTTTTGGACACAAGACTTTAAATTGGCCTTTGAAAGGGTGAAGATCATGGTATATTCGATAAAATAATTCCACACGCCACTTTCCGAGAGATCCCTTCTCTCCCCTTTTTATTCTTCGTTCAGCTTACTCCACACATACTGCCCATCCCAACCGTCGAAGTTTAACGTTCATCCGCAATATTCACGCCATCCCACCTGTCCGCACACTAGTCTTCTTGTTAGGTTGGCTTGTCGGTCTGTGCGACAGGGGAAATCTTATCTCTGTAGCTCTATACGAATATTTTAGGGTTGAGTCTTCATTCCTACAGATGATTCAACGTCGGATGCGATTTTTGGAGCACTTAATTGAGTGCCTTCCTTTATGTTTCTTGAAACCTCAACTACTCCTCTTCCATTCTTTCCTTCTCTCACTAACTCTCCCGTTCTTCTCTCTCAACTTATTTCTGCATTAACTTCTTCACTTCCTCCTTTCTCCTTTCCTATTCACTTCCTTCTTCTCTGCACTTTACTTTACTTCCTCCTTTCCTATTCACTTCCTTCTTCTCTGCACTTTACTTTACTTCCTTCTTCTCTGCACTTTACTTTACTTCCTTCTTCTCTGCACTTTACTTTACTTCCTTCTTCTCTGCACTTTACTTTACTTCCTTCTTCTCTGCACTTTACTTTACTTCCTTCTTCTCTGCACTTTACTTTACTTCCTTCTTCTCTGCACTTTACTTTACTTCCTTCTTCTCTGCACTTTACTTTACTTCCTTCTTCTCTGCACTTTACTTTACTTCCTTCTTCTCTGCACTTTACTTTACTTCCTTCTTCTCTGCACTTTACTTTACTTCCTTCTTCTCTGCACTTTACTTTACTTCCTTCTTCTCTGCACTTCACTTCACTTCCTTCTTCTCTGCACATTACTTCACTTTACTTCCTTCTCTTCATTTCCTTCTCTTCACTTCACTTCCTTCTCTTCCCATTCTTCACTTCTTTATCTTCCCCTCACTTCTTTCTCTTTCTCTTTTACACACACGTACACAGAGGGAGCAGCTATTTCTAATCTCTTTCTCTTTTTCAGTGAGAAAGAGAAAGAAAAGAAAGACATGAAACTGGAAAAAGAAAAGCGAGAGAGAGAGGAGAGAGATGTGTACTTTATTTCCCCTCTCTCCTTCCCACTCTCTTTCTACCCGTTTCTCTGTTCCCCTCTCCCTCCTTCATCTGCAGTATTGCCGACATCCGCCAGAAGTTTTCTCCTCCACGCGGGAGAAGACAAACAGTTGTCGCTACATATTTTGTCATATAAGGGACGCGCTTTCGTCTGGGACTCGTTTCCCCACGAGCTATACAAACACCGAATGACTACTCCGTATGAACGCCTCGTGTAATTCCCGCTTAACAACGTCCTTTTTATCTCTTTGGCAGACCTTTTATTCCATGCCTCCCAACTGCTGTCCGAATGATTATGTTGAAGTAAATTTTCGTACCCTGAGAACATACACAGTCACATCTCTTTATCTGTCAAATTAGTTTAGTAAAGTTATGAAATTTGTTGGCCACCCAAGGAACAAATTGCAACAGAAATTAAACAAACTGCCTCTGTAGTTAACAAAAATGACACACTCCGATTTTGAACAGTCTACTACTGTCTGACCTGTAGGTTCGCAATCATCTTGACAAAATGACGCCAAAACTTCACCTTGAAAATTAAAAACTATATCATCTCGTAAACTGTGCATTGTACACAAAAAGGAAAGATAACCAAAATGAAAGGACAGCATCTTTGCTAAATCATGGGGTTTGTTTGAAAGAGCTACCATACATCTTAATTGAATTAGAAAGCTTCAATTATTTACTTAATTTCTAGAATTAGCATAAAAGTTAGTTTTTGACACAAATGACAGCAAATATGTAACAATGTAATTTAAGTCATTTTGATAGTTTATGCAGCAGTCTTCACGCTACTTGAAGGCAAATGAACATTTCTCAGACACTATCAGTAATTGCTGGCCTGCGTGAGTAACAGATGCAAATGTATGGGAAATCAGGGCAAGAGTGAACATCGGGGCATGCGTAAACATGGCATTTCCGTAGAATTCGCAACACCAGTAAGCAAGTGAATAGCGAAGACTGTAAACACATCATGGATGCTGAGTGTTAAAAGCAACAGAAAGTTAGGCCTGCACTCTGATGCCTAGGAAATTGTATCGTTGATTTGGTTGGTTGGTTGATTTGGTGTTTTAAGTCCACTTTATCCACAGTTAGGCTAATTGGGACTAGACCTACAGTTTAAAGTGGGATCCGAACCACTAGTGCCTCCACCGGGTATCGAACCCGGGACACCTTGATTACAAGGTGATGACGCTACCACTGCGCCATCGGGGAGGCCCTCGTATCGTTGAAAACTGCCACCTGAGCAAATCTTTGCAGGTATGTGTACATCTGATAGCGTAGTATACAAGACGTTCTAAATTTTCTTCCAAAAGGCTTCATTCCTATTTTGTTGACATGGTATTGAAAGAGAAGTTCCCAACCGGCGGACTGGCAGCCACGATTGTCGAGGACGGCAATGTCGGGGCAAGAAGGAGCGTGCACTCTTTCGTACCCTTGGCGCTCTGTACCCCCTGGTGAATGATAAATATTTCGCATGGGTTATGAAGATTATGTTGTTCATCAACGTTTTGAGTTGATTTTAGCTCTCAGAAATGTGTTCTTGTGAAGTACAGTACGTCTGTTACCTTAGCGTGTTACCTTACCGTGTAGCAGAACAGCAGGAAGGTTTCGCGCAAGTGAATATAGCACCCAAAACGACTTTCCACAACAGCAGCTATAATTTTACGTAGTTAGGTTAGGACTGTTAGGTTTGGTACTGAGTTATTTTCGACGTGTTCTCTCGCTATTTTAGTGTGCATACAAACAGTTTTTACTAACAAAAAGCGGCGAAAATTCTCTGAAATTGCAGGTTTTAACTTACGCGGGCCATTCTTCGGGTTCAAATATCTCAGTTATTTGTGCTTCCCTAAAGCATTACGTAAAACATTGAAATCTGTCGATTAAAAGAAAATTCGACGTAATTCTCGAGGGAGTACACGACTCCCACTCTTTCCCCTCCTCTATAGAGATTTTAGCTATTCCTCCACTTCATCTCGTACAGCAGTATAACACGGGGCGAGGAGGGGAAATCAAAAGTTCTTACAGCATCAACATATAAAAATGTGATTATAGAAATAGAAAGGAAAAGAAAATATGCCAGCCGAGCCAATAGAAAGTCATCATTGGAGCCAGAAGTACCAGTTAAACAAACCATCAAAATACCTTCATTTCATGGATCTGATTAAACCTCTTCTATGAAAGTGAATGAAACAACACCTACTACCTCTAAAACATTCATTATACACCTTGCCAGTAGGTGAAATGTGTGTTGCTGTGCGATTTGCCAGCAGTGGTCTCACGAGCAGTGCTCAAACTTTTGATCAATCACAACCTCTGTACGTGTGCGACTACTCCCACTGATATTTCCTTAATTTACTGCTATTTTGTTTCATTTTTACAAGTGTTTGTGTTCATACATTTAGGTACACTATGTGGACTCTCAGTCAGAGCCACCACAAGTTACATTCAAATTATTTCATTGACAATAATGATCGCATGTAATTTTTTGCAGAGTTTGGAAATATTCCTTGTAACCCATTTGTAGTTTGTCTAATTTCATAAACGTGTCATTACTACGATACTAGAAATTCGTGCATTTCATGTCCTGCCATTGTAATCTTTTACTCCACGTCTTTAACTTGTATTTCGTCTTTCAAAACAAAGTGTTCACCCTTGCCCTGGTTTCCCATAATTCAAAGCTCAAGTGTGCTGAAAAATCTGGAAAATTCTTTATCTACATTTGCATCAACTCTGAGAGAGAACATGTTACTGCTGCTGTGTAGTTGCAATACATTAGGATGCTCGATATTCTTCAGAATTTCATTCAACCGAGCGTATTGGAACGTGGTGTTTACATCCACAATCAGTTACGGATATGCTCCCCCTTTTTGTCGCATCCGTCAACAGAGCGTATTGGAACGTGGTGTTTACATCCACAATCAGTTACGAATATGCTCCACCTCTTTGCCGCATCCGTCAAAGGAGCGTATTGGAACGTGGGTTTACATCCACAATCAGTTACGGATATGCTCCACCTTTTTGCTGCATCCGTCAACCGAGCGTGTTGGAACGTGGTGTTTACATCCACAATCAGTTACGGATATGCTCCCCCTTTTTGTCGCATCCGTCAACCGAGCGTATTGGAAAGTGGGTTTACATCCACAATCAGTTACGGATATGCTCCCCCCTTTTTGCTGCATCAGGGCACGTCTGAATATACAGGAAATAATGAAACTTAACATGTCATCACCAGGTATCTACGAAAAATTCTTCAGTGGACTATATATTAGGCGAAGTGACCGGTTTTAGGCTGGCCTGTCAACT
Organism: Lepisma saccharinum; assembly: GCF_977018435.1. Taxonomy (NCBI): domain Eukaryota; kingdom Metazoa; phylum Arthropoda; class Insecta; order Zygentoma; family Lepismatidae; genus Lepisma; species Lepisma saccharinum. The sequence continues at coordinate 72,542,923 of NC_139242.1, read as the reverse complement.
AATCTTGTTTGAACCGTAGAGTCACTCGGGGGAATATGCCCATCAGGGTTAAATGCCCACCCTCTCGTATTTCGCGCAACGTTAATGTTTTGACAATTTTGAGACTCTGTTTGAAAGCGCCCTCCGTGGTGAGACGGGGCAGGAGGTTTGGAGTTTGTGAGAAGAATCTGAAGCCATTCAGGGTTAATTTCATGAGGTAAGAAGACAATTTTTTGAACGTTGCTGTATTAACAGTGTGCAATAATATTCCCAAGAGAGAAAGAAACTGAATTATATTTGGTGTAAAGATCAAGAGTCAGGGAAACATATCTGTAGGACGAAACTGTCGCATGGTGCTCAGAGTTGCCAACCCAGTGATTCAATTTTCTGCTTGTAGCTGTGGGGTGATATGCCCACAGAAATTAAGTACAATATGCCCATGGGCATTATGAAATGAAAGGACCACAATGTGACTGGATTCAGTGTATTCGTTGTAGTATGTGGATGCTATGTACCAAATTCACGTCCACGTGTCCAGAGTGCAATGCAATTTCTCACAAATGTAAACAGTAAAAGAGGCTATGCTAAATTCAAAATAAATGTTGTTAGAAAGGCTATGCTTGTCTGTACAAATGATGTTCTGTTTACGAAACAAACGTTAATAATCTTCCAGTTAATGATATGTATTATTTTCCTTTAAATATGTCATGTCAAGTATTACAACAATTATTTCTTGAATTGGGCATTTTACCCCTAATGGGTGGGAATTTTACCCTGAACACGGGGTGATTTGCCCAAATTGACGTTCATCTGTTTATTTTTCAATAGTTCTTTTGCTATAAGACTTACAGTAATACAACTTATAGGTAACAATAACAAAACATGTAGCTTTCATTTGACATCCTTTTCATTGCGCCACTCCTTCATTTAGCGAAGATATAAAACGCCAAAAAAAAAAAAAAGTTTGGCGTATTCCCCCGAGTGACTATTATTTTAAATATACATATTAAAACAAACTAACAAACATGCAACAAACGCACGTAAACAAAACACTGAGGGAAAATATATTAACGTTCTCAACAATATCACAAGAAATTATACACGTCAAATAAAGTGAAAAAATGACTGTTTAAAACTACATCTTCCCTCAACCCCTGACACGGCAGCACTCTCTAGAGAAAATCATGAGCTATGAATTTGGTCCAGTGTCTTTAGGACGTAAATTACATAGTTTGTTACTATTTGTGTCGGAAGTTAACATTTACGCTGATTCTAAAAATTAAAGTAAATAATTGAAGCTTTCTAATTCAAATAAAATTTACGTTAGCTATATGAAACAAGAACCAAAATTTTGCAAATTTTCTGTTGGTTCATTTTGGTTATCTTCATTTTTTGTGTACAATGGACAGTTTTCGAAAAATTCCAGTTTATTTTTCAAGCTGAATTTTTGGCGCCATTTTTTCAAGATGGAGCCGAACCTGTAGGTCAGAGTTGTAGACCCTACAAAATCTGATTCGTCACTTTTGTTTAATTTACTACAGAGGCAGTTGTCTTCAGTCCTGTTGCAGTTCCCAGATGACATTATTTTTAATAGACTAAATCAGAACAGTAGTTTTAATTAATCTTATCATAGCCATATTTAATGAACGGAAACTGAGAAATTTCATCTATTTTTTTTAACAGAGATGAGCGTTATAACAGAAGAAATGGATGCGCTTCCGAATAATTATGCAAGCGTGTGTACGTGAATGTGTGCGTAGTGTCAATACAAATGTTGTCTTTCTGTTATTATGGCTCACTAGTAACAATATTCTGGTGTCACTCCTGCACCTGCTTTTGTTTACGTTTCACTGTATCGCATGACAAAATCAAAAAACTTAAGACCTACACCCAGAAGCATATATGAACAGGATTGCAAGAGGAAGCCATTTTTACAAATGGGTAAAAAACAAAGCTTAGTTTATGCGACGTGAGGCATTGAAGGGCGGAACCTATCCGAGCAGCTGCTGACGACTTTTACAAATTTCCAATTTATCTGCAGTGAGTAAATAATCACGTGTGCAACAAACTGTACATGTGTGTGTGTGTGTGTGTGTGTGTGTTATACCTTCGAGGCGATAGGGTAGGCACAGATACAGGTTATTGATTTGAAACGAGCTTGTTTTTACACCCTTCGAATACATGTTTACATCGTAATGACTCACATATTGATGAGATCAGTGTCGATGTTGGGAAATGTAAGGTCTATGCCTGCGAGCTTCATATAATATTGCTATAGTCTGAAATATGAAAGCATCACAGAAAATAATGGGGGTGAACGTGGACTTCCGTTACAGAGTTTGTCTTCAATATCAGGGGGTTCCCCACACGCCCCCCAAATCAGTGTTTTTCTATTTTCTTCAGGTCCTTTGTAGTAAATTTCCAGACCACCTGATAATGTTTTAACTTCCATTAACTAAACGCACTCCAACTGGTGGCTGGGAAACAGCGAATCAGCGATCAGTTGAATTTTCTTCGACTAAGATCGGGCATTTTCGAGTCACAAGGTACCGAGCGTTGTTCGCGGGACGAAAGAAATGAGCGCTGGGTTCACCACAGGTTGCCAAACGTACTGTAAAGCGAGAAAGAGCTTTCTCGGTCAACACCAGAACTCAGCGGGTTCAACTGCACACGTGGTTCTGCACGTTGAAGTTTCCGGCAGGACCACCCACAGGTCGGAACGCAGGCGGACACACAGTCATATAGAACAGAATAGCATGGTCTTTATTTAAGCAGGCGTGTTTCGGCCTCATGGGCCGTTCTTACAACCAACCCTTGTCAAAGCTACAATAAATGAATAAAAACAAAAAGAAAGAAAAAAAACACATAATGATCATGATAATACAATAAAGATAATATAACGATTTTACAATGATAAAATAATACATTGAATAGATTAGTATATATACTGTGGAGTAAAGATAAGTAATAAGTCTTCGGTAGTTCAATGTGTGTGCGGGGGGGGGGGGGTAGGTTATGTATGCATTATATGATGTATAAGTGCAGGTGCAATTGTTAAGATACGAAGGTTAACACATAATGATCATGATAATACAATAAAGATAATATAACGATTTTACAATGATAAAATAATACATTGAATAGATTAGTATATATACTGTGGAGTAAAGATAAGTAATAAGTCTTCGGTAGTTCAATGTGTGTGCGGGGGGGGGGGGTAGGTTATGTATGCATTATATGATGTATAAGTGCAGGTGCAATTGTTAAGATACGAAGGTTAATGAAGTTGTTGGTACAATAGTAAGTTCTTCAGATTTTTCTTAAAACTTTGAGGCAAATAATGTTAGTCAATGGTGCAGACAGTTTGTTCCATTCCCTGATCCCTGTAACAATGAAGGACTTGTTATATGTGGCGGTTTTATGTTTGGGGATTTTTAGATTGTGCTTCTTGCGGATATTATGTTCAGCTGATGTTCTACGAGAACAGATCTTATCGGATAAGTATTTTGGGGAGCCAGTCTCAAGTATTTTGTGCATCAAGGTGAGTGTTAAGTATTTTCTTCTATTGTTAATGTTTAGCCAAGAAAGTTTCTTTAAATAGGGGGATACATGTTCCTTCTGTTTAGGTATAAAGGCAACTGGCAAAAACAGAAGTACGCTTGGCAACGTTGCTTCGGAAAGAGAGCGATGCGATCCCTTCAGGTTTTCCTTCGCAACTGAGTTTGTTGACGCCCATCGGACGACACGCCCCCGAAAATGATTGGGGGACAGGACGCGCGAGAAACAGCCATCAAGGTCAACCGCCAGTTGGAGTTGCGATCAGTATAACTCCGTTTAGAGGATAATATGACAACTGCAGGGTTGCCACTCTAGGACCATGATAAAATTCATTCAAGTATAATTCCCGAGCATGTGCTTTCTCTACATCAACGTATTACGAATCTCACCATTAACACATACGCACACACAAATATATTACAATATAAAGGGTCTGTGTGATTCCAATGTATCCAAAAACTTAAATCAATTCAATTAAAAGGTACATATATATAAAATATTTAATTTAAGGTAAGGTAAGGAATTTACATTTGCAATTCCACACATCCAGACTCGAAATACATCGTCAAACACAAGGATATCTTACCTTGCAAGTGGCCGCGGTGGCTCAGTCGGTAACGCGTCTGACTACCATGCTCAAGGTACCGGGTTCGATCCCCGGCCGGTTCAAATCCGGGAACTTATCTATTGGTGGAAGCGGCCCCGCGCCCACCCAGCGTCGAATAACATGGGTACCTGGGGGAAACCCTGGGGGGTAAAGGCGGTCAGGGGCGTGATGCTGATCACATCACCCCCACTCACGACCGGATCAAGAAAGTGTGGGGCGTTACCCCCACACCCCCTATACGTCTTCATGGCGTGGTGCTATGCACAGGGGAACACTTTACCTTTTACCTTTTTTACCTTGCAATAGTATTTCGTCTGTGAGATAGTCTGTTGTGCAAAAGACACTAAAAAAGTAAACGGATTGAGAGAATTCTGTTTTATTTTCCCCACAGCTTTAGTTTCCTTCTTCGATAAAAATAAAACATACTGTGAAAAACTTGCCTCGGAGCATTTATAAATACGTATAAATTCAATGAGACTTGGATTAATAAAAGTTGCAATTTTTCACGTCTAGGGAGAAAAATTCACGTAGAATTTACGCAGAATTCTCTGACCCAATAATTCACGCAGAATTAATTCACGGTAAGTAGCCACCCTGAAGTGCATTATATTTTTAATCTCTCTCTTGACTTATGGAAAAAAATGTATCACATTAGGGTTTAGAAATGTGTGAAAAAATCCCAATTCACTGTTATTACAAGAACCCCAACTTTGTTGCAAGTGGTTGATTTTCTCCACTTTTCCAGGTTTTCAAGGCCAATGACAACTCTGAGTGTATTAACAGCATGAAAACTGAAAAACTCTAAAGCCTGCTCTGTTCAAACATTTCCACCCAAAATTAAGCAAAAATTAACCACTTCCTACAAGCAAAATACGTACGTATGCTTCAGATTTAATTTCCATGTTATTTCGCACCAAGAAAAAGATGTGTTCCATAGTTCGAATCCAGGTGATCACTGTCACGATATCACTCATCCTCATCTTCGCGATTTGTCCAAAGTGACAAATCACAAGAAAAAAACGAAAAAGAAAACCACAAGAACATCCTTGGAAACAGTATTATTTAATCAACAGCTGTATTAAAAATTAATATTCTAGAAATCTCTATCCCATAATGAGATAAGTATCTTAGATGATTCAAATAGTGTAATGTTTCCCCCTTTGTGGTATTCTTACTTATATGTTGATTAAATTATGCCGTGTTTGCTGTCTTTTTCAACGTTTATCTTGTTAATGCATTTTGTTCGACCGCGGTAACTTCTTAACTTCCGAGGGAACTTATTTTCCTTGTAGATTCACCTTCAGCTTTATTTAGGGCAAAGGTTGTGATTTAATATTTGACGTTTATTTGGTTCTGAGGATACCGAGAGAGTAAATATAGATATTATTACGATATAAACCAAACACAAATACCGGGAATTCGAGGGAAAGAAGGGGGGGGGGTGGATCAAGTACACCGATGATTTTCAGATGGAGGTTCAGAACTGGAATGCTTAAACTAGTCACGCGCAAATTCCTTTCCGAATATCTTGCACAGAAATATTACATTTACCGCCTAGCTTACAACAAGCACAGGAAAAAATGTTTCAAGTATATTCCGCCTCTTTCCTAGACACAGTTACTCCGAAAGTAAACCCCACGGCCCAAAAGCACCTTGAAAGCCAAGTCCTGCCAAGCTGTTTCTTCGTTGGGTGTCGCGTGGTCAGCGCATCGAGTCCTATCGCCGCTGTTTTCTGGCTTTCGAGACTGGAGGCAGCTATTTCTTTTCAAGTAGCCCCTTCAATTGTCCTCACGACGCCAAATTGTTTGCGCTTTCACCGGGAATCGAAACCAGGACCGATCGCATCGAAGGTGAGAGCACTAACCTTTTGACTAAGAGGCAGACTTGACACACCGTTAAGTGAGGGTATAAAATCGAAGCAAAAAGTCTCGAAAGTGTGTTTCAACGATGGTAATGTAATTAAGCCTTCTTTCCACATTAAAAACACTAAAGTTGCTGACCAAGGCAGTTTATTAAGATTTAAAAACACTTTTTAGTTTAGTTCTTCGTCTCAGGAAGACCCTGATAGAGGGTAGAAACATTAGAATGATTTTAAATCCTAATAAACTGCCTTCGTCAGCAATTTTAGTGTTTTCCATAAATGTATGTTTCCGCGCTTCACAAGCTTCTGATATCGTCGTAAAACATTTAATATTCATGCACGTGAGGACAAGGGGTAGAATGCTGGAATTTAAGAATCATGTATACACGACCCACAAAAACATACAGGGTGGACCAAAACTAAGCAAACAGAATATATATTTGTGATGAGATAAAAGTAATAAATAATGGTTTGTTCATGATTATGCATAACATTTAAATTGATTCTATGAAAATTTAATTGATTCTTATGTTCCCTGGCATCATTCACAGTACCTCTAAGAAACATTTACTGGATTTCTACTTTTGGCCCACCCTGTAGACTAAATTCAATTTGACATATCGCGTACCTAAAGATATTTCAAAGTCTGGCATAACAATAAAAACACCAGTATTATTATAGTCACTACATCGACCATCTGAAACGCCCACAACGCTGTTTCAACTTGGGAATGACTAAACTGGGACACTCCTGTTTTCCTGACGTCACTACCTTAAAACCTTCCCAGCCTGAACATCGTAGAACCACGGAGGACTTCCCCTTTAATTAGATGCCGAAACGAGGTGACGTCAAATCGAAGATGACAGATCAAAGAGACGAGAGGCTTCATTTACTTGGGGAATAAAAACACCGTCTCTAGACTAATTAAGTAAGGATTTACGCAGAATAATCTGTGACGAAAAAATCGAGACTGTCTTCTTTTCTCCAGTGTTTTTTCTGTCTCGTGGATGAAAAGACAGGTTCTTCACCTGTTTCTTAATGGCGGGTATGTTACTATAGGTCTGAGTTTCCCCTTGCCTCCTCCACACACCTGACCTTCCAGGGTTGCCACACTACTTCTACGTAAGCTGCTCGGTCGACACTTCGCGCGTTGTACGTATGCGGTTGATTGCGTCGGTTGAAATTGTTCTCATTGGCAACACTGTAGGTGGGTGGCGTGACCTTGACTGGACTATTTTCGTGGCGAGAGCTCTACGAAAAGTAACAATATTTACCATTAGGATGCAGGATAAAAATCAATGAAAATAGTCGTGGACAATTTGCCGAGAAGTACTTACAAGCATACCACCGTACAGGATAATCAGCCGTATTACTGTTGTCCTAATCTATGACATCGGTGGCGGTTCCAGAGGTTCCGGTTTGAATCCTCGACAAGTCCAATTCTTGCAGATTTTATGTAGTCACATTCATAGTAGTAGCATTAAAAACTCCTTTTTTTCTGTAGCGATTATACCTTCTATAATGCACAACATTTCGACATATTTCACGAGTGTCAATTTTATTTCTGATTAGATTATTTTACATCGCCTTTCTACTTGTTCGGTTAATCGCAACGATGAGGATGTGATAATTGGATGAAACAACAGTTGACAGGGGAAGGTGACCTGCAGGAACACCTTTAAAGGAATGTTCCAGATAAACAACTTGCTAATAATCTTGTGTCTGGAGGGGAGTGATTTTTGTGTATATATATCTTCCTGTCTTGTACCTCGTTACATTTGTACTTGGTGCCGAGTCTGAAGAAGACCTTGCTAGAAGGTTGAAACGTAACGTTAAGTTTATGTTTTTAAAATAAAATAAATTCTGTCTTGGTCAGCATATTGAGTTTTTTAAAGAGAGATTTCGGTACTATTATAGTATAAGGGAAACAGCTATAAATCATATATTTCGCACTTTTTTACATTGCTAACGTACTATTTTGGAATGCAGAACATTTCCTAAGGTGAAATAATGCATTTCTAACTAAGATAATGTCTATTTCTTACATTTCCGAGAACTTACTGTTACTTTGTTATTTCGATTCTGTAACACATTATGGCGGGCGATAGCGTACTGGTTCAGGGCGCGTTGTGAGAGTGTTTTGTTGATTTATGCAGTGTTGCAATCTCGTTCACCGGAAAATACCTGCTTTCGTGCCCGGATTTAAAATTATGCTAATACGTCGCAAACCATTGACGTTAGCCCCAAAAACCATTTTCCGTAAGGTTAGGTTAAGTTAGGTTAGGCAAGCATAGTTAAAAGAAAAATATTCGACAAGTCATGTTTTAGTGAAAACACGCCGAGGCTGAAACACTGACTATGGGGTTGCGTCATCTTAACACACGGAACATTGTACTCTCGTGCAGAAAGCAAATCGCGGCAGCAGAAACAGCGTGTCGGACAGAGATTTTCGCAGAAAACGACATGTTTTCGCATTAAAATGGATCAAAACTACATTCACAAACTTCCACAACGCTACAGAAAACTATTTCCGTAAGTACTTTCTCCTGTAAATTTGAAGACATCCGTTTCCCTTATACTATAATGTTACCGGGATTTCAAAGTGACAGGCTGGTACGTATACGATTGTCGAGAGAAGCTGGCAAAGAAATCAGGAAACTATATGCTTGCACTAATTAAATTAAAGCCTTCGGGTTTCACTGTGCCCGCGAAGTGACCCGCCCATTAGCAAGCTCCCTAGCAACAGCCGGGCTCAAAGTTCTTCCCCCGCTTGGCAAAAGAAACACGTGTTTAGTTGTCTTGTGTTGAAGTGAGCGGCCTGGAACGAAAATCAATACGGGTTTACTCCCATCCATGATTTATTGCGTTACGCAAGAGGACAGCATGTGTGTAACTACACTTCCAGTGATCGTGGTCCACTGCGCAGGCGCGGGGAAACCGAACACACTTAGCATCATGCATTGGAGACCGCAGGAAAATTTCCAAGGGTGGAGGTGTCAGAATCGGAAAGATGACTCTTTAAGTGTGATGTATATAGTGAACTGTGGGGCGTCATGCTTATGGGAAAGAGGGGAACAAAGAGAGAAAGGAAAGAGGGGAACAAAGAGAGAAAGGAAAGAGGGGAACAAAGAGAGAAAGGAAAGAGGGGAACAAAGAGAGAAAGGAAAGAGGGAACAAAGAGCAAAAGGAAAGAGGGAACAAAGAGAAAAAGGAACAAACATAAAAAGGAACAAGGGAACAAAGAGAGAAATGATAAGAGGGAACAAAGAGATAAAGGAAAGAGGGAACAAAGAGATAAAGGAAAGAGGGAACAAAGAGATAAAGGAAAGAGGGAACAAAGAGATAAAGGAAAGAGGGAACAAAGAGAGAAAGGAAAGAGGAAACAAACAGAAAATGGAACGAGGAAACAGAGAGAAATGATAAGAGGGAACAAAGAGAAATGATAAGAGGGAACAAAGAGAAAGAAAGAGGAACAAAGAGAAAGAAAGAGGAACAAAGAGAAAGGAAAGAGGGAACAAAGAGAAAGGAAAGAGGAACAAACAGAGAAAGGAAAGAGGAACAAAGAGAGAAAGGAAAGAGGGAACAAAGAGAAAGGAAAGAGGAAACAAAGAGCAAAAGGAAAGAGGGAACAAAGAGCAAAAGGAAAGAGGGAACAAAGAGAAAAAGGAACAAGGGAACAAAGAGAGAAATGATAAGAGGTAACAAAGAGATAAAGGAAAGAGGGAACAAAGAGATAAAGGAAAGAGGGAACAAAGAGAGAAAGGAAAGAGGGAACAAACAGAAAATGGAACGAGGAAACAAACAGAAAATGAACGAGGAAACAAAGAGAGAAATGATAAGAGGGAACAAAGAGAAATGATAAGAGGGAACAAAGAGAAAGGAAAGAGGAACAAAGAGAAAGGAAAGAGGAACAAAGAGAAAGGAAAGAGTAACAAACAGAGAAAGGAAAGAGTAACAAACAGAGAAAGGAAAGAGGAAGGGGCAGAGAAAGGAACGAGGAACAAACAGATAAAGGAAGGAGGTACAATTATGGACACTTTTGGCTTGTAACGATACCATTAGCTAGCTTTCAATGGGATAGTTTCAACCCAGCAGTGTCCGTGACTGTACAAACAGATAAACGAAGGAGGAACAAAGATAAATGAAGACGGGACAGAGAAAGAGAGAAAGGAGCGAGAAAGATGGAAATATGAAAATAAATATACAAGGTGGCGCAAAAGTCATCACCTGATTTTCTTAGCCTATAGCTTGGGTTTTAAATAAACAAAGTAGGTTTTTTTTGTGTTAAACTTTTATTGAAACTTGTAAGTTTTATGTCCTCAATTTTTGAAGATAACATCCAATAAATGACCACCATTCGAATCGATGCAAATTTGGGCTATCTTATTGCGTTTTCCATGGTGTTGGAAATCTGCGGGGAAATGTTTTCAATTCCATGCTGAATATTGTCCTTTAGTTGCTGTAACGTCTCTGGTTTATTCACATAAACCAATGACTTCAAATATCCCCCCCCCCAAAAAAAAATCTCGAGCGGGCAAATCGGGGGACATGGCCGGCCATGGCAAATCACCAAAACGGGATATTACTCTGCCCGGAAAAGTGTGACACAAATTGTCAAAACGCTACTGATATAAACAACAAGATGTCAAAATAAAGGTCAGTTCAAATAGGATGATGACTTTTGTGCCAGCCTTTACTAGAAGCGTGAATAAAACTTTTCAGGTTGAACAGCCTATCTACTACATTCATCATTGACTATATTTCGAGACTAAATGCACAGTTAACTTATCCCAATATAGTTTGAGGATGTTGTAATGTTTTCATGTAGTTGTTCTTGTTGTTATCACTACTTACCAGTGGCGTAGCGTCCTAATACGCCCATACGCCCGGCGTTCCCTGATTTAAAATTTTAAAAATGCTGTAAATATAAAGTAAAACGTGACTAATTATATACAAGTTTGAGCATAATGGCATTATAAATGCTATTTTTCGCGATCCGTCTACAACGCTCCACTAACAGCTCTCGTTGTAGCATTTCTCTAATGTCTCTGCTTGCCGGACGCCGGCTAGGTTTGGCGTACAGGACCATGCCTGCCTGTAGGCAGAGAGAAGGAGGGAAAGCTTGTGGCTTGGATCTCTACAGCACGGGCGAAATGCTCTCGCCATACGCGGACGTACGGAGACCTGATTGGTTCTAGGGGCCATGTGACCTTTCCTGCCTTCCGATTCAAGGCGCTGTACTTCCGATGCAGACGACAGAAGTAGAATTCCTACCCGGTTTTTCGCGCTCGTGCCTCTGCTCGTGCTGTGTGATGCTACAATACGCAATATTGACTGACGTATCTTTAATGACCACTGCATCGTGTAATTTATCGCAAGAACAGTGAAGTGCATTAAAAACTAAAAGAACAAAACAGTTTTTGTCAAACAAGTTGATAAAGTCCTCGTGGTAGAAGTTCAGCCTGTGGCTGCTCTACCACCTAACCCACAAAACTATTTATTTAAAAAATATTTTTTCGTTAGTATCTAACTGCCTAATATTGTGCCAGTGGAAATTTTTAGCATTCGTTTCAAAACTCTTAACATCGTATGATCTCTTGACAAAATTATTTTAAATGTTTATAAGCATTCTCAAGATACAATAAACAGTGGTCTGAAACTCTGAATTACTACTAATAGGCACTGTTACGTCAGTAGCGTGTACGATTGTTGGATAATTCACCCACCTTCGTGTCAGTGTTTTGCACAGCGCGCTAAGACGGCAGAAGTTTCCGGTTCGAATCCCGGCCTACGCATGTTTGTTCTTTGTGAGTGTCTCTTCATCAACTTCATCAATATCATCACTCATATTCATATTTGCGATTAGCCAAAAGTGGTAGAAAGCGAAGTAAAATAAACCAAATCAATCAATAGTTGTATCCATGGGCGTCCGGAAGGAGGGCCGTGCCCCCCCTCGTAGAAAATGAAAGTCAACCAAAAATTATGTACTTCATACATAAAATTTCATTTTAACCACAATAATATTTGTTAATTTTTGCACGAACACCATAAATTCAAATTTAAGCAAATTTTTTTTAGGGAACAACACTCTTTTGGGGGAAAATGAGACTTGTTTGCCCCCCCTGGAAAAAAATACCTTCCTTGCCCCTCCCTGGAAAAAATCCTGCGGACGTCCATGGTTGTATCATCCACAACAATGAAGTCTACTGTTGTTCTAAAGGCGCTTGTGATTCAGGTAGGTTTTTTTAATTACTTGCGTCATGCCGAAAGGTTTCCTTGATTATAAAATACTGTTTTGCTACACATGTGTTACATGTGGAGCAAAATACTCCGAATGGTGTACGGTGTTTCTGACTTGAGCAATCTAATTAAAAATGGTATAAAATACCAGTGCTCCAAGCATTTGTTGCACGCTGAGGCATCTTATTTTCTAGATAAAACAAGCATGGATCACGTTTTATCGGAACCCGGCTGACTTAATGTAATATACACAATGAGATTGTGATTTTAAATAGACAATAAATATGTCGGCTAATTCCATAAGTAAACTCTTAAGCAAAAAAAAAAAAAAAAAAAAAAAGGCCTACCCTTCCTTCTAACTTGGCGTTCCTATCCGAAATGCTCATGCTACGCCACTGCTACTTACAGGTTGAAAAATGTATGGAAAACATAAGTGTTTTAAAAGTATGGCTACACTGGATCTGGTTTCAGTTGAACTTCTCCAGTGGCGTAGACGGCACAAGAACAACATTATGTGAATAAATGTGAACAGCCACACTGGCGCCGCCTAGTCTGGAGTGGAAGTAAATTTTCTCAACTCTATTCTTTCTTATAAGTTTTCAAAGTAAGCAAGCACGTAGTTTATGCTAAGGCTATCCAGAAGACTATGGTAAATTGTACCGATACTACATTCGGATACTTTGTTAAGCTGCAATGTTTAGCAGCGGCATGACCAGAAAGTCCAATATGGCGATCGGGGTGAGTTGACAATAGGAAGGAAGGGGCTAGTTGACAATACTGTAGGCCTATTGAGAAAATTTCATCAGAAACATCTTATCATATAGACACATTGTTTGTAATAATATATATTAGATTAGGATTATAGGACAGTATATTGCATTTGTATTTGTGATATAACAATAAGCACTGGGTAAAAAATTCAGTAAACACTATTGTAAACTTTTTTTTTTAAAGTTTGGAACATTTATGTCTCATGTTATACTGTTCATTTGAAAACATTTTTGTAATCCGTAATTTGTAAGGCAGTATATTGTTTGAAATAAAATATTCCAAACCATGTATGGGGTAGAATTACACATTGTCAACTGACCCCGCACATATAGTTAACTCACCCCATATACGGGGTGAATTGACAATACCGACACGCTTCGAAAAACAAGCAATAACTTTACAAGTTTTAGCATCATTGTGTAATAAAATTCACAGTGGTCAAGGAAACTACAGGTATTGCTCTAGCATTTCATCAATAGTAGATAGTAATTTTTAAGAGCTGCAGAAATTTAAACATAAAAACATGCTCAACTCACCCCGGTCTCCCCTATAGTTTAATCTTACATTCATTTTCAATCGCAGGAACAGGCGAAAGGTCAAACACACGGCTGTCACGGCGGAATTGAACAGATAAGACGCCGCGACGGGATTGAGACGGTGGGAATAACACGAAATCCAGTCACAATCGAGAAACAGGAAAGTGTGGCTTAACATTACAGCGAAATTGCAAAACACTAACTACACTGTTTTGTTATTAGAAACACTAGCAACTAATAAAAATCTTTCACAATCTCGCTCACCCGCCCCAGTAATATTTTCATGGTACAATTTCACCACACGAAATATATGATGTCATTACAGATATCTCGGGGGAGGGGAGTGACAGTGTACTGTAAAATTTCGACCGAAACGGGATCCAATGTGAGCAGCAGGTCGGGAACAGTGTGGCAACTTCGCTTCAGTTTATTGTTCGAGCAGGAAATCTAATGTCTGTTCCGAAATCCGACACACAGATGTGTAGCTGAACCTTTAGAAAGGGTAGAAATCTCCTGGACAAAGAGAAAGGTAAGGAAATTTCCTCATAGGAATCGACTCACTATTCACCATACCTGATCATTGCAATCAAGACGCTTCTCTGTTCAAAGCAAAAGCGAATAGAAGTTTTTTTGTTTTTAAAAAAGGCACAGAATACCAACCTTGTCGACGCATACAAAAAAGCCTTCATTATATTCAAAAAGCATACACCGAAATTTCAGCCCCCAATCACGTATCAGAATCATCCTCGATTCGACGTCGTTCTTTCCTGCTTCGAATTGGACCGAGAAGGGGGGAAAGAGAAAGTGTCGCCACCTGGCCAATGCAATTTCCTAGCGCAACGCTGCGAAATAATCACGCAGCCCCTTCATTCTTCTCGTGAAGTTGTGGCATTCGCAAGCTATTCACGAAACTGTTAGCGGCTGCTTCCCACGCCGTTCCGAAAATCAATTGAATTACCCAATTCCAATTTCCACTTTGAGGGAAGTTTCAGGTGCGTTTGGGACTGAAGCTCCCACCTATAGAGGCGCTGCCGTCGCTACATGCTAATCTCGGGTGAACGATATACTCTGTGAACTGAATATCTGAGTTGCTGCATCAGCATTTCCTTCAATGTTTATTTTAGACAGACACTCGGCCAACCGTTATTTTCTTTTTAACACTAACGTCAAGAAGGAAAACCGGGACTTCAAAAGAACTCAATGAAATATTTCGCCCGAAATAAGCAACCTTAAAAATCTCTTAAGTTGAGATTTTTATGACATTGGGAAATGATTGAGACAGGTAAAGTTCCCCTTGTGTGTGTGTGTGTGTGTGTATATATATATATATACAGTATGTAACATTCTTATTCGTACACGTAGAATTTTCGAGGAAAAAATGTCATATCTACTAGTAAATATAATCATTTTCATATGTACATGGAAATTAATGTTAATGAAGGTTTCGCCAACAAATGTCAATAAAAATGTATGTTCAACGTGTATAAACAGAGCATATAATTTGTATGAAAAGGGAAAAAACACGCTGTTTCATGCAATTATGTTATTCGTACAGGTAAGAGTTTCAATCTTCCTCGCATACAGCGTCACCGCTATTCGGGCGATTTCGTGCAGTTTGCAACTTCGTAACAAGTTTGAACATGCAGGCACGCTCCCCGTCAAGCGGAATGCTGGCGTAGGTATTGTTGTAGGCCTATCGTCTATCAGCGTGTTCGAAATGGGCAAGATGAAGGAACTTAGTTCCGATCTGAAGGATGTTATTATAAATTTGGCTCTTAGAGGTTATTCGTTAAGAAATATTGGACAAACAGTCAATAAATCACACTCCACTCCACAGTTCAATACATAGTAAACAAATTTAGAGAGGAAGATTCAACACAGAACGTGCCGAGAAAACCAAAAGAGAGACGGTTGAATAAACGTGATGAACGCTTTATTTTAAAAAGAGTGCGAGAAAACCCCCGACTAAGTGTTCCTCAGTTAGTGGAAAATGTTGCGGGCAAGATGATGTTCGATCAAACTGTCCGACGTGCCTTGTGGAAGCATGGATATTATGGCAGAATACCACGAAAGAGGCCGTATGTAAATAAGGTGAATCGCAGGAATAGACTTTCATTCGCGAAAGAGCACATCCACAAGGACCAGGATTTTTGAGATAGTGTCATATGGTCAGACGAGTCCAAGATTAATATATACGGGTCAGATGGGATAAATAGGGTCTGGAGAAAATCAAATAAAGACAATGATCACATTAACACCGTTCCAACAGTTAAACACGGTGGTGGGTCATTAATGATTTGGGGCTGTATGTCGTCCAAAGATGTTGGTACCATCCAGTTTATTGATGGTATCATGGATGCATATGTCTATTTGGACATATTGAAGAACAATGTAAAGCAGAGTGCCCAAAAAATGGACATACCGCCTATCTACAGATTCCAACGAGACAATGACAGTAAGCATAAGGCGCGAGTTAACATGAATTGGCTAATATGGAATGTGCCCAAACTACTACAAACACCAGCTCAAAGTCCAGACTTAAATCCCATTGAACATTTATGGGCAATTTTGAAGAGGCGAGTCCATAAAGCAGGCGTCAAGTCCAAACAAGAGTTGGAAACTGTTGTGCAAGCCGAGTGGAATAAAATAAGCTCTGAAACATGTCGGAAACTGGTTAATTCTATGAAGAACAGGTGTCAAGCAGTAGTTAAAGCCAAAGGATACGCATCAAAGTATTAGAACTGTCAGTCAATTTGCTGTGAATATACTTTTTTATTTTCTATTATTAAGTGTACGAATAGAAAAGTTGTACAAAAAATGGCATGTTTCTCTTTCAGTTTCATTTAATTTATTATTGTCATTGGTTATACAGAATTTGGACAAGATTTTATGTTCATAATGATATTAGTTATTGAATTGTAAAGAAACAATTTCAAAAGAGTGTATTTCCTTTCAGAAATTAAAGCATTTTCTTTGAAAATCCTTGTGTACGAATAAGAATGTTACATACTGTATATAGCACCGTGTCATGAAGGCGGATTTAGAGCCCCACACATTCTCGATCTCACCCTACCGAAGCTCGATTGAGAGAGAACATTTTAAGTTTTGTAACATTTGAGATATTAGAAACAGTGAAACTAAGAAATATATCCTGTGCATTGCATCGAGCCATGCAAGCATATATAGGGTGGGCCAAAAAACTAATATTTTTCGTTTCGTTTTAGTTTCGCTTCGGTCACCTTTTTTTGGGGGCCAGCCTGTATCAGCACCACGGTCCGGCCGTGCTGTATACTAGTGTGTTCGTATATCAGTGTGAAAAAAATGTTTTACTCTAACTTTCACTGCTACGAGCTACATATGCTGCATTTTTCAACAGTGCAAATACTATTATTTTATGCTTTGTTGAAGAAAATATTAAGAGTATTTTCCAGTTATTATTAGCGACGTGTGGTATCGTGTTTTTGTAGTCACCATTTAGGAGACTTAGATTTTACGTACCTCGTGAAACTCCTTCTACTGCCTTTCTGAACAGAGAACTTCAAAAGCTATGGAAGTTTCAAGCAAATATTCCATCTTTAATATTAAGAAATGTGGTAAGTACCGTGTGAGACTGGCTTTAAATAAAATCCATTGTAGCAAAAGTTTACTTTGGTTGTACACTTCTGTTCACAAATATTGTGGCCCAAAATTTGAAAGAAATTAAAAGAAAAAAAGCATTTACAAAGAGTTATAACTCAAGGAGGAAATCTGTAACAGAGCCGAAATATTTTCTGCTAAATCTTTTGATGTATACAGGGTGTATCATAAGTAATTGCGCAAACTGACACAGGTGAAAGCACACGATAATAGAAGCAAAAAAAGTCTCAGTAAACACGGGTCTGCAAACGAGCCGTTTTCGAGATAATCGCGAACGTGTGATTACAAGCCGCCACTGACTTCAGTGTTTGTAAACGTCGTCCTAGTTGGCAAAATGCTAATAATACAGTAAGAAAAATCATTGCTATTATTGAACATTTTACTTACTTTAACAAGGAATACAGTACTATGTTAGTATGTTACTATTACTGTACACTCGTACCTGTTAAAAGTAGATGTTCAAAGTGTCGTCCTTGCATCTGGTACAAAATGCAATCAGTGATTGCTTCTAACCACACATTCGCATACATTATTAGCATTTTACCAACTCGGACGACGTTTATAAACAATGAAGTCAGTGGCGGCTCGTTTGCAGACCCATGCTTACAGAGACTTTTTTGCTTCTATTATCGTGTACTTTCAACTGTGTCAGTTTGCGCTATTACTTATGATACACCCTGTATGTCTCCTCTAAAAAAATTATAGATCTGATATTAAATTGCTTCCCTACTAAAAAAATCCTAAATTTTAATTATTTTTTTAAAAAAAAAATTTCAGCAATTTTCATTAGGGATGGTGAAAACAGGACAGAACATAAAATAAAGCTTGAAATGTACTGCAAAACAATGATTTTTACCCCAACATTCTATCATTTTTCGTAACTGAGCTATCATAATTATTACAACTGTCTTCAATGACCAAAAATGTCTTGTCATGAAACAAATATGGCCGCCATTTTCAAAAGAAGTAAAGTTTTACAAAAATAATGCGTGTTTCGATCTACCCTTGCGTCGGGGTTACAACTATAAAAAATTTTGAAAAAATAGTCGAGCAACCAATTAGCTTTTTTGGAGCGTTTGTTATGGATTGACCCCCAAGTTAAAGGTAAGGATTCACATTGCGCCCGTGGCCTGCGGAGAGTCCTGCGGCCATTGGCTAAATGGAGATCAGGTCATCTCTGATAGGTCGAAAGCAACCTCATCAGTTAATTGTCTGAAAACCATTGTTGTTGCATTACACCCTTCATCTGCCAGCTTGGTTTCGAAATTGCTGGTTGAACAAATTAGAAGTTTCAGGAGTGGGCAGGAAATTGAGGCCTCCATGTTAATTTTAAGCGGTCGGAAACGTCCAAAAAGTGTTTGACAGTTGGGAGAAATTTCAAGAACATGCCGTAGGTGGGTTGCGTAAAGAGAAGCTACCCGCAATATAAACTCTGTCTCATGTATCTTTGGAGCAGGCGAACGGAAACAAGCCTCTGCGCAAGTAGTGACGCGAGACGGCTTTACCAATGAACACGTGAGAGGGAACGGGATTGCGTGGAGGGGAGAGCGACTGCAGTTACCAGCCTCCGTAGCGGCATGTGCTACTTCGCTCGATTTCCATCTCTTGCGTGACCGTGCTCCGGAGTTAGTTGCGACAGGGTATAGTTCTTGTCTGGTGTTACAGCGGGCGGCCAACATGCTGGCAAGGGAAGTGGGGAGTAGAGAAAAGAAAAATCCAGCGCGATGAGAAACACAGTAGCGATGGAGATACTCTCGGCGCCACCGTTGTCTGCGGCGAATTCCCCGTTCCGCACGCCCACCGTAAGACCAGACAAAATCTACAACACCCTCTGTTAGAACAATTGAAAACTGCCAAATAAAACAAGCAGACCCACGTCAAGTTATCAGAAGTAGATTGCTTGATTTGGTATCTTAAGTGCACTTTATGCACAGTACGGCTAATCGGGACTGGGCCTACAGTTTAAAGTGGGATCCGAACCACTATGTGCCTCCGCCGGGTATCGAACCCGGGACCCCTTGATTACAATACAACGACGCTACCACTGCGCTATCGGGACATCGGAAGTAGGAGTGTCCATATCTCCAAGAGAAGGACTTCATAAGGGCAGACCTCACTCGCCAGGACATATTTGGGTGTGAGGGCTTCAGGGCGATTGTGAGGGCGAGGGGAGATTGTGCTGGACAACTGCCATAGTAAAATGCTACCAAGTATGAAGCACGGCGGAGTTACAACCCTTAGTTGTAATTGTCTAGATAGGATAACTAAATAGCTAAAAGTTGCGAACGCTATGGGACAATCAATGCTAATTTACACCGCAACCTGTTGCTCGTCTGCGTACCAGATTTTATCTTCGTTTATCGTTCAGGTTGAGATATCAACAGTCACGATCTCTCGTGTATTCTTGAGTAATACGAATATTAATTCGATACATTATGCGATTCATTATAGTCATATCAATATCCCTTATCACGATTAACTGCAGTGTAAGGATCCCAAACGCCAACCTGTGGTTCACATAGTACACCCTGGACTGAATTTTGCAGACTAACGATGCTCTGGCGTCTAGACCCCCACAGGCAGTATAATCCAGGTTGTTAAAGGTCCAGGAATTTTAAATAAATTTAATTCCGGTCCAGGAAGCGTAAATGGATTCTGGACCGTAAACAACCTTTTTATTTGTAAAGTATTCCAATTCAGTCCAGGGACCTTTTTTCAATGAAAAAACACTCAACGTGGACCGAATTTAAGTTGTGCGAGAGAAAAAAAGGTCCCGCTCCTGTTGCAGAATCCTGGTGTAATCCTCTGTGGAGATCGTGTGGTTTGTGATTATCCCTTCATCGATCTCATCACAATCATCGCGATTAGCCAAAGTGGCATAAAAGCGACACAAACTAAATCAATCGATTAACTGAACTATATAATAGGGACGATATTATGGAGATAATGCAGATTAGAAAATCGATCGCAAAATAACATTTATTGTTACAACACACGTCATAACATTGTGATTAAGGGGTAGCGGGAAGAATGACGGACAGAACCCATTTTAGTCAGGGTGTCCACTCTAGGACCATGCTAAAACTCAAGCATAATTTACCGTTTTGAAGGCGAACTTTCTAAAAATTCAAAAGTACAAACATATGTTTTCTCTATCCAATCTAACTTATTACCACCCCTCCCCCACCCCAAACACTCTCACACACACATATTAACAAGAAAAGATAAGTGTGATTCTGATCCCGTAAAAAAAACTTCTAGTTCACTTCTATTAAACATGTATTTAAAAGATTTCAATTTAAGGAGCGGAGTTTATTTACATTTGCCATTTCACATACTCAGACTAGAAATACATCTACAAACATAAATCACAAAGATATACTAATCTACGAAAAATTGTTAATTGTATAATAATTTGAAACAAACTTTTACGTAAATAACTTCAAGGTATCTTGCAATAATCTCCCGTCTGTCAGATAGATTGTTCTGCAAAGGAAACTAACAAAGTAAATGGAATGAGAGAATTCTGTTCTATTAATGAAAGTTGCAATACGGAGAAAAATTCACGCAGAATGCACGCATAATTCCCGGAGCTGGAGCCTATAATTTACGGATAATTCCCGGAATTTAAGGAATTCCCGGTGAGTAGCCAACCTGTTAATACTTACGCAAGCACAAACTGTAGGTCCGATTACGATTAGCCTTTGTGTACAAACCTTGTTTTCAAAAACAAAAAGCCAGGGGTTGTGACGTCTCTCTCTGGCGTTTGCCACTGGATCACTACGTCACGGTAGCTACCCAATCTCCCTGTTCGGCGGAGTTATGAGACTCTCCTTAATGTCATGCTACACTGAGCATTCTCAGGGCGTAACGATTTGAAAAAGAAATAGCTTCTTGCCATTTTACAAATTTAATAACGCATTTTACCTTTAAACAATCAAAATAACAACAATATTCACAAACACAATCACATTTCAATTAAGCTGCGGCTTTTCCTTTATAACAGTGTTTTTCACAAAATTAACATCTCACGCAACTCAACTTACTTTTCACACACTGTTGTCCCAGCAACGGAATCATAAAAGATTGGACAGTTCTACAAATGTTTATAAACCGGACTTCCGCTTCCGATATTGCGTGTAACAAATATACAGCAAAAATTACAAATTTAAATCAACACAAACAACAGTATTGAAACTAACAAATAAATCAAACAGATTTCTGTGAAATTAACAGAAAACAAATAAAATATTACATATGGCCAAAATAAATAAGGCGTATCAGGGTCACAGGTTCGAATTCCGGCCTGGGCATGGATGTTTGTGAGTGTCCAATCATCATATCATCCCCATCTTCGCAAAATTAGCCAAAAGTGGAAAAAAAGCGAAATATAGCAAATCAATCAATCAAAAACAAAAAATGTAATTTAAACTTCATTGTTGATTTGATTGTTTTTTTTTCAACGTTTCTTCTTAGTGCCAGTACTACTCTACAAAACGTGGGACGGTGACGGTTGAATCGGGTCCTTGACGAAACGCTTCACTTCCCGAGAAGTCGAGGGAAGAGTAATATTGAAGGAGAAGAGTGGTTAGACGCGTGGTTTCAGGAACTTCATCTCCAATCTTCTCTTGGAAGAGGCACGACTTGTGAAAGTGTTGCAGGGGAGCAGAGGGTGTCATATTACGGTTACCCTGGAAAGCTTTTTAACCTGGAGTAACCCACGGCAGGTAGTTTCTAGAAAAGGTGAATTGGGAGCGACGGCTTGCGGAGATCGTGAAAACAATGTTAGGAACACAATATCACGAAGTTTAAAGCTTAGGATGCATATTGCAGCATGGTACACACAGAGAACTAAATGCATCATACCGATTGATGCACCAGAACGCGTCGATTGATGCACTGAAGTGTGTTCTATGGCATCTGCGAAGAAACAAGATTCACTTGATGCATTTTAGTGCATTTTTGTATGTCGTAAAATAAACACGAAAGTGCATCATGTGATGCAAGCGAGGATTTCTTTCAGTCGAGATGCATTATAATGTATCATTTGATGAGTCTTGATACACCTTCCTGCATCTTTTTCAATGATGCACTTAAACGTTTTGTCTGAGCTACAGTTTTATTTAGCTCAGATGAAATGTCTAAGTGGATCGTCGAGAAAGATGCAGGAAGGTGCACCAAAATGCATCGGATGATGCATTATATTGCATCTCGACTGAAATAAATCCTCACTTGCATCACATGATGCACTTTGGTGTTTCTTTTACGACATACAAAAAACACTAAAATGCATCAAATGTGAATGATTCTTCGCAGATGCCATAAAACACACTTTAGTGCATCAATCGGTATGATGCATTTAGTTTTCTGTGTGTAGGTGATGCATTCGTTCAAAAATATTTATTCGTGGCTGAGTGGTTAGCACATCGCGCTACGACGCGAGGGGTCCAGGTTTCGAATCCTGGCCTGGTCATGGGTGTTCCTTGTAAGTGTCCCTTCATCAATTTCATCATCCTCATCCTAGCGATTAGCCAAAAGTTTCAGAAAAGCGAAGTAAAATAAACAAAACCAATCAATCAAAATCATGTTCTCTCTTTCACACAGATTCGAGATCAGTAGAATTTGAAACGCTAGCTATATAGGGGGGGAAAAAATCGTCCGCCATCTTGAAATCATTTGCAAGATTTGTCAAATGCAACATCAGTGATCCAAGATATCCAGCTAAATCTATACCTTTCCTTCGAATATCGTTGTCACAATATAGGCGTGTTTCACCTACGTCACGAACTGTTACATTAGCCCCGTCTAGTTGGCTGCACTTTTTGACACACTGTGCAGTGCAGGTGTATCCAGTGTCAGAGTGGTGCAAGGAGATTACGTTCAACCAACTAGACGGAAAGCGGTGTTCAAGTTCAGAAGATTCAACAAATGCCTGTCTGCTGCTTTAAACGGCCATTTGATTAGTTAGCGCGCACCACGTGACCATACACCAAACATACACCGGTACGAAAGGTAGTGCAGACATCAAATACACTACTTGACTCCAAATCAACGAACCAGACGACTCGGTGTTGCACCGTGCAACCAACCAGACGCTTCGGTGCAAAGAGAGTCCAATCGAGTCAAAAAGTGCAGCCAACTAGGCGGGGCTATTGTCGCTTCGAGCCGCCTTAATTGAAACCAGTTCCTGTAAGCATACGGAATTCAATCGAGCGAGCGGAAGATACGTACTAACATAGACTTGGATTTGATTTGCTTTATTTTACTTCGCTTTTTGTCCCACTTTTGGCTAATTTGCGAAGATGGAGATAAGTGATGACATGATGAAGTTGATGAATGGACACTCGCAAACGACCATGCCCAGGCCGGGATTCGAACCCGGGACCCCTGACGTCCTAGCGCGATGTGCTAACCACTCCGCCACGGGAGGCGGCACTAACACACATATTCGTGATTTTAAACAAACGTGCAGTTGGTACAGATGTAACGAACACTAGTGGTGGATATTTCCTTGCACACGAGAAATAAAACTGGCCGCAAACATGGCGGCTGTGCGCATCCTGACGTCACATGAAACCCACCTATTGATGGATTTGACATACCGATCCAGCAATTCATGATATCTATAATCGGTTCTAATTTCAGCTAAATCGCACTAATTTTACGGCAGTTATCAGTGTCAGAAATTGATGACTTGCCTCCCCCCTCTTCTGCTTCTAAACCACCAGTATATTTCAAAGGTTTACTCAAATTGTATTGAAATTGATGACGTAACAAGCCTATGAGTTGCGTACAATAGGATCAATCACCAAACAGGTGAAAATATGTTTACGCCAGGCGAGTGTAATTGACGACATTTAGCATATCTACATTCGTGTTCTACACCTCGAGACCGATGAATGAAACAGATTATTTCTATCGAAATTGTTAAAGATAATGATCTAGCTTCCAACTCATCTTGTCCACTTGCCTTATTTTCACATACTTACAAGATATAGGCAAGTAGGTTCGCTCGAGATATCCAGTGAACGCGATTGGCTGGCGTTAAATGCGAAGTAACTTTCTGGAGAAAAATAGTGTTACAAATTGAATAATATGATGCAGTTTACTTGCCCAACACGTTAAGTTAGTTCCAACGATAAATAGCCAATTAGGATTGCACATTTTTTACACCTTTATACATGTACACTACTAATTACGTTCAGTGAGAGAACTACTTATTACAATCCCTCTGCATCAGGCACGTATCTAGAAATTTATTTCGGAGGGGTCCGATCCAATGTCTCAGATATAATAATAATAGGCTTAAATTATAATGTAATTGTATTATATTTAAATAATATAAATTAAATAACATTATATTGTTATTATTGCATCAATAGGTAAGAAGACTGTATAAGAATAGAGATGTACAAGTACATATTCCTCATCTAGATTGCATGTCGTAAGATCGCCAAAATTGGCAACTGCCATGGCAAGGATATTAATGTCAAAAATAGATAAAGGATTGAATATTTATTGATTAACAAAAATGGTTATTAGATCCAATTGACAAAAAGTAAAGTTCTTGATTAATATTTTTATGCATATTACCATAATAGTGCATAAATCTTTTAATTACTGCCATTCAAAGCAGTGTGATCCCAATATAATCCTTCCTTTCCAGTAAGTTCTGAGGAAATAAATAAGCATCGATTATATAACAAAATGTTATTAAAAGCGTATTTTCATTATTTAATTTATGTACTTGCTAAGTGGGGGTCCGGACCCACTGGACCCTCCCCCTAAATACTAAATGCTCTGCATTTATTTAAATATACTGCAGTGAAATAACAGATCAATTTATTTACTAAAGTCAATAAGAGCACTTATTTTACAGCACCGCCATATTCATTATTCTTTCCGTGCAAGGACACAGTGCAATCCTGATTTAGTATTTGTAATAGAACAATACGCATAAAATATATTTCACTGTGATGTATGCTTTCAGTAGAAACGCCAATATCCACCTTTCTGCAGGATTTAACGCGTGGGCAAACTCCCATGCCACAGTGCACAAAAGATGGGGCTTTATTTTAAGTTTTCCTCGAAACGTTTCAATCGACTCGAGCGCCAGCAGCGCCGCACACCGGCGTGACAGCGGAACAAAACGAACCAGCATGCGTGTAGATCAATACTCCGTGACGGCTTTATCATTTGCGGAGCATCGTAACCAGGAGTCAATGGGGAATGACTCTCAAACGATGAGGCCTACCAGTCGTAAATAATCCTATAATATTTCGTTTCGGAATCCAATTATTGCGTCCGTAAAGCTTCAGCTCAGAGGTCTAGAATTCCAGCCTCGGTATAAATCAGACTGGAACTGACAAAGGATTCAAGCTTCGTGGAAGCTCGAAAGTAACAGATTGTTTCGTCAACGATTCATTGATGCACATGAGGATTTAATATATACTAGAATCATTGTTTTGTTTTTTCAGTTCTGAAACCAGATATAAAATCAGGTGGCAACACTGAATGCACAGATGCCTAGTATTAGAACGGAACATATATATCTCGTCACTGCTGGCCAGCTTGAGGCAAAGAAAATGTACTCGTAAATATTAGGGATGGCCAGATCCGGATCCTTTCGGATCCGAAATCCGGATCCGGTTGGTTCCGGATCCTAAGGATCCGGATCCTAAAATTTTTCGGATCCGGATCCGGAACTTTCGGGTCCGGATCCAGAACTTTCGGGTCCGGATCCAGAACTTTCGGAACCGGATCCAGAACTTTCGGATCCGGATCTGGTACTTTTGGATCCGGATCCGGAATTTTGGGATCCGGATCCGTTTTGCCATCCCACATGCGCTTCTTTGGAAAGTAAGAATGTGCTTATAACATATTGTTACCTGCTAATATATATACAGGGTGACTGGTAATTCGATGTATTCCCTGAAAGGGGTTAAAGTAGAGACAATTTGCAATAAATTTGACCATATGATACCCCGTCCGAAAATTAGTAGTTTTCGAGATAATCGAATTTCAATTGTTTCTTTAAAAAATGACAATTTTCCACATAAAAAGATGAATTGAGAAAAAAACTGCTCATTGTATGGAACTTATTTCAGCGTTTTCTGATAGCTAACAAATAAGTGGTTCGTTGAAAAAAAAGTTTTCCCCAAATAACAATCACATCTAAGCAACGGGTGGGTCTAAACTTACAAGTGATGATAAAAAATTACACTCTTAGTTTACCTGGCAACGTATTAATAACAAAAATGGTATGACACGAAGCGTACAAATTAATTAAATTACTTCCTTGTGACATCTGCTATCCAACAAAGTACAAATTTTGCTGACATTCACATTTGTGTACAAGAAATAATATTTC
This sequence comes from Lepisma saccharinum, assembly GCF_977018435.1. NCBI lineage: Eukaryota > Metazoa > Arthropoda > Insecta > Zygentoma > Lepismatidae > Lepisma > Lepisma saccharinum. Next base: position 72,516,365 of record NC_139242.1, on the reverse strand, counting down.
ATTCATCTTCATGTGAATGGAATCAATGAACAAAACAATTAAAGAACATTACACGTCTTGCTCAAAGTGGGCACCTCCGTTACGAATGCAGGCACGCAGGTTTTTACGGACATTTGCTCTGGTAACTCGTGATGTGATGGTGTCCTTGATGTGTTGAGCAGCTGATAAGATCCTCTCCCTGAGCTCTTCTTACGAGTTTATAGGTGTCTTGTCATGTAGCTCTAAATGTAAAAGTCGCAAGGCTTCAAATCGATCGGGGGATCGAGCTGGGCAGTCATCATGCTGATAAATCATGTCACATCTTGTAGCTAGAGGCACATCCTCCAACAACATTGCCATCCCGTTCCTCAAGAAATGTTCATAAGTGATGCCTTTTAAGATTTGGGGCAGGAAAAATGGCTCGATCAAATGATTGTTGATTACACCCATCCATACTTCTGCCTGGGCGTTTAACTGTGGCTGGATGAAAATTACCCAAAGAAATGGATTGGCCGAGGCAGCTCGATTCCCTGGCCGGCTCGATCCCCCGATCGATTTGAAGCCTTGCGACTTTTACATTTTACATTTATATGACAAGACACCGGTAAACTCGTAAGAAGAGCTCAGGGAGAGGATCTTATCAGCTGGTCAACACATCAAGGACACCATCACATCACGAGTTACCAGAGCAAATGTCCGTAAAAACCTGCGTGCCTGCATTCGTAACGGAGGTGCCCACTTTGAGCAAGACGTGTAATGTTCTTTAATTGTTTTGTTCATTGATTCCATTCACATGAAGATGAATGAAATATTATTTCTTGTACACAAATGTGAATGTTAGCAACATTTGTACCTTGCTGGATAGCAGATGTCACAAGGAAGTAATTTAAGTAATTTGTAAGCTTCGTGTCATACCATTTTTGTTATTAATACGTTGCCAAGTAAACTAAGAGTGCAATTTTTTATCATCACTTGTAAGTTTAGACCCACCCGTTGCTTAGATGTGATTGTTATTTGGGGAAAACTTTTTTTTTTTTCAACGAACTACTTATTTGTTAGCTATCAGAAAACGCTGAAATAAGTTCCATAAAATGATCAGTTTTTTCTCAATTCATCTTTTTATGTGGAAAATTGTCATTTTTTAAAGAAACAATTGAAATTCGATTATCTCGAAAACTACTAATTTTCGGACGGGGTATCATATGGTCAAATTTATTGCAAATTGTCTCTACTTTTACCCCTTTCAGGGAATACATCGAATTACCAGTCACCCTGTGTGTGTATATATATATCTATATATATATATATATAGTGTGTGTGTGTGTGTGTGTGTGCGCGTGTACGATTTGTAATTAATTAATACACTTACAAGGGAGGTCTAAGTCTCCCCCTCCGATTTCCATGAAACTTGGTAGGTGTATAGAGGCACCCCCTCAAATGTCAAGATGAGTAGAAATTAAAGTGGGGGGTTGCCCCCTAAAACAGTTTTTTATCCGAAACAAAAAAACACGTATTTCTTCATTTGGGTCCGTTTATACACACACCTGCCAAGTATCATGGAAATCGGAGGGGGACACAGGGGTCAGATCCTCACTTCAATTTGTCCTCATCTTGACATTTGAGGGGGTTTTGCCCCCCTAAAACAGTTTTTTTAGCCGAAACAAAAAAAAAACATGTATTTCTTCCTTTGGGACCCTCTATTACCTGCGAAGTTTCATGAAAATCGGAGGGGGACACAGGGGTCAGATCCTTACTTCAATTTGTCCCCATCTTGACATTTGAAACAAACAAGGTTGCCCCCTAAAACATTTTTTATCCGAAACAAAAAAAAACACGTATTTCTTCATTTGGGTCCGTTTATACACACACCTGCCAAGTATCATGGAAATCGGAGGGGGACACAGGGGCCACTTCAATTTGTCCTCATCTTGACATTTGAGGGGGTTTTGCCCCACTAAAACAGTTTTTTAGCTGAAACAAAAAAAACACGTATTTCTTCCATTGGGCCCCACTATACACCTGTCAAGTTTAATGGAAACCGGAGGGACACAGGGGTCAGATCCTCACTTCAATTTGTCCTCATCTTGACATTTGTGGAGGTTTTGCCCCCTAAAACAGTTTTTTAGCCGAAACAAAAAAACACGTATTTCTTCCTTTGGGCCCCACTATACGCCTGCCAAGTTTCATGGAAATCGGAGAGGGACCCTTAGATAACCTCCCTTGTTAGTCTTACACCTTGTAATTATATACCACTGCATATATTATAATGTTTTCTTTTAATTTGTAAAACTGTAACTGTAGAACAATTGTATAATTTTTGTATAACATTTCTATCTTGTTATATGCGTTAAAGGTTTCATCCTGGAATGGAATGTCTCACATTTATGTGTGTTTTCATTTCCAATACATTCGAATGAATACATATTCGTTTCAATGGCATTTACAAAATCACCTCTGACATTTTATGTTAAACAAGTAAGATTATTTTTGTGCAATAGTGTGTTAGCCGATGCGTAGCAAAGTATTTTTGGAACAACACTTGAAAAAAATTCTTGTAGGACTAACTAATGAAAAATTATTTGTAATCGAAGATCAAGCCTCCCCGATGGCGCAGTGGTAGCGTCGTCGCCTTGTAATCAAGGGGTCCCGGGTTCGATACCCGGTGGAGGCACAAGTGGTTCGGATCCCACTTTAAACTGTAGGTCCAGTCCCGATTAGCCTTACTGTGCATAAAGTGGACTTAAAACATCAAATCAATCAATCAATCGAAGATCATTATACCTTTTAAGGTGTGGTAATATAATGGGATTGAGATTCGAAACTCTCGGACCCGAATCCGGATCCAGATCCGATACTTTCGGACACGGATCCGGATCCACATCCGAAACATTCAGACCCGGATCCGGAATTTTCGGATCCGGATCCAGATCCGTAACTTTTGGATCCGGATCCGGATTTTTCGGATCCGGATCCGTTTGGCCATCCCTAGTAAATATAGTGTTGTAATCCGTAAGAGGAAGCTGATATTGTTTAATTATAAGATTACAACTCACGACCAGTAAATTCCATCACTCCAGTAAAAATATTGCTATTGCTTATTGATTAAATGCTCAATTGTGATAAATTGAAAGAGTTAACAATATCTAAAAGCTTCCTTGAAGTCCAATTTATGCTAAGATAGGATTATCGAAACTGGACATACACTTTATGCAATCCGGACCACGGTACAATGTGCCACGACCAGATATTTAGTGATTGATTGATTTTGTTTCATTTTACTTCGCTTTTCTGCCACTTTTGGCTAAACCCGAAGATGAGGAGATATGAAATAAATGGACAACCACAAACATACCACTATACAACACGTGCCCCGCAGATGATTTTTCTGACTGGAGACGCCTGAGCCTCGCTAGTCTGCAAAATGCATTCCAGGTTGTACTACGTGGAACGGAGACCAGATATCAAATCCGGAAACTCTTTCATTACAAGACAACGTTACCTTTATGCCATTGGGAAAATAAGAGTACCGATTTCAGTTTGTGTGTTTTTGCGTGTATCAGATAAATTATGGTAATATCTCTTTTTAAATTACCAAATTACGGTAACCGCCTGAGTGGGTGATACAAATCCAAGGTTCGATCTTTCCTAAGACCCTACCTGAGAATTCAATACAAAATGTTGGTAGGAAGATTGTTTGTTTATTCAGAATTCATTTAAGGGAGCTATAATCTTTCTGGAAGGGCGGTAAAGTAAATTTAGTTTCCAAATGGCAAATATCTATCGTGGAAAACAGAATCGTGAAAATTTTGAGAGGTGCTCAGAGTGTGGCAATAAATCAATGAGGTTGACAAAAGCTGGAGCGTCTTGCAAATCGCTGATTAATATATAAAACTCGACCAAATGCAATTTCTTTGTTCTTGAAAGCTTCTTGGAAAGAGATGAGAGAATAAGGGATTAAATGGTTGAAGTGGTGTTGTATTCACTAGGGCGGTAAATATGTAACTCCAGCACAAAACTGTATGCCACAATGATTGACTCCATGTAACAGTGTCCCGTCTATTCACAATTACCAATAGTTGTGAACGCTACATACAGATTCAAAATACATTTTCCACCTTACGGAAAACACCAAATTTTAAAGGATATAAGAGAAAGTTCAAAAGATCCGAAAAATAAGGAATTGAATTGAATTTTTTGCTATTCAACTCTTGAGTATTGAATACATCGAACACTTTGTGTTCCAGTTTTAAGCCCAAGCAGAGACAGCTAATGGGGACTGGGCATGTAGTTTAAAGTTGCATCCGAACCACTATGTGCCTGCACCCGATATCAAACACGGGACCGTTGATTTAGAGTCGACGACGTTACCACTACATCATCGGAGAAGCGTGAACACTTTGTCGAAATGTGTTCGAAATAGTTATTTGACCACAGACCGGTTTAATCAGTGTATATACAGACCTAATTCCCCACCCCCACCTTTAGATTCTTAACTATAATTACATTAGAATCCAAGCTTTATTGATAAAAATGAAAAATGACGATGATAGTACATGTACTCTCATTGGGGACGACATAATCCTTCCCTGCTTGGGAAAGAACACCTGGGCTCAGGAAGGGGTACTTGTTTTTTTTCAGCTTGAATTCAAAGACGAGCACTCTGAAATTTCCAAGCACCAACAGCAGATTTGTTTTCAGCCAGGAAGGGGGGGGGGGGAGAATGAAATCTCCCTTAAAACGCTGCTCCAGTTTCAAGTTATCGCGTTTTTTGCAACAATTTGCGTCAGTCTAAATTGTTAATCCCTTATGATAATTAACTCAAAATACCTGTGACTAAAATGATATTCCATGGGTGAATCATATACTTTTAGGCTAACGTTAATTTTTCAAAGGGGTGAGGGTTTTAGGTTTCGCTTTTGTTACACAGTACATTTCGGACCTCGTCATCTACAAGGGTCGTTCAAGGTTGACCGGGACTTTTATTTCTGCAGAGGAAATAGGTAGCAGAAGAAACACCAAACTATGTCAGTTTTTCAAAGTATTCTCCGTGCGCGCCGAGGCACCGTTGCCATCGTTCTGGCAGCTCCTGAATTCCTTTGGCGTAGAAAGAACTTGGTTGTTGTCGTAGCCACTGGAGCACATCGCTCCGCAATGCTTCGTCTATCGTGAATTTCTTCCCTCCCAGATGGTCTTTAAGGGGTGCAAACAAATGATAATCACTGGGGGCTAAATCCGGACTGTAGGGGGGATGGGGCAGAACTTCCCAGCGCATGTCGGCCAGAGTTGTTGTTGTCACATTGGCCGTGTGAGGGCGGGCATTGTCATGGAGAAGAATGACATTTCCAGACAACATCCCAGGTCTTTTCTTGCGAATGATAGACTTTCGTACAGCACCACTCAACAATGTGGAGTAATACTGGGCATTAATCGTGCTCCCTTTGTACAGAAAATCCACATGGATAACGCCCTTCATGTCCCAGAAGACACTTGCCATGATCTTTCCAGCGGACGGCTGCGTTTTGCTTTTCTTGGGGGGCGGGGGAACCTTTATGCCGCCACTCCATGCTGCGTCTTTTGGTCTTTGGAGTTGAACTGTGCAATCATGTTTCATCACACGTGATGATGGATTGCAACAATTCATCACCTTCTGCTAGAAACCGATTCAGAAGCTGTTCACAGACCGTCCTGCGTGTCCACTTCTGATCGAATGTCAGTTGGCGGGGAACCCACCTTGCACAGATTTTGCGGAAGCGTAAGTTGTCGTGAATGATTGTCTCAACACTCCCGACACTGATATTCACCTCGGCAGCAATATCCCGCACTGTTACTCGCCGGTTCTCAAGAATCATTTGCTCAACACGTGCGATATTCACTGGTGTGACTGCAGTCGGGCGAATGTGTCCATGCGCTTCATTTGTCACCAGCTCCCGTCCTTCGCGAAACTGCTCACACCATTCGTACACTCTTGTCCGCGATATCGTTTGTTCACCATACTGTGCTTGCAATCGTCTGAAAATCTCAGCTGGTTTCATTTTCTCCTTCACGAGAAATTTGATTACACACCGCTGCTCCACAGCCACAGACACACTGCTTGCCGCCATGTTCGCTGCAACTGCTGCGCATGCGCGAAATACGTCATGCCGGGCGCTAGTTACTCGCGAAGGAATACATTACGTCACCCGCACGTTTCATCATGATCCGGCTATTCATCGATTTTTTACGTACGAAAATCCCGGTCAACCTTGAACGACCCTTGTACAAGCTGTCTCGCAAATCTGTGGACCAAGATCGCGCATAACGATACAGAAATCGAGTGAGCATAAAGCAGTGCGCGCTACTGTAAACGGCTGGTAGCTGCCGCGTTTTCCCCTTCCACCCGTTCATTGGTCCAGCCTCTCTCGAGTTACTACTTGCGCAGACTTGTTTCCGTTCGCTCGCTTCGGACACTCCCGGGACAGCTTATCGCGTAAAATTTATAATTTAGGGAGTGTTCACTGAGTGACGTCACTCAGCGCAATGTTTGTGGTGCGGTTCGTGAGCATTCGCTAAAGCAGTGGTTCTCAACCTTCGTAAGCAAGCACCCCGGTAAATTAGTATCTTTAAAGTCGATGCTCCCATCCAAGTACTCGTAAATACATTTCCAACTTATTTAAAACTTTATACGTTAATTAATATGTACCCCTTAAATTTAATATTATTAAATAAATTCGGCAATAATCAGAGTATTAGTTCCATTATGTCTAGGCTTGTTGACAAATCTAAAATTTGGTTTACATTATATGACAGCGACTGCACCTTATGGAATCTTTCAGTTTCTTCTGGAAATGAATTTGGCAAGTGTTGATGGTAAATATGAGATATCGCCCGAACGGATTTCTTCAAATTTACAGGAGAAACTACTTACTGAAATCAGTTTCTGTAGCATTGTCGAAGTTCTTGGAGGTATTTTCTTTCGCCGAAACTGAAAACTTCACCATAGAATGCTGCAGAACAAGAAATAATCACTTTTTATGTAAGGAACTTGCATTTGCTGTAAAGCGACAACATTATGCCGTTGTTTCCATTATGTACCTGCAGATGACGCGAGCGTCGAAAGTCACGCGGTCTCGCCAGTGTTTCCAAACGTGACTTTTTTAAAACTATGCTTACCTAACCTAACCTTGCCGGAAATGGTCCGTGGGGCTATCGTGAATGTTTTTTGGGGCTACCCGTCAATGGTTTGTGATGACATAATGAACACGAAAGTAGGTATTTTTCGGTGAAGAAGATTGAAACACTGCATACCCACTCCAAATCGACAAAACACAAGCACGACGAGCGATGATCCATGACGAGTGCACGCCATATTGTCTGTTACCCAAGCGGAACAAGGAAGACAAATAATGACTCGTAATATGAAAAGTTGACACTATTTTATGGAAAAAGGCATAACTTCACCTTAAAGAATCTTCCGCAATGCAGAATAGGTAAGTATCAGTGTGAGAGGTGTTCGGGCTATATCGCATAATTACCTGTTGATTTTTATTGGCACGTTCCATTTCTGACACCAAAAAATTCCAATTAATCAGAATAGTTCCACTTTAATATATTTAATAAAAATTGCTGTGCATACCAAATTCACCGTGGTGACGTCCCTCAACCTCCAAATTTGGAGGCGGGAAGCAATGCGATCCCCGGTTAAATAGTTTGATCACTCACTTTCGCGAAAGCATTTCCTGTTATCGCAGTCGAACTCGAAACCCTAACGAAAGATCATGTTTCCAGGTGATTGTTAGCCGCGACCCAGTGGTTGAGTATAACTGCGCTAGTGTAAGGCCGGCTTTGGACAAACATTTTCTTTAACATTAGCATAAATGTTATGTAAATGCTTCCAAAAATCTTATTCGCGATTAAAATTACCACATGAGCGCTAGTGTCGCTTCCAATATGGCCGCTCTATGTAGGATAAATCTTTGTTTACATTCACTATTAGTACGTAATAGCAGCGTGTTGTCATGGCTGGTATAAAAGAAACGTTTAAATTACGCGATATTCTTCAATATTGCGAATGCGATGATTCCAGGAACTATAACAAAGGTGAAGCTGTGCTGAGAGCGAAGCATTTAATTATGATACGCAAAAATAACACGGAAAATGCAGACGAAACTAATGTATACGCACTGGTTCTTCAAAGCAGTGGTGTTTCATCTGCACCTCGGTTGTAACTATAGGGCTCTCGGAAATGATTTGAAAATAAAGCAATTCACCTGTATTGCAAAGCTTGGACAGGAGAAAAATGTAAACATGCAGTTGCAGTTCTTTCCACAAAGAGGCAGGCTGGTTTAATAACAACACAGGATAATAATAATAACAATAATAACAACAACAACAATAATTTAACCGAGGCTATCTTCAGTCTTCACTGAAAATTGACTTACTGAATGAAACAGCAACATTTGCATGTCAATTACCTTTATGATTACAGACATTAATTAATTCTCAAACTTTTTTCATCTTTTCACTTAATTAACTTGCACCTGTTCCAAATTACATACATAATACATTGTTTTCGAAATAAAAATGTTATATTCATAAAGAACAATTTAAATCTTACTTTCATGGTAATAAAATCATCTTTGGGAAAATAAAGTGAACAGACTCGTGCGTTCTTCGTAATTTCCTTGCCGCATTGCAGTTATGCCAATCTTGTCAATCAGTTCTGTTTTTCCTGATTTACTTACAAATTTCATTATGATTCCACGGGGTGGAAAATACATGTAAGCTTTTCACTTGTCCTGACCCACAAAACGATTTAGAGCAAAAAACTGAACAGTAGAAGTTACTTTTTCGCATGTTCTCCATGCTTTGAACGGCTTCAACACATCGAAGTGTCCTACATGAAGTGGTTCCTGAAAATCTCACCAGATGGCATATCGGATAATTTTAATCGCCAATAGCAGATAGTATTTTACACGAAAGCATTTCATGGAACATTTCGGTTAGCTTTCGCGATTGAAATGTCTAATACATACAGCACGAAAGGCATGCCGAGTTTCACCATCTATGGTGAGTGCACGGTGTTTACAATTGAATAAACTAAAATATTCTTCCATGCGTGTACAGTAAACGCTGTAAAGTATGTATTTAGGAAAAGGTTTATAGTATCCTTGCCTTGACTCATCTCACCCAACAGGTCGTTAGGTGCCGGAGCTTGCCCCGAGTTGATAGCTTCCTGGGGAAGAGGCCTGCTCGAAAAAGGTTTATGGTATAGTATTTAAGCAGCGCCATTCATTTCTACCTAAAACTATTTAAAACGAAACGTTATTCCTTTAGGTTGAATAGTTACCACTTCAAAATGTGAAGTGATACATTATTTACATTTCACGTGGCCGCCATTCCATTTGCACTCGTGACCCAGAGGTCGTTTCTGATTGGTTATGATACGAAAAATGCTACGGAAATAGGACCGATCCTGCCCTTGAGAAATGCCATGAAATTTCTCAGTTTACGCGGTAGCATTTTGGTCATGTCATAAATGTTAACGAAAATGCTTTCGTCTAAAGCAGGCTTAAGATATGCATATTATACTGGGCAGTGGATCAACAGAGTGGTCCGTTTGTGGATAGGTTCCAGACGCTCCACTCTTTGGATCCACTGCTAGGCTTAAAGCAGCATATCTAGCGAATGCTCACGAAACGCGTCACAAACGCTCCAGCGAGTGTCATCAATCTGTAACAAGGCGTGTGAAGGGACCAGTGATGTGTCTGAGTCTAAGTTTACGTCTACATGCGAAATCTACACGAAGATTACATTGGCTTATAGTTTACATAGTCTACTGTAGACAATACAAACAACAGGGAAGAAGGATATCCCAGTGGTCCTTGAAAGAGAAATATTTTTTACCCCCAAACATATCGATAATCTAGGCATATAACCAACTTAAGACCATGCGATGTAATCAAAGTTATCGAAAAAAGGGGGAAAGGAACTACTGGAAGAAAAACAAATGACAGCCATACTAAAAACTGACTACTTTTTACACTGACAAACGGCAAGGCTGAAAATAGTTTCTTTGTTTCATTACTGCATAGGAAAGTGCATGTGTCTTTGAAACAGATTTTTCCACGTGTGAAATGGTGGATATAGAAATAAAAGAAATCATGTCATTCTACGGACATGGCATATTTCTGGGTATGTCGCGGCAAGTTTATTTTGCAGTTCAATTAATACGTAGTGAATTGGTTGAACGGAAATAATTACTTAAAACACTTATTTTTGTACAGTGGAATACTTCACGCCCTCTATGTTCACCTGCTGATGCTGGTTGCTGCTTCTAGAACAATGCACGTGTTTTGCACGCCGAGCGCCATGTTGTCTACGTTGATTACGTAGATGACACAGTTTACATACTCTACATTGTCTACACGTAGAATGTAGACAATCGTTGTTTTCGCGTAGACGCACATCACTGGAAGGGACTCTTAAAAATAGGGATGGGACGATATGAAATTTTGGCAGATACCGATAAAGTGCCGATATAAAATTTACCGACAACCGATATTCTACCGATCCGATATAAAATTAGAAATGGTCCTGGAAGAACCTGAAAAGTTCATTGACCTTTAAAAATGTGTGTTTCAAAGTGACTGCAGTGCAAGAGAAATTGCATATTTAGACATTTACTTTTTAAAAAAGTAGGACATGGAGATTATCCATAAAAATTACAACAAAAATGGCATAATTTTGCACTAAACTATCAAGATATTTATCGATATATCGGATCGGTAAATTTATTAATTTTAGCGATAAACCGATAGAGTACTACCAACTATTTCGCGAAAAGAAATTTTCAGTGAAGATTACGCAATTCGAAAGTGCAATATGCTACATTTTCCAATCCACAGAGGTTTATCGATCACTTTCCACATTAACCCCCCGCCCCCTTCATCCATCGCCACTTCTTTGTTCTTCGGTGCTCCGTAAAAGATCGGGACACACTGCGGCCATTCAAGCTCTTTGGCGACCCAGATCGCAATTTCCCGCGTGGTTAGTCACAGGCTACTTACGCGGTAGGTGGCACTTGGATCGCTGCTCGTTCCACAGGGAACCACGGACGTTGATACCGGCTGATACAGTGCTCTTCCATCTTCCGTATTCAGCGAGATCGCATTTCAGCGACATTTCCACGCAATCTGGTTTCACGGTTAGGATCTTATCGACAGGCATGCAAATGACTTGATGACCGCTTTTACTGAAATGGAAATCCGTAAAACCAAATAATAACAAACTGTATCATAACGGCTTTGGGTCTCATTCAGCACATGGGTACCTGGGGTCCACCGGAGACTATGACAGAGGTCGAGAATGTGTGGAGTCTTGTGGGGTTAAGTGCTCAATAAGTGAGCACGTACTGTATGTTCATATGAATAAAGTTCTCCATCTCACAGTTTCCAATCTAGTAACTTCTTATGAATATAACATTTCCATGGTCTGGCATGTATGTATGTGTATATACGAGGCACCTACAAAAAGTAGTACCTATTTGGTAATAAAAAAGTGAACGTACTGTATGTTCATATGAATCAAGTTCTCCATCGCACAGTTTCCAATCTAGTAACTTCTTATGAATATAACATTTCCATGGTCTGGCATGTATGTATGTGTATATACGAGGCACCTACAAAAAGTAGTACCTATTTGGTAATAAAAAAGTGAACGTACTGTATGTTCATATGAATCAAGTTCTCCATCTCAGTTTCCAATCTAGTAACTTCTTATGAATATAACATTTCCATGGTCTGGCATGTATGTATGTGTATATACGAGGCACCTACAAAAAGTAGTACCTATTTGGTAATAAAAAAGTGCACGTACTGTATGTTCATATGAATCAAGTTCTCCATCTCACAGTTTCCAATCTAGTAACTTCTTATGAATATAACAAAATTTCTTTGGTCTGCCATGCATGTATGTGTATATACGAGGCACCTACAAAAGTAGTACCTATTTGGTAATAAAAAAGTAACGAAAGACGTTGACTGAACAAAACATTTTGCTCCGAGAGTGCATACCTTGAGCTTTTATACATAGGCAGTCCTGACGTTGACACATCGCACTGAGAGACAAGTTTTTGTATACCCTCTTCATACATTTCTTCGGAAGTTTCAGCGGAAGGATACATTGGCGGACATGACTCATTGCAAGTAAGTCACACACCCTATTTCATTTTCTAACGCAAGCGGGGAATGCTTTCGTGGATAGGTTAGGTTAGGGTTGTTAGGTGTAAATCCCTTAGCATATATTCACTACATTACACAAATGCACTTTTGTGCAAGTTGCATTAACAGTAGTGGTTGTGGGGATGTTTCTGTGGACAGTCAATATGAACCAGAAAATCGAGAACCTTTCCAAGTGTGAAGCGAGACCTGCCATTCTGTTTTTGCATACTAGAAAAACTCTTAGAAACAATGCATACTACCAACTAAGCCAGACCATTTTTGGAAAAAGGGAAATAAACACCAAAACTAAACTACAAGTGTATAAGTCAGCAGTGGAACCAATTCTACTATACGGAAGTGAAAGCTGGCCAGAAAGAGGAAAAGAAGTAAGGCAAATAACGACAGTTGAGATGAAATGCTTAAGTAGAATAGTTGGTAAAACGAGAAGAGATAAGAGTACGTAATGAAAGAATCAGAGAAGAATTAAATCGGAAGCCAATAGCAGAAAAACTGACACAAAGACAATTAAAACGGTTCGGACATGTGGTAAGAATGGACGAAGACAGAAAAGCGAAACAATTCATGGAAGCTAGAACAGAGGGAAGGAGAACAAGAGGCAGACCCCGGAAGACATTCAAAAAAGGAATAGAAGAAATACGACAAAAGAGAGGAAAAGATAATTGAAGAGAATGGCAAAAGAACGGGAGAGATGGAGTGGATAGAGGCAACCCCGACGCTATGACGCAAAAGGGGAAAGAAGAAAAACTCTTAGAAGTACCAGTTTGGTTTCTCAGAACGTGGTCTTTTTATTTATATCCAAGTTTGGAGCACGTACTCATACTTTTTATTCATATAAAATTCACTACGTGCTTTAGGAAGTTGAGAAATAAATGGGTGCTAATTGTTATTAGCAAGACCTAGCATTATAAGAGAAATGAATGGTCGGAAGGATAAGTGGTACGACTGGTTTCATCGAAATGATGTAACAAGGAAAAGAAATGCAACCGATCGAAACTTCACCAGTCCGACACTGACATTTTTCATAGACGCATTAGTCTGCCAATGTAGACGCTTTACAAGAACGGTCTCCCCATGGAGAGTTTTTAACGTAAAATCTTTGTGTGGGTGTGTGTGTTCGAGACACCAGTACATAAACACCAGGAATTCATAAGTATGAAAGAAAAATGAGGTTACTGAGGCGTCAAACGGCCACAGCTTTCCTCATTACTCCATGACGTCTACAAGCAACCACCGCGTTGGCTAGATATGGCTCTTGATTGTTGTTCAGCTGTCGTCTCGCCAAAATTGAAAAAGCGTCTTTTAAGCCGCTTACGACCCAATATGAAGTCCCCCTGGAGGCAGAGAGGAGCCAGATGCTGTTTACATCCCGAGGAGGACGAAAAACACAATCAACTCCGCCGATTGAAAGCGGGAGATTTCCATCTTGCTCCGGCAGATGCTGGAAACTGTTCCAGTAATGGTTTCCAGCGGAGATCTCCAGAGGGATTCCTGAAGATGACACTTCGGATACATCACGAGGGAACTGCCTATTCTCGCTTTGACAACCTCCTCCAAGCTTCAAGGATGTGGAATATTCGAGGTAAAATAAGTTTTGCACATAACTAGGTCTGACCCGATACCAATGTATCGGTAAGTATCGGTTGATATTTTTGCACCGATACTGGCCGATACCATTGTTAGATTATACAGTCACCAGCAAAAAAAAAAAGGGGATACCTAGATCCTGCAATACTCGTACCCCTGCAAGGTGCTGTGTGTGTTGCATAACTCGACTGCGAGAAGTGGATGTTAATAGCAAATTTTCAATGGCAACTTCGACCACCGCCGTAGATTTAGGCAACACATAATGCCTTGTGGGGAAGAGAGTATTTCAGGATATAGGTGTCCCATTTTTATTGGCGGTGATTGCTCATACACCCCCACCTCCATTCCTGCCCCACTGTCTTGTATTCTAGGTCTGCCTAAATTACTATTATTTGTGTTTTGGTAATGTTATGATACAAGTTCCGCTCACTTTGTATATTATTACTATCTGATCGCCCGGACTTGCCCGGGTATTTATTTATCCCAATCTGCTATTAGACACGAATATAATGAATTCTAACAATAGGGTAAAATGAACTTTGAGTTGAACGGCATTGGGACTGTCGCTATTTATCTTAACGGCCCCGAAAACTATGTATTCCACACTAATATCAGCCGTTTTTGATTATTTTTACATGTCACCCCCTTCCCACCTCCACCCGGTGCCAGGGGTGTCTTACCCCCACAGTATTTATATCCAGATTGTAAGTCATGTGTACCAAGTTTGGTTGAAATCGCTCCAGGCGTTCGAGAGTTATGACGGAACAAACACACACGCACATACATCCATTCTATTTTACATTCTGCGTACGATGACGATCAATTTATCAACATATATCTTAATGATGGAGTGCACTGACATTGTCCTTGCGAATGTACCGTGACATATATTATAAAAATTCAAAGCAGTGGGGAAAACATCACTCCCAATTCCTTTTTCTCTTCGGGGGATGAAAACCGAGCGCTTCCGAAAGCATCCTGGGCAGCGGGAGGTTGGTGGACCGTGACCCAGTTCGTTGGATCATAAATCTGTCTGTGCGGAGAACAATAAAGGGAACGTTTTGTTCCCACGCCCCGTTCCCTATTCCCTATTATCCCCTCACAAAGAGTCCTTGCTGGCGTGGAATGTTCCCTTGACGAAAGCATCGTCAATATAGTTCCAGGGACTCGCGCGGCCTTTTTGTCTTCCACCTAGTTTTTTTAATGGAAGTTCCGGAACGCACGTATTGAGTAAAACGTAGCGAAGGCTAGGTGGCAATGTGGAGCTCTGAATATTACATTAGGTTCGCAGCGGAAATATGGAAACAATACTTCTCGCTACCATATCCCGGTTCAGGAAATTTAAATCCTGATGGATTAATGTATTTTTTAAAAGTATTACACTGTTTGTTAAAACGTTTATGAAAATGAATGTGCGAAAGAGTGATACAGTCCGGCCAAGGAAGACGAAACTACCTGGAAAGGACGATTCCAAACGCGAGAGGGAAGCAGGGAGAAGCAATCGCCAAACTACCCTGTGGTATTTCGCTTGCGTAGGTTCGCTTGGTATGTTTATTACCGCTTTCTGCGTTGTGTTTGATGGCTCTTACAATTCGCAACAAACAGTTTCGAAGTGGAATGAGGAAAATTGGGACGTTTTAGCCCCAGTTGCACATTACAAAACACCCTCGTTACGCTAGAAAATGTCACAAGCCATTCAGTTACTACATTTATATTTATATAATACTATATACAACAATAATATTATTATTAAATACTATCCTCATTAATGTTGTGTACATTTGTGCTAATTATAATATTTACTAAGAAGATCAATTTAATTGAATGATCTAAAATAAAGCTACTGGTTTACAAACAAGTTTATCTATTAATGTGACGATATGAATACTTTCGTGATATGTTCTGTTGGCTGATATAGTATATGACTGGCTTACCTAACCCTTACATAATTCGTAAACATCTCTGTATATATTTTGGCGGCGATGTTACTACGTTGAAACTACATTGCTCTTTCTACAGCAGACGATTTTCAAGGAACCCGCTTCCTGTCCAAAGCTCCGTCACCCCTATTTAGCCACTGAACGCGTCCGGTTGGCGCATGCGCACTTCCGTCCATGGTCTCTGCTAAGGCAGCCAGACAAATTAGTGTCATCGGTGTGTGTACGTGTCAGGATTATCACACTGGCACCGACTATGAATCACAATATTGAATAACATGATGCAGAACAATTTTCAATATAAAAAGCATGCTTCTCCTTCATTTAAAACAGCGAGAATCAACAGGGAACCTTTAGAGGCGATAGAACGAGTTACAACGCGCTCGACCACGGAGAAGGTTAAATCTGGTTCATTGATACTTTTTTTAGTGAACACAGATTTCAACACGAACACGTCGCTCTTTTGTTTCAGTCCACAAATATGAATGCACATTTGAACAAAGCATTACATTTCATCAACATTCTTTTCCAAGGCCAATTTTTGGTCACAAAACAAATCTCTCTTAATAACCACTCTAGGATATATCGTATCAATCCCTAAGATTATATGTTTATTTTATTAAGTCTCTCTGAACGCTTCACGTTGACCAGGCAATTCACTTGTTTTTCTCAGTTGACTCAACCTCTGAGGCGTGTTTACAATGCATTGTGTTGTGCCATGCAAACCTCCTGAGCATTCAGGAAACAGGTAATACTTCTGGTTATAGAGTCAGCGGTTTGCATGGTAGCAATTAAATAACACGATTCGGCATAGAGGAAGAGCTCGATGGCCTAGTAATATAGAGGTGAGACAAGCTGAGAGGGGACTGACTTTTGGGATTGAGTGGAGAGAGAAGAGGTGGTCAGCAAGGCAGTAGGTCAGAAGTGGAACGACGCTTTGGTCGACGAATTGGAGAAGCTAACCGAGGACTTCGCTTATTCCATTCAGCTTAATACTTCAGACAGACAGGTAATTATCCTAACACCCAGCCATGATTCAGGTTCAACGGTTCACAAAACCCAACGAGTGACCATTGTCTTTTCTGTAGTTTAGTTCCTTAGTGTGATTTTGTACCTTTCGCATTGCCAAGCGTTAACTCGTCATGCCAATGACGAGTGGTCTCATCAGAGGATGAATGATGAGTAACTTACATCACCCAGCAATTAATTGCACACACACTGGTTCAGATCCCCTCATTCTTTAGAATGACACGTGGTGGAGGTGCGGGGCAAAGATTAGTTAAGACAGAATGACAATAAATAGAACAACGAGTCGTACTGTCGTGTTAGATGAAAGTAAGTCATTAATGGTTATTGTGAACATACAAATTTAAAACTCACGAAGCGAGGAATGAGTCTATGTGAGGGGGTACCTCACATAATTATGTATTTTAAGTTAAATAATTGTATTAGATATACTATTATGGTCGGCTTGAATATTTTCATAATGGTGCTATTTTAAGATGATGATATAGTCCCTATTTGCACAAAGTGCTATGTACTAGTAATATTTAGTACGACAAAATAACTTCCATTTTTTTAAGGAAGTAAGACTTAATATACTTTGTAATTTGTTAAATAAGCCACCGAAAACAGTTTTACAAACCGTGCAATTTAAGAGGTTACGCCATTACCCTATGTATTCAGCTACATTAGAAGTTGTAGCCTGAATTACATCCTTACAAGAATCAATGTATTTTTTTTATATAAAACATGAAAATCTCAATATAAACAGACTAATCTAAAGATCCACTCAGTTATTTCTAAAGTTCCTAAGGCACCGTAATACTCTGGATTCTTTGTGCACGACACTTTTATCTGCCTTAAACACACAGACGAACAATTCTCCCGGATAGAGAAAAAGAGTTTGGGAATAAAAGGTTGAAGAGAGCGAGGATCGGTGTGGTGTTCCGCCAGGGACAATGGTACAGTTACGTCGAAGTTTCTGGACTATGCTGCCAAGGTCCCGATTCATTAGCACGTTTGTAATCGGGTTGGGCCAGTAATCATCATCATCTCTATCACTATACCTGTCCTGAAGCACCAGGGACCTAGCCATATCTGTCATTCATGTTATAATTGTGTTCTATCTTATGTAAAAAACGAGCGTCTGAAATACGAGGGGGTATCAAAAAGTTTTGCCTGTTGAGGTAAAATTGGTTCAATAATGGAAAGATTGAAACAATGAACAGGGCCTCCCCCATGGCGCAGTGGTAGCGTCATTGCCTTGTAATCAAGGGGTCCCGGGTTCGATACCCGGTGGAGGCACAAGTGGTTCGGATCCCACTTTAAACTGTAGGTCCAGTCCCGATTAGCCTTACTGTGCATAAAGTGGACTTAAAACACCAACTCAAACCAAGATTGAAACAATGAACATACATATAGTTTGCCTGTAGTGTCCTTTACTCAGAGTTAACTAACCTTCTACATAGTACCCATCACGTTTGATGCATTTGAGCCAACATTTTACCCAGCCCTCAAAAAAAGTTTGGAAAAATTCCACAGAACACTCCCTGCTCCACCGTTCAGAGCTGTTTTCACCTCCTGTAGGTCCTCGAATCTCATGCCACGAAACACAGACTTAAGTAGTTAAGTTCAAAGTGGGAGAAACCGAAAGTGTGGACATGACAAGGAGTGGCAGGCCAATAACGTCGTTGACCGACAACAACCGCCACAGTGATGAGCTCATTCGAGAGGATAGACGCATCACCATCCAGGAAATTTCTGATGCAGTGCACATGTCCTATGGGTCAGCACATACAATTATTGAGAGTTTGGGATACCATAAAGTCTGAGCTAAGTCTGTGCTTTGTGGCAAGAGATTCGATGACCTACAGGAGTTTAAAAGAGTTCTGAATGGTGGGGCAGGGAGTGTTCTTTGGAATTTTTCAAACTGGTTTTGAGGGTTAGATAAAACGCTGGCACAAATGCATCGAACGTGATGGCAATTGTGTGGAAGGGTAACTCTGAGTAGAGGATACTACAGGCAAACTATATGTACACTGGTGTGCAAAACATAAGGACGAAAGTAAATTTCGCATGCTGTATCAGTTACAAGCGGCATAGATCGGTGAAACTTGAACCATACATACAAAGTAATGTTACAGTATGATACAGGAAAGAACAGAGAAAAACACGATGATCAGAACAGAAAATGACATTTTTACGCATAGACCGGAAATTACACGGAAGGCACTGCGACTCATGATGGCCCCGTGACATTACAGAAGTAATGAAATAGTCCTTAGAAGGGTGTGTGATCACCACGGACAGCGATGCATGCTCTGCAACGTGCTCCCATGCTGCTCACAAGGTTGGTAATGAGTTCTTGTGGTATAGTAGTCCATGCCTCCACCAGCGCTGTTGTCAACTGTTGGATGGTTGTTGGTGCATGTGGACGTGCTGCAAGACGTCTCCCCGTTGCATCCCGTGCTCGATGGGATTCAAGTCGGGGGAACGAGCAGGCCAGTCCAAACGCCGAATATCCTCTCGTTCCAAGAGCTCCGCCACTTGCGCTGTTCTATGCGGTCGCGCATTATCATCCATAAAGATGAATTCGGGGCCCACTGCACCTCTGAAAAGACGCACGTGGGGAAGGAGAACAGTGTCACAATAACGTTGACCGGTGACTGTACCGCGTTCAAAAATTTGGAGGTCGGTACGCGCATGCAACATTATGCCTCCCCACACAAGAACACTTGCACCACCAAAACGATCATGCTCGACAATGTTCCTAGGTTCATTGCGTGTTCCCACCTCTCGCCAGACGAGTGTACGTCCAGAATCGCTACTCGAACTGAATCTGCTCTCGTCTGAGAAGAGAACGCGACCCCACTCCTCCTCGGTCCAGTCCTGATGTTCTTGGCACCACCGCAAACGGTACCGCCGATGCGCGGGTGTCAACGGAACACAACGTAATGGCCGTCGGGCAAAGAGACCACACCCATGCAGTCGACGTGTCACTGTGGATCGTGAGATTGGACGAATCGCGGTCCCGTTAAATGTGTTTGCAATTCCACCCGCTGTTTGACGTTGGTCCCTGCGTGCCTGTTGCACAATGTAGCGGTCGTCCGCTGCTGTAGTTGACCGTGGTCGACCACCACCTCTTCTTTGCACAGCAGTGCCTGTGGTTCGGAACGCTCTCCATGCACGTGAAACAATGATGTGGGCAATCCCAAACTCCTGGGCCACACTCGTCACACTTCGTCCTTCTTCCAGTTTCCCGATGATTCTTCCCCGTGTGAACGCATCCAAATGTTGTCTCCGGGCCATGTTGTTGTGAGTAACACCACCACAATGCACCTTAACAGCCCTCTGACTGACACACACTGTCTCGTCCCATTCATTCAACTGCTTCGTGTTGTTGGAGCTGACCCATTCGGCGCAATGGTCACGCTGGCGTCATGCCATGCAACTTCTTGGTCCCTGTGCATGTGTAAGTCAACCTCTGGCAACATGCTGCCGGGCTTTCATTCATTTGCACCGACTACGAAATATTTTATGTTACTTTATCTATCTCGTCCTTAGGTTTTGCACACCAGTGTATGTCCATTGTTTCAATCTTTCCATTATTAAACAAATTATACCTCAACAGGCAAAACTATTTGATACCACCTCGTATTTATCTTTGAGCTCATTCCCCGAGTATGCTACAAATTATTTTCCGTGCGTTTTTAGAATTGTTGAATTGTTGTTTTTATCAAGTTCACTTTATGCACAGAAAGGCTAATCGAGACTGGACCTACAGTTTAAAGTGGAATCCGAACCACTATGTGTCTCCACCGTGTCTCGAACCCGGGACCCCTTGATTACAAGGCGACGACGCTACCACTGCGCAATCGGGGAGGCTCCGTGCGTTTTTAGAACATCACATTCTACCTAGGTATATAAGAAAGCATATGGAAATGGTGATGAACAATTTGCATTAGCAACCGGTTGTACCAAAACAGGAGGTGGGAGATGTAACAACTGTTCCAAGTTTTATCTTACTTTCCGACCAACCATCGTATATGTACACCCAACGGCGAAAGAAAATTTGGTCTATATTACACATTGTGATGACAATGAGTTTATATAATGACGTCAATAAGCAAGTGACGTCCTTCCAGTGAAAATACTTTACTATTCCCTCGTACGGTCAAAACGTATTCAGTCAAAGTTTCTTAGATATCTCAAATTGAAAGCCTGTGGAGAATATCCAACATTCGATTCATACGATAATCTAGTCTCAAGAGACCAGCTTCAGCAAACTAGCACTCCGACGACAAGTAAATGACCTGCTTGCTCTTTCTGTATAAAGTAATTAACGGTATAATAGACGATTCCAACTTATTATCAGCCGTATCATTTAATGTTCCCAGTTCCAAAACACGTCCCAAGCACAAAATCTTTCATTGCCAGAGAGCGAAAACGTCAATTCTTTCTACCTCTCCGGTGGGGAGAGCGTGCAACTCTTTCAACACAATTTCATTACTATACTGGAACACTGAATCTATTGTAGTAATATGTAATTCGAGCACTATAATTGGGCTCAGCCTGTTGAGGTCTTATCAATAAATAAATAAAACAATACAGAATGTAGAATTAAAAAGTAATTCAAATAGCGGTGGACAATTTGTCTACCATTATCTTTGACGCTGACTGTACAAGACGAACCATATTATGTAAGAGCACGAGATTCCGAACGACAGGGGAGGTAATCGATCAGAGGACCAATCCAATTACCTTCCTCGGCCGTCCGTCCTGAAAGCATGGAGGGGACGGAGGTAACCTCGAAACGCTTCCATGTACTTTCATCCCCATTAGGAATATTATCCGTGTCATTGCCCCCGTGGACGTTTCGGGGCGAGTCACGCGAAGATGATCTCCCACAGCATCAGCAGCCGCTTGCTTCTCTTTCTAACCGGGTGAGGAAACCTTGTCTTCTATCTGCGGGCCCACGTCGTAACGGTTCGATTAATGGGTGGAACTTTCCTGGTTTTAGTTGTCTTTCTCTCTTTTTTTTCCTGTCCTGCAATGGCCGCGAGGAAGGCGGGAAACGGAAGCAGCGCTCATGGTCGACCGCAATGTGGAAACAAATAAAATGGGCTGGGAAACGAGGGAATGGCTGTGTTTAGAAATTTATTCCTGATGGCGTTGAGAGAGATGTCCAGGGGAAATAGGAATAAAAAAAGCAGATACTAAAGCGCAAATGGAGAAATAATGTTCATAAAGGATATATTAAAAAATAGTCGTGGAAATATAAAGAAATTTGACAAATTATGGAATGGAGAAAAGCGAAAGGAAACAAAAACCGGGAAAAAGGAAGAAAATTAAAACAATAACAAAGTAGTGCATGCAACAGAATGATCAACACGGAGGGATGGGGTAGTAAAAACAACGAAGCATGAAACACTACAGGGGAGTCAAGACAATCAAACAGAAAACGGAAGTCAAGACAATCAAACAGAAAACGGAGGTCAAGGCAAACAGAAAACGGAAGAGGAAAGAAAGTCAGGGCCAGCAGAAAACGGAAGAGGAAAGAAAGTCAGGGCCAGAAGAAAACGGAAGAGGAAAGAAAGTCAGGGCCAGCAGAAAACGGAAGAGGAAAGAAAGTCAGGGCAAACAGAAAACGGAGGAGAAAAGAAAGTCAGGGCAAACAGAAAACGGAAGAGGAAAGAAAGTCAGGGCAAACAGAAAACGGAAGAGGAAAGAAAGTCAGGGCAAACAGAAAACGGAAGAGGAAAGAAAGTCAGGGCAAACAGAAAACGGAAGAGGAAAGAAAGTCAGGCCAAACAGAAAACGGAAGAGGAAAGAAAGTCAGGCCAAACAGAAAACGGAAGAGGAAAGAAAGTCAGGGCAAACAGAAAACGGAAGAGGAAAGAAAGTCAGGGCAAACAGAAAACGGAAGAGGAAAGAAAGTCAAGACAAACAGAAAATGGAAGAGGAAAGAAAGTCAGGACAAACAGAAAACAGAAGAGAAAAAGAAAGTCAAGACAATCAAACAGAAAACGAAAGAGGAAAGTCAAGACAATCAAACAGAAAACAGAAGAGGAAAGTCAAGACAATCGAACAGTAAACGGAAGAGGGAAGTCTAAATAATGAAAGAGAAAAAACAAACTAAGGTTTAAAAGTGTAATTACGAAATATGTTATTGTGAATCCACCTTCCCCCAAAAACGTTGCTATGTAATATTCCCATTTGTCCTTTCAGCCGATCCGAATAAAATTCTTGCGTACCCTAGTGCTGCAAATGTTTACTATTGTCAAATTGTCATCAGGCATTTTATTTTTAATTTAAAAAAAAAAAAAATCTTGTACTATTTGCAAATTGTAAACAGTTTCCATTCGTCCTGGCATTTCAAAAGCATGTTAGTCAGCGACTCAATCCTATCCAATCCTATCATTTGGTCAGCGAATAGTCTCCACTGCTTGTAAGCCTACAGCTGCCGCATGTTTCAACGGTTTATACTGATCACTTTGGCCATGTTTTACGCTTCTTTAACCTCTTTAAACTAGCATGTTCAATTTGACTGCATATAATGCAATCTACAGTCAGAGTGATACAGAAAAAAACACGCTCAGAGCAGAAACCAAGCTAAGCTAATTCGTAAACACTGCGCTAGCATTTGCAGCAAATCAGCGTATCATTTATTGTAACAAATACTCTAAAACTAATACCAACATTTCTTATTTACTACATGTTGGGTAATACAAACATAACGTACCAGGGGCGTAGTCAGGATACTTTTTCGCATCAGGCAATTTTTTTTATATAAAAAATCCAAAAAGTGTGTTGGACAATTGTCAGGGGAGAATACGGAAATAAATTACAATGTACCTGTCACCACGGGCGTATATATAGCTCACGTAAGGGGGGGGGGTTCAACTCTTGGTTCAATTAGGGTTCCTATATTTCATAAGTGAAAATCCGGGACACTACTGACCGGTAGCTTGTTAGAGAGGGGGGGGGGGGGGTTGGACCCGATAAAGTTTGATGTATGTACAACATAATTGTCATTTACATCCCACATTGTGTGGGAACTTTGTGAAAACTGCGGACTGAACAGATAGGCACCCAAGCACTGACTCTTTATAATAAGCAGGTTACTATACAATGGAAGAGAATCGTAACTGAAATTCAGCACTGCTAGTAGACGGCGGCGTCATCGTGAAGTCAAAGATGTTTGCAGTACATTCTGTATCTCGTTAACTCTTGTATTATGGAGAGGGAATGGTTCAATGTAGAGTTACATTGTTTTGTAAAATTAGCATTTTAAAATTACGTCCACGCATTTATATATATAAAAAATTCAGGATAGTATAGTCTTAATCATTTCTCCTTTCCCACCCGATTCCAGGACATTTGTTCATCCCGAAGAAACTATTCGGAACACCAGGACAAATGATACCATTCCGGGATTCTCCTGAAAATCCTGGACGTATAGCGTCCCTAGGAATGATCTGGCTATCAAAATCCACTGCCACCACATGAAAGGTCGCACATTTATTAAATTAAGTCTATCTACGAACTTCGAACTTCTCTACAAAAAATGAGCAGAAAATGATTTTGAAAAAGCTAATCCCTTCTCTTTAAAAAAGAATTACAATGTTATAATTAGTCTTTTCCTCCTTGCTACAAAATTGAAAATAACATCATCGGTGTTATTTTAATGTTCGTATGTATGCACACTTAACAGTGAAGGCTCCATTAGTCGAGGATCTCCCGTTGAATTGCGAGGACATTATTTCAACCTCCTTATGTTAAACGCATCCTCTCGGCTGTTGAAGATGAAACTGGCAGTGTAGCCAAGATCACCAACAATTTGTGCATATTTGAGTACAAGAGCTTGTCACAATTTTCTACTGCCTACAATGCAAACCCTGGACATGTCTTTTCAATTACTGTTTGCCACACCACATTTTTCATTCAGATTTGAAAATGTAAAATATCAACCAGCCCATCCAACATTTTGACACACTGTTCCAATGAATGAGGAATAGGCATTTCATACTGGAATAAGTTGTTGCAATTTTTTAATGTGTTGACTGTGTTCAGAGAAACTTGGGTTCATTTCTACTACAAAATGGTCCAAAAATGGACAACAGTAAAGTTTCTACTATTAGTGCATACGATTTCACAAGTCACCCTACTGAGTATTGATACCTTTCTGTTCACCTGGTGTCAAACAACTTGCACATACTTCCCTAGTTATCTTGCACTGCATTTTTTACAACCAAATTACTTTGAGAAGATTTATTTGCATTATTTTACTTCGCCTCTTGCGCCACTTTTGGCTAATTTCCGAAGATCGGGATGAGTGATGACATGATGAATGGACACCCACAAACGCCCATGCCCATTCCGGGTTTCGAACCCGGGACCCACGATGTGCTAACCACGGGAGCTGCTCCTTTGAGAAGACTAGGGGGGGGGGGGTGGAATTATAACTGATTTGACAGTCTCAATATCGCAGAAATTGTACAGAAATGGCCAATAGCCAGGGTTAAAATATGTGCTGAACAATGTACAAAAATTGCTTTTGGACACTTCTCTGAAATTATCTATCTCACCCCCTTAATTCTACCACCCATTACATCAGCACCAACATATTCTTCACCAACTATTTTGTTTTTCTAAATCCACACCAACTCAACCCAGAGAGAGTAGAAGTACTAATAGCTGAAGCTAAGCCAGATGTAGTTACAATCTCCAATAAGGACAAGTTTACCATTGCGATCTAGAGTTTGGTAAATGGTTTATCGACTTTCGGGATTATCAAACAGTTGGGAAATTATCAAAAAATTAGAACCTGAGGAATACTTAAATCTTGAATGGTAAGAAACCATATCGGGAACTTCTAACGAAATTATAATATTCGCGCTACAAGTTCACAAGCAGCTGCTTCAGGCAGAAATTACATGTGGCATTATAGAATTAGTGAAATGTCAGGAGTTTTCTGAGTATTTTCCAGAGAAATTCCGAAACTATCAGGAAATTGCAGACATTTGCTTTGCAGTCCCATATGGTGTGTGGAATTAATTTGTTTCCCATCCATAGCCCGTTCTATATACTTGTAATTTATGACAACAGAATTAGTCTGAAGAAATTTTTACGAACAAGTCTCTGCGCATATCGGATAGAACAGGAAATCTGGTAATTTTACTGAACCAAAGGGAGGGGGGGTTGGACCCTTTGAACCCCCCTTAAACACGCCCATGTATATTACGACTACTGTGATTGTGACTATTGTATTCATAAAATACTACTACTTTGCCAGAATGTTATCGAAAAAATTATACTCTCATAGTAGAAAATTTACAATTTTGATGTTTCTTTACAGAATATGTGTTATGTACGAGAAACGCTAAAAAAAATCATGTAAAATAATACATTTGTGTTATTTCCCTACTTAGTGTGCATGAAAATATCTCTAGCATGCAGTTTTATTAACTTATACGTAATTCGGGCCAACGGTGTTGTCGCGACTGTGAAAAATAATATTCTTGCATGAAAGGTATATATATATATATATATATAAACATTTCCGTGTGTCTTCAGTTAAATTTCTTGACATAATATTAAACGATATGTCAATCAATAAAAAAATCCCCTTTTGTAATTGAGCACCCCAAATTCTATCAAACTAGGCTACTGTGGCTTTGTAAATAATAACAATAATAATCAACTGCCGAGGAGTGAAATTTAAGCAGAAGGGGTGAGGGAATGTAGAGCTCATTCAGGCTACGCATAGTTTCGAAGATGACAAAGAATAAATCTAGTACACTTGCCATTTTAGCTTGCTTGCAAAATTCTCGGCAAACGCATACGCATCACATAATTAAGTTGCTACAATCTGTTCATTCAGTGACGTTTACTTAAAAAACATTTTAAACTGAGTGTGATATTGGTTTACCCTCTATATAAAATGAACGACATTAGACAATATTACAGTTAACACTTCGATAAGTTTACTCACCAGTGCAGATCTGAAAAGGAATATGACAGAAAAATGCATGCACAACAGAAACATTGATAAAATGGATAAAAAACGTCATTCTAATACACGAGAAAATACATAAAGTTCAATGCATTACTAGAGTTCCGTTAGCTCTACAATTAGTATGTCATTGCAAGCATGTTTTGTGGTCGAATGCGGTGCTCGTGAAAAAGATCTTAACTTTTTGCACTCGCGATAACACCGAAAAATGTTGATTGTTGCCAGAAAGAGATGAGTGGATACAACTATGTGCTGTATCCACATAATGTAATGCATACTACATAGCGAAGTAAAGCGCGAATTTGGCCCGCACGTGATTTTTTTTTAGTGTTTCTCTGGAATTTAATCACTCTTAACGTGTATTTAGCAAAAAGAGCTGCGATAATCTCAAATGTGTAGCTATGCAAGTATTATGTGATTCGTTATTACTCTACCAAGGAAAAAAAAATCATTTGAGCATTGGTATGGTGTTAACCCACTCCACACATTGTCCTCACGATGCTGGGTGAACACTTACATTCTGGGACATGCCGGTTGTCGAAATCGACACAGCTCGCACCAAAGTCAAATTGTAGTTAAAGGGTTACTGGTTCAATTCTCGGTGGAGGCACATTGCACTTTAAACTGAAGAACCAATTCTGATAAGCCTATCTGACCACAAAGTGGCTCGCGTCAAAGACGAGAACGATAAAATCATTCGGTTACGTGGAACCTCTCGTTTGGTATTTAAAGTAGAGTGGATAATTGCCAAACTTTTCACTGTGGGTTACGTAAGTAATAAAAATCGGGTTTCATTGAGAATAAAGGTGCTTTTAACAATGCAATCATCAACATCACTAAGAAGTCCTACCCACTTAGCTAGTCTATATGGTGATTAGTCTTTGTTAATTCTGGCATTGCAGTTCATTAGCTCTTTTAAAAATATAAATATAATTTTAGTGCTGCTTCTCGAAAAGTGCGATTTTTAGCTAAAATTGCGCGAAAAGTTAGAAAATTACACAGATTTTTGAAGAAAAAGATGGACAAGCAACATTCAGATCCCTTGTCAGAAATTGTGCACATTAAAATGAAACTGTGTTCATAGACACTGATTGGTAGATGCCGGGGTTTACATGGTCAAAAACATACTGGTTTTTTTTTTTTTTCTATGAAATGAACTATCATGCATCAACCATATTATGTTTTAAAGTAACCTTTACATTTGTGTCAATAGCATGCAAAAAACTTCGGGCGTATTTCATAGGGTAAATTACAGAATATTGGACGGGCCCTTGTATTATTATTTTTTTTAAGCTGAAAGGCATAGGAATCAGCAATCAAGATATATATATATATATTATATATATATTTAAATTAAGCAAATATATCTACAATTGAGCACATGCATATTATAAATATTGTTTCTGTCTTGGAAATTGTGAAAATTTATGCTATCATGTGTTGGAATTATTGTTTCAAAGCACATTTCTGTACATTTCAATAACAATAACAATCAATAAGTTCAACAATTGAATACCTATACGTATGCTATATTTTAATGAACTGTAGTTGATGAAATTACTATTTATCTTTCAACCCTTTATTATTTTTAAATACATCAACTCTCATACTGGTTGGCATATACTAGATAAACACATTACCTTATTTTATATGATAGATTATGGTACACCAAAACCATGTTACACCCAAGCCAATTGTAGGATACAACTTTTTTTAAATTTTATTATAATTATTGTATACTATTTGGTGAGTATTTTATGTACGCGTAAGTGCATGTATGTACGTAACAAATATCCAATGAGCAACATAGAACATTATTTAGTAACGTATACACAGAATGGGCAAAGCAAGCA
The DNA here is from genome assembly GCF_977018435.1 of Lepisma saccharinum. Taxonomy (NCBI): domain Eukaryota; kingdom Metazoa; phylum Arthropoda; class Insecta; order Zygentoma; family Lepismatidae; genus Lepisma; species Lepisma saccharinum. The sequence goes on along the minus strand of NC_139242.1, from coordinate 72,487,777 downwards.
AGCATTACTCTTTTTTCTACCAGAAGTAGCGCAACTTCGTCTGCACATACTACCGCAATAAATATGCACACACAATTCAAACATTACTGTCCCGAATTCACACTTTGGAACAAAGAGACAATGCAACAATATTTACATCTAAGCTACCAAGATGACCACTACGGGAAGGATGCAGGGTACACATTCCACTATCATCATATTCTAAGGGTTTTCTGAGGGGAGGAGTGTACCTTCACATTTCAGGCCCTGCTTGGCGACTCCGTGGAGCATGGAACCGCAGTGGTCGCAGAAAGTGGGGGAGAAGTATGAGTGCTCATTCCACTTGTGCTTGGTGTATGCACTCTACACGCCGCGTGCAAGATAAATGGACAAAACAGTCAACATACGAGGAAGGAGAAGAAACACACACAAATAGAATGTCTCCAACACTGCACATACTGGAAGATTGCACACATATGGACCACCATTGGTTGTGAAAGTTGTAGATTTTTGTGTCAATGGCACATGCAGCATGTTCACTTTTGGTGATCTGTCACGCTAAAAAAAAAAAAAAATTCTTTCAACCCGTACATGGCTCGTTAACATGCCCGCTGTATTAGAATAAAGAAAAGGAATACTATTATTCTACCATGAATATGTATCGTGATTCAAGCTTGTTGCTGGTGAAATTTAATATTTATCATGAATCATGCTTGTTGCTGGTGAAATTTAAGGTTTATCATGATTCATGCTTGTTGCTGGTGAAATTTAAGATTTATCATGATTCATGCTTGTTGCTGTTGAAATTAACTTCCACAAATAGATATTATTGATCTTGTAAAGAGAAACACTAATCTACTTTTGTTATTCTATTTGGTAAATATAATCCCCCCACACACAATTATACATATTGAGCATGTATACATTTAGTTAGAATAATAAAATTTAGTTCTAATTTCTTGTCTTGTACTTTAACAACGTGCTTTTCTCTTCTTCTGTTTTACATTATATTCAAATTAGTTGTAATAGTGTTCATTTTGCATTCAATGTGGGTTAGGTGGAAGATGGAAAATATATAATCCTATCCCCAAAATACATAAGACTGGAATAAATGCAAGTCTCCATTGTCGAAACTTCATCTTTCCTATCTTCTCTACTTTTCGTTGATGAACTTTCCATGAGAGCTATTGCTCTGAAGGGCTCTCCCTGAAAGAGAACTGGTTTTCCCCTAACCAGAGAGCGTAGATTTTTCTGTTTCCGCAGCTCGAGATCTAATTTCCTTGACTTCCTTCTGCTTCAGAAATGTCTCACGGATTTCCCCTCCAGTGGAGTTTGACTTTAGAGCCACTACACTGATTTCTCACTATAAATCATTGTCACTGACTTTCCAAGTTTGTAGAATCTCGGTGAAGCATGCGTAGTGTACACAATTGATCTAGCTGTCCGTTCAAAAGTATTACTACGCCATAGACACAATTTTAAAAAAGTACGACGTAATTGTCTCAATCTGATTTATAAGTTCGTTTAGGAGGTGGGGGTAATATAACGTGGCAATCTTCCAGCACTGCATCTAACGTGCTGACACGTGCTGTGTTCGTGCACACTGATTCAGGAAAAAAAAAACACATGTAACACAATGACACAGTATAGTTGTAACACCATCGGGAGAGACATCTGCTTGCGAACACCATCAACCGCTGACACAGAACAAGTTTTCACACTAGGGAACAAGAAAACAAGGCAAGCATATATATATATATGTATGCCACACACACACACATGAAAAGTACTGAGGAAAAAAAGAACCATGCATTAGTATGAGAGAGACCACCACCAGTTGATCGCTACTGATTGGAAGAAGCGTCTATGTTACCTTCGCACTTCATCCCTTGGTGAATGACACCATAGAGTAGGGATCCGCAGTGGTCACAGAAGGTCGGGCTGCTGTAGGTATGTGGTTTGAACCTGTGCTTGGTCCGAGAGTCCTAGATAGGAAAAAAAAGAACATATGAAGAACATATTACTAGTGAAAGAAGTCCTATACCGATACACAAAAATTTCAAACAGTTGTTTCACAGAAAGAGATTAATAAATTAGAGCAGTTTTTGGAATCAACTGGTTACTTATAACGCAGTTAAAAGTAGCACTTACTTACTATATTATGTCCCAGACACAAAATACAACACATGTAAGTCTTCATATAATTCATACAATTAATGATAATTGACTATGTGTAATTTGTAATAAAGTTTCATACAGACAATAACTGTAAAAGTAACTTAATTAACTCTTACTTTTAAAAAGTAACTTTCCGAACAGTGAATTAGAACACTATGAATAAAGGTGCTGATTGGTACTATCATAATTATGACGCATACTTATCTTGCAATGTATAGTAAATATATGTAATTTCATTACACCCTTAATTTCCTAAAAAATAATTTTGCAGCAAAGCTACTACATTCATTCCTACCTGTATCTCTATGTTCATGTGGAATTAGAATATACTTTATGTTCAGTTATCCTAAATTTAACATTTCATTACTCAGTAATCAAAATTTAAAACTTATACATTATTTTCTCATTCAGCTAGTGAAAAGACAAAGGAATATAATGTTATTCAAGTTTTAGCTCCCACTGCATATATCTAAGATAGTGGACTCTCACTACAAAAACACCAAAATGCAAAATTATATTATACAACCTACGGCTTTCTTCCAGTCTTACGGAGGACGTTCTATATGCTGGCAAGGGAAGTGGGGAGCAGCAGCCTGTAGAACGTCGTATCTCTCGGCGCCACCGCTGTTGTCTGGTTGGTCTGGTGCGTATTCCCCGCCCCCCACTTCCCTTGCCAGCATATAGTGTGCCCGCCGTAACAGTAGAAAAGACGTATAGTAAGATGCAGATCCTAGAACAAGAAATGAAATGAATTAAATGAAAGAGTATGTTAAAAATATGTCAAGTTTGGTCAGAGTTACTTTAAAACCTGTGAAGATGTTGTTAATATTGTTGACTGCTTTTTTATACAATGATGGGAGACGATAGAGGGTACTGAATCTTTATTATCGCCGGTAACTTTGCTTCGTATATCGTTATCACGAGTCTCGTTAACATGGTTTCTGATACAAACAAATGAATTTTCTCTTTAACGTTTAAACTTGAGCACGAATCACGTCTCAATATAAATAATCGACAAATAGATTAAAGATCAATTCAACACATTTAGAAAAATTCTGGACAGCATAGATGATGACTGTGACATTGGTGTAGTTATGATTAACCCTTAAAACCCCAAGCTTTTTTGCACACAGAAACGATCAAAGTGGGTCCACTGGACACCTATTAGATTTCTATGACATTCGATTATAACTTATGAAAACTGTCCCTAAACCTAAAATATGTAATACTTAGTATACAGTGTAAATCTGTAGTTTTCAGTAATTCTAGTGACAATTAAATCATTCTTCTATCATAATGAAATAACATTTCTATACGATACTATGAGTACGTAGTTTGTATTCCACATAGATTTGTCATTTTGCATTCCTTTTCCCTGACACTTATAAGCTAACCTAGTGGTTTAAAATTTCAATCGAAGAGGGATAAAATTCAGAGAGCTATATTTTAAGAAAAGTAATTAAAAATTAACTTTAATTAAAATTACTCTATTTTTTTATACAAGGCAAACTTCTATTCGCAGCGAACACGATATGTTCTTCAATAGAATATTCAGTACACACATTTCTGTTCCATTCTTCAGAGGTTTGTTGCTTTGTTTTCTTGCTTCTTTCGATGGACACAAGAAACATCCTTTTAACAGGTCCTTGCCTACTCGAAGGATTACTGTCTGTCCTTACTTCAAAGTCCAGCCCCTACCCCTTTGCTAAAGATGTGGAAGCATCAAACTGCAGCTCAGTTATCTCATAAACTTAGATTGTCTTCTGTTTGGGTTAGAGGTTTCCCAATTCTGGTAGAGAATACCCTTGAAGACACTTTATTTGTATCCTGATCAATTATCTGAAGCATGTTATTACCAAAATAGAGATGCAAGCAGTTCTGTTGTCGAGCGACTACTTTCAATTGAGGTAATACAACTTTGTTCAGATTTGATTTTATAATGTTAACTGTTCTGGCAACCTGGGGAAATTGTTTTTATTACAGTATAATAATTATTCATCTGTACTTAGGAAAACAGTACTGGTTGACGACTGTGTGCTTTGTAGTTCACCAATCTCACAATCAATCTTCTCTGAGGATGCCAAACTCTCATGATCAACGTCACTCTCACTGGTATAAAGGTTTTCGTCTTTAACACTGATCTCCCCCAAATCAACATCATCATCGCTAACATGGTCAAATAATGGTCTAGTAATAGCTGAATGTGTTATAAAAGACATATTGCTACTTGCCATTGTGCACAACGAAATACAACAACATTGTCAACAATCACATTTAGAGGCAGTGCAATATGTAATGACATATTGCAACACAAGTGACTGAAAAACAAGTGCAGTCCCGCAGCGCTATTTGGATTGAAAGTGCTGTTTATATCATAGGGGTCCAATGGACTCACCTTGGGTTTCAACGTCGCTCTTTTCTTCATACTAATATTACCAACAAATGAAAATAAGAACATTGTTGAGACACTCAGTGAAGAAGGTCAATAACATGAACATAGTTGGCACAAAGAACCGAAGAACTCTATAATTTTTTGTTACTACTGTAATCCAAAATACGCGAGAAAGGGTCCGATGGACCCACCTTGGGGTTTTAAGGGCGCGCGTGCGTGTGTGTATTTATAAAGAAAAATGTATGGGCGGATGCAGCATAGACTGTCACCATATTATTCTTGCTGTCACATTCAAATAAATAATGAATGAAGGTGTAGCGAAGGTGAAGCCTATCCCGAACATTCAAGGAGAACTATTAGTTAACGTCAGTGGAGGCCATAACTTCCTGAAAAACAATACTACAATTTTCAACTTTTTATACAATTAATTTCGCATTCAGGAGTTAACTTGGGTTATCTTCGGAAAGCCTCGAAAGCAAGGCAAATGTAGTTTTGGACAAATTTGTGACTGCGTCCAAGCTGCGTCACAGGAAAATTCCCAAACGCAAAAAAGTAACGGACGGACCCACCTATACGAATTCCACCTGACTGTGCATTAAATTGCATCCTATAATCCTAGAAATGAAAGCAATTACAATAGGATCTAAAATTTAATAATTATTTCCTAATGACTGATAGGGATTTTTCTACCATTCATTTGATAAAGGCATAAGTTGTCCGACGTATAAAAATTGCAATACCGTTGCTAGTTTTTTCTATATTTAAAATAAATTTCTACTATTTTTACTAGGCCAGAAATTATATTTTCCATCATTTAAGCACATAATCTGAGCACAAGTTACATACAAATCAGTTCACGAACGAGCAGACATTTACGTATGTTAGGATACATCACAATGCCAATGAAATCTGCAAAATATAGACATTTCCCACTAAATTAATCATTTCCGCAAGGAGGAAACCTGAAACGAATCAGGATGAAGAATTAGGGAAGAAAGTGAAGCTCTGGGCAAATGAGAACGTGCATCATCTTGCTGGAAAACACAGGAAGGAAAACAATTCATTATTAGCATGGATCCAAGGCACCTAAAGAAGGGAGGAAGAAACAACGCACAAAGCAAAGAATAGCTGTAAACTTCCGTCATCAATTTCTCTGCATCTATAAACAATGAAAGAACAGGATATTTCTAAGTGAAAGAAGTTAATATTTAAACAATGGAAATACTCTATCGGAAGGGAAGAATAGCAACTTTTTCAATCCGTGCTTCACTGAAACTCCGGGTAGATGAGAAATAAACTTAGTAAACAATATGTAACGCACGTACAATTTCGTTATAAAAAATACAGTTTACACTTCACAGAATTTTATTTTCACCAGTATAATTGCTTGAATCGAAATTCTTAATATGTATTAAGTAGTTCTTTAAGAGCCTAACAGTGCTTGGTTTTGGAATACGTGCGCGTACACACACACACTATCGACATAATCAAACATCTTCAATCTTTGCTTATTCATTCTCCTGAAATCTTCAAATCTGTCTTATATACGTACTTGTTCGACTCTTCATACGCTCCAAATCCAGTTTATGGCTCGCGAAGAATGAAAAAAAAGTCACTAAAAGGCTCATTTAACAGTAATGCAGCATCTAATGCTAAAATCTACAATCCTACCACTAACTGAATATACACAATTAATTTAGCGTTTTTTTTATTTTCATATCATTTTTATGAAAAACTCAATATGCTGACCAAGGCAGAAATTTATTTTATTATAAAACACACTAAACGTAACGTTTCAACCTTCTAGCAAGATATTCTTCAGACTCTGCACCAAGTACAAATGTAACAAGGTACAAAACAGGATGATATATATACACAAACATTACTCCCCTCCAGACTATTAGAAAGTTGTTCTGGAATATTCAAACAGGTGGCTTTCCCTTGTCAACTGTACTTTCACCTAAAAGGCTAAAAATATTTTCTTCCATCTAGAATGTGGTTGGACTCTATCTCACGCTCTATTTCCTTCATTCTTCTTCCTTCTCTCCTCTTTCCCTCTTGTCCTTTCCACTCTTTCTAACACCTTCTTCCATTCTTTGTTTATCTTCAGTCCCCCATTCCAGTTCATTGTGTCCTTCACCTTTCTTCTCTATTTCCTTGGCCTACTTCCATTGTCTCACTAGGCCCCTAACATTCTCTTCTCCCTTCCTATCTGCTTAGCCTCATCCCACTCTATGCCATGTCCTGTTTCTCTCGTGTGTTTAAATATCACATTTCTCTCTCTCTCTTAAGTCGTATATCATCCCTATGTTGTTCCAACCTGTCTTTAGTTTATGTTTTATAATAAAATAAATTTCTGCCTTGGTCAGCATATTGAGTTTTTCATATCATGGAAACAAAGCTTAATGGTGTTATAATCCTTTTTATGTCCAGTCTCACTGTATTTCCTTCCATTGAACGTAAGCCCATAATTATCGTACACGCTCTTCAACACTTTCTTTAACGTACAGTCACGGACACTGCCGGCTTGTAATGAATACATTGACTTCCAATGGAATCGTTACAAGCCGGCAGTGTCCGTGATTTTACATGGCAATCGTTTTCGTTAATCATCTGGAAGTGACAGCTGCAACCATGACGTAGCACTAGCGCTAACGGTAGACACCGAGTGAACTACTTTCAAGGTCGCAGCTGAAGTGCGCGAAATTCAAACTCTACAAACGGCCCTAGTATCTAATATAATTATAAGTGTCATAATTGATTAACAATACTTACGACTACTAGATCTAATATTATGACTAATATTCGTGGCTTAGAGATATTATACACGGAAATGTACCAGCCTCAAGAATGCAAGAAAAACAAAATTTGTACTTAATGTAACCAGATGCTCTTTTTACGGAAGCAGGAATTAAACTTGCTTATCTCAAGCTTTCCTCTTAGTTCCGCACTGCAGACCTGCGGCAGGGGGTCCCTCCCCCACTCTCCGAGTATCCCGAAGGCAGGGATTTCTTTCATAATTTCACAAAGGAAGAAAGAGACGTCATTGAAAGAAAAGTAAGATTAAAGAGAAAAGTCAGAAAAAGAAAACAAGTCTAAAACAAAGAAGGTTGCTCAAATTTAGAAAGTAACGTTTGAAGTTTAGATTTCATTTGCCTTACGCGGAGACAAAAGCTGTACAAAGCCTCTTTGCCGAGGAGAGACCAAATGAAGAGAGCTTTTGTCTTCTTTGAAGACTTGATTCTCTAGAGAGCAGGGTAAGGTAGCTCGCAGGTCGGCAGGAAACCACAATGGATGATGGAGATGACACACAAGCTTTTCCCCCTAGGTGTTAAATATACGGTGACGGAAAATTTCGCGTCGTAACGCTCCTGTTGACTTTACAATGGGGTCGTTAAACACGGTGGTACCTCTAAGACCAAGACAAAATTCCAGTATAATTCAAGGTTTTCAAGACCAACATCAACGCTATAATAATAATTATGTTAATACAAATTAATTTTACATTAGGTTTCTTGTGCATCTAAAAAGTATGAACAATTTATTCGAATGAAAATTTACTCCATTACTAATGCAAAAGTACATTTTACGTATATTAAACATTTTCGCAAATGATGATTGTATTTTAGCACATAACGAATCTTCTTTAAACCCATCCCTCTATAATTTCTATAGCCTAGCTGTACTCTGAAAGCTAATATGGGTTTTCAGGAAACGATTGTTGATTACCATCATCCAGCAACACTGCCGAAGAATAACCTTCCTTTTGTTGTCCGAAATATAGATTTAAGAGGCAAGGCAGGCGGAATAAATCAGAAATCATCCAAATTTAGCAAAATTCATAGTTCAATTTTATTTTTCAAGTAAAACTCTAGTAAACATACATCAGAACATAGGCTGGAGGGGTGGGAGAACAAGGCTTTTTCTGGCCCCCAAATCCCTCGAGATGGGAATATATGTAGAAAATATAGTTTGTGAATCTTGTTTGCCCCACCCCCCATGGAATTTATTGGAGGTCATCGCTGCTGCATCAGAACCTTTCAAAATTTGGGTTACTATATGCAGAACTTTTTTCACATTGTGAAGAAAGTTTACTCAGAATGAAGGCATATTTCAGGATAAATTCCCGAAATTTAAGGAATTTGCGGCCAAACATAGTAAACGTATGTTACAACGGTGAGACAGCGAGAATGAAGTTTTTATTTTGTGTGATAAAAAAAAATTACGCATGTTAATATTTGGGGCAGCTATTAGTCTTTCTTGTTGATTTCTTTAACGTCGGGGTAAAGATTGCGGAGCTCGAAAGTGAAGAAATTAGGAGGTAGTGGTTGCAGTAAGGTACTCTAAAATAATTAAAATGGAATGGAAGATGAGTGGATTGCACCGCGCTCCAAGCCGCAGCGCAGTTCACTACTGAAGAGGAGCTGGTAAGCCACAGGTCAGTGTATGCAGGGCACCAAAAGGGGGGGAAAACCTCTTGCCTCTGATCATCATCAGTCTCCAGCCTGGCAATCAGGCGTCCTACCGACTGGGCAGCCACGAAATTAAAAGCAAGGACTGGTGCGAACGCAACGTAACAATAATAAAACCGCCGTGCAAAAGCAGAGATTGTAAACTGGCCTTAAGTGGAAGTCAAGAAATTATCGCCTTAAAGTCATAAAACTAAGTCTCAACATAAATGTATTGTCTGAAGTGCAGTTCCGGCTATTACAGAGTCGTTATCCTCCAAATCGGTTTCCAGAGTAAGCAACGAGAAGAGATGGACATTGCGTTGATATTTCGACTTGTAAACTCGTCCAGGTAGCAGCATGTACGCCGTAAAGAGTGGGAGCTATGCCGATATTACTGCCCTCATCTATATGTTGCCTATTGCTTGGCAGTAACTACGTACTGTAACTAACTACTTTTAAAATTACGTAGCTGTGGCTGTAAGTGTGTTAATATTTTGCAATAGAAGTAACATTATCAACAGTTACTTGCTGGCACTTAAATTGTTAACTTGGAAAAAAAAAAAGCAACGTGAGCGAAAAGCTACATTTAATAACTCTTTCTGACTGTGTGTCTTTTCTGGATGCCAAAGTGAAATGATTTTCGTGGAATCGCTTATGCGCGCTATTGAAATTCATTTCGTGCGAAAACTACAATGTTTTGGATGGATTACTGAATTCATTTAGGACGTGGTAGTCGACCTAGAAAATACTCATAGGCAGAGTGGATAAAAATCATGATTTTTATTTAAAAAATTCATTGATCATTTTTTATTTAAATCAATTTTCTTGATTCTTTTAAAAACCACACTTAATATTGCTTTCGTGATTTTTGGCATCATACATATAGATAGGTTTTTCATAGAAAGCCTCTTTCTAGTAAATGGCCCTGTAAAATATTTGAATAGTTTGACTAAAGCAAATAAAAAAAATATATGTAAATATACATTTTTCTGTTTCTGATACTGTACATATGAATGTACTATGGAAACATTCGTTGAGTGTGTTAATGAATCTATAATCATTTCAGTAACTTTCTTCCAGTGAAAACAAAACATTCTAGATGTACTCTATAATTGTAACATAATATATTTTTACAGTCTTTGTAGCTGAATTTTGACAATTTTTTAAATTAATAATTTAAATCAATCCACTTTGCTCATAGGTGAGGAAGTGGATCTTGTTGAGCTTGGAAGCAAAAATAACAGGTGCAAGTTCAATCAAGGCAAGCACATTCAAGATACCGTAACCGGCATAAGAACGATTTCTCGAAATAATGAAGACATTATACATCAGAACATAATTAAAACACATGTAGTAAGTCTTCATATACAGATCGCATTAGTGACAATTGATTTTCTGTCATTCATTTGCAAGAAAATTTCGATCAGAAAGCGTAAAAATAACTTAGTTAATTTTTAAAACAGGTAACTGTAACCATAACTTGGTTACTTTTGAAAGTAACTTATACGAACATTGTTTCTTTTCTCCTTTTGGAAGGCTTTACTAGCACCAACACTACGCAGTCTGCACGTTCCTTTGCGTTGGTTCAATTCTTCACTCATGTTGATCGTTGCCAGTGTACAAAGCAAAATACCAATATGTCCGTTTCGAATTGCCTTAAAGAAACACCCAAGTGGCATTCAATCCAAGGCTAAGTTCCCTTCAGGAAAACCAAGAAAGCGAAGGGGTCTACATGACATACATGCTGAGAAGTTCACAGCTGTTTGTCCTGGGGATTTTCCTCCTGATGTTTTCGAGCTTCGAAGCTTTTATGTGAAAAGACCGGGAAATGAAGAAAATGTCACGATCCATTCAACAGCAGCAAAGGCGGATTGTCAACTTTGTTTCCAAAGTTCCCCTTCCTTTCGCAGGAGAGAGAGAGAGAGAGAGAACTCTTAAGACATAATCTCCACCATTCTCATTGTGTTGAAGCCAGTTCCCTCAAATTAACGTCAATGAAAAAGGAAAGTTAGATCGAAGCTTTGACAAATATTTAACATCGTAGATTGTTGACTCTGTCGCATTAATTACAAACTTTTAACTGAATTTTAGGTAAGGCACCTTCAAGAACTAACGCACACGCACGTTCTTCTAATAAGTGAATCGTTCTCGAGCTGGAGGGATTTTTAAAAAGGCACGAACTTAATTCTGCACTTTCTGGAACTTAATGGCAATGTCGTATTTCTACATCAAATGGGAAACTACAAGTGTGGAAAAATTTTCGAATTAAAATCGTTCAAGTAAAGCTGACTCTGATGTTTGTTATAAAACTTTTGAATAAAATACAAGGCAAGATTTATGCCTTCTTTTTAATATTGTATTAATATATCTGACACAAAATCATCTTACTTAATATGAAATTTCACCATGTAAACGAAAGTCCCTTCCTGATTAAAAATCTTTGTATCCTGGGAAGTTTTCAAGATAGAGGAGTGAAATTTATAGCAAAGTGTGGGAAAACTCATCAAGTTTCTTTGGGTTCAGGTGACGTGGCATTAGTGAAACAGGAATTGTGTCCAAGAAATTACAAATGTGTTAAAATCTTGAGAAAAAAAGCGCAGTGTGGGTTATCATATCACGAGACGCATTTACCAAAAAAAAATGTTCAAATGAACTTTCACACCAAGTTCTGAAGGACACCACCTGATGTCAAAATCAAAGTTCTGGTATGAAAATTTCAAGGAAACTGATTGTGTCTGATTTGATCTTTCACGAAAGGGCCGGCGATGATCATTGGAAGAAAGTGCAGAGCGAATGCGAGCATGTTCATCTCAAAGCCAAAAAAATAAGTTTGCTGTTCCGTGTTTACAAGGTATAAATTGTACAGGCTTTGTAACCCAACAGGCCACATGCTGACACATTGAAGAACAGGTTATATGAGAGGTACTGTCATATGGCTTGTTTTAGTAACTATACCTATGCGCATGTTGAATAATTTAAGATTATTAGCACACGTCCATATGCACAAAGAACATAATGTTCAGAGAATTCACGAAAAATAGAGTATAAATGCAGTTAGAATTCATTTCTACTCACCTTAATTTCTGAAGGTAGCGCAAGATGGCACCAATCGCAATTTTATGAACAAACCGTAAATTCTTGAATTGCGTCTCGCTTGGATATCAATATAATGACAACTTCAATTTTTAGTCGTATTTAAACATTCTGGTAATACATTTTGACCTTAATGTTACAAGGTATTTTATTTTCATAAGAAATACCGCGGAAAGTTTGGTGTCGCTTTATGCACAGGGACGTTTTGACCAGATGGTGATTTTATCGGTTCCTGCAATTTGCACACTTGTTACTGAGTTATAATTCATACAGCGCGTTATTCTCCATTCTTCAGCATAAAAAAAAACAATGATTTCAAGGTTTATTACAATAAGATCATTGACACGTGTACATATACATATATTGCTGAATAATACATTTCGAAAAATTGTTACGTTGACGTGGTAAAACGTGTTGTGAAAAACGTTTGTAAGGGTCCCGGGAGGAGGTTCGGGTGCATCGGTTGGAACAAAGATGGTCGTCATTGAAGTGCTGGAGAAGGAACGCGGGAAGAAAAAATCTTCGCTTTATCGCGTTGACACGGCAAGAGGATGGCTATAACAAGATGGTTCTTAACTATGAAGAATGTATGGAGATCTGTCTGACTAATATGTGAAACGGGACACATTAGGAGGACATTGGTTATGACTGAAGGGAATAAAGGTAGGGGATGTGTTTGATGTTCTGCAACCCAACCCGCCATGAGATAAGCTGGCGTTCATCATATTTTACTGCATGAGCTCATGTCTTCGTACATTATTGGTAGATATGCCTAAATACGACCGTAGATAAAAGCATGCTTGCATGTGTTTCGTGTGCGAAGATAATGGTAAATCGTTCGTACTGAACCTCGTGGTTATAGAAAATGGCGGGCGACACCATTGCTATCAAAAGTAGAATTTCATGGTAAAACTAGCAAAAAAAACTAGCGTAATCCACTCAGAAAAGATTGAACTTAGCACAGATGTAAACTAATGTGATTTGCATCTTGATTTCACTTATTGACAAAGTATATTTTCAATTTTTATTTTGTTTTTCAAGTTCACTTGTCCGTACATGGGCATTCTGGTTGCACATAAAGACATGGTGTCGTATCATCTATGCGACGTGAAAATTAATGTGTAGTATGCGTTAATTCTTTCAGACTTGTGATAGTTAAATACTGCCATCACTTTATAAGAAATAATATGTCAGTTTGAGGCAGTCTTGACTAATTTACCAGCAAATACACATTGCAGTAAGTGTATCGTTCAGCATAAACCAATCAGCTGTTTATGTTGGTATAAACAACATCGTTTGTTTAGAAGAAACAGAACATTCTCAATGCTCTTAAGTGGCAGCTATGTAAAATTTACATACTAATAAAGGAGTTCAATAGTTTATGAATTATATTTCACTCGGAATTTGCACACAAGAATTAATCTGTACTTGATGCATGAATCTGTCATATGTGTATTCTCTTTCTGCAGGGGAAAGTTTTTGTGTGCTATTGATGAATCTAGTATTATCACACATTCTAAACAATCTCACCAAATGTTTTGGAATATATAATGAGGTATTTCTGTTCTGAGTTTATCCTTGACATTTGGCAGTATTAAGAATTTCGTTGTGTTGGGTTTAAAAGAACATGCAAAATTATTCGTGTTTCTGGGAAATTAGTATACACGAGGACGTGTTTGAATATGAAGGATTGGGTGCAGGTTTGGAATCTTGGAATTCAAATATCACTCCAGAGGGATATTGGTATGCATTGTGATATTACAGATAGTTGTTCTAAATATCCATTGGGTGCTCCTGAATTTGGTAAACAGAAATAAATTAATCTTTTAGTTAATTGGCTATTTTCTGTTAGCACTTTGTTAGCTTATTCTCTTTGTGGTTGGACTTTCCCTTGCAACAACACTCCAATCAGCGCTTCCAGCGTTTCCGGCGGGACACTCGAGAGCAATCTTGGAAAGGTTCAAGGTTAAAGTAGTGGTAATTTGAGATATAGCAAATCTGTTGTTGGAGCTCTCGTGACGTGATTTCGTGAAGGTAACCCTCACCTCTGACGTACAGTCTCAGTTATGTGCTGTCATTAAGTCAAATTCCCTTAGATTAATCTGCCAAACATTGGTAGAAATTGAATTTAGCTTAGATGTGCTTCGTGCAACAAAGGTTGCTCACGTAGAGGTTTACTGACGATGACCAAAAATTTGGCAAGTTTCCCCACACTTTGCCATAAGTTTCATTTTTATATCTTAAAAACTCCAGAAGGTACAAACGTTTGTAATCAGGGAGGAACTTTGTGAACACCCTGTAGTTCATACTACTTATACATAAAATTTGAACGACAGAGAGCGGAACAATGGCTTCATAAAATCCAAAAGCACCGCACTGCACCCTATCTGCTTTTGTAATTTACTTAAGCTGAGGAATTCTAACTGTAAATTCTTTGCCTTCAAATCCTCCACTGACAATGAAGTATCTCAATCAACATGACATCGACAAAAACCTTGAAGTCACCGTTCCGAACAACCAATTAAAAAAGCTGATTACATTAGCAACACACATTTCCGCCAATCACGTACGCGGACGACACTGCACGGTTTGCCATTAGAGCAGTGTCATCAGCGTACAGGGAATACGCCCTGCCATTCCGGGCACCATTAAGCGAGTGTCTTCGGACATCTCGTCTAATCTTCGGAGGTCCGCCACAATTAAACTGATGGAAACAGAATGAGGGCTGCAGACGAGAGGACGGCAAACAAGATCTCGAGGGAATTAAAAGAAAACAGAGCCGAGATCGTTATGGGGGTTGCCAGACAGATTGCTCATTTCATTTCTTCACCGTCGCTGCAGGGAAAAAGTAGGTCCGACTGTGTGTGTATGTGGTGATGGAAGTGCTCCGTATTTAGAGCACCGACAAAACCCATTCAGGTGCATTTTTACATGAACGTTGCTTACAGGCGCCATTGCTAAGCTACACTGGGTTAAGAAATAACTGGAAAATGTCTCGCAATAATTTGAAGTGGAAACTGCAAGGGTTAAAGCAATTGAGACTGTCATAAAACCATCTGGGTTTCGGCACTTTTGAAATATATCCTTTTATAGCGTTGGGCTGCACTCATAAAAACGACAACACTACGGTCTGACTATTGTAGAAACCTTATGAAAAATAGACTTTAAAAATACTCGAACCCAGTCTTTCTCATACTAAGTCATCACTATGGTCATTTTCGTTCACGGTATATCATTTCCCCAGTTGTTTACTATCCGAGAGATATGAGAATGACGTAATACAGTAAACCCTCGTTAACACGAATATCAAGAGACCGAAAAATCAAGAGTTAGTGTTAACCGGGGACTCAATTTCATTGTTGCAACACAGTTCTCTCTACACATTAACCATTTACAATACGTATTATGTATGTCATCATAGAAAACACTAATACAGTAATTAACTTTTTAAAAAAGACACTCTCAGATCATTTTCATATTGCGCTTGCAGACAGGAACGCAAATGCCTGGTAACTTCACGGCCAACTGTACTCCGCTCCGTAAACTAGCGGTCAATTCGCATGTTTCAGCAAAACGTTCTACAGTGTCCAATAGAATAGAAAAACACATCTGAACACACAACTGAATTTGTTGGTTAAATACGTATAAGCTCACTGTTGACGCGATGATCGCGATTGTCGAGCAATTGCTCCCAAGGTTTAATCTTAATGTTACTCATACTGGCTATGTTTTAAAGAATAGAAAAACACATTTGAACACATTGTTATCTTAATCTGTTTGTTGGTTACAATACTGTATAAGTTGATTGTTGAAGATAAGAGATTGTTGAGCGATTTCTTACATACCTAGCAGAGGAAAGACAGAGGAACAACAGAAAAAATTATGAAAAACTTTGAAAGTTCGTGTTAAATGAGATCTAATGACGTAACGGACTAAAAAACAGTTCGTGGTAACCGAAATTCGCGTTAAGATATAATACAATCCCTGCCGGGACCAACATTTTGGTTAACCGAGTGTTCGTCTTAAGCGAGTTTGTGTTAACGAGGGTTTACTGTATGGCATACACTGGTTCGAGTGTTGTTTATCACTATGTTCCGAGGGCACCAATATATAATGTAATAAGAAACAATTTTAGATACGTAAATAATCCTATCCATCGTGTAGGACTGTAATCTGAAAAGAAACAGTGTACAGTCACGGACACTTGTGGGTTTTAACAATCCCATTGAAAGCTAATGGTATCGTTACAACCCAGAAGTGTCCATGACTGTATAAGATATAAGCTAATCACAGTGTTCTTTTACATAACTCTTTGACGCAACATGCTGAGTTTTTGTTAAAAACAATATATTTTATTAAGCTCCACAATTTAAAAGACTACAGAGACATTGACATTCATAAAGTTTCGATCTAGGACGATAGAATTTTTGTAATCCTGTGTTCTCTTCAAGTATTGTAATGAACAAGTCTTTGAATTGAAACTAGCTTCTTATGGAAATTTATGTTCCTACTTTTTACTTCCGGACAATGACGGTTTACATAGCAAACACACACACACACGCATTATTAATTTATATTTCTGTTCCAAAAATTGACAATCTTATTTCGGAAATGAACGAAACAAACACTGTGTGGGCCAATGCTGAATTATTTTGACAGCTTTAAAATTTGTGTAAAGTTTCAACTACATTCAACAGCAATATAACAACTTATTAAACTTTCTTCAATGTAAGATAAAAGGAAGAATTTTATTACTTGCGAATTAACTCAAACTGTCAAATATTAGCTTGTGAAAATACTTAGTTTAATGGCCCGATGGCAACAGACATTTGAAATAATGTTCACAAAAATTATGTGCCAGAAATAAAATAAATCAACCTTAAGTTTCACTCATATTTGTTTTATTTCAACAAATAAGGAAGGTATCAGCTATGTATTAGTATAGTTTAGCCGGTCTATACGAATCCTTAAAAAAAACTCGGAATCCAATGGGCTTGTGTTAATGATGTGTTTCCACTAATTTATGCAGCAAATGAACCTACAGTGTAACGTGGAATCCGAACCACTCTGTAATGTGTCTTGACCATGATTAAAAGGCCTTTGTTTCTAAGAGTAATTTCTTTCCGTCTTAATGTACTTTTTCTATCGAATGTTTGAAGGGCTAGATTCTCTTCGTTGAGAATGTTTCAATTAATCTGTATGGACGCAACATACGCATCTTTTTTCAGAATGTTATTGATGTCAGCTGTTCCTACTATTGGGGATTATTTTGCAGCATATTTATTTATTCACCTTCAACAGAGGCAAGTATCCAATTACAGAAGATATTTACATATAAATTTACAACATGTAAATCTATATGTGTATTGTAATCGTTCGTATCGTAAAATCCAATTTGAAGTTTATTTTTAAGTATAATCTACGCACAGATGCGGTAATAGGGACTAAACCTATATTTTAGAGTGCGATGCGGCCCCACTATGTGCCCCCTTGAGAATCGAGCCCGGAACCTCTTGATTTTCATAACCTTAGTAAATTTACACTACAGACTTGGCTGCAAAACTTTGAAGGAAACAAAGTCGTATAAAATGACGATCAATAAAGAGTAACTCTGTTCAAAATTAAGAAATGCTATTGTAGAAGGGAAAAATGATTTGGAATTCAACAAACGGAAAAGCAGACTAAAAAAGGGGGGGGAGAGAGTCCTCTTTCAGCAGAATATTTCTTCCTTGCTTCTGCCGCCTGTGTGTCAAGAGGAATAGATGAAACGTCTCAGTTTCCTTGGAAATTGATTTAATTTATCCCCCGAGAGTTCCAGTCGAAGCTTTCACTAGACAAATTAACTCCAACCTCTACAGAAGACACGTACACCAGGATTTTTCTTCCGTAGCTGGCAGAGGAAGATTAAATGTCACTAGTATACTGGTCTCCTTGTGAGAGAGAAACTAAATTTACATCACATTGTTCGAGGGAAGAAAAATATCCTGTTCAACACACTGAAGAAAATGTAATTCTGACGAGATTAACCATATGCAGCCATATGGAAATATATGTTACTGTGTATTTTGCTCCACACACACACTTGAATTCTCAATTTCTATATTAATTCTCTCTTCCTATTTCGATTATTTTACGACGCTTTTCTACTATTGTGTTAAACGCAACGATGATGAAATATGTTTTCATGAAGTAGATGAGAGCATAAACACATCCGGTAGCCATATCTTGCACAAGATTCGAACCGGCTATACTCCTAAAGTCGTTCCCCATTATGGAGAAAGAAACCCCCCCCCCCTCACTTCTGAGAGTATGTCCTATCATCGATGTTTAGGTCAAGAATTTGCAGAAACTAAGTAATACTAATGATTTTACTAAATATATTTCCTATACTAACATTTTTTCATGCTGTTATTATCGTGAAAGAATTTGAATTAGCATTTTTATCAAAATATTGATGTCCTATATAATTATTTTAAAAGTTATTGCGATTGCATCAGCAGTGAAATCATTTCGTCGTGAGAGAACCAGAAGGACTTAATTCAAATTTATCCAATTTACAGGAGAGAGGAAATAATGTTTTCTTAGGAATATGTTCGAGTCTAAAAAGAGTCAGTAAATTGGCGATAGGTAGCTCCACCTTACTGCTAAGGATCAGAAGCGAAGATATGTCGATTTGTCGTCAAATATAACTCTTCGGAGGGGATACGCATAAAATAAAATAAAAAAAAATAAAAAAAAATAAATAAAAAATTGGAGTTATGTTCCTCTACCAATGACATACATACGACACCAGTGTCAGCAATTAGGGGGGGGGGGGGCGAGGGGAGGAAATGCCACCCACTTTTCGCTACTTTTATCCCCGCACTATGCTAAACATTATCTACAAATGGAAATATACTGTCTCTGCCCCCCATAGTTTTGGCACCTTGCCCCCACCCCCGGTTTTAGAACCCGATCGCCGCCACTATATGTCACAGAATATACAAGAAAAAGCATCTTCAACAATTTACCTAGAAATAAACACTTCACTACGTGATATTCCCATGTTTAATTTATCCTCATTCGTCCATATACCGAAGTTAGTAATCTCAGTAGTTCACAGGACTTTCACCAGATGTCATACCAGAAAGGTAAAATCACTCCCTGCATACCGATTTTGATTAATTGAGTTTGTGTTTTAAGACCGCTTTCTGCACAGTAAGGCTAATCGGGACTGGACCTACAGTTTAAAGTGAGATCCGAACGACTATGTGAGTCCACCGGGTATCGAACCCGGGACCCCTTGATTACAAGGCGACGACGCTACCACTGCGCCATCGGGGAGGCTCCCTGCACATTGAGACATGTTGTGAAAGCATATGGGTGGATGTGGCGGCAGAATTCCACATATTCACGTGATCAGTACCATGCTGTGACCGCCTTTGCCCTCACCCGCAGGGTTGCTACCAGGTACCCATTTATTAGAGGCTGAGTGAAGCCAAAAGCAGGGACATTGCAGAAAAATTTCCCGCCTGAAATTACTCACCCTGGGAATCGAACCAGGCTCTCCCGTGTGGTAGCCATTCGCCTTTTAGACTTGACGTGGCTCCCAGATGCCATGCCTGAGAGTTGTTCCAGGCACCTCATTTGCGAGTTTCAACACTTTATGAGTCACCTTGTACTAAACGGGTCCCGGGTTCGATACCCGGTGAAGGCTCATAGTGGATTGGATCCCACTTTAAACTGTAGGTCCAGTCCCGATTAGCCTTACCGTGCATACAGTGGACTTAAAGCACCAAATCAACCAACCAATGCCTCTTGACTCGTGCACGAATAGTCCACTAAAGATTTAGCACGCCAATGATATCCTATCCTGTATGCAACCGGTTTAACGTCTAAGTTGTGCGTGTTGCATAATAACGATTACGTACAGTACTGGCCAAAAGAGTGTCAACTTTTGGTTTTTTTGCTGTAACTGAGGTATTTATTGCGAGAATTACACAATATTTTCACCAAAACATCTTCAAATGGATTACATTCGACTGATAACCGAGTGGTTCGGCAAACTGTGAAATGGTCTACAAAAGAACAAATTTATGTAAATAGAAAAAAATACACACCATCGAACATAAAGAAATATTGCACTTCAGTTCACCGAGAAAGGTCAAAACTGGCGTTGATCAACACAAAACTAACAAACAGCATCTTGTACTTTGTGGCAAAGCCTTTAGCGTCAATAACTGCTTGGCAACGACGCGGCATGGAGTCGATGAGGTTGTGGATAAAAGAGACTTGTATCTTCTTCCATTCCTCCTCCAACTGAGCAAACTTCTCATCAACATTTCGTGCTCTCTTCCCTGCCAGACAACGCTCCAACTCCTTCCACATGTGCTCAATCGGATTGAGGTCCGGGGATTGGCTGGGCCACTGGAGAACATTAACGCGACGACGGCGGAACCAGTTGCTGATGTGCTTGGAGGTGTGTTTTGGGTCGTTGTCTTGTTGGAGGGTGAAGTTACGGCCAAGGGTTTGGAGAGCAAATGGTCTCATTGTGTTCTCCAGTATGTCCTCGTACTGGAAACGGTCCATAATACCATTGATTCGGCGTAGTGGACCGACGCCATTGACAGTGATGCACCCCCACACCATCACAGATCCCCCTCCATGCTTGACTGTGGGAAGTTGAAACTTGGGATCAAATCTCTGGCCGACAGGACGTCTAATCCACACTATTCCGTCTGTTCCAAAGAGGCAATACTTTGATTCATCACTCCAGACCACATCTTCCCATTCTCTCCTGCAAGTCTGGCCTTCTTATTCTTCGCCGAAATCAGCGGTTTCTTGACAGGCCTATGTCCATTGAGACCGGCCGCTTGGAGACGACGTCTGATGGTCCTTTCAGATGGCAACAGGGTGGTTGGGAACGATAGCTCCCGAGCAATGTCGACTGACGTCAGTCTGGGGTTGCTTCTGCTGATGCGGAGGATGGTCCTGTCGACGTGTCTCGACGTGATCCTGGGTCGTCCTATATGGGATTCCTTCACAACACCCCCCTGTTGCTTCCACCGCTTCAGAAATGTCGATACTGCACTTCTAGTGATTCTAAACTGTGTTGCCAGTTCCTGCAGTGTTTGCCCTTGTGCGCGTCCGTTAGCAATGCCTCTCTGCATGTCCGGAGACAAGATTCGTGCATCCACGGCGAGTACCCATACTCTGAAAACATAGAAATGTGTCATGATCAACACAAATTGGACAATGTCTGGTACACATTGTTACAATCATTAACCAGCATGGATAGGCACAATAGTAATTTTTCGGCTGGTTTTGTAATTCCTTAATATTATGGTGAAAATGGTACACTTCGACCAAAGTACATGCGTTGAACATCAGAAACATCCTCAACAACATACCATGCGACGTTCATTCTCATTGGATAACAATGGCAAGAGGTATGCGAAAAAAACACGAAGTTGACACTCTTTTGGCCAGTACTGTACTTCCAAAAACTTGCAAGCCTGCAAACCAACAAGTGGACTCGGCAGTACCATTTGCCTAAGTCGAAAGGGGAAAACTCCGCAAAACAAGGGAACCTCACGATGTAACAAATCGAAATTTTGCCCTGCTGGAGCCAAGTAAACGAAGAAGGAAGAGGAAACAATAGATCTGAGATAAGAAATCTGGAAGAACCATTCAAGATAGTTTCACCACCTGTGGCACACTCACGCCACCTTGCGTGACCCTTCGAAATCAATTGATGATCTTACTTTCTACGACTTGTACACCTGTGTTCCACAAGAATCAGATTCCGTGAGCAACCACAGGGTAGGTCCATACATATGTTATTTCTGTCGGAAACGTGAGCCTGCCATGTTTATTTCAAGCGATTTCAAAAGTTGGGAAGTGCATTTTCTTATCGCATTTTGTCACGAAATTATGTATTATATGGAAATTATGAAGCAACCTCAATCACGACTGTTCTTGCTGCGAGGTTTTCTTAATTCTAGATTCTTTTGCGAGTTATGCAAAAATTCATAGAATTAATAAATTGTTCAACTGTGGGACGAGAAAGATTTCCGAGAAGGTTAATACTGAATTTGAATCGAAATTTTGACTTTTCCTTTACGGCAAATATAGTGTATCTATCAGCGCGATACAGAAGTTATCATTAGACCCTGGATTATTAAGTAATATTAAAGTTCAAAATATGTACGAGGGGTATTTTTTTTTCAACCTCCAGGAGGCCCTTGAAGCGCTAGGAAGCGGGGCGTCACGCAGCGTGATTGGCGTCTCCCCTGCCACTACCACCACCCCTGCCAAGACCAACGCTTCAGTTGAAGCTGAGCGACGGGCTCGTAGAGATGTCTGCTACAATCGACTCTCCCGCTAAGTGCGAGATGCGTAGTGTGATACGATTTCTACAGGCAGAGGGGCACAATGCAGCTGAAATTCATCGTCGAATGAGCTGTGTGCCGGAGAGGCATTCTGTCATCGGGTATTGTCTTGCTTCATGACAATGCCCGATCGCATGTTGCTGCATCAACCCAAGACCTTCAACGAATCCACTGGGAAGCGTTTGATCACCCTCCTTACAACCCAGACCTGGCGCCGAGTGACTTCCCACCTTTTCCAGGCGATGGAGAAGTGATTGGGAGGACGATGCTTCCACACCAATGCGGAGCTTCGGCAGACCTGGCTCAACAGACAGGCAGCACTTTTCTTTGCAGAGGGTATTGGAAAGCTGGTGCGTAGGCACATTAAAAGTCTGAATCTTCTTGGGGATTACGTTGAAAAGTAGATTATACGTGTACGTAACTTTTGTCAATAAACCAATTTTGCTATTCACTGTGGTTATGATTTAATTCCCTATCGAAGGTTGAAAAAATAGCCCTCGTACATAAATATGTAACAATAATTGATAAAATATATACCTAAAGATGTATTATCAAAGGTATATGTAGATAAATATGTAGTATCAAAGAATATGTAACGTTAATAATAATCGAGTATCCAAGCAATTTCAAGAATTCTGCTACATATGTATTATATTTGAACATATTCAACAATTTTAATGATATAAGTTGTTCAAATTAAAATTTGTATAAAATGTATAAGCTCAAAAAAGAACAGCAACTTTTACACAATTAAGAAACCAATTTTGTCAACTATTAATTAATTTTTACATTGCAAATTGGAGAAATAATGTAACTACCCGATTTATTCTGAAATTAAGGCAGTTAATATATTGCTGTTTTCCGGGGGGGGGGGGGGGCTAGTCGTAATGGGTAAAAAAAATCATTTTTGGAATCAGCATATGAAATTATTCAGACACAACAGTCATCTACGAGGCATCCAAACCAATGTCGACCAGCGTAATCAAAACAGGCAATTCCAAGGGCAATTGAATTTCCATACAGTGATTGATTGTACCCTGAAATTAACTCCAGTGCCGAAAAACCAAGTGTGTCTGTTCATGGAAACAAAAGCTCGTAGGGCAAATTTAGGCCTCTCATTATGATCTACTCCCGCTGAACAAAATATCGAGTTCTCTGTTTACGAGCTCATAAATATTTACTCCGTAGCAATAAAAAAGCGTGTGGTCTGAAAATTATTCACTTAATTTTCTAATTGCAAGGAAAAATCTCCCCGCACCTACACCACGTAACGAACCTTAAAGTTCGTGGGATCTTACGAGTACCTAGAATGTAAAACAATTAATCAATGGGTGATTAATTACTCATCATTCATCCTCTGATGAGACCACTCGTCATTGGCATGACGAGTTAACGCTTGGCAATGCGAAAGGTACAAAATCACACTAAGGAACTAAACTACAGAAAAGACAATGGTCACTCGTTGGGTTTTGTGAACCGTTGAACCTGAATCATGGCTGGGTGTTAGGATAATTACCTGTCTATCTGAAGTATTAAGCTGAATAAAATATGCGAAGTCCTCTGTTAGCTTCTCCAATTCGTCGACCAAAGCGTCGTTCCACTTCTGACCTACTGCTCTGCTAAACACCTCTTCTCTCAACTCCAATCCCAAAAGTCAGTCCCCTCTCAGATTGTCTCACCTCTATATCACTAGGCCATCGAGCTCTTCCTCTATGCCGAATCGTGTTATTAATTGCCACCATGCAAACCGCTGACACCATAACCAGAAGTGTTACCTGTTCCTGAATGCTCAGGAGGTTTGCATGGCACAACACAATGCATTGTAAACATGCCTAAGAGGCTTGAGACAACTGAGAAAAACAAGTGAATGCCCTGGTCAACGTGAAGCGTTCAGAGAGATTTAATAAAATAAACATATAATCTTAGGGATTGATACGCTACGAAGTGAACCTTGCACATTGCAAGAACGGGCATCTTAACACCATGTAGTGTTCATAGCCTGCTGTTGATACAACATATAGATTTGCGTATTTGAATGCGGTGATGTACATAACTATGTCACGAATGGAATTGCCCTTTGCATCAGAAGCAGTGATCTGGAGTACCCAATCAAGTTGAAATTAACTTTCTCCTACAGCAGTAATAATAGAAAACTAATATTAACCTTACCAAGAAGTTTATTTCCAGTATACTTGGTTACAAGCTACAATAAAATTTTAGTATATTTTCCCGATGACACATGCTAACTCGTCAGGTTATTGGTTGATTAATTTAAAGTTGACTTGTTAGGTTGGTTCATTCACTGGATCTAGCCAGTTAGAACTATGACGTCGCCGGTGAGAGATTATGACGTGATTTGAAATCTGAATTCAAACTTTTTTAAAATGATGGATATTTCTTAACAAGAAAGTTTCTGTGATATTTAACGAAGCAGTAAACGATGAATTATTTTAAAATATCAAGAATATATGCCCTTCCGAGGGTTGTTTGAAAAGTAAGGTGAACGAAGCAGGGATGGCAGCACCATAATCGAAATCGATTCACGGTCGATAAGTCTGATCCTTGCAGAGTTGCAGCCCATTGTGTTGCGATGTTATTGTTTGATCCCGCAAAGTAGATGAACGTGAAAGTGTTTGCAAAAATGGACAAAACCACCAATGGTTTCTATGGCTAAAATCGATTAATTTAAGTTCGAATTGTTGGATCATCCGCTCCATTATTCCGATCTAGCTTCCTCCGACTTCCATTTGTTTCCTAACCTCAAAGATGGCTCGGACGACAACTATTTTGCGATAACGATGAAGTGATTCATGCTGCTATTTTGCAGACCAGGAGAAATCATTTTATAAACAATACCTCGCAACGTACTGGGCTGAAACTCTGCAAGGCCTCGTTTGAAGGATCACATTTATCGACCGATTATGGTGCTGCCATCTATTCTTCGTTTACCTTACTTTTCAAACTAACCTCGTATACTGCAATTCTCAAGGGCATTACAATGCAGATTATCAAGCCAAATCGAAATATTTACGAGATCTTCTCCATCGTGATAGTCCTGGGTATAATTCCCGGGGAGAACACATTCACGTTCGTGTACACAAGATTCACTTAACGCGATTTAACTCCATAAAATACAATTTAAAAGGAACAAGTCCTCAAACTGTTTTGCTTCGCACTGCTACACGAAACGAAAGCGAACCGTAACTTTCCCTCCCTAGAGTAAGGAAAGAATAGAAGATCTGGCAACACTGCATGATGAAACCCCTGGCTTGCACAGCCCTGAATTTGATTACGGCGACATATGCTCGGCTTCCCTCGGTAATCGCGTTCTGTCTAGTGTTCGCCCAAACGAACCCAAGAACCGTCTGGCCGTACCCCCTGGGGGCAAGGAAGCAACCGCCCCTGCCACAATTAGGACGCGGAACTGCCTCTGCAGGGACGAGCAGTTCATTTCACACTGTTTGAATTAATCTCCCCTTCATAAATACTTCACCTGCTACTTCGCCGGGGCAAAAGAACGTCACGCTTATGATAAAGAGTTTCTGAACTACTGGTGGAGGAAAATTCAGTTTTTTCCGGAGAACGTTCTATTCTATAGCATTAATTCAATCAAAAGTGAGTTTCAAGACTATTTATTTGGAGATAGGAGTAACTATATATATATTCTCTTACCGAACTCCGTAGCAGAGCGGTTAACACAGCGCGCTACGAGGGCAGGGGTTATGGGTTCGAATCTCAGCCTGGCATGGCTGCTCTTTGCGAGTGTCTCGTCATCAACATATCACTCATCCTTAGCGAGTGCGCAAAGCAAAGCGGCGTGTGCTGCTGCAAACGGCTGGTATCTGTAGACGCGTTTCCCTCTCCATGCACTCACTTCCCCTCTCACATGTCCAGTGGCCACGCCCTCTCGAGTACTATAGTCCATGTGTTTACTTCGTTAACGTCGAAGAACTGAAGAAAGCCGCCGCCACAAACGTGGGTGGGGATAAATAGCGGGCGAGTTGTTTTCGTCCAATCACACTCAACCTTCAGTCAATGGGCGTAGCTGTCATTCTGCTCGTCTACTCCACGTGGAGTCTCAGTCACATGACTGTGGATACGTTGTTGTCGTACTTTGCAACTTCAATGTGAAGACCGTGAGAAGGTGCTTGTGCGCGGAGGGACAAGGTGGCGTAGAGTAGATGTGTGGCAACACTTTGCGTTGAATGTGATTGTTGCAGCTGGTGGGCGCGCTCCGTGGACTTCAAAGCCAGCCGGTCGTTAACGTAGCTAGCGCGTCGACTATACTTGCGCAGAGGATTTGTTTTCGTTCGATTGCTCCATCGATTCCCGGGACAGTCTCTCTGTCTGATGAACGTATTACAAATTATTATAATTCGTCATCTTTAAGAGCGCAATGTGTTATAAATATGTCGGCGTAAGTCTGGAATTTTTTAAAACTACGAAGGTTTACTGCCCGCATCAAGTTTTCCATCAACTTGTACGTGACCCAAGATCAATCCAATCTTAACTGTCACTTTCCCTCAGGCACGTCTCAAAAATTATCCTTCCGCCATTGTTTGAGGCTTACCATCAGTTTTCTTAATTAGGATCCTGCAACCTCCTTTATATTCATCCAAGCGTGCCACCATTTCCTACACAGAAAAGTAGTAAATTCTTACACAATGGAAGTCTGTTACAGTGAATTTCCCTTGCTGAACAAGGAATATTCTGGAACAGCGATCCCCTATCAGAGATAAACGCTTGTCAAAACTTCGAAAATATTCATTAAGGAGGGAGGTTAACTTCTGTTGATGAGATTTTAAAAGGCAGATGGCAGCAGCGCGCTCCTTGCTGATCTTCCTGAAGTTTGGGTAATTTGCGAACGGTGGAGCTGCCAGCAAAGTACACCTCTTGAGAAAATCAAGTTACCTAAAATACAGACTACATCTCACGGAGGTCCTTTAGCTTGGGTTAACTGTCTCCGATGAACTATCGGAGTGCTAGAGGTTTCAATTTTCCCTTCCGTGAATAAAGTATGAAGAGTATCGGCTTGCCTTAGCAGAGTAGGGTGGATGGAAGTGCCTGTGGAAGGGAGCTCGAGTCTGCTCTTCTTATCATTAAGAAGAACAGAGGCAAAGCTCTGCAGGCATCAACACCTAGAGTGGTGTTTAAGGTATGTAAGCTTATCATTCGAGTAAGGAGGTCATGCGTTTCGGCGGGTCTCTTAGTGTAGGAAATTCTCGCAAGACGTTTTACAGGAAGAGAAATGTCCCACAAAGTACAATGCAGAAGTCTTGTCTGTATTAACTGCAAGTTTTATAATCTCAATTCGCCAATTTTATTTGAATGAAAGATTTCGTTAGCATCTATCTAGCCTATTTTTCTCTTTTAGTTAAAAGTGGCATTTTAATTACCCACGACATTGATCTTTACAATCATCGTCTGCTCTTGATTGACTCTTTGATTTAACTTTTGGCTAATGGCGACGATGGGAGTGAATGGCTGATAAGATATGGATGAAAGGACAATCACAAGCATACTATATGGTGTAGACGTCAGTCTCGTTAGTCTTGAAAATGCAGCCCAGGCTGTACTACGTGAAAGTGAGGTTGACATTTGAGAGCTTACGAATAATTCACCCCTTACACCCCGTTATTATAGTCTGCAACATCAACAAAGAAGATGGATTATAATTCGTTAACAGGAACTCTCACTTTTGCAAAATCAAGTAACTTTCAAAACAGCGGTAATAAAGGGGTGTTCGACCTCGCATTTCGTTGTCTCCTTTCCCTTTTCATGTACTGTACAACGCATTTCTACCCATTTAGGTTACTCGCGACA
This sequence comes from Lepisma saccharinum, assembly GCF_977018435.1. Classification (NCBI taxonomy): domain Eukaryota; kingdom Metazoa; phylum Arthropoda; class Insecta; order Zygentoma; family Lepismatidae; genus Lepisma; species Lepisma saccharinum. The sequence continues at coordinate 72,459,491 of NC_139242.1, read as the reverse complement.
AGGAGGAATGAACTAATGAGGCGCATGAAGGAATATATGGTTTACTCAAGATTCGAACCTAGAACACCTGGTTTCGTAGCGCGCTACGTTAACCACACCACCAGGGACGATAGCAACTGTCGTAGTTGACCTGTTGGTAAAACCAAATCAAACAGATGAAAAATCATTTAGCTTCGCTGTAGTTTATTTCACTCCCCAATATTCTGGAGCATCCTTGAAATACTCGAAACTTGTCTTGCCATTCCGAGCATTAAAAAAGTCTTCCTGAGAAGCCTCGTATACTTTAAATCACCTCTTCACCTAATCCACATTTATTTCCTCTGCTTTCTCTCATTATTCCATTCAGAAGTTTCCTCCTTCTCTTTCCTAATGTTCTATTCCGCAAGGACTTCGTAACTAGATTTCGCCCAGTAATCTTATTACTTCAGAGGTATTAACGCTGTTTATCATCCCTGCTTACAACCTCTTTCGAAAGCGATATACCTTGGCAGTCTCTTTCGCTGCCTTAATTTCTCTCTCTGGAACCGAATTTCACGCCGTGCGGAAACTTGAACCTTTCACTGTAGTTTATCTGATTACTCTGGCCAAAGAACTGCAATTTTCTGGACAAACGAAGCTAAAAGCAATATCATTACGTGATGGTATGGCATGGTACGTCCGGGTCAAAAGATACATATTTTGTCAACTGTAAATGCAAGAAAGATGGAAATTGGTGGGCTGAAAGATCTAACATCTGGTACCTTATTTTATTCAAATTAACATAGTATATATTAATCAGTACAAGACAAGAATTTGTATTAGGTAAAATTAGCAATATATTATATATTTCACGCGCTAACAGGATGATTGTTTTTAAACGCTTCCCTCGTTAAAACTGGCGAAATCTGTATTACGTAAGATACACACAATTGTCAAATAACGTATGCATAACAAGAACTATACATTGGGTCAAGTACGCTTCTGTTCAGATAATGTGGCACATCTGGTGTTTTGGTAATTTAGAATTCGTTGATCCAGACTTTGATCGCTCCGGGACGCTCTGCGTTCGACTTTTGGCCGCGCCTTCACGCCCCGAGCCCGACTTTTGGCCGCGCAGAGCCCGACTTTTGGCCGCCCAGAGCCCGACTTTTGGCCGCCCAGAGCCCGACTTTTGCCCGCCCAGAGCCCGACTTTTGGCCGCCCAGAGCCCGACTTTTGGCCGCCCAGAGCGGTTTGTGCGCAATTTCTCCAGACCACTTTCCGTGCAATTTGAGTCACTGTAATCCACATTACCTGTAAGTTTTGGTATTTAAGAAGAACATACGCCAAAACATCATTGGATGTATTCTGCTTCAGAGGAACCTTGCTCCAAGTCGCCATTATTCGAAACTTCCGCACGACAGGATTTCGGACACCGCCAAGTCCGAAAATCCCCTCGTCACGTTTCCAATACCAAGAAAGGGCTTTCATCGGGAGGGGAAAGGAGAGGCACAGAACGTGCAAATTCACCAAGAAGGCAAGTGAGAATTTTATCCGAGGGACGAAAAGTCTGGAGGAGCTCTCCCTTGAACGACGAGAGAGAGAGCAATCGATAACAGAATCTCCGAGCAGCCCAGAAACGAAAACCCGTAAGAGGATAAGGTAGCCCCGCGAGAGAATGAACGAAAGAGGAGCGTGGAGGGGAAAAGAGGAGAAAACGAAGCGGATATCTGTCGGTTGGATGATAGCCTCGGAGCAGATCCCTCGGGGGAAGAGGGGCCGCAGAAAATAAAAAAAAACTGTGCCGTGTAATCCTGACCTATGAAATTTCAGATGAGTCTTTCGGTAGAGGCGGAAAGGAAACCTTTCGGAATGAAGTGTGTTTTCATATCTGCGTTTCCACATTGCGGGGCACAACCCAAAAGAACATGAAAGAGAATCCTTTACCAGAGATCTGTCACGCTGTAAATCAAAGAATCCTTTTGGTCTGTGACAGTCGGGGTGCAAACATGGCAGACCAATGCTGATGGCGATATTTGTGACCTGTAAATATGTGCTCAGTTCAATTAGATGCATTGCAATTAGAGATAGCAGGGTGTCTACCAAAATAACAAATGCAAAATTCTTAACTTTTTTTTTTTGCTTTTTCTTAAATGTACTTAATCACCCGCTACTTAGGTATAGTTGTAAATTAAGAAAATATATATATATATTTTTTTTTCAATGAAATGCAAAAACTCCTACCACAAGGCTGGTTAAGATGAAAACTGAAGCTGTATTTTAACAGGAGATTTACACTTAGCCTTCATTAATAATGCATGTAAAAATTAATGCTTCAGACTTTATTATGGATGGGGAATGGCCACATTAATATTTTTACAAAACTTCATGCGTACAAGAATGTAATTCATAAGAAACAAGGTTAACAAATCTCAACCACAATTCAATACGATTTTAGATTTCCAAATATTATATTTTATCAAATCCCAGTAAAGGCATATAATAAAGCAAATTCACTATAATAATAATTAAAAATAATTAAAAAACTTCTTTAGCACAAGCATAATTTCTTGACTTTCTTGACCTACCTGTTGATTTCTAGTCTTTCTTGAAATTCTTGACACCTTGGAAGGACCTTTCTCTTAATGACCAAAACGATGCTGCCTCAATGTACAAAAAAAAGCACACCGCTCACGAGAAGATCCCCAAATGAGGGGAGAGGGCGTGCAGAGGGACAGGGGAAGACCGGTCTATTTGCAGATTTTAGGGGTAGAAGGAAGTCTTCCGCTGCGGTCATTGTCGTTGTGGAAGTGCTTCTGCGTGGGTGTTTAACTGATTTCTTTGGGATTTTTCGTGGTGTTGTAAGAGTTATGGCAGTTGTACATTATTTAGCCGTGTTGTATCTGAAACGTTCGAATAAAAGATATGATCAACAGTGTCGATATGAAACAATCATCCCGAGAAATTTCATGCCAAACCTAGACCGACAAACTAATGTTTACCATTGTTGACATTTGTAGCTTTGCACATTGTACGTGTAAATAAACGTTCTCCGCTTTCGCAACTCTTATTATCTTTTCCTCATTGGCATTTGCTTCGAACGCCAGTACTGTAACAGCCAATTCCGTCGTTGAAAATATCTTGAAGATTGTAGTTAGTACAATCGGCAGGCTCTTTATTTTTTAAAAAATAGAAAAATCTGTACTCTGTCACGAAATCAACACCAGATTGACGACGATCATACCTTTATCGCTAATGTGGATACCCCCTGACCGTACGCGGACAGTGATTTGAGCGTAGATGTGAATCAAGGCTTCAAGCTTACAGCGAGACCACAGCGCTTGTTTCTGACTCAGGGTGCCCTCCCCCAACCCTAATAGTGGAATCGCCTGCCCTGCTACGTCACTTGACTTCCGTCAGGGATGTTCTCCTGAGCGGTGGGCTGTAAATGTATAGTGGATGATGTAAACTAAAGAATGAATAGTGAAGTAAATGAAAGCAAGAGAATACCGAATTAGGAAGACTGCCTGTTATTGCCGGATACTATAAGTATCCATTAAGATATAGTGTACTTTCTGTACCAACGATCGCATTTTTTAAGCAGGGCTTAGCTCAATGAAAAATAGAAAACTCAGACTAGAGCTTGTTCCAAGTTTTTTAAAAAGTACACCATTTGAGCTAATGGCGACAGTGTTGCCAGCCAATGTAGGAGGCAAGATCCTGCACCTAACGCAGTACACTCCAAAAAGAGTGGATGAATACAAGGGCCCCTACAGGATTTTTCTCAGGGGGAAGAGTCACAGAAACGTATTATTATTATTACTACTACGATGTGTTATTATTGGTATTATCACTACGAGGGTCACTATTTATATTTTGAGCCTAACAATGAAAAAACAGGAATTTGGCATTGAAAACTGCTTTATTGTTTTTCGAAGTATTCTCCTTTATGGTCAATACACTTTTGAATTCGTTCGAACCATTTGTCAAAGCAGTTTTTCCAATCTTCTTGAGACACCTCCATAATATGATTTTTGAACGCATCAACGGCATCTTCCGCCGACGAAAATCGTTGTCCATGCAATTTATTCTTGACATTCGGGAACAAGAAGAAGTCATTGGGTGCCAAATCAGGACTGTACGGCGGATGACCCATCGATTCGATTTTTTGACTGTTCATAAAGTCGGTTGTTAGACGAGATGTGTGACGGCTGGCATTGTCTTGATGAAGAATGATCCGACGGCGTTTGTTTGTTTTCCGTATTTGACCGAAAACCTCTGGCAAACAAATTGTTGTGTACCATTCAGAGTTGACCGTTCTACGTTCCTCTAAAGGCACACTTGCCACATGGCCAGTTTTCCCGAAAAAACAGGCGACCATTTGTTTCGATGTGCTTCGAGCGCGAACAACTTTTGTTGGATTGGGTTCACCTTGAAACACCCATACAATCGACTGCTGTTTACGTTCCGGCTCATATGCATATATCCATGATTCGTCACCTGTTACAATCTTATATACGTCTTTTGAAGCACCACGATTGTATTTATTGAGCATTTGTTTGCACCAATTGACGCGAGCGTCTTTTTGAGTTTTTGTCAAATTGTGTGGGATCCAACGAGAACATACCTTTCTCGCAGCTAAATGATCATGTGATATTTTATATTTGCTGGTGGAACTAATGCCTATGGTTGCATCAATCTCACAGTATGTCACATGACGATCTTGCAGTATTAGGTTTTGCACAGCATCAATGTTTTCTTGAACAACAACTGATTTTGGACGACCTTCGCGAATCTCGTCGGTGAGCGAATGGTGGCCACGATTAAATTCGTTATACCAGCGTTTCACAGTGGCAAAGGATGGGGCTTCATCGCCAAATGTGGAAGTAAGTTGATCGATGCACTCTTGTCTTGATATTCCACGTCGAAAATCGTAAAAAATCATCGCACGAAAATGTTCACGAGTTCATTCCATTTTATTGTTGTCGCGCAATCTTCAAGGCAACATAAACAACACAAATGAAGCTATTGACAAAACATTTGAAGTACGTTATGGTCAATAATGCCAGACGATTCCGTGCAAATGTCAAATCGCGCCTAACTTCAATCAGTGATGCCAAGGCTCAAAATATAAATAGTGACCCTCGTATTATTGTTTTTATTTTTGTTGTTTGTATTACTATTATTATTATTACAGTTCTACTACTGTTTTTTTAAATTACATACATTTGTAATTTCTATATTCTGTATATATATATATATATATATATATATATATATATATATATATATATATATATATAATGTGCTTAACTGCATACTTAGCATTAATTCTTGTAGGACAAAAAACTGTTTTTTATAGTTAGATAAACAGCGTAAAATAGACTAAGCTTAAATGTAGCCCTATTTCTAACAATAATATTGTTGCTGTAACTTACGGCCTGTAAGTCACAGAAAACAATACTTTTTGTTATAAAATATCTCTAAAATTTCACCATTCGAATTACATCAACTCTTTCCAGTAATCTCAGGGGGAGCAAGTGCCCCCCTACCCCCCCCCCCCCTTGAGGGCGCCCATGGATGAATACGTAACAAGGCATATGATATACGCAGCAACATATTACCAAACTTTTGTCCAAGCATTCTCCATCCCTCTGCCTAAATTGCGGGTCTTATGTATTGAGTGTGTGCAACATGCCAGTTGCCACTAATGGATTCATTTTACAATCACAATAAGCAAGATGCATGACCTAGCTATAAGTAATCAGGCTGAATATTCGTTGAGAATATGCGAATAAGTCGCAAGACGCACAATCTTTTGTTTAGGTGAAAGTTTCAAATATCACACAAGTCTCGAACGAAAAAAAGGGTCTCTGACAGCAAGCTCGGTTTCAGAGATTCTCAACGTTTTCAGCGCCATCTCTATTCAACAAAGGAACGTCAATGCACAGGTCAGAATGCCATCTCATAACTTTCAATGGCAATATTGTGAGTCAAGTACTCACGGAGGCGGCCACGTACTCAGGTCTCTGTAGGATGTCCTGCCGCCTGGAACAAGTTACTTGTTAGGGCTCGGCAATTCCGCCGGTTTCAAAGGCATTTGTGATGTACGCTCTTGATACGTTTTTATGTAACGATCTACAAGGAGAGGCAAATGAAGAACCTTACTTTGCTTTTGTTTCTTATCTAAAACTCTCGCCACGAAAACAGTCCATTCAAGGTCGAAGCATCCCCTTGTTTCATCCACACCCCTGGCCCTCCAGGCTTGCCACACTCCTTCTAAGCTGCTCAGTCGACACTTCGCGCGTTGTACGTATGCGGTTGATTTCGTCGGTTGAAATTGTTGCTCATTGGCAACACTGTAGGTGGGTGGCGTGACCTTGACTGGACTGTTCTCGTGGCGAGAGCTCGAGTAGATTTCTGTATGTAGGGTTGCACAAGTTTGCTGCATTTTAGCACAGACCTATTGCTGATCTACATATACGAGTATTTTCAACTTTGAGTTGTGATGTGTCGCACACTATAAGTTTACGTCTACATGCGTTGTCTACACGTAGATTACATTGGGTTTTAGTTTACATAGACTACGTAGACAATCTAAAGTGCATTAAAATTAATTTTCAAGGCTTTCATAAAAGGAAAGTGAAATTTTTAACTATATTGGTTCCTAACGAACTGACAAGAATACTATTTACAACAAAATTTCTCTTTTCTATCATCAACTATGGAAGAAGATAAATAGTATGCAAAAAAAAAACAATAGATGGCAGTCGTGAGGCAAAAGTGGTTTTTTCCCCATAAAACACTAGAATATTTCCTATATTAGGTTTCTTCCTAGGTGAGAAATTGTTCAAATTTGCAAGAAAGAGTATGAAAAGTTCTCCTCACACATTGCCAACTGATACGCAGTATAATTTTCTTTTAAATCCACGGCGCCCTTTACTAAGTTATCACCTTCTGCCATGTTCTTTACATAGATTACGTCGTCTACGTGTAGAATGTAGACTATCGTTGTTTACGCGTAGACGCACATCGCTGCTTATGAGCCACTGTGAAGCCCTTACCACCCATCTGCCTTTCTTCTCCATTAGTAAACGTGGTGGTGTGGTACGCATGCACAGAGATTTAGATATATTGAATTTTCATTTGCCGAGAAATTTCTGTAAGTTTTAGGCTGACAGAGGGCAAGAAACCACTCCTCATCACTGGTGCAAGTGTGCATAGGAGGCGCTAACTATAAAATAACAAAAATGGCGTCTTGAAGCTCACTTTATTAGTGTTGCAGGCCTGAGGTCGTTTTGTTAATAACAGTTGATAGTTCATGTAAATTTGAGCTGTATGCAACCTGCCCTATAATTTTTATTCGACTTAAGGTTCTCATTTGACTCTTGCAATGTACATATGAAACACAGCTCCACGGGGTCATGTTATGTACTTGCTTTTAACGTTGAAAAAATCTGCCTGCGTTGAGCGACATGAAATTTTTCTTTAGTCCCTGCTCGCTCGATACAGAGATCCCAGAGTAGAGCCTGTGGTTTTGGGTCACGCAGGGGGATTACCCCCAAGTAATGCGATTACAATTTCGCGCAGAGAATCACGGCCTACAAGATTACCAAGCTGGACCAAAAAAAAAAAAAAAAAAAAGGCTCTAATCTCAGTCTTCTTTTCCTTTTATCATCATTCTCCTGAATCCCTTCTCCTCCTATCTCTCTCCTCTCTTATCTCTCTCACTTCTTACGAAGGATTCTTCGCGCTCTAAAGCACAACGGAAGAGGATAGAAAAATGTTAGACGAACTTAAAAAGTCTAATTCAGAAAGGGCTGTACGAATTTCACCCAGCTTTAACGAATATCTTTAAAAAAATCATAACATTAAGTTTTACAGTTAGCACATAAGTTGAAGGAAATCAGTTCCGACGCAGAGTGTGTAAGATATCATGACGGCAAAGTAGGTGCGTAAATTCTGCACTTAGCATATCTGATATAAGACCGTGGCTGTCTCTGCATTATAATAAAAAAAAATCTTTATTTGTTAATATGTGCAAGAGCGTCGAAAATTAATTCACCATGCACAGTTTGAGATGTGTTGCTGCAGCTGCAATAAATTCACGTTTAATTTTTTGTGTCCGAGTAGTATTTTTCCTTCTATACAAACATTATGTACAACCAGTCCCGTTTAACTCTATTGACCTCGGACTAGAAAAGTAGCAGAGGCGCCAGAGTTTAAGTAACGGCAACAGATGTGATGTCGCTCCAGACGGATGCTGGGATGTAGATTTTCAAGACCTCCGACGCTTCCTTCTCAATCCAATCTCCCTCTCGGCATCCTGTCCCTGTAACATGACGATACAAATAAGTATGAGACTTCAACTAAATCAACTTCTTTGCTAACGTTATTCATCTTCCACTCACGTTATTCCGAATTCCCGTCTTCCTGTCTGACCCTCGCTCTTTCCGTCTCTAACCTTCTCCCCTCAATCTCTGTCCCAATTTTCCCCTTCACTGTCGCTCTCCCTCCGCCTCTGCCCTTCTCCTTCCCTCTCCGCCTTTTCCCCCAACCTGTCCTTCTCAGTCTCTAAATGTCTCCCCATCTCCTTCTCCGCCTATACATTTATCCACAATCTTCCTCAGTCTCTAAACTTATCCACAATCTTCCTCAGTCTCTAAACTTATCCACAATCTTCCTCAGTCTCTAAACTTATACACAATCTTCCTCAGTCTCTAAACTTATCCACAATCTTCCTCAGTCTCTAAACTTATCCACAATCTTCCTCAGTCTCTAAACTTATCCACAATCTTCCTCAGTCTCTAAACTTATCCACAATCTTCCTCAGTCTCTAAACTTATCCACAATCTTCCTCAGTCTCTAAATTTATCCACAATCTTCATCAGTCTCTAAATTTATCCGGGGTGTGAGGGGTACCTTCCACGTAGGGGCCCAATAGTCAACCTCACTTCCACGTAGTACACCCTGGACTGTAGACTAACGAGGCTCTGGCGACTGGCACTATGGCCAGTATAATTTTGTGTGTGTTGTCCTGTTTTTTGTCCTTGTGTGTGCTGAGCGCCAGTTTAGTGCCTCAGCTTTTAACAGAAGTCAGAAGATTTTTAAGATTTTTAGTTATGCAACGTTCGAGTTGTCATTTGTAATGATAAGGGGCTGGCCCCTGTATAATGTGACAGGTGCAATATTGCCTAAGTGCTGACGCACCCAAAATTTTAAATTCAAATTCTAAATTTATCCACAATCTTCCTCAGTTTCTAATTTATCCCCCCCTCTCTGTCTCCAATGTTCTCACTCCTGTACTTTTCCAGTCTTCATTAGCTTGACAATACTTGATAGTTTCGTTATGAAGCTTTCAAAAAGGAAGTATATAACAGACCTCTCGGATGCTGATAAGTTATTCAAGCGGCATCCTCTGCAGACCTCCTCGAGGTCTTCAAGCAACATTGTGTGAACTGTTCTTAAGGATTCTGACGTCACACCAAAACGCGGAACAGAAAGGGAACTCGACGTCCGCGATTCGTCCATTCTTAATGCGCGACCAGCCGCTCCTGTCCTCCCCCACAAGAGGCGCTGCTTTGGTTAAGAGCCAGGGGAAATATGGGAGGTCGTCCCCCTTCATATTAATGTGGCAGCCGCGTGCAATTAATACGCAACTGTCGCAGCAGGTTCTCGCGGGCTGGAGGTAATCGCAAAGGAAAGTGTCTCGCATTCACTCCCTAAGAAACTTTGCCGGAAGAATTTATAGCTTGGGATGGTTACAATGGCCGTACGCAGTTTGGATGATCTTTTATTAAATAGTTTGCTGGAGTTTCCCTTTGATTATTTTCCGGAACCTAAAACTGGCCACGATCGTAAAGTACGATTGCTCGCGGGCCATTTTTAACCAAACAAGTAAAAATATATACAGTAAAACCTCACTAATACGAAGATTATAGAAATGTATGGTTTTAATGCAGTTTTCGATTAAAAACAAAACTTTCATATAAAACTTGGTCACTTTCTGACAATCTATTATGATGATTACCTTTAACGTAATAAATGAATTGTGGCAAAGTTCACCGTGCATAGAGCACCTTGACATGAAGGCATATTTCTTAGGTTGTTTTATGTTATGTGATGTAGAACTGAGGTTCAACTTGAATCGTATAGGATTTCGGAAACAACGGAGACAAACACTATCACTGAACTTATGTCAGTGCTAAATTCACAATTAAACTCCAGCTTTCTTAATTCAGGATCACGCGAGGCTCAATTTCTCCCGTCCTCAAAAACAATCATCAAGTTGATTCAAGTATCAATCAGAATCAGGAACGCAAAGTTCACCGTAGATTGTAGACTGTTTATTTTAGACGGCTCATCTTTCACGCACCAGAACATTATATGACTGAGGGAAATGTTATAGGTGGGTTTCATGTGACGTCAGGATCAGTACAGTCGCAACCAAATCTTAAGGAATAATCATTTTCTGGAAAATATACTGGAAATTCGTAGTTAATTCAGCACACAGCAGGGACAACCTGGCACTTAACGCAAGAACAGCTTGTGCTGCCATCTCTGTTTCAATTTCAAACCATATAAACGAGCGAGAAAATACAAAAGGGGAAAAAATACCTTCATTGTTCGAAATGACATTTGAGCAGTTTTTTCTGCTGGCTTTTATTAAAACCCAGGAACGAACACACGAGGCTCTGAAGCGACCAGAAAAGCAATAAGATATATATTATATATATATTTATATTACACACGCAGACTCAGTAGTATTTCTAAAAAGCAAAGACATATACACAGAGCTATTGCATGTTGACACTGGGAACATAAAAGCTTGAAAGCAACTAACTCGCAGCGGGATTTCTGACAAAGGAACTACAACGAAGGAATCGAATTGAAGCGAAGCTCCGATATTTCATCCGACAAAAGAAATAAATTCATTTACTACCGCTGGTGCGAAAGGAGATGGGAAGCGAGAAACTGAATTGAAAAATAGAAACGAAGGGAGGAAAATGAACAATGGATCACGGGAGAGAAGGAATAGGAATAAAAGTGGAAACAAATGTAATATTAACATCTCGCACAATGCTATAATTCAATGTTTACTCTATCAGTAACTAGACTGCCATCTGTCCTATAGTTGGCAAGTAAAAACAAAATATCTTTCATGCTGTCTTATATCTATCTATATTCCATATCTTCCTGCAGGGCGTGTTATCTCAGATTTACTTATAAAGGAACTATCGTGAGTACCATAAAAGGTAAAGGTAAAGTGCTCCCCTGTGCATGAAGGCGTATACCCATGTTATTCGACACTGGGTAGGCGCCGGGGCCGCTTCCAACGTTAGAAAAGTTCCCGGATTTGAACCGGCCGGGGATCGAACCCGGGACCTTTAGCAAGGTAGTCAGACGCGTTACCGACTGAGCCACCGCGGCCACTCTATTTCCATTTATTTGTTGATATTACAGAATGAGGGCATATTTTATTTCTACACACTTTATTGTATCGACGGAGACTCTTGAGAAGCTAATTACCAAGTCTAAAATTTAATTCTCGCAGTACAAGTTGGATCACGATCCAACAAGTATGCAAGGAAAAAATAAAACTAACTTCATAACTTCTTCATTTCCCCAATTTGTCTGCAATTAGATGGCTTGCTTTAGAGTTATTTGCAGAAGTACAAATATAAACAGATCCTGTCGCAAGCACTCGCATTGTGCTCACCGGGAATCGAACGCGGGACACCTCTATTACAACCTTATCACTACGCTATCGAGGAAGCCTTACCCACAGATGAAACAAACCCCACCCATTTGAAAAAAAAGGCCTCTAATAACCAGCCATTCTATACAAACCAAACTGTTTCAGACACTTTCTCGTTTTCACAACATATTAACGAAGTTTGTATCAGGTAGTACCATTGCTATAGACTTCTGCATTCAACAATCGACACAGATCACGATAAATTAATGAATGGTCAAAAAAGATTGAGAACTGTACATATTCTTCCCTTCCGAAGAAGTATTAGACACAAAACTATACATTAACAACAGATATATATATTAAACACTACTAGTACACCATCTGTAGGCAATAAATTAAATTACTCACATCTGAGTCCGCTCCTTTGTCTGCTCCGGGACATTTGAACGACACATATTCGTGGCAACGTTTGTGGACCACAAAGCTGCACACTGAAAAAAGAGAATTATTTTTAAAATGTTTGTAATAGATTTGCACAAAAGGTATACATGATACAAATGGAATATTTAAAAAGGGTCGCTGAACACACCTTGATAGTTTTAATCATTTAAATGTTGATGTCAAAATACGTTATTATTTCGATCAATGTTATTTTTAGAATAGTAGTTTAATTTGGGTAATGCAAAGACTGTTTTAAACCCTCTTTAAGCTCAGGTAGGATAATAGAGACTGGACCTACAGTTTACAGTGGGATCAGAACCACTGTTCAGAGTGCTTCCCCGGGAACCGAACCCGGGACCGTTGCTTACAATGCGACGCGTTAACCATTACGACATCCGAGAGACCTTGGATACTTTAGCTTTCAAGATGTCCAAAAAAACGAGATTTGTACATGTAGATATTGTGAAATAGTTTTTCAATTTCAATTATTTTGCAGTTGCTTCGTTTTGGAATAACGTGACTTCACATCTCGTTTTGAACCTTTGTCTCTAATGTTAAAAACAAAAAAGCAGCTCCTTTTCGTGGAAATTTATTACTGCCTTTACTTTAATGATTTGGGTTTCTCAATTTAAGATCAGTATAGGACTGGTCGCCGCATTTGTAAACTTTGTCGTGCGCGCCATCTTCCGTGCAAGTGGCAAATGCAGAGCACACCCAACGTCCTCACATCAGTCAGTGCTGAAGTGTTAAAAATATAGTTGATTTCCTAACGAAAATACTAAAAGTTTGCTAAAATTGAAGTTTTGCTCCGACCTTCGTTGTAGATTAGAGGACAAGTTCCAAACAAAAAAATCTTGTACCTAATGAAATGAGAGTATTGTTTCTATGTTTTCTAAATAATCCTGAACTCTTTCGTCGCATTTGTACGCCACAAGTTTTGCGTCTGATCATTAGTTTGGTACAGAAGACATAATTAAAATTGATTCTCTATTTCTTCAATAGATATTAGAAAACAATTGTGGTAAAGACGAAATTAGATAGTTAGTTACTATACTCTGTCCCAGCTAACTGTGGAGCAGGCAAGCGGAAACAAGTGTCGGCGCAAGTAGTGACGCGAGACGGCTCCACCAATGAACACGTAAGATGAACGGAATTGCGTGGAGTGGGGGAAAGGGACTACCTTCCCAGCAGCGTGTACTGCTTTGCTCTGGCCACTCGATTTACTCCCCTTCTCTGGCGCTATGCGCGTCGTTGCTCCGAAGATAGTTGGAACAGGGTATAAAAAGATTGTAAACCGATGCTTCGTTTTTGTTACGTAACATGCACAACTCGCTCTCTGGAATCTGTGGATCAAAGCCGAGCATAATAGAGACGGGGAGAAAGCGAGTGGGCCGAGCAAAGTAATGCTCGCTGCTGCTGCGAACGGCTGATAGCTGCACTCGCTTCCCCTCTCACGTGTCTATTGATGGAGTCACTACTTGCGCAGATACTAGTTTTTGTTTCGCTCGCTCCAGAGTTTCCCGGGACACAGTGTAGCATAACGATCTGCGTGGCAGCAACATGAGTGTACCTTTCGCCCTGTTGTGCTTATTAAGGTTCTAAAAATGCGAGACACTGCGTAAACCAATAAATTGAAGGTAGAAAGAAAACACGAGAAAAGGGCGACAAGAGATAGCGAACGGTAGGGTAGTAATAAAGAAGATGGGAAGGATTTGAGCGCCTACAAAACGAAGAAACGCCCCACTGTGAGCCGATATTACGCATTCCGTGGCGATATTAGGGAAATTTTTACGAGTCCAGCCTCCTTCCCCCTCTCTCTGTGGAATCAGACGGCCGTGTTCGGTTGGCGGAATCTTCGAGCCATCGTCGTGGAAAGAGCCTTTGCCGATAAAAGTAGGGACTGCTCGCAATGCGGGTCGTGAAGGAATAGGGTTGTCTCTCGCTGCAAAAACAGCAAGCAATAAATTTAGCTGGCTTTCTCTTTTATGGTTTTCCAAAAGGTGCGATCTCAGAGAGATAAAATCCAACGTATAAGAGGAAAGACAACGTCCCTGACGCTAAGACGGTTTTATTGTTACATGGAAAGGGTACGATGTGTGTTGTCGCGCAAGTTAGACTATTTTGTAGTGCACTATCAGCATCCTGACGTACAGTCCGGCCAAGGAAGACGAAACTACCTGGAAAGGACGATTCCAAACGCGAGAGGGGAAGCAGGGAGAAGCACTCGCCAAACTACCCTGTGGTATTTCACTTATGTGTGTGTTCGCTTGTTGTGTTTATTACCGCTTGCTGTGCTTATTATCGCATGCTGTGTTGTGTTTGTGATGGCTCTTGCAATTCGCAAGAAACAGTTTCGAAATGGCATGAAGAAAATTGGGACGTTTTGGCCCCCTGTTGCACATTCTACAAAACACCTTCGTTATACTAGAAAGTGTCACAAGCCATTCAGTTACTACATTTATATTTATAATACTATATACAATAATACTATTATTAGTTAATACTATCCTGATTAATGCTCTGTACATTTACTAAGGAGATCAATTTAATTGAATGATGTAAAATAAAGCTACTGGTTTACAAACAAGTTTATCTACTAATGTGACGTGATGAATACTGTCCTGATATGTTTTGTTTGCTGATATAGTATATCCATGGCTTTAATTTCGTTCTGAACCCTTACATAATTCGTAAACATCTCTCTGTGTATTTTGGCGGCGATGTTACTGCGCTGAAACTTCATTGTTGTTTCCACAGCAGACGATTTTCAAGGAATCCGCTTCCTGCCCAAACTGCCGTCACCCCTATTTAGCCACTGAACGCGTCCGGTTGGCGCATGCGCACTTCCGTCCATGGTCTCGGCTAAGGCAGCCAGTCCAGTACCTGCGATTCGCTGCAATATCTACGGGTGAATTAACAGGGTGTCTACCAAAATAACATCTAAAATTCTCGACTTTTTCATGGCTTTTTCTTAACCTTCTTTCCTTTAACATTTATTTAACTGCACCCTACTTAGGTATAGTTTGAAATTAAGAAAATATATATTTTTTATTCTATGAAAAACCCTTACCACAAGGCCAGTTAAGATTAAAACTGAAGCTGTACTTTAACAAGAGATTTACAGTTCCTTTAGTTATTAATGCATGTAAAAATTAAGGCTTTATGAGAAACTGCCACATTACTTTATTTAATATTTTACAAAACTTGACGCATACAAGAATATAATTCTTAAGAAACAAATTGAACAAAGCTTCAGTGGCGTCGCGTGCGGTTCGCATACGAGTGTTCACAATAATGTTTTTGTACCGAATTCAGATTTACTCCTCTCCCTTGTAACTCCATACATATTCAATTGAAAAAGTGAGAACAGTTGAATTTACTTGCAACAATTTCCTCCAAAAATCACTCTATATTTGACGTAATACAAGAAGAACCTAGGGGAAATTGTTCCTCTCCGCATTAAAATCCGCAAGGTTTAGCGAATTCTCGCTAAAGTTTGCAACTATGTAGCACAGACCGTTTCGAGTCCCCCCAGACATGCCTTGTATATGCTGCACTCTGGTGCCGAATGGAAGAATTATTGCTGCTTGCATCAGTGTTCGCACAGCGAAGTGAACATTTTCTGGGTATAGTGGCCAACAGCCCCTTAGCTGTCAGCTCTTTGCACCACGCACAGCAATTGTGTTCAACGCCCTCCGTGGAACACCGTAGGAGTCAGTGTTACCAACTATCTAAGAAAGTTATCAGACGTGAAAGAAGTCTTGTCCGAGTAAATTTCGTGTATATATTCCTAAATCAAACATAGTATTTTTTGGAATAAATATACGCATGTGTGTGTGCTTTTAATATGTACATAATTTAAGACATATACATGAGTATTCACGTGCTCATGCGAACATTATCAGGCGACGCACCTGCAAATCTTAACCACAACTCCCCGGGTTCGATACCCGGTGGAGGCACACAGTGGTTCGGATCCCACTTTAAACTGTAGGTCCAGTTCCGATTAACCTTTCTGTGCGTAAAGTGGACTTAAAACAATAATTCAATCAATCAAATAACCACAACTCAATTCAATTTTAGGTTTCCAATTATTCAATTTTATCAAACCTCAGTACAGGTATATCACAATGAAAATTCACTAGACTGTAAAAAAATTTAAAAATCCTTCGCCACAAGCATAATTTCTTGACATTTCCTTGACTTTCTTTACATTCTGACTGGTAGAGAACCTGATTAACAAGTTAGGGCGTGTGTATGGGTAAAAACTACTCGGGCTATTTTGAAAGATATTACTTGATCATTTCCAATGAGTACCTGAAGTCACCCTTTTCAGTACCTTTGTATTAAACCCTTCCAACTGTCGGGACATTAAATCAGCTTCGAGACTTCGTTAGTTACTCTCGCAAGAACCGTAGAAACACTGTGTGGGTAAATTTCACTAACACAAGAGCTCATACCTTTCAGTCTGGTACATCAACATGTTTTATCAATTGTGTAATACAATAATATGTTCAAAATTAATAAAATTAGTTTAATAGTAGTTACAAAATCTCCAAACAAGATACTGTGTAATTTGTCAATAATTTTACTTTAAACTGATGGGGCGTTACCCCCACACCCCCTATACGCCTTCATGGCGTGGTGCTAAGCACAGGGGAACATTTACCTTTTTTTTTGTTTTTACTGAATCTAACACATTCATCTTTGTAACGTGCACAATTGAATTGAACTCTTGTAACTTTATGAACATGCATGTCTAAAACAATAGACGTTCGTAAAGTAAGATGTATACTAGCCTCAATTGAACATACTTGATTGCAATAAAGCCAGAAATTCTATACCTTCCTGCATTCTTATTGATGAAGATGGAAAATTTTCTAACCGTGTGTACAAAGAGTGAAAAATATGTATATAAATATGTACTGCATGAAACACACGAAATCACTAAATTTCCCGACCCTGTAACATATTTTAACAAAAGTCTATCAATACATAATGCACAAGTGTTGTTACTGTAAAAAAAACATCTGCAACCAAGCATCCACCCACATAATGTGTGTTAAAGGCCTCTATAGTTGGTGTTGTTCGACAGCTAATAGCTAACAACATCAATTTCGCAAGGAGTGTCACGGTTAAACCAAGTTCCAATACCGCGCATGGTTTTTCTATTACTAACTAACTCTCTAGCCTTCTTAAACCCGAAGGTTCATGGATGCAGCAACACAGGCCTTCCATCTGTCCCTATCATGAGCAAGATCTATTTACTCTTTTCCATCCCTACCCATTTCCCTTAGGTCCATCTCCACGTTGTCCCTCCATCTTCGTCTTGGCCTTCCTACAGGTCTCTTACCATCAGGTTTCCCAACAAGAATCCTGTAAACTCCTCTTTCCTCTCCCATTCGTGCCACATGATTTAATCATTCTAAGAATATTTGGACATGAATACAAATTATGTAGTTCTAAATTATGTAACCTTCTCCACTCACCTGTCTCCTCATCCCTTCTAGGTCCAAGGATCTTATTTTCAAATACTCTCAATTTATGTTCCTCTTTTAATGTAAGGGATCAAGTTTCACACCCATATAATACTACAGGCAATATTACTGTTTTGTATATTTTAACTTTTAGTTTCTTAGATATTAAACAAGAAGACAGAAGTTTATGAAGAGAGAAGTAACATGCATTTCCTGAATTAAGCCTACTTTTTATTTCCTCTTTAATATAATGTGTACCATTGTGCACATGGTTTTTCTATGCACCATATTATTTGCAGTGTGTCTTGAGTTAGAGAGAGGGCAATGTGTACCAATACAACAATAATTTTAAATATGCATAACAGAGTCGTGACCTCCTTTCCCCCCGTCCCCTCCGCTAACGACGCCAATTACATAATGGCATCAATATTAACTTCGGAGAATTCTTGACTGTTCCATTTGCCACTTTGACCCTTTCTAAATTTCTTCTGATGTTGCTACTGACGATAGGTTTCCTTCCTCCAAGGGATGCTTAAACCTAATAATAAAATGGGTAATTACTGTTAATCACCAGAAAGATGCTTGCTGCCCTTGAGGTCTAAAATTAAGCTGTTCCCTCCTTGAGACGTCTAAAGATAAGAAATTTGTCAATTAAAAGAAGATCTCCTTCACCAAGCCGTCTAAGTCATAGCAAACCGCTTGGGAACCAAACAGGAGACAGATAATTCATTCCCCGTCTACGACACGGTTCCAGGTGTGACTTTTTGCTTCGACGATTTGTTTGGTTATCTTGCGAGTAGTACAGTGTCCCCGGTTCAAGAACCGAAAATGGCGCTCGGTGGCGCTCGCAGTGTTGCCAGCTCACCCCAAGAATATTTCACCATGTGATATTTTACAGGCGAAGCTAACCTATGAATGGGAATTGGCAACACCGGCAACATCAATTGCGGCTCAATATTGCCAACTCACCTCAAGAATATTTCACCATGTGATATTTTACAGGCGAAGCTAACTTACAGAGTAGTGGGGGAAAGAGAGTTCACCAACCGAAAATGGCGCTCGGTGGCGCTCGCAGTGTTGCCAACCCCTTACTCGAAAAAATCACCAAGGTTTGTTTTTGGGTCTAACCTAACCTCAAACAAGGAGCTGGCAACACTTGAGGCTTGTCTCGCAGTGTTGCCAACTCCTCACTCGAAAAAATCACCAAGGTTTGTTTTTGGGTATAACCTAACCTCAAGCAAGAAGCTGGCAACACTTGAGGCTTGTTTTAATAGTTTGCTCTTGTAAGGCACGAGTTTTATTTTTTTTGCAGTGTGGCCAACTCCTCACTTGAAAAAATCACCAAGGTTTGTTTTTGGGTCTAATCTAACCTAAAGTAAGGAGCTGGCAATACTGCTTGAGGCTTGCTTTAATGGATTTCGCTTGTAAGGCATGAGCCTTATTTTCGGGCGCAGTGTTGCCAACTCACCTCAAGAAAATTTCACCATGTGATATTTCACAGGCGAAGCTAACCTACAAATGGGAGTTGGCAATACTGACTAGTGGAGGTGTACGGGTTCTGCGCTATTATTTGCGGTTTAGTGTTGCCAACTCACCTCAAGAATATTTCACCATGTGATATTTTACAGGCGAAGCTAACCTACAAATAGAAGTTGACAACACTGGTAACATCAATTGCGGTTCAATGTTGCCAACTCACCTGAAGAATATTTCATCATGTGATATTTTACAAGCGAAGCTAACCTACGAATGGGCAACACTGACTAGTGGAGGTGGCCGGGGTTGCGTCCGAATCAGCAGCAGATGTCACCTGCACCGTTACATCCGGGGACTCAGCTAATTTTTGTTGTCCGAATTTGCGGTAGACGTGGAGTCGGAGGGAAGAGCAGAGAGGCGCGACAGATGCACGCTTGAACTCGCTGTGATGCTGCGCTTGGCAGCCATATTCTAATTTTTTATTTTGTACAGGCAACATTTACTGATTAGAGGATGTAAAACTCAGTTATATTTTAATATTTTATCGATAATGAATGCAGAAAACGTAAATGATGAAATAGCGTGTTATATTTTTAATGTGAGTAGTTAGGTGGAAATTATTGTCATGTTTGTTTGCGCCCCACGCAGTGGGTGAAGTTCGGGCTGACACCTGGCGGGAAAAGTGACAGGCGTACTACAAGGGGACATGCAGATTCGGACGACTTGGACGTGACTTCGAGTGCACGCGAGAGCAACGGGAGAGAACAGGATGGAGCGCTTGCCAATCCGGACACGGCTTTTGTAAACCTCTCTCGCGAACGATGTGCCACACACACGTGCGCGCGCGCGTGCCTGTATTGTGACGCAAGCAAACAAACAAAATAATAATAATTGTTTTTAGGATGCCTGGCCCCTAACCCCGCCAGGGTGCGTGGTGCCCAACCCAAAAAGGTTCTAATGGCTGCGGTTC
The DNA here is from genome assembly GCF_977018435.1 of Lepisma saccharinum. Classification (NCBI taxonomy): domain Eukaryota; kingdom Metazoa; phylum Arthropoda; class Insecta; order Zygentoma; family Lepismatidae; genus Lepisma; species Lepisma saccharinum. The sequence goes on along the minus strand of NC_139242.1, from coordinate 72,439,471 downwards.
TAGATAGCCGCACCTCTGTAGAGTTTCACGTGTTTTTTTTTTTTTCCCCAAACTTCCATGAAACCCTACAGAGGACCTCCGTAATGCATGCAACGTGTACTAACGACTCTAGTGTTATTTTGATGTTGTAATATTTTTGGATATAGAGTTTTATTGTGAGATATAGATAAAAATAATTATGTTTATTATAATATTTTCTTGATGAAGATGGAGAATGTATGTGTGTGTGTTACAAATAAAGTTGCATGCTTATTTTTTAGTGTGTATGTGTATGTGTATGTGTTTTTGATGTTCGACAGCATCTGAAACGATAAAAAAATTTTATTGTTAATTTTCTCATGTAAAAACAACAACAACAAAATTTTTTTTGTGCAAATTTTCTGATTATTTTGTGCTATAATGCAAAAAAATATTGTAACTGATGAAATTGACATTTGTAATTGATCTTGAACTAGTGAAATTTTCGTATTGTGCTATTGAAACTGATTGTGCTAGCACAAAAAATTTCTTATTGTGCAAGAAAAAGATGTTAAAAAATTTGTTAAAATTGCTCTGTGACCCTCTCGTTCTTCACGTCGTGGACGAAGGACTTCTCGGCGACCAGGATCACACTGCATACGGTGTCCTCGGGCAACGGACTGTTGAACTCGCAAACAACCTTGATGTTGGTTCGATCGTTGACCACCACCTGCTTCCTCTTCGTGGTATTGATGACGAACATGGGTCTGCGGGTTTTGAATTCGCTGGGCGTGTAGTACATGTCCATGCTTCCCTCGGTCACGCGTTTGAAAGAAGTGTAAGCTTCGTAAAGTTTGAGATAATCGTCTTTGGTCATGTCGAGGTTGTAATTCTCGTGCGGGAACACTTCGTTTCTTCCATTCTTCAGATAAACATTCTTGATCTTGCAGTCGTCGAACTTGCTGGAATTTTTTTCCTGGTTGTTATCGCGACCGGTTTGAAAGAGCACTACGACGAAATCTGGCATGTCGAACTGTATGTTGTTGAACTGTGTCGTCACGTCGAATTCCATGTGACTCCCCGACGACATCTTCTGCACGCACTGGTAACCGTGAAAGTGAATCGGTACCTGCGGACTCTTCAAGATCTCCGTTTTGTACTTGAGGGCGTAGTTTGTCTCGTATTCCACGATCGGCATTCTCAATTCCATGCTCCGGATGACGCACTTGGCTGCTTCAGGTAATGTGTTGGCTATCGGCGTGCCGTCGGCGTTCAAGTTGGTGTATCGCATCAGTGCGTTGTTGTCGTTGGCCGCTCTTCGAAACGTGACGCGCAATCCTCCCTTCCACATGATCTCCTTGTAGTCCGAGAAGAATCCCGGCAGCAGACGCATGGGAAAAAGCACCGTGTGACTTCTAGTCGATATTTTGGTCCCCGCTTCGAATCCTCCCGCCTGGTAGTATGCTGCGTCCGTTTTGGATAATTTCAATGTTCCCACTGCCGTCGACGTGATGCCTGGATAGTCTATTCTGTCTATGACGGTGTTGTGTTTCCTCACCTCCACCTGCGAGAATAGGTGAGGCACGAAGTTGTCCACGAGTATCAAATTTGCATTGGGTGGAAATGCGTCTCCGCTTTCTTTCTTCACCACGTCGAATTGAAGGTAGAGGTCCGCTCTGTGAGGATGAACGAACCCGTCGCCTACGTCCACGTCGTATTCGATCTCCCTGTTCGCTTCGTTGAGATTGGCGAACGTGCGACGGTTGGGAGGGAAAGATTGCAATTCGTAACTTTCGATTTGCTCCATTTTTCTCTATGCGTGTTATTTATTATATGTTGATCTCCACGATGGCCGTCGTAGTGGCACCTGCGAAATCCACCACGTCTTCTTTCTCGTTTGTCACCACCAACTCTATGTCGTCTATGCGGTTGCGACATACTGGAAAATAGATCGGCGAAGAGGGCGTGTAGATGATCGGTTCCATGAATTCGGAACTGGGTTTGAACGTGGCTATGATTCCCGTCTGCTTGTGACTTCCTAACAATCCGTCCGAAGATTTCGTGATCATGCCTTCTGCTACGTTGCAGTGAACGTTCAGAGTTTCTATGGCCAGAAATTTAGGAATGTTGGTTGCCGTATGTTTGATGCCAGCTTCGAGTTTGGTGTCGTTCTCGAAACCTAAAAGTTCTCCCATGGTGCCCAGGTCCACAGTCTCCGTCGCCGACACGATTTCCACTCTGTGCGTGACTGAATTTTGAGAAAGGTACGTGCCTTTGGGTAATTGAGCTTGCAAAGTGGAAAGATTGTATTGGCCTGGCGTGACGACAATGTGTTCGCTTCCGACGCTAATTTTGTTGTTGTGATGCGTGACGTTAGGTATGAGGTACATGCTGTAGAATGCACGCAGAGCTACGGATTTAGGATAGACGATGTCGTCGTGCAGCGTGAGTTTCAGGATCGAAGATTCGCTCGTGAGATGGAACACGCCCATCGTATTTAAGATTCCACAATGCTTTCTGAAAATGTTCCACCGACGGGTTATTTATTTTAGACATGTATGCGAGAACGGAAAGGCATAGGTGGCCGCAGTTAACATCGGTGAAACCCTGGATGCGTTTGTCATTGTAGTAGAGGTTGGCAACACTAAAATACTTCACCAACCTGGCAGGCGGTGTGCCACCGAACGAATCGAAAACAAATGCTTTGTCATCGTCAATTTTGAGGTAGCATATCCAATGTGTACCAGGATTTTTGTAACTGTCCAGGTTGACCACGCCATACTCTTTTTTCTTCACAGCAGAGGGTAGAGAATCGGACATGAAAACACCCCTGAAGTTCTTTATTCCCAACGGTTCGATCAGAGATTCAATATCGAAGTTGGACAGGGCTTCTTCTTTTTTTTATATTTCTTCAAAGCATCGAGGTTGCTTTTTTGTTTTTTGGTTATACCTTTCCCCTTCTTCTCCATAGCCAGGTTGTGACGTTTCTGTTCTTCCAATTCTGCCTTGTTTTTCTTCGAGTCGATGACGGTTTTCGCGATAGCGGCGCTACCGCCGGCCAAACTTCCAACGGCCCCCAATGCTGCCAGGATGGCCGGGATGCTGAATATGAAACCTCCGATCTTTTGCTGTTTCCGCGAACGCTGCAAACGTCTCAATTGAGGTGTACTGAGAAGTAATTTCATTCCGTGTCCTTTCGTCAAGCAAGAACGTTTCTTCTCACGTTGTTTCTTGGTGAGTAACCCATCGAGGGCACCTAGATTTTTCAGATTGGAGTATGGTATCTGGTACACGACACCTTTGGGCTTCATGTTGATGCTCTATATGTTATTTTCACGATATGTTATTTATATATATGTTTTGAGATTTTTTTGTTTTGTGTAATTTTTTTGGTATGTTATTTATATATAAATATTCTGAGATTTTTTTGTTCCGTGTAATTTTTTTCAAGGATATACTTCCCGCAGAGTCGTTACACAAATTCTATTACGTGCTTTGTTTTTTTACCAAGAAGTTCTTTTGTACCCTTGTACACGATTCGAGTTTTGTTCTCGATTAAAATAGCTAGCTTCTCGTTGGATAACATGTCAGCGTATCGATCTGGTAAAAATAGACTGTATTGTGCGTTGAGCAACAGACGCGCCTTGGGACCATACTGGGTAGAAACAATTGAACCGGAAGTTATCGTGTAAGGTTTGTCCACTTCCAATTCCCGAATTTTTACATACTCTACTGACAAATTTAGCATTTGTTTTAATGCTTGGAGGTCACTCATTTTTTCAATTGTCATATCGAAGAGAAATTTTCAGTGTGTGTGTTAGAGAAATTTAGTTTTTTTTCACGATGTGTGTTATTTATATATACCGAAGATTTTTTTCACGATGTGTGTTATTTATATATATATTTTTTTCACGATTTGTATCGAAGATTTTTTTTGTGTGTATGCGTTAGAGGAAGAAAGTTCGTGCTTCGGAAAACGCAATGATGTGCGTGATGATTTCTTCAGTTTCCTGTTTGGACTTACACCAATCATCAGTATATCGTCTTCTCCCCTGCCTCGCCTCGTGCAGTTCGTCTAACCTATCGTTTAATTTTTCCCCCGCAACCGAAAGAAGAGTGTCAAGATCACCGCTCCTCATTCCACTGATCTCCCGAAGATGGCCCTTGATAAGCATTTCACAAGGGACACGAAATTTCGGAGTTGTTCTTGCTACGTGTAAAAGTTTCCCTACATCCTCGCAAGCGTGTTTGAATATTTTACATAGCAGTTCGTGCGGCAAATCGGTTATGCAAGACATGTTGTTATTATTTCTTTTTTACTGTATGTTATTTATTTATACACCCCATCCAAATTTTTGTTTCGTGTTCATGGCGATGGCGGTGCCCAGTGCTGCAACTCTTTCTCCCAGCGAAGCGTCTCTACTAACGAATCTTTCGAAAGCTGCGTGCTCTAACTTTCTGTCTGCTTCGTGACGTGCATTCAGATCGGTGCGAGTGGTGTTGTAGGCGATGTCGTGATCTTTGCATGCGGCGTCCAACGGATTCACACCCTTGTCTCCTCTCTCCAATCTTTTCTCGAGTTTGGTACCCGGTCCGCAGAACTGGTAGCCGGGTAAATGCATCTCGAAAGGTAACTTGTTGATGATGTCGTTCACGAGTCCCTTTCCTTCGGCCACGTTCCAGAATCTCGGAGGCAACGTGTTGATGATTTTGATGAGGTAACCTATACCCTTGTCGTTGTTCACGATGAAGTTGGAAAGTTTCGTGCTGATCATGTCCACAATTCCTACCTTCTCGTTGTAGAAATTACGATTGCCTGCATTCTCCTCTCCTGCAATAACCAACAATCGGTCTATGAGCTTGCGCACGTCGTCCACCCACACAAACTCTTTGGGTAGGGTGTTGTAGAGTTTGACGCCGCTGCCTGTTTTGACCTGGTTCCAAATCGGTTTGATGAGATTTCTGTACTTCTCGCCACTGCTGGATTTCACCCTATTCTGCGAGGCGTCGTTGTTCTGGTACAAGGCATCCGTCATGATCAAAATTTCCTTGTAACTCTGGTAATCTTCCTCGGTGTAATTTTTCGGCTGCTTTTTGGCAACGAGTTCCCACAGTCCCACCGTACCCGGATACCTGTTCCAGCTATTCTTATCGCCTAAATTGACTTTAATATCGTTGCCTTCGAAGGTCACCTTCGATTTTCCAATCTTCCAAACCACACCGTCGCCTTCGTTGCTCTCCATGCTCGGATACAATCCGAACACTTCATCCTTGTCGAATTTCCCCGTGCTCAGGTAGTCTCGTGCCAAAGGTCCCAACTCGATCTTATCCAAAGAAGACGACGTGCTACCTATGGCTCGACGTCGTGGCGGTACGTCTCTTAGTTCGAACGGCGTCGAAGGAATGCTCGAAATGGGCGTGGGTACGGTGTAACTTTTAGCTGCAAGTGGTACGAGTTCGTTGATCAAATTTTTATTTTGTTCCGTGACGCCTTTAATTTCTTTACCTAGATCGCTGATGGCGTCGATCACAGGTTGATCTTGACGTTTCTTCTCTTCGTAGAATCCGCGATTCTCGGATTTCCAACCTTTAAAGCGTTTCGCGAGGTAATCGCGAAGCTTGAGATTTTCGTCTTCGATTTTTCGTTTCGTCATAACGTTATTTATACACGCCGTTTCTCACAACGTTGCAACGTTTAGAAAGTCGTTGATTTTGTTTCTGTATTTTCCGTCGTTGGGTTTTCTCGTCATGTCGATCGTCGCGAATCCGAAATCGTCACTGTTCCAACAGTGGGAGCAGCAGCGTTCCGAAAATTGATTGTAGTTCATGTCTCCGCCTACGTAGTCATCGTACGCGTGCTTGAGGTTGGTGTGATCTTGACGAAACAAACATATGAAATTAGCGTTGTCGCGTACTAACTGTTTTGGAATTTTGGAAAACGTTTGAGCTAGGAAGAAGCAATCTATTCCTTTGTGACGACCTTGCGTGAAAAAATTGCGAATTTCATTTTGATTTTCTAGGATGACGTCGTCGAACACAACGACTGAATTTTTACGACAATCGTCGAGTGGTTTTATTTCCGAAGCGAACGTTGCAATGTCCAGACCTTCGTACAGTTTTATCAGTTGCTGGTATTTCGCTTGTTCGAGACTTTTCGAAAATACGTAGAGGTGCCTGTTCTTCCAATCTAACCAATTCGGTGCGAGGAGAAAATTGTCCACGAGCAGTGTTGTTTTCCCACACCCCGAAGGACCTACGATCAGACAGCGGATGCTGTCGGGAAGCAACTTGCCGTTCTTTTTTTTTGTTTGACTTTCCGAATCCGGTAAACGCTTCACCACGTTCCACGTACTCACAAGATCACTTCGTTCGCGTCGATCCAACTCTTTTCCGGAAGTCCCAGCCATTTGACAAACAGTTTGTCGCCTTTCCTACGCAATACTTTCTCGATGAGGTACGTGTCGGGATGTTTTGTTTTAGAGAGTTCCTCTTCGTAAAATCTTCCTTTCAAAATCTCGCCGCTACTATCTTTTATTATATACGTGTGTCGGTTTCCGGGTAAAACTCGAACCACCGTAAAAAGTTCCGTGCTCCAGTTTCGTGTGAACCCCTTCTCGAAGGTGCGTTTGAATTTGCTGATCCTCACCTGGTCTGCAATTTTGAATTTTGATTTCTTGGTAGTCGTGGGAGTGTACTTTGGACAGTAAACTGTAGAAATTAAACGCTGCTCGTCAGATTTCGTAACGTCAGCTGGCTTCATGCCTATCGTTCTGTGTACCGTATCATTATAGGTGTCGACGAGTTCCGGCAGAATGTCGACCCATTTGTAATTTCCTCGAAGCGTGAATCGTTTCCACATGCGCGATTTCAGAGTGCGATTAAATCTTTCCACGATGCTGGCTTTGATGTGACTGAAGGTTGAATAATGTCGAATGTCGTGTTTTTGAATAAACTTTTGGAATACGGCATTGTAAAATTCTTTACCGTTGTCCGTTTGCAAAAACCGAGGTCGTCTGTTGCTTTCGCGAAAAATTGTCTTGAATGCTTCCGTGACGCACGTCCCCGTTTTCGCCTTCAAAGGTAGAGCCCATGCGAATTTCGAAAATGTGTCTATGACTGTGAGGAGGTACTTGTTGCCCTTGTTCAATTTATGCACATTTTTTAGATTGCCGCTGCTCATCTCCACGAGGTCACTTTGCCAGAGGTCATCGATGCCCTTGGTTACCACCGCCAAACGTTCGTAGTTGCGACGTGCAGGTTTATGCAATTCTTGGACGATGGCTTGCCTAGACATTTTTTTTAGAGATTACGTTTGAAGAGAAGCACCAGCGTGATGGGATTCAAAGAGGGTGGCACTTCGCTCGTGTTTTGAACGATCAGCTTATCGCCGGCACTCACGTCGAAAACGGTAAGATCTTCGTCTTCGTGTATTTCATATACGTTGCGCGTTTCGTTCCAACGTGCCAGAGGAATGTTTCCTGCTTTCTGAACACCACGATTCGATATCAAGGTCATGGTGGGAACGCTAGCTTTTCTGCCGTGAGACCAGTACGAAAATTCATTTATCTGAATCGTGCCATCGAGGAGAAACTTGTAGTACGGATGATAAGGATGCAACATGTACAGTTTGTTACCTTCGACGAACGTGGAGATTCTCTGTTGATTGGGTACGCTGTTGATTTCGATGGCTTGCAGAGAATGCAGTTTAGCGAATTTAGTATCGACGCTAACGAGGTTGCTGTGAAGCTGTCCCAGTGTATTTTGTACAGGCAACAAATGTTCGACGATGGTATCTGTTACTGTAGAAAATGACGGTTTGATTTTCACTTCCACGTTCAACTGCTTGAAGTTTTCGTTGAGTTCTTGTAACTTGGCACCGAAAGAGGCCAGCGTCGATTCCTGCGTGGATTCCAGCACTCCAACTTGATCCCTGATGTTGACGACAATACTCTGAAGGTTCTCGACTTGATTCAATTTCGAACTTTTCTCGGTGAGATCGTTCACGATGCTTCGCATCTCGGTAAACTGCGTGTGAAGGTCTGCGACGCTCTGCGAAGTGGGCAGCGTCGACACCAGCGAAGCAAGTTCGTCTCGAATCTGTTCTACGTTCGCAGTTTCCGTTTCTAGTCGTTTCAGCATACGTGATATGCTCCTTTTTAAAGCGTGTAATTCTTTTGAGGTGGGGAGATTGGCCACCCTACTCTCGAGATCGCTCAACGAACTTTTGATGTCGCTCGATTCGGATAGTGCCGTCACCGCCGTTTTCAATTTTTCCAAATCTTCGCTCGAAGGCACGCTCGTCCGTAACGATTCCAAGTCACCCTGTATGTTGTCCAGCACGTGATGAAAATGAGCAAGATTGGATTCGACGTTCAAATTTTCTAAATATTCGATCTTCTGCTGAACCGTGCTCAACGTGTCTTGAATGCTCGTTAACGCGCTCGCTTCAGCGTGAATATTTTTAATTTCTTCGTTGATCAACTCCAGAGACGCCTGAAGCGTAGCGATGGTGGTTTGAATGTGTTCGAAATCTTGATAAGCCTCCAATTGAATTTTTATGTTCGCGACGCTTTTGCCGATGACCTGCAGTTCGTCTGACGATGGTAGGTTCGTCATGGTATCTTCCAAAGTTTGTAACTTGGATTTAATTTCTTCCAACGTGCTGGTGAATTCTTCTTGTAATTTGGAAACGACGACGTGCAAGCGTTCTACATCGATATCCTTCACGACGGTTTGAAGTTCAGAGAAATTCTTTTCGATTGCCGAAGTTCGTTCTTCGATTTCGAGTTTCAATTTTTCCAAATCTTCATTTTTCGATTGAAATTGCTGTAATTTGGCCAAATCATTTTGAAGTTTATCCACGCTCAACTGTATATTTTGAACGTTGTCGTAAGAAGGTACGTCGACATAATTTTTTATGAGCGTTTTCAGTTCGGAATCGATTTTCAGAATGGGGTCGAGACATTGCGTTTGGAGCGTAGCGATCTCGGACTCTAAACTTTTGTTTAAGGTCTCCTGCAAAGCGATCAAATCGCTCCTCAACTTTTTAATTCGGACGTCCAACATAAGAATCTCTTCTGCGTGGTCTACACGCTTGGTGTGGCCGAAAATATCGTTAGGCATTTTGGTTAACGGTTATTTATAATAGGATAGACGATTCGTAATTCTACGAAGAGAGGAATGAGTTTGTCGTAATCTCCTAGGAGTTCCACGTATAAACAATCTCCTGCAGAAACATCGTACGTAATGCTAGAAAGCATCTTGTCGTGCTTGATTCGAAAAATGTTCTTGCCGGCAGATATTTTGATTTCGCCTACGTTTTTCGGATTCACGGCGATTTGAAGTTTTCCATCGATCGGAATTTCGTAGAAATGTAAATTGTTGTTGAAGATGTAAAACATCTTGCCCACATCGTCATCCAATTTCGTCCAAATGCTGTTAAGATGAACAATCAGTAGACCGTTGAGTTTAGTTAAAATGGAAGGTAGAAATTCATGATCTGTCGTCGCGCGGTGTACAGTCTCCATGTTGGTTTGTTTTCGGAAACCAAAGAGATTCATAGGTATGCTGGTTATTTAAAATACGGTCAAAGTTTTTTTTGTAATAACAGTCAGTGTTGTTTTTTTTGTAATGACTAACAAAATGGTTTTTTTTTGTTTTTTTTGTTTGTTTTTTTGTTTTGTTTTATGAATCTTCTGTTGAAGATGGGCATATGTTGCAGGTTTTGCTTTCTGCTAAGCGATAGTGCCCCCACGGCAGTGTGTGGATTCCACATTGGAGGACGCACCTCTTGTCGTCGTTGGGATCCAGGGCAATCTTCCTCACTTTGTTGGTGGTCAACACATGGTCGACGCTCTGGATGCGCTGTTCTGCTCTTAGAACCGACGACCTGGTCTTGAGGCAATCCACGAAGTCCTCGAATGTGAGATGCTCCCGAACCACCTGTCTGCCGACACCCTTGGCCTTCTTGGTAACGCTACCCTCGGCCTTGATGGTATAGGCCTTGGCGCGAAGACCTACAAACTCAAGAATCGCGTCTCCGTCCTTCTCGTCTTTGAGTTTGCCGGGCACCTTCTTGTTGCGGGCCAGGATACCGCTCTGGTTCGGTTGGGGATAGCCTGACGTGTCAAAGAGGTTAACCAAAGATGGAACTGTGGCTATATCCCCGTATGCGTCGGCTGTGCGAACGTGGTACACCAAGCTGTCCGTGTCCGTGTAGAGAAGCGAGATGTTGTGGCCGTAGTGTGGACGTAATATGTCGTAGTATGTCTCGAACATGCGGAGCTTGCTCAGATCCAGAACCGTGGCTCCCACATAGATGGGCTTGGTTAGTTTCACCACACCTTGCTTCATGTGAATCAGAGCCAGCTGCTCGTTATAGATTGTTCGAGACTTGAACAATGGACTCGCGACAAGTTGACGACATAGCTCTTTCCTCGTCACCAATTTTATGTCCACGCGATTCCGTACATTCTCCATGGTCTTGCCAAACACCGCATTATTCATGAGCTTGAAGAAATCCTTATCAAGCTCGGACTCGGCTTTTTTGCGGTGTTCAGTGTTGACATCAATATATGGACGCAACCACGGAGAATGCTCGAACTTGAGGATGCGGTGAACTGCGTGGACCGTGACCCCTCGCTGCATCAACCACCGGAGATTCTGGTAGTGCAGAACGTAATTCTTCTTGGGTTCGAAATCCATGACGAGCTTCGTCTGGTTGGAATCGGGTGGACACTTGAACTCGGGTGCAGGGGGGAGATCGCAGAACAAATCCTGCAGCTTCTCGGAGAACTCAAGGTCCACCTCGGCGAAGAACCCATGTTCCGAATCGTCGAAACCTTTAACGTCGAAGTTGGAAGGGTCAGCCCACTCGAACCCTCTAAAGGGGAGTGGCTGCATCATGGAGTGCCCGTACAAGTTATTCACGTCCGTGTGCATGATGTAGCTTGACGGTTGGGTGGAGTCGTAGCCAGTAGCCATGTGATGGTTGTTGGCGCGCGCGTGCCGTTGCGACACCTGGACCATGCCACCCCGCACGGCACGTTCCACAAACAGTACCATGTCCACGTCCGAAAGAAGCTCCAGCTCGATTTTCGTCACCAGAAACATGGCCGACCACGCCAGTCCGGGGAGACTATAGAAGTAGGCGGGATCCAGGTGGTAGATTTTTATTGCAGTCGCACGGAACGTCTGGAACACGTCGGCGAGGAGCGTCACATCAAGTTTGAGGTAGGCATTGTGGTAGTCCTCGAAAGTTCGACAACCCAGCTCGCACCACATGGACTGGGCGTGGTGATATTCTTCGTCGGTGATGTTTGAGCCTCGTAGCTGACTGTAGAACTTCGCCTGGGGAGGTAGCGACGTCTCCGCAAACTTGGTACGGTCTGTGATGTATTCGTAGGGGTAGACCCCCTTACGCGTGAAGAGACCGGGGTCCAAGTTTGGAAAATTCGCAGAGGTGATGCGCATTTGTTCGTTGCTCAGCTTTTTCGTCAGGGCATCGAGGCTGGCCGGGAGGAACCTCAGGGAGTCGAGGAAGCGAAGCTCGACGGTAGAGCCGGATTCTGGGATCGACACTCGCTTGCTCACACTGATGTAACGCTCCTCGTTCTGGGCCAGGACGTTAATTCGCATGTCGTCGTACCCAAGATGTTTGATCAGGTGGTGAAAGTCGTATCCCGAGCCATTGTGAAAAAACACAGGGATAAAGTACGGGTCCCGGGCCATGAGGTTGCATCCGTTGCACCAAGGACCTACGTACCTACCGTTAAAGTGATCGTGGTGATGGACTTTACGGTTGTTGGCGGTGTACTCCTCGACGCAGACAGGGCAAGCGATGGCCTCGTCGTGTCTTCGTTGATCGTCGGGGGACAGTGGGAGCATAGACTTGGGGGCCAACAGTATCTTCCCTATCTCGATGGCCTCGACAACCATCCTCTCGAGGAAGTGTTTGGCTGCGACGAGACCACTGTACACGTAGGGCTCAGGGGGGATGTGTTGGTCTCGTCGCACCACAACGTATGCGAAACTGGATGCCTCGTGAAGTTGGTAAGGGGTGGTGGAGGAAACTTCGGGGTCGGGATCGCAAGTAGACAGGGGTTTGAGAAAAGCCTCGAAATCCGCGATGATGATAGCGGGGTGCTCCACCATGGCACCGTGCATGCGGAAACGCTCCACGGTGTCAGGTTTGGGCAAAACTGCTACCCCAGGCTCGTTGGCATTGCAATAAAGTTTGTGGCGAGCGAGTTTCTCGGCAGCGATGTTGTGATTTCTGATGCGCTGGTAATCCTGCCGTTCTCGATTACGAAATATAGACAAGCACCTGGGACAAACTTCTATGTGGTGTTCGTCTTTGCTCAGCTGGCTCGAAACAAGTCTAGAGAGAGAACGGATGAGGGTGTAGTGATGGTGAGTTTCATCCTTGATGAGCAGAAGATGAATTTCCTGCGCACCGTCGTCGTCTACGTCGCTCACCCGGATGGGGTACACCACATTTTCGTCGGTGACGCCATAAACGTTGATGACCAACCGAGGGTTGTGTGTACGGGCCTCAAACTTGCGAATGTCCGAAAGCGCCACCGGGTAGTCGATTCCAGCCATCGCATCTTCCAGCTCTGGCTCGTAGGGTAGGTAGTGGTTAACTCGGCGTGGTTGGTTTTTTGGCTCAACAGGGTGTAATGCTGCAAGCACCGACCAGAGAAAGCACTTGGCGTCACTGTTTTGAATGTTCAGGACGGCCTTCTTTGTCGCAATGGCAGATGGTAAGCGGACGTAGCTGGAGGCGGAGAGAGGCACAAACTTGCAAAGTTTGACGCGCAGTTCGTGAGGCTCACCACACAACGAACCTCCCGAGCCCTTGGCTTGATGTTCCTCCTGCTTTGCCACCAGCTCCTCGGCAAACTTGTTGTAGATGACCTCGAGGTTGTCGACATCCGCCAGATGCAGCGTCTTCGCCTTGGTGTTGTGGCAGAAGCTGTAAATTTCATCAGACGGCTTCTTGTACCGACAACGTAGCGATGCGTAGAATTTAGTGGAGGAGTGCGTAGCCAGTGCATCGCCGAGGACGGAAATAATTTGCGCTTGCGCGTTCTCTAAAAAGCTACGCACGTCGCATGAGCCCTCCGAAATAAAAGGAAAGTCCTCTAACGAACGCTGGAAAGCAGACTGGTCTGCTTTTATCGCAGGCTTGACGCGTTTGGCGGGTGGTGCATTGATGGAGGCTGCTTCCGCCTTCCTCTTGGTTGAGCTGGTCGACGGTTGAGCCCCAGATGTATTTTTGCTTAAACAAGTAAGCTTATGTTTTTTGGCATACGCAATTGTGATGTGTTTATTGCATCCAGAACATAATTCGGTGGCAGCCAAATGCTTGCCTGGCACGCAGGTGCGACAATGTCTTGCAAAATGTTCGCTTGATATAGTTTTTTCGCACACAGGGCAACTTTTCATGGAGCGCATTTTTTTGGGGTATGTTTATTTATATATGGGTGGTGTTGCCTTCCTCAAATATATGCTTTAATCAACTCTATAAAAAAAAATTAAAAAAATATATAAGAAAAATATGATTGTAGATAGAAAAAAAACACAATAAATATTGTATGCATGTGTAATTCTATTTAGCTTATTTTTGCTAGACACAAATCTTCTTCAGATTTTATTGCCCACTAATATATTTTTCTACCAATCTAGTAGATTGCACAAAAAAAATTTTGTTGTTGTTGTTTTTACATGAGAAAATTAACAATAAAATTTTTTTATCGTTTCAGATGCTGTCGAACATCAAAAACACATACACATACACATACACACTAAAAAATAAGCATGCAACTTTATTTGTAACACACACACATACATTCTCCATCTTCATCAAGAAAATATTATAATAAACATAATTATTTTTATCTATATCTCACAATAAAACTCTATATCCAAAAATATTACAACATCAAAATAACACTAGAGTCGTTAGTACACGTTGCATGCATTACGGAGGTCCTCTGTAGGGTTTCATGGAAGTTTGGGGGGAAAAAAAAAACACGTGAAACTCTACAGAGGTGCGGCTATCTAGAACCGCAGCCATTAGAACCTTTTTGGGTTGGGCACCACGCACCCTGGCGGGGTTAGGGGCCAGGCATCCTAAAAACAATTATTATTATTTTGTTTGTTTGCTTGCGTCACAATACAGGCACGCGCGCGCGCACGTGTGTGTGGCACATCGTTCGCGAGAGAGGTTTACAAAAGCCGTGTCCGGATTGGCAAGCGCTCCATCCTGTTCTCTCCCGTTGCTCTCGCGTGCACTCGAAGTCACGTCCAAGTCGTCCGAATCTGCATGTCCCCTTGTAGTACGCCTGTCACTTTTCCCGCCAGGTGTCAGCCCGAACTTCACCCACTGCGTGGGGCGCAAACAAACATGACAATAATTTCCACCTAACTACTCACATTAAAAATATAACACGCTATTTCATCATTTACGTTTTCTGCATTCATTATCGATAAAATATTAAAATATAACTGAGTTTTACATCCTCTAATCAGTAAATGTTGCCTGTACAAAATAAAAAATTAGAATATGGCTGCCAAGCGCAGCATCACAGCGAGTTCAAGCGTGCATCTGTCGCGCCTCTCTGCTCTTCCCTCCGACTCCACGTCTACCGCAAATTCGGACAACAAAAATTAGCTGAGTCCCCGGATGTAACGGTGCAGGTGACATCTGCTGCTGATTCGGACGCAACCCCGGCCACCTCCACTAGTCAGTGTTGCCCATTCGTAGGTTAGCTTCGCTTGTAAAATATCACATGATGAAATATTCTTCAGGTAAGTTGGCAACATTGAACCGCAATTGATGTTACCAGTGTTGTCAACTTCTATTTGTAGGTTAGCTTCGCCTGTAAAATATCACATGGTGAAATATTCTTGAGGTGAGTTGGCAACACTAAACCGCAAATAATAGCGCAGAACCCGTACACCTCCACTAGTCAGTATTGCCAACTCCCATTTGTAGGTTAGCTTCGCCTGTGAAATATCACATGGTGAAATTTTCTTGAGGTGAGTTGGCAACACTGCGCCCGAAAATAAGGCTCATGCCTTACAAGCGAAATCCATTAAAGCAAGCCTCAAGCAGTATTGCCAGCTCCTTACTTTAGGTTAGATTAGACCCAAAAACAAACCTTGGTGATTTTTTCAAGTGAGGAGTTGGCCACACTGCAAAAAAAATAAAACTCATGCCTTACAAGAGCAAACTATTAAAACAAGCCTCAAGTGTTGCCAGCTTCTTGCTTGAAGTTAGGTTACACCCAAAAACAAACCTTGGTGATTTTTTCGAGTGAGGAGTTGGCAACACTGCGAGACAAGCCTCAAGTGTTGCCAGCTCCTTGTTTGAGGTTAGGTTAGACCCAAAAACAAACCTTGGTGATTTTTTCGAGTAAGGGGTTGGCAACACTGCGAGCGCCACCGAGCGCCATTTTCGGTTGGTGAACTCTCTTTCCCCCACTACTCTGTAAGTTAGCTTCGCCTGTAAAATATCACATGGTGAAATATTCTTGAGGTGAGTTGGCAATATTGAGCCGCAATTGATGTTGCCGGTGTTGCCAATTCCCATTCGTAGGTTAGCTTCGCCTGTAAAATATCACATGGTGAAATATTCTTGGGGTGAGCTGGCAACACTGCGAGCGCCACCGAGCGCCATTTTCGGTTCTTGAACCGGGGACACTGTACTACTCTTGCGTCTCTTTTGTGCCACTGGGTGGTTCAGCATTGAGGCTATTTCCACCTGTCACATTATACGGTGCCCACCCTCTTATTATAATTAGGTGGGTCATAAGTCACGATGGAGTTTGGACAGCGTGTTTAGTCGACTCGCTAGCTTCGTTAACGACCGGCTGGGTCGACGGAGCGCGCCCACTAGCTACAACAATCACATTCGACGCACAGTGTTGCCACATCTACTCTCCAGCTGCGAAGAAAAAAGTCTCCACATTGAAGTTGCAAGCAACAAACTGACACTACAGCAACAGCGTGTCCGCAGTCATGTGACCATGTGACAGACTCCACGTGGAGTAGACGAACAGGCCCGCTGTTTAACCCCACCCGCGTTCGTGGCGGCTGCTTTCTTGGACGTTAAAGAAGTATACGCGCGGACTATACTGCTTCGCTCTGCCCACGCTATTTCTTCCTCATCACTGACGCTATACGCGGCCTTGCTTTAGAGATTGCTGGGACAGGGTATAGGTTAGAAGCTGAGGCTGCAAAAGAGCACCCAGCACATACTGTAAAGGGGTCCTCAGCAAATACAAGGACAAAAAACAAAACACGCAGTTCTAAAGAAAAGTGGTTCTCGGATGGATGACTTGAGGTTTTAAGTCCACTATGCACAGTGAGGCTAATCGGGACTGGACCTACAGTTTAAAGTGGGATCCGAACCACTATGTGCCTCCACCGGGTATCGAACCCGATACCCCTTGATTACAAGGCGACGACGCTACCGCTGCGCCATCGAGGAGGTCCGAAAAGTGGTTCTAAAACTGGTACGTATATGAACGGCTTGAAGGGGGTACACGATCAGATCGGAAGAGAAATGTCAAGAATACCCACACGACAACATTTTTGCTGCAATGTGTAGAACAGATTTCATTGTTTCAGGCTCCATAGCTTTAACACTCAAAAGGAAAATTAGGCTAGTTTTGTCACTGACACTATTATCTTTGTTTCATAAGGTCTTGAAAATAAAATACTCGTTCGAAATCTCCACTCATTTCATTCAATAGTTAAAAGGTAAAAACGGAAATTAGAGTTGGACGGTATTCGCTTACCGTTTTGCCACATACAGCCCGAATGCAATTTTGCTCCATTGCAGATAAAGGCTTCTAACATATCAAAATCACCCCACCAATCAGGCAGTCAGAGCCTCGTTGGTTTGCAACACTGCAGTTACTGGGGTGGCCGAAAGTAGGGTTGACTTTTGGGTGCCCTAAACCACGCCCAATATTGGCTAATAGCGACGATGATTAGATGATATGAGATAAAAGGTTGAACACACATGACAACACAAACCGCACAGAGAATTATACTGCTCCAGACGCCAGAGCCTCAGTATCCTGCCAAGCAAGACATGGATGTTGTATACTTAGACTTTTCCAAAGCCTTTGACTATCTCTCACACGCAACTCATCCACAAATTATCAAATAGATTCAATATTCACGGAGCTCTTCTTAAACTACTTTCATCTTACTTGCACAATAGAAAGCAAAAGGTTATCGTATCTGGTTGCTCTTCGTCGTGGCTTCCTGTAGTTTCCGGTGTGCCCCAAGGAAGTTCTCTGGAGCCCCTGTGTTTCTCTCTCTTCATGGATGACATTCACGAATATATTTCTTCCGAATGTTCAGTATTATTGTATGCTGATGACTGCAAATTATTCCGAAACATTACTTCACTTCAGGACACATGCTATATCCAAGACAATCTCAAACACATTGAACGCTGGTGTCAAGACTGGAATCTCAAATTAAATCCGGATAAATCTGTTGTCATGAGGTTTACCCTAAAATCCAATAACACAGTGCCATCCTACAAGTTATGCAACCAGGTTATTCCGTTCGTACGACAGCACAAGGATCTTGGTGTCATTTTTGATAGCAAACTGACTTTCAACCATCACATAGACTACATAACTTCGAAAGCGATGAAAACACTTGGACTAATTTTCAGATTTACAGACATAACACGTTTCTGCCCTCAAAACCTACTTTACAATGTGTGTTGTTCCTATTCTTGAATATGGCTCCTGTATTTGGTCAATGGCATGTGAAAGCAATTTAAAGAAAAAACACAAAGTAATAAGTTTCTTCGTCAGAATAGTCAAACACAGATGCCCAGCCCTTGCAAACTTCTCCAAACAAGAAATTCTATCCACTCTACAAATTCATGATCTTTCTCTTCGCCGTCAACTCTCAGATTTAACACTACTCTTCAGAATCATTAATGGACAACTTTTCACCAGCGAACTCTTGCCACTTCTTAATATAAGAATCCCACGTCCCAAAAGCAAATGCAACAACTTCTTTTACATTAAATCTTCTAGGCTATCTTTAGAACAAAGATCACTTCTCTACAGGCTACAGACCACTTACAACTCACTAAGAGACGCTCCGGACTTCCATTTATCAAAGCAGACTTACAGAACGGCGTGCATAAAGCAGCTGAAGTGTAAATAATATTATTTTTGCCATAGTTGTTATTATTCTTGTTATATATGTATATGTGTGTGTATGTGTCCATCTTATTATTTTGTTTATTTCTTTTCCGGTTGATATCCTGATGTAAAATGGATTTTTCTGTATTCAGGACTTTTCAAATAAATAAATAAATAAATAAATGCAGTCCATGGTGTACTACATGGGAGAGAGGTTGCATTTGTGAGCTTACGGGAAAGTCGCTCTTCGCATACCTGTTGCTTCGTCGGGATATCCTGTTGAAGCTCAGCTATGTTTGTATGTTCTGATAATCCAGAATCAACACGGTACGTCCAGTCGCCGCACATTTATCCAAAAACAGCAAAGCCCTTTTCCCCGACCAGAGTTTATATGGGCAGGGAGAACCAACGATAGAAAAAAAAAAATCAAAAAATATACGAGGGTTGTTTTTTAAGTAAGGTCAGGTTTGCAATAAAAACGAAGTAAGCAAATGTTTTCAAAGAAACCATTTATTTTCTCAATTTACATACACTTCTCTATTTTTTTACATAATTTCCTTGCCGGTTTAAACATTGATCGTAACGAATTACGAGTTTTTGGATACCCTCCTCGTAGAACTCTCCCGCCTGAGATGATAGCCAGGTACTCACGGAAGCTTGCCTTGCGGCAAAAAGTCCACTAACAAATCACCCTGCCTGTCCCAAAACACAGTTGCCATGATGCTGCGCAAAGAATGTCGAGAGCCTGCGCGCTCACTCATTCCCACGCTCACGCGCAATTTCAAACGGAATTCACAAACAGACCTTCCGCCTAGTGTCTACCACCTCCTCCACCATCTGAAGACCTTCCTGGGCGGCAAGCGTTTAGACACTGATGATGAAGTGAAAACGATCGTGAGTAACTGGCTATCATCACAGGCGGCAGAGTTTTATGAGGAGGGTATCATAGAAGTGTATGTAAATTCAGAAAATAAATGTTTTTTTTTAAAACATTTATTTACTTAGTTTCTATTGCAAAACGACCCTTACTTAAAAAAATAACCCTCGTATAAAGCACGAAGCACCCGTCAACGTAGAAATACATAGGGATTACAGTATAGTGCCTTACAATTGAAAGAAACCTGTTGGATCTCAACCAACACATGAAAACACAAATATGATTAATGAAAGGATAAGACGTAAAAAGTAATGTGCACAACCAATTGCAAATACACCGTGATTCGTAAATCCGTCACACATTTTAGAAACTCGCCACAGATAATGCGTACAAGCGATAATGGTAATTCTGTTGCCACAACACTCACCAAGGATTTGTCGGAAACCGCTCGAACGCTTAGACACCATGGTTTGCCGCTAGGAGACAGTAATAGCAGAAGTAGCAAATATGGCGCTAAGTATAAACGTGTGAAGGCGTTCTGTGTGCATGTAATACGCAAGAACTTTTTCTGCTGTGTCTGTGCAGCGACGATTTCGAGCAGAATTAGAGAAGGAGGCCTCTCTCCGCTATCTCCTGGAACTCCGCAACCGTATCACCGCGGATGTGGCACTGATCGACCGTGATATGCTGACACGCGTGTGGGACGAAATGCTGTGTATGTTAGATATCTGCCACATCAGGAAAGGTGTAGAAAGAGCATTTGTGAGATGTGCACAAAAAAACTGAGAGAATGTCGTTCTATGGGCATCAGAATTACCACTGTCAGCTGTATCGTTTATATGTAGCAAACTTCAAAAATGTTTCACAGACTTACAAATCGCCCTGTATAATAGCAGGCAAGTTGTCCATCATTGTATTTTCCGCCACGTGAGATTGAACAATTGAAACAAGAACCATGCATAAACAGGGGACGAACTCTACTACAGCACAAGTATAGGGTTTTCCAATAAGAATATATGATATGATTTTGAAATGAACTGGCAACTATGTTATAACTGTCACTAGTTGTCATTTGTGTTTAGTATACTGTGACAATTCATCATGGCTAAATACGCGCTTCAAGAACGTTTGGTTATTATCCAAAAAAAATATGAAAATACACGTTCTATTGAGCTTGAAACTGATCATAATTTTGGGCAAAAAATTATCTTCTCAGATAAAGCTCATTTCTGGTTAAGTGGATATGTTAACAAACAAAATTGTCGTTTTTGGTGTGAAAACAATCCACAAGAGATTCAAGAGAAGCCCTTGCATCCGCAAAAGGTCACTGTATGGTGTGGTTTATGGCATGGTAGCATCATCGGACCATTGTTTTCCAAAACGAGGAAGGAGTTTAACAGATTTTTTGTGGCCAAATTTAGATTAGGCTAAATTGATTTGGAGGACGTGTGGTTCCAACAAGACGGTGCCACATGTCACACTGCTAATGCCACTATCGACGTATTGCAAGAGCAAGAACAGTTTGGTGAAAGGGTAGTTTCAAGAAATGCAACTGTTAGTTGGCCTCCAAAAAGTTATTTAGCTCCTTTACATTGCTTTTTGTAGGGTTATTTGAAATCTATAGTCTATGCAAACAGACCACGAACCCTTGATGCATTAAGATTGAACATCGAACACTGCATTCGTGACATTAGGCCCGAGGTATTGCACAAAGTCATCGAGAATTGGGTTTATCGAATTCACTCGTGTGCACGAAGTTGACGTGGACACTGACATTATGTGTTACTCAAAATATAATGTAATAAACTATGCTTGAAAATAATAATAAAAGGTTGGTTGTATCTGAAATAGTTTTTTTATTTTATTCCATTGTAAAATCATATCGTTCTTATTGGAAAAACCCAATACAACTCAATTCCATAAAAACATACAAGGAAAAGAACAAAACTAGCAAAGGAAAAAGGTTGATTGTACAACCAAGTTTCTAGCTATACTAGTTCCAGAGATAAAGTCGCATAAATGTAGCTATGGTACTTGTTGAAAAAAATGACTAATGGCGTACAAATACGGGTTGAACCCAAATTAAGAGAAAAAGCTTCAAGTGTTAGTCCAGTACTGTTTATGACACGCAAGCACTGTTCCGGGATATGTAGTGGTTCTGTCAAGCTTGTTCAAACACGCGAAACAAACGTCACACACAGATTCTAGAGGAGAGAGAAAAACATCCGGTTTCGCGTATATTGTTTGCCATTTCCCAACAATATCAAAACAGTTGAGGGGTGTGGGAGGGGTGGCGCGCGCGCCACAAACACCTGCGGCAGGGGTCAAAGGGGGGAAACACGTCCGCTTGGGTTATTAATAGGCGGCTGTCGGCTCCTCTACAGGAAACGAGGTTTCGAATTTAAATCAATTTGGGATCGTTAAGTCGACTACGACATGCTTAATTGCCAATCTTTGCAGATTGAGTCAACCCTGATTAGCAGCGTTGCCAGGGACCTCTCTTTTATCCGTGATACCCCAAGGAAAATTCCAAGTTGAAGAATCGTGTATTGAGTTCGTAAGTTCTAATTCGATTTTACAAAAAAGGTGTAGGAATAAATGTTATAAAGCAGCATATTAAAACTATTCAGATGAAATTTTACGCGTTTAAGTTATTTCAATTTAACAGCAAGAGTTACATTAACTCTTGCTGTTTACGATTGTCAATTGCTTTACACATGAGCGTTCATGAAGTCACAGTTATGCATCGTCACAACACGAAATGTGGTAGTCAAAATTTGAAGTAAATTTATTATACAGTTTCTTATTGTGTGGAGATTTGTTCGTTTCATCAGTGTTAACATTCATGTTATCAAACCAAATTGACGTACAGTGGGATCCATTAGTATTACCGTGCAAATTGTCCATCACTATGTTCGTGTACTTTATTTGACCCAACAAGAGCTTCAAGAATTAAAAGAAAACTCAAAACAAGGTGTTGACAACTTCTGCACCAGCATACATAAAAATCCATCGCTTAAAAACTCGCAGGATGTAAGAGAGAAATTAATGAATATAGTCATGGACAATTTGCACGGTGATACTCATGGATCCTACTGAACTTTTCCGGATATTTTTAAACAACTTTCCAGAACATTTTATATTAATTATATATATATATATATATATATATATATATATATATATATATATATATTTGCAAAATCTTCAATCTTCCATGCTAATCAAACCAATGAAGTTTAATCTACATTGTTGAAAATAAATTTAAAATAAACTAAAATTGTTATTACAAATATTTAGGACCAACAAGCTTGTTTAAGATATTTTCGCCCTCATAATACTAGCAAGCACAAAACCCACCCATAAAATGATCTGCTACAGTATTTTTTTCACTGTTAAGCCTGTATACTTGGTTTTTCCATGTTTTCCAGATCACTGAGAACCCTGCGATGTTTAGTTAGAAGTGAGATTATTACCGTAACAGCTCTGGCCGTTCTGCGCTTGCATCTTCGGAGCGAGTCATAACTCCCGACGCCTCCAATCGAGAAGTGAACCGCTGACGTCATCTCTACTCTGCGCCTATAGCTAACTCTATTGTTCACGCTGTACACTGCTCGTAGGCTCGCTGGCTAGACTCGCGCAGTCAGCTGGAGATGTTCCGAATGTACTCGGACTCTACATGTTATTACAGGTGTCTACCAAAATAAGAAATCCAAAATTCTTGAAATTTTCATGACTTTTTCTTGACCTTTTTCTCACTTTTCTTAACATTTATTTAATCGACCCCTATTTAGGTATAGTTGGCAATTAAGAAAATATAGCGATTTTTCATTGAATAAAAATCTACCACAAGATGAAAACTGAAGCTGTACTTTAACAAGAGATTTAGACTCGCTATTAATGCATGTAAAAATTAATGTTTCAGACTTCATCCTGGATGGGGAACAGCCACATACAAGACTATAATTCTCAAGAAACAAGGTAAACAAATCCTAACCACAACTCAATAAAATTTTAATTTCCTAATAATCAATCTTATCAAATTCCATTGCAGGTATATAAAAATGTAAATTCACATATTGCACAAAAAAAAAATACCAAAATTTCTTGACCACACGCATAATTTCTTAACTTTCGTGACTGGTAGAGACCCTACCCTGTATTAGTATGAACGAAGAATATTAAATTCTTGAATACAAACTGACAAAAACCAAACCAAGAAGCTGGTTGAGGAAAAGGTGAATATATGTTTCCCTAATTCTGGGAAGTCCAAAAATAAATAATTTCCTGACTCTCCCTGGTTTGTGACGCATTTCCAGAATTCCACAACTTTTCCAGGTCACTGGAAATCCTGAATATACTCCAGAGTCGACACGGAATAATCAGAACTTCCGACGTTCCTACTAATACAGAACCATTTCGATTTGCGACTGCTCGCAACGGATCTGTAATAAATATTGGCATCCCGTTATTCAACAGGACAAAACTTGTTCAAGTTGAGAAATTTAAAAGCATTATTTTTTAACATTGTTTCTGTTCTCCGCGTTATATAAAATCAACATTACTGTTGCCAAGGTAACCGAGAAACAAAGAATGTACATTGATCAATATAGATGTCGATTTCTCGTTGCTACTGGCAACTTTTGCATACTGGCTCTCCAACAGAGAAGTGAACTAGGATGTCTTTTCCTATGCGTTGATAGTTTTTAAGCAATCTTCGCACTGATGAAGACATTACAATTTTGGCTCAAGGCAGATATTAGGCATTACAAATAATAAAAATAATAATGAAAAGACTAAAATTTAAAATGCCTCATCCAAAATTAAAATACTTCCATAGCATTAACAACTGTAATTTCGTAATGGGCAGCGCGCTATGATTTCAAGGATTCTACTTGGGAATGGGTGTTCTTTTTCAGTATTCCTTCATCATTCATCGTATCATCACTCATCCTCATTGTCGCGATTAGCAAGAAGTGGCAGAAATGTGACGCTAAATAAAAAAATCGAATCAAAATCTAAATGAATAGGTTTTTACAATAATGAATAAAAATTCTGTTCTTAACCTTAGTAGACCAATGGTCCACTGGTGGACCATCGAAAATATAGGCGGAGTCAGCCGATGGTCCACCAGTGAACCATCGTGCTAATTAAAAAGTTCATGTGCTTTTAGGACCTTCATACTTGTATGTGAGGTTGTAAACGCCGACAGATGTTGAGATAAAACTTTGAAATGTCATGTGGAAGAAAACCAACCCACTCAGGACCCCCTCCCCCCAACTCCAAACTCATGTATGTAAACTGGCGCGAATTTTAAATTTGTACACTTATTTGCCAAAGATGTTATAACTCAGACTATTTGACGAATCTACTTCTGGTAACTTTTGTTTTTCAGCTAGAACATCAGGGCATCCAACCGTGCAGGAATCAAAACGCCAAAGCCAATACGAGGGGTTGGGTGGACCGCGGCCACCAAACTTCAATGAAAAAAATATAAAAATGGGGAGTTTGCCTCTCTTTCCCCGCTATTTTGGGAAGGGGAGGCAAACTGTAGCCTTATTTTCAAAGAATGGTCTTTCTCAACCGAATGAAAGTCGTTTCATGTTCCTGGGTGCATTACATTATCGAATATGTGAAACAAACTCCCCATTTGTATGATTTTTTTTCATTGAAAGTTGCGGGCCGCGGCCCACCCAACCCCTCTTATTGGCTTTGGCGTTTTGATTTCTGCACGGTAGCATGCCCTGATGTTCTAGCTGCAAAACAAAAGTTACCCGAAGTAGATTGCTCAAATAGTCTCAGAGATATAACATTTTTTTTCTGAAATAGTAAGTAAAAATTTAAAAATCGCGGGCAAAGCGGCGGCGGCGAGCGAGGTTACATGCGAAAACCCGCTCGGCGGTCTAAAGGTTTTCACCTTTATATTACCCTTTAATCCGCCTGTATCTCTGGAGCAGACGAACGGAAACAAGTCTCTGCGCAAGTAATGACGCGAGACGGCTCTACCAATGAACACGCTAGAAGCGTGGGGAAGCGACTGCAGTTACAAACCTTCTAGCAGCGTGTACTGCTTCGCTCTGCTCACCCCCTTCCCTGCCGCGATGCGCGGCCTTGCTCCAGAGATGGTTGGGACAGGTTATAGGATATCCTAAACATGAAGTCGCCAAAACTCACATTTCACACTTTCCCTATTTGTAAATATTTTAGGCACTTATAATGTAAATAGTTAGAGTCGACATTCTTAGGCAGAATAGAATTTACATATGGCGACTGTAGTAGCTTGAAACTAGAGCCTAAGAAAGTGTCACGGAAACAAAATATGCAATTAGCGTAAAATCCGGCATCTAACGACTTATCTAAACGCACGGTCATGAAAATAGGCGGCTGGGCAGAATTGCGGTGGTGCAACATGTGGGGAAAGAGAGGTTGCAGCTTCAGTCGCTGTGTGTCAACGTCAACCGGGCTGCGTTGCCTAGTTCGAGCGACAGACCGACCTCTCTCCGGGGCACTTCTGTCATCCTTGACCTTTCGAGCAAATACTGTCAGTTCGTATCACATGGATTACAACTCTACAACAAGATATTTCATTCTCTTAAACCTCCGAACACACGCGGTTGTGCTCCTACGTGGCAACAGTGCGAATTTCTGTTACCCGCCTGATTTCATGGTCGTGCGTTTAATGCAAATAATTTCAAAGTGCGTCACTTAACCCTTCCAGTACCAAGGTAAAAATGTTACGTAAAGTACCAAGACTGGGTCACTTTGACCCAAGCACTATTTTAAAAAAAAATACATTTAGTTGGATGCAGTGAGTTATAATTGGGATGTACAATAAAGAGGACAATGTGCCTGATTATATCATGTATTACAATACATGTTATATATATATAATACAATAATATGCATTGTCTATATGAAAGTAAATAAGCACACACACATTTAGTGTGGACACAAGAGATGCAACACACAAACGTAGTTGGTGTGTTTTATGGGGTTACATAAAAGATTGTGTCTATGTACCCCCATTGCCTCAAAACCTGCAAGAACTGCAAATTTGCATCACTTCTGCAATCCAGTCCATCCCTGTGGATATGTTGGAGCGTGTGTGGCATGAATGGGAATACTGCCTTGATGTCTGCAGGGCCACTCGTGGGGGCCACATTCAATGTCTGAGTTGTAAAATAAAATATTTGAGTTTCTTTCAAATGTCACCAATTTCATTTACATACATTTTTCCAAAGCGACGTAATACCACTTTAAAGTATGACAGTATATTTATGGACACGCTGTATTATGCCACTACGGCTCTTTAAAATAGTGAAATTCCGAAAAAATGTCATCTGGGTCAAATTGACCCAGTCTTGGTATTCGAATGGTATATTTTTGTAAGACGAGACCATTTATATTTTTAGGAAATACCAATTTGCAAAGTATATACTCAAATTTCAGAATTTTCACTCCTTTTCACAAATATCTGATACTCCATTATCACTTAACGACCTAAAAGTTAAGCTCCAATACTGAAAATTACAAAATAGAACCACTACATTGCTTTCTTCTTGGTTGGGAAAGAATGGGAATGAGCTTTAGCCTTTGAAAGAAAATCTAGGAGCTAAGAAATTCCCTGCTGTTGCTATCACGAACAGATGGAATATAAAGGTAGGATCCATCATTACCCTGCCTTCCCAAAATGGCCAAGCTCTAAATTCCCTTCTGGGAAAATCTGACGCCGAGATCATCACCGAGTTACAACTTGTCTGATGTAATGGGTGTCTGGAGAGTTTGAACAACTAAGTTTCGGGACAGCGAACGTGGAACTGTAGCCGACGGGATTAATAGTAAATCCTTGGGCAGATATGATAACCGTTACGGTACCGATGTTTTGCATAACAAGGCGCAATGTGTACTGGTGTGTAATTGCGCAATGAGTAATTGCCATGTCGGTCATTACTATTCAAATTATTTTTACGGTTGTGTCCATACAGCCTTCTGCCATACTTTACGCCTTCCAATTTATGCTATTCCGTATTCTCGTGAACAAGAGGTAGTACACTTATTGGCCGCTGTGGCGCTCATAGCGTGCCATTCCACGAAACTCCGTTTACACAGTTTCGTATGGTTTTGAAGTTTTCATTACAATGATAAGCAGACCCAATTTATGCAATAGGAGCAACGTCGGCAATTAGGGGGGCGTGGGAGGGCAGTTGCCCCCTGCACTATGGCCTCTTTAATGCTAAGCCTTGTCTGCCAAGATAAGGTAAACTGTCCTTGACCCTCAACCCCCAGTTTTGGCACCAAATCGCCACTGCTGGATACGAGTATGTCAAAACAATGCCCATTAAAAATCTACACTAACATCTAATAGCCAAATGCAGCATGCTGGCACGCTGCAGTGCAGACTCGAGCAACGAGTAATTAATGTAAAATTAAACAAAAAAGAAAGAGGTATTTTGTGAGGATTGCAAAACTGTTTATTACCTTCGCACCTGAGCATTGCTAAACAGAGTTTGTTTTGATGCATTTAAAAATACTGTACGTCAAAACAGATGTGTATCATGAAAGAAGTTTGAAAAACTGAACCGTAGATTAATCTTAAACTATTGACAAGAGAGCAGCACCATCTATCGGTGTAAAAAACAACTTGTGTTAACGGCCCCCTTTTCCCTTCTTTAAATCCAGGCCTGGATTATTCCTTTTTTAACCCTTTTAAATCTCTCTCCTCCGGTACCTCTCCCTAGGTGTCTCGTGAGCAGATTATAGTTACGCCGGCATTACGAAAGGGGGTTACACATAACATTTATATTTTTAGTCCCTAGGTTCATTAACAAGTACCGAAAGTAATTTCCGTATCCGGAAAACTGATTTCATAAAATTTACAGGAGAAATTACTTACCGAATACAGTTTCTTTAGACTTCTGGAAGTTCGGGGAAGTGTTTTCTCGCATCGTTCATTGAATTTTGCCGGTAAATCATGTATTTTTCTATATAAATGTGTGACCGATGCACGAAAGCTGCTGCATCCATTTCCTTCCAGCCGGATGTTGCCTGTGTGTGATGACGTAATCCCGGTCAGTGTTTCCAAACACGTGTTTTAGTAACTGAAGAAGGTACGTTTCCGCAAATTGTTTGTGGGGTAGTGTGTCAATGGTTCGTGGGGCTATGCGTCAATGGTTCGTGGGGCTACGCATTTTTTTCTAAACCAATTTTTAACTATTCTAACCTAAACGTGACCCAACCTAACCTAACCTTACCGGAAATGGTTCGTGGAGCTATGTATGATTGGTTCGTGGGGCTATGCGTCATTGGTTTGGGGGCTACGTAGGTATTTTTTGGATGGAGTGGGGTGGAAACACTGCATGCCGACTACGGTAGTGAAACTGTGACCGCCATTTAGCGTGTTATCGAAGGGAAAAAGAAACTAACAAAACTTACGTCATACGTCGAAAGTATACATTATTTCCCTGAAAAAAGCGAAATGCCACCTTCAGCAATGTTTCTCAATGCAGAATACGTAAGTAGGAATATGGAAAGTGACATAAATAGCGAGTTTCAGGCGTTTTCCGGATACGGAAAATTTACCAATTCATCAAATCAGAACATTATCTTGTACATGTGAATGTTGTGCAAGTTTTGCTTAAATTTCCTATTACATGCATACGTGAGTAGGTTAGGCAGGTCACGTTTGGTGCTGTTAGCTTAATCTCCACGTTGCTACTGTTGCCGATAGTCGCTCGTGATTTATCAGAAACTCATTTTCTGACGATACAAGTTACCCCCTGCTTGCTGTCCAAGGTAATGACGCGGCATTGGCAATGATACCCCCATGTCATTGTAACAATTTGCGCCTTCTACACAGGAGGCAACCCGACCTACAGGTAATTAAACGCCGCCGAAGCAGGCGATGACGTCATCGGAAGATTGTATATCGGCGGGAGGCTGCCCTTCCACTTTCTTAATTTAATTAAACAGGAGGCAGGAGTAATTGGGAACGTCGTACGTCTTGATTCCGCCAGGAGGCGACGAAATTGAACACTTGTAATTGGACGATATAGGCCATTCTTCTGGCGTGCACCACCACGAGAAAGTGCCGCGCGGAAGGATACCTAGTTTGATAACCTGGGTTTGATGCATCTTGATTTGAAGGATTTACGTGTTACAAACTACCAGATTGGTTGGTTTGCTAATCTGATTAGTACGTTCAGCGGCGAAGAGAAAAGGCGGGAGAAGGTAATAGTGTAGCCATTTACGGCAAAGTTTGAGATGAAATATTACACGAATGATAAAAAGGATGAACTTTGCAGTCCCTCTCGGTATCCGCCAACTTGAAACACGACGCCATATTGAATTTTTCGACGCCATATTGAATTTTTTGAAGCATTTTCTTTAAAGACATTTTTCTCGGGTTAATCTGCGCCAACACTTTGAAAATTGTTCACTGAGCTTCACATTACGCTCTAATAGTGGAATATACAGGGCTAGCATAAATGATTCATTAGTTTTGAAAGGGCTATATTTTCAAAAGTATTACACGTACACACATGAAAGATATATGAAAAGAACCACAAACTCACCAAGTGTATACACCCTCTACAAATGTTCGATATGTGCCCCTTTGGTTACACGACACACGTCCAGACGATACTCGAGCTCATTCCATACATTTTGTAGCATAGTCCTGTCAATGATCTGCACTGCAGCACTGATGCGTTCTTTGAGCTCGACTAAGGATTGCGGTAGTGGGGGTACGTAAACAAGGTCCTTAACGTACCCCCACAGGAAGAAGTCTCAGGGCGTTAAATCAGGAGATCTGGGAGGCCAGGGGAACAAAGCTAGGTCATCCTCACAAATTCGCCCAATCCAGCGATGCGGAAGTTCATCGTTTAGTTAGTCACGAACTGGGATGTTCCAATGAGGGGGTGCCCCGTCTTGTTGGAAGACAAAATCCCTGAAGTCAGCACTGAGGTAACATTTACCGGTCACAGTTTGCTCAGCGAAGAAAAACGGCCCATACATCTTTCATTGTGACACTGCACAGAAAACATTCACCTTTGGCAAGATAATGAACTCGTGCTGCCACCTGGAATACACAATACAAACTTGGTGAGTTTGTGGTTCTTTTCACATATCTTTCATGTGTGTACGTGTAATACTTTTGAAAATATAGCCTTTTCAAAACGAATGAATCATTTATGCTAGCCCTGTACTTTAAAATATATTTAAGCATAGTTCAAAATTGAAAAATTAAAATTTCAAGTATCTTCCAAAGGGATTGAAAGGAAGATTGTTGGACTGCAGTTTAGAATATAGCCTCTTTAGGCTAATCGCGAAGATGAGGATAAATTATAATCAAGTGAAATTCATGAAGGAACGCTCATAAAAGAACGCCCACATTCACGTCAGAGTTGAACCAGTAATCAATGGGTTCGATTATCGAGGCAACTGTGCATTGCACAGTGCCATGAAGGCTCATATGGAATGTGGAGGATATGTGAGCAGCACTACACTCCAGTCACCTATATCCACACCCCCTCCAATTTACCCATCGAGAAGAAGCTTAGAGGGCCCGAGATCAACTTTCTGAGCTCACAAAACTTTTCTTTGTCAATCATCGTTTCTTGTAAGTTTCTAACACTTTAAAGTCTGATTAATTTGGAGATTCGGGAACCTACGTTTTGTAGCGCGTACTCAAGGCAAAATTGAAAACTATCATTCTACTGCCGAGTTAGGTTTATTTCAAAATTCAATTTTTTAAAAAAAGAACAACGAAAAAGTCTGTCTTCTAGACCCCCGAAAAAAGATGGCCACTTTAGGTTTAATAAGTAATGAACCAAAGTACGTTTTGCGGTGACTTTGTTCACTCAAATATTTTCAACGCTTCGGATGGCAACACTGACGGCAGAGAACAAAGGAAACCGCAAAGACCAACCATGGCGCTCCAACCGAGAAACAATCTGCAGGAGAGATGAAAATGTCCTCGACTGAGGCAGCCAACAATGAACAAGTGGTTCGGCAGCTATTGAAAGGGGGTCTTTCTTGCTTGGACAGGCTAATGGGGGAGGGAGGCGCCTTGAAGTCTCTCAAAGAGAATCGAAAGGGGCGGGGTGGGGGAGGCAGCGTACTCAAGAGCCCGAATGCACTCGCAGAGGACTCGAGGAACAAATGTTCCACAGCGCCACGGGAATGGGGTGGTGGTAATTGCTCCAAAGAAAGGTGATCAGACTGTGCATTTGACTGCAATGCAAAGGGAGATGGATACCGTGCTCTGGTTGTTGTAACAGTGTACCGAGGAAAGGCATGGCCGAAGTGAGATGGCACCGAACGGCCAGAGGAGGGGACACAAGAAGCACGGCGCGAACAGAGCCAGAGGAGGGCACAGAGGCACGGCGCGAACAGAGCCAGAGGAGGGCACAGAGGCACGGCGCGAACAGAGCCAGAGGAGGGCACAGAGGCACGGCGCGACCACAGCCAGAGGCACAATATAGCTAGAGTTCTACTTGCACTTTTATCTACAAGAAACATCTCCCATGAACACTGATGAACATTTGAAGATAATAAGCTTAAATCGTATAGGGCATTCATAAAAGAACAGTGTGGTTTCGTATGCGAATAAAACAGCTGTTCGCTATTGTGTTTGCCACGAATAGGCGTCCTTAGCACACACTTCTTCCTGCGAAAACAATAGTGTGTTCTACGGTTGACTGTCGAAAGTGTTGATACACCTTTTCTCTCTTCTCGTCTGACAGCAGCCAGCCTCTCTCTCTGGGTATGGTCACTACATGGTCCAGCGATTCGATCCCTGGCGTCGTAGCGCGATGTGCTAACCACTCGGCCATACCTGACGAAGAATACCCGATGATATAGGGTGGTGGTGTTAGATCCGGCGAACGGGGGGGTGTCTACGGGAAAAACGACACCCGGTTCGCCGGATCTAACACCACGCGTTTTCTTCCCTTCGAGGTTCGTTAAATACATGGAGGAGTGGTTCTGGATTCGAATCCCGGCCTAGTTATGGTTGTTCTTTGTATCTTCATCAATTTTATCATATTACCAATCATCCTAATCTTCAGGATTGGCCAAAAGTGGCTGAAAGGGGAAATAAAATGAATCAGCCTATGAAAATCCTGGGTACACCACTGCAAATACTCATGCAAAAACCCTCTGAAGAAAAGATAAGCAACAAAAAACCCGGGGAAGAAATTCTTAGCGAAATTAGATGAATGGCATCTGTAGAGAAATACACAGAACAAGTACAGCAGTGATGTGCCGTAGACTATAAGTCTACGTTTACATGCGTTGTATTCACGTAATCTACGCGTAGATTACATTGGGTTGTAGTTTACATAGACTACGTAGACAATCTAAAGTGCAATAAAACTAATTTTCAAGGCTTTCATGAAAGGAAAGTGAAATTTTCAACTATATTGGTTCCTAACGAACTAAAAAGAATCATATTTACAACAAAACTTCTCTTCTCTTCGCTGATCAACTATGGAAGAAGATAAATAGTATGCAAAAAAATAACAGATGGCAGTCATGAGGTAATATTAGTCTTTTCCCAATAAAACACTGGAATATTTTATCTTAGGTTTTTCCTAGGTGAGAAATGTTAGAATTTAGAAGAAAGAATATGAAAAGTTCTCCTCACACATCATCAACTAATACGCAGTATAATTTTCTTTTAATTCCACGGCACCCTTTGATAAGTTATCACCTTTCGCCATGTTGTTTACATAGATTACGTAATCTACGTGTATAAAATTGTCTACGTGTAGAATGTAGACTATCGTTGTTTACGCGTAGACGCACATCACTGAAGTAGAGTCAGGAAGCTGTAGTCACTAGTTGAGAAATGTAACTGAAAACTACAAAGAATCATGGTAATACAGAAAGAAATTTGTCGATGTAAAACTCAGCTGCCAATATTCAAGTACAAGTTCCTGCCTGTCTAATTAACCGTGCACGCAGTCGAAGCAGAAATTGTCCTCCCACTCGAAAAAATCCCATACCCTAGTAAATGGCATTAATTGGAAAAGACTCCTAATACCCTACCTGCCAGCAACATTTGACAAATTAGATCAACGGATGTTAATGAATTCAAAATGTTCTCTGTCGCTCCACCTGAACAGGGGGCGCTGAGGGGAAGAGGAAGGCTTCGGTGGAAAAAAAAATCGTGGAGGAGGAAGCGTAACAGACCACAATAAATTCTCTGACGTAATAACCGTGGATTGTAAATTGAGTTTGAAGCGTGCGACGTGCCGGAACAATGTTTAATGATCTGTGCTTTCCAAGTCGAGCTTGGAATGGCTAACGAAGGGTAGGGTGGCGAAATGGCATTTGACCTCCATCCGCTGGGAAATTCATTATGGGCCCTATCACGACATTTTTTTTTCGGTCGTCGGTTCTACTTTTTTTATCGGTAGTAAATTTCGCTTATGGCTACGATGTGGTCGCTTATTGCCGATTTCTGATCGTCGCTGCCCTCCCGGCGGATCAAAGTGGAGTTCTATTGTACATTTATTGGGTAGTCTGCCCTATGTCTTATGCATTTGCAGCGCTTCGTGAGGGCTGGATTCTCTGCTGCGATTTGCACAGCCCCATGATCAGCAATTATGAACATGCAGTTTGGTGGCTGTAGGAGCCAAGAAAGTATCGATAACCTCCACCTCTCTCTCTCTCTGTGGGGGGGGGGGCCTAAAAACACTTGTCAACATTTTGTTTGTTTGTTTGGTTGGTTGGTTTCAAGAAGGGTGGGAAGAAACAATTATTTCTAAAGAATAATTTGATATTTTTTTATTTAAAAAAAAAAACACGCTTAAAATTGCGTGTATTATTTTTGGCACAATACATATGGATATGCTTTTTCTATATAGAAAGTCACTTTCTAGTAAACTGTTCTGTAAAATATTTGAACAGTTTCAATAAAGCAAATAAAAAATTATATGTAAATATGAACCAATTATTGAAATTTTGTTGAGTGTTAATGAAACTATAATAATTTCAGTAAATTTTCTTTAAACAAAAATAAAATATTGTGGATGTACTCTATCACTTGTAACTTAAAATAATTCTAGAAGTCTTTGTAGCTGAAATTTGGCAGTTTTTCAAATGATAGTTTGCAGCTGTCATGTTCATTTACAGTTTAATAATAATGACACTACTTACGGTTTGTTATTATTAGTATTTTGTATATTTTTCTACACAATTTTTTTTGCGTATAAAAGTTATTGAATTCCTAATAAACACCATTAAATGATTACGAGATTAATGGACTTTCACCAAAAGCAATTCTAATATCTAAAAATCCCTAATGTACATTATTCTATAAATTATTTATTTAATAAATCAGCGATATCTTTTAATCACATTTAAATCGCGATTTTACCTTGGTTTCAAGCCAAGCGTTTCTAGAATTTAAAGTGGAATTTGAATCACTGTGCGAAGTGGCGCCACAGGCGATCGAACCCGGAACTCCCATTTCAAGGTGACGGCGTTATCACCACGCTAACAGGGAGTCCAACTCCGCTTTTCTATCTAAAAGAGGAAGGTTCCATACTTGGATATTTCGCATCACCACGCTAATCAATAAGCCAGGAAGACAAAAGACAAGCGTGCCAACAACCATGACAGTTGGGAGATCGACAGGTCGCGGGTTCGAATCGCAAAAGAGTTTGAAATTGCGAAAACTTTCTTTTTTCTTTTTAAAACAAAAATTGGAAGCATACATTAAGGACTGAAGAGACAATACTAGTCCCGTATATACAACTGCACGTCTTTGCACTCAAGTCTCTGCACAAATAGTGACGCGAGACGGCTCCACCAATGAACAGTGAGAGAAACGGAATTGCGTAATGTATGACTGCAGTTACCCGTTTTCCCTGCTTCGCTCTGAAAGCGTTGCAAACTTTTGAAAGCGACAATACCGTACACACATGGCAAATGGACCTTAGGCTTGGTTTAAGAAATTCTTAGGGAAATGTTAGGGATAAAACAGCAAGCGCAAATTTTGACAAGCCGTGCATTTAGCGTACGGAATAAGGTCTGGACCGTACATGGCATGAATTTTCCGTAAATGTATGGTGAAGACCGTACGGTTGGCAACGATGCGCTTTCACCACTCGATTTCAATCTTCCTCTGCGACTATGCGCGACCCTGCTCCACAGTTAGCTGGGACGGGGTATAGTTAGAAAGTGTAACACAAGAGTCGTCTACCTCCTTGATTTGGCGTCATGTTCTGGAGCGGTGTACAGTGTCACATGGTACATGCTCATCAATCAATGGATGTTGAAAGCAGGGACCACGCATTTATTGAATGTTCTGATCCTGAACACCGCTTGGCTTGCGTACAACGTCTACTTGGATGAACAATTTCCCTACATCTTTTGTTAAAAAAGTGTAGCGAACTAGTCTTGGCTATTTTGCGGTTCCAAGCAGTGGCAATGATAGGAAACTAATAGAAATGCATACACCTGTATTGCTATCGGTGATCGAAGAAACTGTTCTGTTCACAACACAGCGATGCAACCAAAAGTCTCCAATAAGTGTGTTCCCTCCGGTTGACCCTGATGCAGGGCCCGGATTTTGATGACATTTCATCTTTTAACTGGTGCAACGTAGACATTGCTAACTAGTACAGAAATCCTGAACACCCACCCTCCTCAGGTTAAAGAAATTAATTTTTTGGGGTAATTTTTTGGTCATTTTCTACCATTTTTAAGTCATTTTTTTTTAAAAAAAAATTGTGTCATTGCATGCTGAAACAACATAAGTTCAACAATTTCTGCTTTGTCTGAATATTATCTTGATTAATCAATTTACTTATATATATATATATATGTAAATAACACATATAAACAAATTAACTTGCTACATTTATAAACTAGCAAATTAATTCCTTAACAACTGGTTCAACTGAAGTGAATTTTTTTAATAAGTGTCAAATTTTATTTAATTATTGCTCTTTATTGATAAAGATAATTATATTTTCATACTTTTGTGTTATGTTTCTATAATGGTGTAAATCTATTAAGGAAATCTCGAAAGGAATCATTTCCTTATCAGAGTTGTAGCTAGAGATTTCAGCGCCCAGGACAAGAATAGATTTTCGCATCCCCTGTACCGAATTTGCATTGCCCCCCCTCCCCCTCTAGATGTAACTGGTATAGTTAAGACATTGAATAAATTTTATGTACCCTTTCTTTTCCGTTGAATCCGACGAAAAGAAAAACTTAGCATACTTGAAATGTGGCTAATAAAAGGGTAGTCGCTTCCGTTGTACATCCCATATAATCTTCTTTCAAGCAGTGTGTGTTATTGTTGAAATCTGAAAACTCTATTGCAATTTAAAGATAACAAGGTGGAGGCCTCAAAAAAATTAGGTACTTTGTTGGAGATTTATCTATGAAACTAACCACGTTTATTCTGTCTTTATATATTTTATATTGCATATAGCTTCAATTGTTTATTTGTGTATATCAAATGCCTTAAGTAAGCTGCACTCCCATTGGCTAATTCATTCTGAGCGCGGTGTCTAGTTGCCGCCATCTTAACGCGGTAGTTACTTCCAGCCAGTGTGCGTAGAGAAGCCACTCGGGACACAGCCAGAAACCGTCGCGTAAGCCTAACGTGGCTACGTTTCATTATACGGCGTACGCTTTTAGAAGGAACATGAGTTCGGCCAATACCCAGCCAGTGCTACTGCGCTGTTGCCAAACTAACTGCTAGCGCAAGGGGAGGACAGAAAATTCGCGATGTGTCCATTATTTTGATAATGCATGCACAGTATATATGACTATGAGTACAGTGAAAAAATATAGTGAATATTTCTACACAGGATTATAATATCATATCACTGTAGCATATACGAGAAACCCATACCTGAAAGAAGCTTGAAGGTATTTATTGTAGAGGAACTGCCAGGTCATCATCACCGCTCTCGTCGTTTTCCTCGGTCTCAGTGTCACCGATTTCACTAATTTCCGAGTCACTCTCCTGGAAGTTAATGATTAGATTTTGCACTATGCTGTCTCGGGTCACTTCCTTGTCAAAATCCTCTCCCTGAAGCTTTTCGACGTGCAAAGATTATCACCAGCCGCTCTCAGGTTGTGCATTGTTCTCAAAAATTTAATTCTCGCGCAACTATTTATATCACCATTTTCGAACAGAAATTTACGCCCATCGTTGATTTTTTTTTATATTTGAAGCCCAACCGTTTTAGTATTAACCCCTTAGAAGTTGAGGAACCAGTGTAATTAATTCTTTCCCTCATGACACACAATCATCTAAGCTATTAACACTTTTCTGTTTTCTGGCATGTTTCCCAGGAGATTTAAATAGGGGTTCACCGATTTCTGTGGTGGATGTTTTACCCTGTTTTACAATACGCGACACAGTATGAACACTTACACCACACGCTTTAGCCTTAAGTTCTCTACTATGTGAAAACACTGTTTCAGCACGCACTTCTTCCGACGCCAATTCCTTGAACTACGAATACACTTTAAAAATAATATTTCTCCCTTGTGAATGTATTATTGTACCCTTGGTACCTGTACTACTGGTGCCAGGTTTCGAGAGTGACATTATTTAAAATAAAAAGAAAACACACTATTGCACGAAAGGGCTGTATTTAATCTTTTCACAAACTGTTCTTTGTGGCGCACGAGTGAACGATAAGCGAATAATTCTAGATCAGCCTTGCTACGAAAACGCTGAACTCAAAGTGACCCAGACTTTCAATGTTCGAGAACGCCCAGAACAATGAAGAGTCATTGTTTATATCGAGGCGAATTTAACACCCACAGTTTTCTCTAGA
Source organism: Lepisma saccharinum (assembly GCF_977018435.1). Taxonomy (NCBI): domain Eukaryota; kingdom Metazoa; phylum Arthropoda; class Insecta; order Zygentoma; family Lepismatidae; genus Lepisma; species Lepisma saccharinum. The sequence continues at coordinate 72,401,636 of NC_139242.1, read as the reverse complement.
CACAACAACTCAGCTGCGTCAACACGGTGGAAACGAAAAAAAAAACAGGCTGAAGGAAATGAAAGGTGTTTCCCTTGTTTCTTCAAGGAACGATAACTCCGGCTGTAGGCGACGGAAATTCATGGGACTTGGACAGTCAGGTTCAAATTGTCTTTCCCCATCTTATGATGAACCTTAAAGTGGCGACTTTTATGAAAACTTTTTGCGCGTAAGAAAAATACAGAACACTTCCGCGCCGCAGTCTCCTAACCGTACAACGTTGCACTCCTGCCATTGGCTGATCGCCACGCACACCCTCTGCGTGGCCCCGCCCGATATCGCTTCTAAAAGCGTGCGTCGTTTTTTTTTTTATAGTGGCATGTTGTTGTAACACCAGCTGCAACTTCGTGTAAACAGTTTTCCCTAGACAGGAGTGCATGGGAAGTGTAATCAAGCGTTATGTGTATATACCTTATAATACATAGTTATAGTTATCAGTGTGTGTGCCTGTGTTTTCTTTACAACTCCCAAGAGGATCGCGGTGAACTTTGCCCTGTAGCGACACAATCCATACCAGAGAGATGTAAGTGGTACCTACAATTTTACTTACATTTAGATCCTACCGGTTCGAATCATCATTCATTTCTGGTCCTTCACAGCCGGACAGGTTCTACATTCAGTTATGGTCCTTTACGGTCCGGAACGCAATCATACTTTAAGAATTAACATTTAGCCTAAGTGCTATGTTCTATTCCCGACAAAAGGAGGTGAGAAATTTCAAAGATCTTTGGGGGAAAGGTAGGAAATCTCCCTTCCGCTGTGGGAATTCGTACCCTGTATGTGACCACCAACGCTATGGCATGATTCTTATATTGAAGAACATGTCTGAATGTGAATTACCCCCCCCCCCCCAAAAAAAAGGCATTTCCTCATCAAGACTGCAGTTCGAAAGAAAGTCAGAACAGGGAGTAAAAATGGTGAACTGTCCCGACCAAATTGGGACGTTTGGTACCTTCGCATAAATGGTTATAAAACTAAAATTAATAAATATAGTAGACTGCACAGTTCTGGAGTCTGCCTCTCTACAGAAACCACACATTATTTTATGAAAGAAAATAGGAACTCTTGCAAAATCTTAAAAATCATCAATGTTATTTTTGTAGGATTTTATAGGTTAACATTAAAATATTTCATGGCTCGAGGGGGGAAGGGGTGGCCCCCTTGCCCCCCCCCCCCCTTGGGTACGGGCCTGAGTGCAACGTTGTACAGTTAGGAAACTGCAGCACACAAGTTAAACGGCGTGACCTGTATTTTTCCTGCATCAACTTTTCATAAAACTCGCCACTTTAAGGTTCTTCATAAGATGGGGCAAGACATTTTGAACTTGACCGCCTACAGCCGGAATTATCGTTTCTTGAAGAAACTCTGGGTAACAACACGTCTTAACAGACAACATTTTCGTTACGTCTGTGTTTTCGTTGCCACCGTGTTGACACAGCTGAGTTGTTGTGTCTTGGGAAAACAATGGGTGTTAAATTCGTCTCAATATACACAACGACCCTTCATAGTCGTGGGCGTTCTCGAACATTGAGAGCGAGTTAGTTTGAGTTCTTATATGCTGCAGTGATATGATATTATAATCCTGTGTAGAAATATTCACTATATTATTTCACTGTACTCATATATACTGTGCATGCATTATAAAAAGAAATAGTTAACAGGGTAAAAGAAGGTATGTTCTCCATGCTAGGAATTTCGCCGTACTTTTGGTTTTTGTAATCGTAGATAGAAACTATAGGTTGGAAACACTCACTGTTGCCTGTAAAAAAATCGATTAACATGTTGTACCTTGTTTCCACTGAAAACCACAGTGTGGTTAGCGAACTAGCAAGCAAGCAATACAGTTTAGAATGCACAGTTGCGTCTACACAGAAGACAAAGAAAGGTGCCGAATTTTAATACTACGTTGGAAATTGTCATTTCGTGGTAGATATTTTTCTTCCTTTTAATTATTGATATAGTAACCTCAAACCTTAAGAATGTCGTGAAAAGATTTGCTTTGGAAAGCGTGCATGTACAAGTAAACAAGTTGCTTTCTTTCGACTATGCATTTGCTGGTAAATTCGCCAAAGTAACAGAAAATGTGTCGAATTTCCCTTCTTACAGGCGATCTTTCACACACAACTTGTTCAGAATGCATATGAACATTTAGGCCTATGTTTCTTCTTCAATATGCTTGTATTGTATCTTTTTAAGCAGTTTTGTAATGTCATTTGTAGGTCTTTTACACTTTGTTGTCAGAGTTATTGGCAACAACTTTGTACTTCATACACTTAAACTGACGATAAAATGATAAATAAGTTATATGGCAAATTTCCCAGCATGTGGCGGGAATTTCGCCACTTTTTCTCATTTTAGTATTTTTAATATTACGTCATAAGTATAAGTAGCAGTATTTATGTTATATTCCTCATAATCCACAATGACTACTTTTTGTAGCGTATAAATTTTGTCCTCCCCAATTCGTTTAGAAGGAAAAAAAATTGAAAGCATTTTGGTGGCGAACTTCCCCTCCTTTACCCTATTGGACACAGCGAATCCTCGGTCTTTCCCTACCGCTACCAGTCAGTTTGGCAACAGCGCAATATCAGTCGCTGCGTATTGGCTGAACTCATGTTCCTTCTAAAAGCGTACACGGTATAGTTTACGAACCTTACTTTTCGACCAACTTTAGCCATTACACGTTGCTCAAATGCAAAGAGCAGCGCCAACTTCCACCGCCACAAAACGAAGTAATGGGAGTGGGACGAAAAAGATAAAAATGGCGACAATGAATCTGTCAACTCCTACTTGCTCTTTCTGTCTGCTTCGTTACCCCCCAGGGGTCGTTACGTTAATGCGCTCCGAACCCTCGGACAAATGAAAAGAGGAAAAGAAAGCTGCTCCTTTGTTTTCGTCCCGTGTTTCTGGTCTTCGGATGAAGACGGCGTGGAAGTCACGTAACGTCTTAAGTGCGTTAATTTCCAAACGCCGCGCGTGATGTTCTTGCAAAGCGCAGCCGCTGAAGGAGGATCGGCTCCAGGCTTAATTTACCTTGTCCTTCTCGCCAGAAACAGAGCGTATTTCATCCCGGCCTAATTGCTATCGTAAACGTCTTCCAGACATGCACTCCTTCCAGCGTCATTATCACGCTTTGTAAACCTAAACCAGATGCAAACGTTTCTTCCTGGAGTTCTCAAACCTTAGCTATATATCAAGAAAGATAGCTTCACGAAAGGTTTTGCACATCTTGGGAGGAATTCCGAAAGGGTGTGAAAGAAAACAGTCTTGTAATTTAACGTTTGTTTCATTCTCCCCCCACCCCATCCACAGTTCCATGTTCTACTTAGCTCTATTCACAAGCTCTTTTTCCTAACAATGCCGTAATGAGATTCAAACGAGAGTATAATGGTATTTCGGTTGAGACCCATAAACAAAGACTCCTTTAAACGTTTTAGATGCTATGGACTATATAACAGAAGCAGGGCTTCAAAAATGTATAAAAGTTCAACAAAGTCAAAAGAAGCACAAGGGCTTGAAAAGTTTATAGAAGTTCAACAAAGTGAAAAGAAGCACAAGGGCTTGAAAAGTTTATAGAAGTTCAATGAAGATAAAAGAAAAATATGGATATTTGCGTTACAAGAGAATTATTGATTGATCTGTTGTTTTTTACCTCGCATTTCTGCCACTTTTGGATAATCGCAAAGATGAGCATGAGTGATATGATGAAGGAACACCCATGTCTGTATTCGAACCCGGGACCTCTGGCGTCGTAACGCAGTGTGCTAACCACTCCGGCACGGAAGCCGGCAAGAGAATTATTGTGTGAATACTAATTTGAATTAATTTATGTAAACCATAAATTACTCTAAAGAAATCGATAATAAGATTGTTCGTTTAACAGCACCGTCATGGTTTACTTAAACCTCTAGATCTTGACATCTTTGCCAATAATTAACCTTTGCCGTAGATCTATAATATTCGATTATCAGTATTAACAAACAAATTCACATAGGTTTATCAAAGGTACGTATATACGCACCTACAGCCACGGACAATTTAATATATCTCCACTGGAGAGTGAATCCGGGAATTCTCATCTGCCATTCTCCTGCACGGAAGACCTCCAGTAGCCCTACATATTTTTCTGCAACTGTCTTTTCCTGTGTCAAGGTCTTAAGCATCTTACCTACTTTGTCTTGCCAAGTCGCCGACATTTGTTGTTATTCAATAATGCTCCTTCTTCCTTTTAGCTCTGTTTGTAACATTTTTTGTTTATTGTTCATTGTGGCAATTCCATTATGAAATACTAAGTTACTACACTGCTAAACAACTTTAATGTTTTTCTTCATGCATTGATTTCAACATTGATCTCTTCTCCTTACCATTTGCCTTTCTACAACACTGTGCCATTGTTGATATTGTCCTTATCCTTTGCCTTTCTTCAACACTGCTTCATTGCCACCATTGTTGTTAGTGTTCTTATCCTTTGCCTAGCTTCAACACTGCTTCATTGCTACCATCGTTGGTCTTCTACACTCGGTCTTGTATATCACTTATTTGTCGAAATACTGAAATCTTCCGAAAACATCTTCCATAGCCCACCTCTCTGTAGAATGAAACTTGAACAGAGCCCATTTCCCATTCCTATTAAAACTTGAACTTGTGCACGAATTTCCCTGATATTTTATGGCAGCATCGGATACGATAGAAAAACCAATTGGATTATGTTCGAATCCAATGAAGATTTGGAGAATTATTCACACACACAAGCCCATACAAACCGCTGGGGGGTGAAAAATTTATTCGAAAAGATCAATAAGAGCTTCCTCCGATTTTGTCATTGTTCGTACTCTCTGAAAAGTTTGGAAGTTATGGAAGATGCACGACTGTGTATGAAAGATCTGACGGGGCATATGAAATCTAAGATAGCCTATGTGGTACGTAAGTCTGGCCTAGGTCCAATATATTGGCAACGTTGCTTTAGGGGTACATGGTACATTGTAAGGTCAGATTTAGACGGAAGCATTTCCTTGAACATTTTTCCTAGCATAAATGCTTACAAAAATCTTATAGGATTTTCTATAGCAGGCTGTACTTTTCATGGAATACTTTCATGTAAAGTTCCGGTTAGCTTGATTGAATTGTTATTTTAAGTCCACTTGATGCAGAGAAGGGCTAATCGGGACTGGACCTACAGTTTAAAGTGGCATCCGAACCACTATGTGCCTCCACCGGGTATCAAACCCGGGACGCCTTGATTACAAGGCGACGACGCTACCACTGCGCCCTCAGGGAGGAAACAGTTCCGGTTAGCATTTGCGATGCCCAGCACGAGACGCGGTTTTCATTCGATTACTAAATTTAAAGAGAAAGATACGAAATTTAAAAGAGGAAATGGTTATTTAATGAATGAAATATCGTCTAAAACTGAAACTCTACCTTTTCTGTAACATTAAGAAACCATCAACCTCACTTATATACTGAGATATTTCTATCCCCCAGCCAGAGCCTGGTGTGAACAATTGAAACGACTAATATATTCTTCCATACTTTTACTGTATGCGCTATTATATATGTATTTAAGCAAAGCCATTGATTTGTACCTAAAACCGTTTCGTCCGAAAAGTTCTCTCTCTCTGTTGAAACGTTATAGGCTTTTAAAAATGCGAAGTGATACATTGCATCCCACTCCACCGCCATTACATGTACACTCGTGACGTAGAGCTCGCTTCTGATTGGTTATGCTGCGCGAGATGCTAAGAAAATTAAAACCGACTCTGTGTGTGAAATATGTTATGGAATATGCTAAGGCAACAAAATACTCTAAATTATTTTCACTTAACATTTGTGATACAATCTAATCAACCGTGTAAAGAAAAACGTCAAGGAAAATTCTTTCGTCTAAATCTAAACCGGGTTTGGTTTTGAGCCAAAGCTAACACGTGACGATCTCGAAGGCCCTACTTTACCATTCAGTTATGGTGGAATCATGGAACGGGGCAAAGCTCGCATTCCCTGTAAAAGCGTTATTACAAAACGATGATGGTTACATGTTCGCACAGTATTTGGGTAGGTTACACATCACATTGCGAAGGATAGCCACAGGAATTTGAGACATCTCTTCCTGTATTCGATCTTTAGAACCAGTTTTTAATCCAGGAACATCAAAATTAAAGAACAGCTTTAAGTAGAAACAAGTGAAGAGGCATTAGAGAGAAGAACTGGGCTGGAATGGTCATGTTATGAGAATTGGAGGAGTAAGAAAAGCGAAACAAGTAATGGAAGCGACAGCAGAAGGAGGAAGAGGAAGACCTCTGATAGAATAGGAACAATACCTGTCAGAGATGGTTACCAAGAGGGAAGACACTAATGGAAGTTAAGAGAATGGCACAAGATAAGAAGAGTTTTAGCAGATGGCTGAAGGACCCCGACGCCTAACAGCACAAAAGGGAAGACGAAGTTTGGCAAAAAGGACCGGATCATAATGTGGAATATTAAAATATTTCCGAAACACACACTGCGATGACACGTAACACACAGTGTTTTTGTAACACTGCTTTAGAGCGAGTACGTGTCGTGCCCCGTTTCACGACTTCATGAAAACTGATTGGTAAAGCAGGAACTGCTAAGGTAGCGGTAGTGACGTGCTACACCTGACGCAACAACTAGCTATATCCAGTGTTGCCAGAGTTACCAGACGTCCTCTATAACCCGGACATGTCCTCCTTTCCGGGTTCTATAAATGGTCCGGGCGGGTATTTAGGAAAATGGGGAAATGTCCTCTTTTGGGGGTTATAGACAAGTGCTTCAAATTCACGATTCGCAACAAAATTTTATATTTACAAATAACGGTTAATATTGTTTCTGTGTTTAATTTCAAAGTAAGGAAATACAAAACATTCAGTTACAAGCGCAAAGAGGAAAAAAAACTTTTCTTCCAACAAAGAAAAATTGTTGGACGTTTGCGTGTCTTGTCGCCACGGCCCCACGTGAGGTTTTGATTTCAAACCATTTGCGACATCTACCTGCGAGCCGCAAGTTTCTGACAATAGGTAAGAATATGCGACACGCAGCTGCTTCCTGTGATAGTTATTGAATTATTGATATACCGAATGTTAAAATAAAAGGTAAATACTACATATATAAATTTTAATTGCAAATTATAAAATACACGTTGATCTGAAACACTGCGTTAATATTTTCGTAATGTACGAGTATAGTTGGTATAATTATATTTTCTCGCTATTACATTAAAAAAGTTGTCGGGTAGTGTAACACATGTATTTTTTTTTGGGGGGGGGGTGAAATCTAAAAATGTCCTCTTTTTTTTTACCTTTTTATGTGGTAACCCTAAGTGTTGCAAAATCGCCCGATTCATTACCGCAGCCTGTATATTGTGATTATCCTTCTGGTGTTGTTCAAGTCTGCGCAAGATACGTTGGAGGAACAAAACCAAGTATGAAGGAAGAGACGAGGAAGAGAATGAAACCACGAAGAAGCAAGACGGGAAATGAAGCTGCTCGGGGCGGTTCCTTAATCAGGTACAAGGATGAATCCATGCGGTAGGAAATTAAAATAAGCAAATCCTCTCTTTTCATTTGAGATTTATATTTTCTTCCCGTGCCTTCGAGCTGATGGTTAGCATGGATGGGGGAGTTGAATTTCCGTAACAAAAGAGAATTCTCTTTTCCCATGGTCGAGGATACGAAAAGAAACAATTCGGAAATACTGGGAGATGAAATTTTCTTGAAAAGTTAAATCTTGATAACGTGATCCGAGATAGGATTTTTTGGCTCATCTTCAACTATCCTCCCTGCCTATCAAAAATAGGGCATTGTATTCATTTTATGTAACAGTCTCTTTCGTGTGCCAAGGCCTCTTAAGGCCTTAAGCATCTTTCCTTCTTGGTCTTGCCAAGTTGCAGACATATTGTCATTCAATTATGACATTCCTCTTCTCCTTCCTTCCAGCCCTGTTTGTAATATTTATGTTTATTGTTCATTGTAGCAACTTCGTTACGAAATATTAAGCCACTACAGTATTAAACAATGTTTTTCATCATGCATTGATTTCAACTCTGATCTCTTCCCCTTACCATTGTCTTGCTACAACACTGCTTCATTGTAGTCATTGTTGTTCTTTTTCTTATCCTTTGACTTGCTTCAACACGGTTCCATAGTTGCCACTGTTGGTCTTCTACACACGGTCTTGTTTGAACACTGCTTCATTACCAATTCTGCTATCCAACTAACCCTGTCTTGGCCTTTGCTTCAAACAAGGTTTCATGTTCAAACAGCCAATCTATGTACTGACTTCTTATGCTCCTTCTCTTGCACCTTGCTTTAAACACCTGTTTCACTCACTTTCCATTCCCATGCAATTTTCATCCACTGGGAAACCATTTGAGCGTTGATCAACTATCCGGAGAAATTTCATCTCTTTTCTAACCTTTCCAGTCATCTCACTTTTGACTAACTGGCAGAGCTGATTAGATTGTCAATTCATCATTAGAATAGTATGTTGTTCGCGCCCCTACACGATATAACTATGCACTTATTTTCTCATCATTCTAATGGATAGCTATTCATATTTCACTCTCCCAACTTTGGTTGCTATCTTCTTCCACGCATTTACGTATTATTCGTAACGTATTTGTCAATACTGGCAATCTTCATTTTTCGGTGCATATACGTGTATGCTAAGAATTGAAGTCACATACGGGGCTGCTGCAATAAAGATAAGAAAGAGTCCACTTTTCAAAGAGAGAATCCAAAGCAAAACCTGTAACCAAGTAGACGATGTAAATAACGTATCTATTCATCAAAACTTGTGTCGGCCGAGATTTCAATACAAGGTATCAAGTTTCTCTGGCTGAATGTACAGGTATTGGACAAAATAATGGAAACACGAGTCAGAAGTGGGACATATTTTCAATGTGCCTGGTAATACTGAGCACGGCGGAAATCAACCTTCTCTTGTTTGTTGCAGGTAGTATGGACTGTGCACTGACAGTAGAGTGAGGCAGTGTGGTAGTGCACGTTGTTCAGGTGTAGTGAGTGACCAGTATAGCCGACCTGACGGAGTTTGAAATAGGTCGAATTGTTGGTGCCCGTTTCACTAGAGCATCTGTGAGCAAAACAGCGAAGTTATGCGGTGTAACACGAGGCACGGTCTCGACCGCACACACAGTACACGGTGAAACAGGGTCTGCTAAGCACAATAGTGGTTGAAAGACGAAGCTGCAGGAAAGGGACCGCCGGGCCTTGAAGCGTGTTGTGACGTTGCAGAAGAAAACAATGGCCTCCAAAGTGACTACAGAACTTAATCAGCATCTAAACACCCCGTGTCATGCGAAACAGTGAGGCGGGAACTGCATCAAATGGGTATCCATGGGCGTGTTGCTATTGCCAAGTCCCTAATAACTGAGACGAGTGCTCGAAGGTGAAGTGCATGGTGCAATGACCACAAAACTTGGACGTTGGAGGACTGGAAACATGTCATTTGGTCAGACTAGTCAACCTTTACCCTCTTCCCCACTACTGGACGCGTGTTTGTATGGCGAACACACTCGGCAGCATACGATGTGGATTGTCACCGCCCGACTGTCAAACATGGTGGCGGCTTTATTATGGTCTGGGGCATTATATCATGATATTCGGCAGCCCCCTTGTCACATTACACGGTCGGGTTTCATAAGCAGTGTATAGAGAACTCTTTGGTAACCAGATCCATCTAATGGTGCAAACCTTATTTCCAAACCGGAATGCCATCTTCCAGGATGATAACGCCCCCATTCATACTGCTGGCATTGTTCAACAGTGGTTTCCAGAGCATACTGATGAGGTTGAACATCTTCCCTGGCCCACCCAGTTCCCAGACCTGAATATCATCGAGCCTCTGTGGGCTGTTTTGGAATCCAGGGTTCGGCGTCGATTTCCACCTCCTTCGTCTCTACCTGAGCTGGAGGCTGTGCTGCATGAAGAATGGCTTCAAATTCCACTCACCACCATTCAGGACTTGTATCGGTCTATTCCGTCCCGAATCCAAGTTGTATTGCATGCTAAAGGTGACCCAACACCGTATTAATACATGATGTTCCGACTTCCACAGGTGTTTCCATTATTTTGTCCAATACCTGTATATTGGTTTCGCTCCCAGACTAATTTATACCGGGTGGTCCAAAAGTCCTGGAACGGTCACATATCGTGAGAAATACACATCGAATCGGAAAACGAAAAAAAACGTGTTTAATAAGTGAAAGAAAGCTATTCAATGATATCACACTTGATTCCCCACCCCTGGGGGTGGGGCGGGGTGCAACTGTAAAATTTTAAATGGAAACCCCCATATTGTATTGTAGAATCTGAAAGAGGACTTCATTCCGAGTCCAACGAGCTATCAACCACCCTCCTAGCTCAATTAGGATCGGAGATATGGCGTTTTTAAATTTAAATTTACCACATACTCTATTGAAAGGACTTGACGTGCAGATTCCGAATCTGCAATCGCTTTCACTCTAGCTCAATTAGAGGCAGAGCGTCCCATTAAAATTTTTGGGGGTTTTATGTTATTTTTTTTTGCGAAAATTTAAAATCGCCATATTCAGTTGGGAATCAAGTGTGATAGCATTGAATAGCTTTCTTTCACATATTAAACACTTATTTTTTCGTTTTCCGATTCGATGTGTATTACGCACGATATGTGATCGTTCCGGGACTTTTGGACCACCCGGTATCTGTTTCTGTACAAATTACTTATTTTTGTAAACCTTTTTGGTTGAAAGAATACAGAGAGAAACTTCAAGATCAAGTCCACATGAGAATGACATCATGGTCCAGCCATCGGTTAATGTTATGCGCGGCTAATATTGTGCCTCCCAGATGGCGCAGTGGTAACGTCGCCGCCTTGTAATGAAGTTATCCCGGGTTCTATACCAGGTGAGGGAACCTTGAAACGTGCTTCGGAGCCAACTTATGCGCAGTCCCAATTAGCCTATATGTGCATAAAGTGGACTTAAAACAACAATCCAAAACAAATAAACAGCACTGCTAATATTCTGTATCTTGGGGTAATCATATTTGTTCATGTATTTCACGAATCATCAACAAAGGGATATAGAAAAATGTGAAGCACAGATCTCGTGTAATGTGGCAAATAGAATTTCCTTACTTCTACATGTTTTCCAGCATTTTGAAATGCATTCTTTGACAACCAAACTCTTCAGCTTATATTTTGGCCCGTACAGGCTCGAGCCTGCATTCTTTCATTTAAATTTCTACGTATTATAACCATTTACACTATATTTTTAGGGTGCGAAATAAAAAAAAATCCCTACTTCCAACACTAACCTTTTTCCTTTTCAAAGTAATTTAATTTCAAATACAAAACACCTGTTCCAACAAATTAGTGGTTACATATGCACCATTTTACCCAAATGTGTAACAACAATATTGTGTATTCCCCAGACAATTCCAGGTCGGAGAATTTTAATGAAATTCTCTGACCTTTTCTCGCATAGGTCGGACTCCCGTGACTTTTGCAGGCTATTCTCGTCAGCGGAAACCCTATCATGTAACTAACCACACAAACGAAAATATTATACCATTAACGCCCCGCAACTGTTGGGAGTTTAGATCAGAAAATAGCTTGCATAAAGAAAGAAGTTGTACTCACCGGAACACTGATAGCCTTGCTTTCCAAAACCCCTGAAAATACAAAGAGAAATATATTAGTGGTTAAATTTTGAGGGTTACTTCTCTATGCAAATAAATGCAAGTCATGATAAAATACAGGGATGGCCAAAAAGATGTTACCACTGAAATGGATATGTTGAGGTTAGGGTTGGTATATTTTTAGGTATTTATTTTCACTGTAATTTACATATGTGTATGAATGTAGGTATGTGAATGGTACAAAGTGTATATCAAGGATGCAGTGAACTACAGTTTCCATATAACATGTCTCCAATATCCATATACAAGGCATATACTCGTCCTCTCTTCAAATTGCCATATAAGTGGCAACATCTATTTGGCCCTTCCTGCATATAAATAGGTTATTACCCTTCTAATTCCACGTTTTATAATCGGCTCAACTTGATTTCTGTGCTGGTATACGTCGAATCACTCACTGACAGTACCGGACACTTCACAACTACACCAAAACTAACACTCGTTGCTAACTTAACCTCATTGCTATACAATAACATTGGTATGCGACCACTCTCTTATAACTTGTCTTCTCATATAATAAAACAACTATGGATTTTGCTCACCACCTTCCAATTTTGAGAAAATAAATGTCATGTTTTTTGTATCAAGTCCACTTTATGCACAGATGGGCTAATCGGGACTGGACTTACAGTTTGAAGTGGGATCAGAACCACTGTGTGTCTTCACCGGGTATCGAAACCGGGATCACTTGATCAAAAGGCGACGACGTTACCACTACGCCATCGGGAGGTCCAAGACGCGAACGTATAAATCACAAATAATTTAATATAAAGCCGTACTCAGCATTTCGGTTAACACTGTTCAGAAAAGAGATTGGATATTCAACTAAATGATTGTGTTTGTGAAAATAGTAGCTAAAAACGATAGGGGAAGTATGGAAATAATTTAAAGATATATTTATTTGGGGAGTTGCATTTGAAATAACTAAAATTTTCTGAAATTATGAAGACAAAACTATCCACTTCTTGAAATACGAAGTTTCGGACTTCCAGTGTGAATGCCCAACTATACTATACTTTCTTTTAAATGCGTGTACTGTACCCTATGCTGCTTCCTGAGCTTCAAATGTTTCTATTAATGATTCGCTTGTTATGATGTTAACGTCATCCGCATAACAAAAAATCCATACAGACATTATAAGGTTGTGCATGTTCTCTCTATTTTTGATGTTCTATCCATTATCTCAAGCACTAAAAAACATAGGATCAGACAAGACATCCCATTGCCACGAGCGTATACTCACTATCCCGGAAGTCCGTGCAGCAAGGCCGAACATAACAGAGAAGGGGAGAAAACGAGTAAACTGATCGAAGGAGTATACGCCGCTGCAAAGGCTAGTAGCTACATTCCACACAATTATGATCCTTCGCACGTGTTCTTTGATGAGCCCTCTCGAGTCGCTTTCGCTCGCCCGCTCCAGAGATTTCAGGGACAGACTATAGTTGGAGATGGACATTGAAAAGAGTCTCCATGGATCAGGACAAATGGCGCAGACTTGTTGAGCGGGGCAAGGTACACCCGGGCTGTCGATTGTAATCTTCTCCTCTTAGTCATTTTCCTGCCACTTTCGGCTAATCGTGACTATGAAGATGAGTGATCATCAGATGAAATTGATGAAAGGATATTAACAAGGAACCCAGGCCGGGATTCGAACCCGGAAGCTTCTGTAGCGAGGTCGAAAATAGACCACTTAACACACCACGAAAAAATTGACAAATGCAACGATTTGCCAAAAAATATTCACGAATCTCTACAACGCTAGGCATAGGGTAAAATGAAGGGGGGGATTAATTATACCGGGTGGCCAGAATGAAAGTTACCCAACTCAGAGACCTCTGTAGCATGTTTGAGGCATCGTAGAACTCTCAAATTTGGTGAATCCACCATGCAGTCCATGAGGAAGAGGATGGCGATAAAAAAGAAAACAGTTCAGTTTTCCGCCACCAGGTTGAAATGTGGCGCTGTACTCATGCTGGGTTGTAATGATGACAAACTGCTCCAATTGGTTATGGATTTGCCTTTACCTTGCAATAAACGAGAGATTATTTTCTCGCAACTTCCAGCCACTAACAAATGTCTTTCTAATTAATAACTCTAAATCACTTAACGTGATTATTTGTACAACCCATCATGGAAGTACAGCGCCAAATTTGAACCTGGTGGCGGAAAATTGAATTATTTTTTATCGCCACTCTTTTCCCCATGGTCTGCATAGTGGATTCACCAAATTTGAAAGTTCTACGATGCCTCAAACAGGCTACAGAGGGCTCTGAGTTGGGTAACTTTAATTCTGGCCACCCGGTATTACTCTGATTGGTCGGTTTATTTTACTTCGCATTTCTTCCACTTTTGGCTAACCGCGAAGATGAGGATGCAGGGTGGCTAACATGATAAAATTCAAGTACGGTTTTCAAGACGAACTTTCCAAAAATTGAAGGGTACAAGCAGGTGTCTTCTCTATTTCAAACTTAGGTATTACAGTCTCTCACCTTCCACAAACATGTTTACAATATAAAGGGTCTGTGCGATTTCAAGGTATCCAGAAATTCTAATTCAATTCAATTAAACTGTATATATATTTAAGGTGCAGAGTTTACATGTGCCATTTCACATACTCAAACTAGAAATACATCTGGAAACACAAGTCACAAATGTTATGGGATATAGTAATCTACAAAAATCAAAAAATTGTATAAGAATTTAAAATTTACCTAATCAACTTCAAGATATTTTACCTTGCAATAATCTTCCGTCTGTCAGATACAATTGTAGAGTGTTCTGAAAAGGGACACTAGCGAAGCAAATGGATTGTGATAATTCTCTTTTACTTTCCACGGGGATCTTTTAAAAAAATGGATGTGTGTGTGTGTGTTTGTTCCGGCATAACTCTCGAACGCCTGGAGCAATTTCAACCAAACTTGGTACACGTATCACTTGCAACCTGGAAATAAATACTGTGGGGGTAAGCCACCCCTGGCACCCCTATGGGTGGGGTGGGAAGGGGTGACGTAAAAATAATCGAGACCCACAGATATTAAATTCCGCACAACCAGACAGCCGTGACTCTATGCAATCCGCACAACGACAATGCTTCTCGGGTTGTCTAACATTCAGGCTGTGTTGCGAATGGAACCCATAGTTTTCGTGACACTCCCAATGCGGTTCAACTCCAAGTTCATCATCTATCGGCATGGGAGGTGAGAGGGGGGTGAAAAATAAAAATGCCACAAATGACCTAGATTAGTGTCGAATCCATAGTTTTCGGTGTCGCTAAGCTAATTGGTGACATTCACGATCACATTTAAAATTAGTTACATTTTACACTATAGTTAGAATTAATTATTTTCCTGTCTGATACAAGATTGGGATAAATAAATACCCGGACAACGCCGTGTAATCAGTTAAAAATAAAGTAGGGACTAATGATCCTTCAAAAAATAAACAATAAAAAAAGTTTATTCTCATAAAAGTTAAGAATAATATAAAGCTAGAGTGTTCTGTGGTTTTACTGCAAAAGAAGTTTCACTTGCTAACGTGCTGCTTATAAAACTACCGTTCAATAAAGCGTTGCTTTACTTGCAACATAGGGAGAACACAGCGAAATCCATGTTCATCATGCGTCACCTTCGCGAAACTTGAGCAGGAGGCGGGGAAAAGCCATAAAGGACAAGGATTGCATCTTCATCCGTCTTTAATTAAATTCCATGTTCCTTGGGGAGATCAAAAACGGGCGGATTTAGGAAAAAGGGGAGGGGGAGCCTGTCTCGTCAATTCTGAAGCATAGCGAGCAGCTGGGGCCGCCAACAATCTTGCCAAGTGTTACAAGTCGTCTGAACCGGGTTTCCTGGAGCTTTCTCCATAAGTTTTCACACTGAAGGTGAGCCAAGTGGATTCTACACACACTCGCTTCTACAGGGTGACGCAAAAGTTGTGGGAAGGTGTTAAAAATCATCCTACTTTTCTTAAACGAACGCAAGTTTTATCTTTCTACGTCACTTCATCGCTTACCAGTACTTAATGCAGGGTTCCCACGCATATTTCAAAACAAAATTATCTCATGTTAACACTTACTGCTTGCAGAAGTACGATGTCTTCAAGTTTGTGTATTAATCAAAGGAATCAAGTTTATTCAAAATTGTTGACAATAAATCATGAAAAAAATGTTTTTGTGTGAAATACTCCCCCAAAAAGAAACCAGTAAAATAAGAAATATTTGTTCAGTTTCCAACCCTATCATGCAAACTAAACATGATTTCTCAGACTTTCCCCATGCGACCTCCTCGCTTCAACTTCCCTGACCTTCCCCATGCGACCTCCTCGCTTCAACTTCCCTGACTTTCCCCATGCGACCTCCTCGCTTCAACTTCCCTGACTTTCCCCATGCGACCTCCTCGCTTCAACTTCCCTGACTTTCCCCATGCGACCTCCTCGCTTCAACTTCCCTGACTTTCCCCATGCGACCTCCTCGCTTCAACTTCCCAGACTTTCCCCATGCGACCTCCTCGCTTCAACTTCCCAGACTTTCCCCATGCGACCTCCTCGCTTCAACTTCCCAGACTTTCCCCATGCGACCTCCTCGCTTCAACTTCCCAGACTTTCCCCATGCGACCTCCTCGCTTCAACTTCCCAGACTTTCCCCATGCGACCTCCTCGCTTCAACTTCCCAGACTTTCCCCATGCGACCTCCTCGCTTCAACTTCCCAGACTTTCCCCATGCGACCTCCTCGCTTCAACTTCCCTGACTTTCCCCATGCGACCTCCTCGCTTCAACTTCCCTGACTTTCCCCATGCGACCTCCTCGCTTCAACTTCCCTGACTTTCCCCATGCGACCTCCTCGCTTCAACTTCCCTGACTTTCCCCATGCGACCTCCTCGCTTCAACTTCCCTGACTTTCCCCATGCGACCTCCTCGCTTCAACTTCCCTGACTTTCCCCATGCGACCTCCTCGCTTCAACTTCCCTGACTTTCCCCATGCGACCTCCTCGCTTCAACTTCCCTGACTTTCCCCATGCGACCTCCTCCCTTCAACTTCCCTGACTTTCCCCATGCGACATCCTCCCTTCAACTTCCCTGACTTTCCCCATGCGACCTCCTCACTTCAACTTCCCTGACTTTCCCCATGCGACCTCCTCACTTCAACTTCCCTGACTTTCCCCATGCGACCTCTTCACTTCAACTTCCCTGACTTTCCCCATGCGACCTCTTCACTTCAACTTCCCTGACTTTCCCAGGGTCTCCATGCCAGTGAGAACACTTACAGGTACACCCCAAAAGGCAAGGTTCCCGATACTTTATCAGAAAGCGCCTGACAATTTCAGAAACAATGCACTGTTAACCTACTTGGAAATTATACAGGGAGTCCATAAAGTAATGCAAAAAACTAAAACTCTATAACTTAAAAACTATTAAGTTTATTAACAAAATATTTTGTGTGTACTTACAGCAAGGTTCAAAGTTTATTTCCTGCTTGTTAGGTTCATCGCCAAACCTCCAATTGTGCACCATTCACGTCCAAACACTGTTGCAGTCTTTTTGTGAAACCGAGAATTGCGTGCTGACTGCTCTCCTGGGATATTCAGAATCACATCTCTTATTTTTTCTTTTAGGTCATCCAGATTAGCTGGTATCTGTGAATACACCTCGGTCTTTACATGTCCCCACAACCAATAATGGCAAGGTGTCAAGTCTGGTGATCTTGCAGGCCAAGGTGTGGGCCCTCTTCGGCCAATCCATCTAGCTACCTTGAAATTGTTCGTTAAGAAACTGCCGAACTTCAAGGGCAAAATGCGGCGGCGCCCCATCTTGTTGCATGGACGTCATTGATGATGCCTAACATATTAAGTTCTGGCACAAGGAATGTCTGTAGCATGTTCAGATAGTTGTTGCCATTTACTGTGTTTTCCTCGAAGAAAAATGGACCAATGATGTGGTCCATTGAAATCGCACACCACACATTCACTTGGGGACTACCCCGAGTTTGCACTTCAAACTCTTGTGGATTTTCAACCCCCCAAATTCGGCAATTGTGCCTGTTCACTTTTCCCGACACATGAAATGTGGCCTCATCTGAGAACAGAATCCGAGACAGAAGGTCACCATCACCTTGTAAACGTGTAAGCATTAACCCACAAAACAACATTCTCATGTCACAGTCTTCGTCTTTCAGATCGTGTACAAATTCTAACTTGTAGCGCCGGGCCTTCACCTTCTTGCGTACGATCTTGTGTAATGTTGACTTCGGTATTCCCAGTTCCAAGGATCTTCGTTTCAGCGATTTCATTGAACTCCGATGCACGCTGTCCTGCATTGACTGAATCACTCGATCCTGGCCTTCCACTGCGTGGCAAATCTGACACACTTCCCGTTGCCTTGTACTTTTCATACCATATCTTGATATTTGAATTTGCTGAGGGTGGTTTCCCATATGTTGTCTGGAACTTTCTCTGCACTGAAACACAAGATTTTAACTCTGCAAACCACAAAAAACACTGTGCCTTTTCCTGGATGGACGCATCTTAAGTCACATGATCACCAGTGCAAACGTCACTGAGAAGTGTGGCCAGAACAAAACTTTAAACTTCCACCCTTCTCACCCAAAAAATGTGTATTGTTAAACGCGACAGCTAAAATGTTAGAGAGTTTTAGTTTTTTACAGGACATTATGGACTCCCTGTACTTTTATACAGGGGAACAGTGACAAGGTAAGGAGATTTTGAAATATAGCCAAGTTATAAATATTATTTATTATTCCTACGGTAGACGTTGAGGCTGGTACTTGGACTTGAGATGAGTAAGAAAGGACAGCAAGAGAAAGACGTTGCGGAAAGGCAAAAAGAATTAGTCTTTGTACAATTTCCAAAGCCTCGTTAGCATAGGCGCCGACTCTTGGGGGGGGGGGAGGAGAAAGTGCCCCCCAATCTCAGGTAGAGGGACACATTTTATATAAATTTTCACAACAGCAACCCAAGATCAAGAAGAAGGGACGTCTAGTGGAGATGGCGTTGTTCGTTGACACAAGAGCATCAAGTTTCAACCAAGCTGACTGATTGTCCCATTTAATTCCCCTCCCAATTTGCTAGTTTCCCCTCAAAGATATTGCAGCCGGTAGGTGGTGACATCTCGCGACACTGGATGGAAGTAACACTGATGGAAAGCCGTGACATTATCTCCCCCTCCATTCAAGTCTCTCACCTTTCTCCGTCCCAGGCTTCTGGCAGTTTCTTCCTGGCCGCATACGTCATATCCGGTGAAGTTTCCCCTTCGCTTGATGTGAAGTCTGGAGACCAACAAATTCAAGACGATGTGTTCATCTCCAGCGTTTTTTCCTATCGTATTTTTTCTATTTGCCGCACAGTGGATCATTCCTAGTTTAACATTACAATGCAATGTATAGTAATAATAAAAATCAGCAAGTGCCCATGAGAACCAACAGCCGCGGAGTGGTTGCTTAATTTCGTGTGAAGTCCTCACTTGCAGTTTCCAATGCAGCTATTTCTCGTAGATATATCAACAAACAAGATTTATGAACGTTCAAATGAAAACATTAATTGGCTTTTGTTTCATATCTAGTAGATCTCTGTATGTATGGTTGCACAGGTGTGCTACATTTTAGCACAGGCCTATTGCTGATCTACATATATTTTCAACTTTAAGTTAGCGCCTGTATACCTTAAGAAGAATAAGTCTTTGGGGTCCACGTGCAGTCACCTATGAGCCACTGCGAAGGCCTTTTCACCCATCTGACTGAGAACTGAGGCCATTGTCGAACTTTCTCCTCCATTACTAAACGTGCTGGTGTGGTACGCATGCACAGAGATTTAGAGATATTGAATTCTCATTTGCCGTACGTTTTAGGCTGACAGAAGGAAAGAAACCACTCCTCTTCAGTGGTGCAAGTGTGCATAGGAGGCGCCATCTTTAAAATAACAAAAATGGCGTCTTGAAGCTCACTGTCTTGCAGCCTTGAGGTCATTTTGTTAATAACAGTTGATACCTCATGTAAATTTGAGCTGTATACAATCTGCCTTACAATTTTATTGGACTTTTTAAGGTTTTCGTTTGACCCTTGTAATATTAGTGACCTGTAACATACGCGCGTGTGCCTTAGCAACAGTTCTTTTCTGAGAACTGATCTTTTTCATTCCAGCACATGCTAAACAAAGGAACAAGTCCTTTCCGAACGATCAAGTTTTGAGCCTTTTATTCATACAGAGTGCATTATTCCAAAAGGCTGAGAATTGAGAGTATGCAGTGTTTAATTCATACGACCCAGTATCTCCTTCACGTTTCAACTCTAAGAATTTTGAATCTTCTGTTGTTCCTTGCTTTTCCACATGACCAACTTCTGCAAACTTGCAATTTAACGCATGACGTATTCAATCGACCAGAACTCGAACCAGTTTCTCTTGACATAACGTGCCATTATCCTATAACTGAACCACAGACATTACCCAATTACTGAACTAACATGGAGTCTGCTGAAGGGTATCACTTATCGCACACCTTATTGAGGACATTCGTCTACTGACGTCGTTACGTTAGGCATGTTAATTTTTAGGGCTGTTGGCATAAATACACGATAACATACACTGTAATTTTTCGGGGATTCACCAAAAAGGTATTATTTACGATAAGAACCATAAACCAAACACGCCTAACCTAACAACGAAAATATTTATAGTTACGTCAGTAGACGAAGGTGCTCAATAAGGTGTGCGATAAGTTACAAACCCGCTTCAGTCAGAGACAACGCTTGAGAATACAATCCCGAGTAGATTGAACAATCTCGGGATCCTGATCTTTGCATTCATGTTCTTGATGTTAGGTTAGGCATAAATACACAATAAACAAACTTCAATTTTTGGGATTCGGGATTCTGATCTTTGCATTCATCTCTCCTCTCTCCTTTTCTTTCGGTCATTCCACGTGGCTGCAAAATAGAGTTGATATGTGCCGAAAGCGATAATGCACAACGGTTTATAGGCAGCCATACAAAACAATGGGAAGATACAATAGAAAGCAAGTTCTGCAGCTGGTGGCAAGTCTTGACACTACACAGTATGCAATAATAGTTTTATTACAAATACACCATTGTCTCTATTATTGAAATTACAAATCAAATTGTAGTAAACAATAACTGGCGAATGAAAATCGTATTAAATACCCTGCCCACCCATTTCTCTAAAATCGATCCGAGTTGTTTAAAGCGAGCCTAGAGAGTGCATTGTTGTCCTGTATTGGCAATGTTAATGCCTTCGTAGTAGCTTCATGATAAAACTGATATTCTCGGAAGAAAATATATCAGTATGCAGCTTACTCTAAGCATGGATGGATATAGACTGGAAATATGCTAGGAATGCGTAATGCAAACAATCCCTAATATCCTATGAATCTTGTAATCACGGGATTTCTGGATGGCGGAAAGGAAGAGGAATGTTAGGATTACATGCCCCAGGTAACACGGTCCCGAAACACTTTATTAGAAGCTGATACTTAAGTGAAATTTGGGATCCATTTTATCAAGTACATTCAGATAATTTTGAACGAATTCAGTTTAAATTTGTACGATATTTGTATTTTAAAAAAGTATAATCGTTCAGCAGTATTAAATAGAATTTCTTATAATTTTTTACTTGTAGATTTTCAGGTGCCACCTTTGAAATCTAGAAGATTAACAGCTCAATATTTTATACTTTATAAGATTATGAATTACTTAATAGATTCGTCTGAAGTGTTGCAATATTTTAAACTTAATGTTAAGCCAATACATTTTAGGTGTTTGCTTCCTTTTTTTATTGATAAATCGAGAAACCATATACATAAATCTTCAGTTGTTATCAGACTATGCACAAATTATAACAACCTTGTTCAAAAGGGAATTAAAGTAGACTTCGCACTTCCTTATATAACATATAGCTCAATAATAAAAATATATATATTGTCATTGCCTAATCATTTAAATTCACAGTAAATATGATTGAAGCTGTGTTTGTATTATATTATTTTTATCGATACTAAAGTCATGCCTTATTTACTCTTATATGGATGTGATATTTGTACAAATTGTGTAATTAATCTTAATCTGAAAGTAGATTGTGTTTGTATTTTGTTCTGTTACTTTGTGTAACATACCTACTGCCATTTTTATCTTTTTCTTTGAATTTTGTAATATTGTAATTCTGTAGTTTTGTAATTTTTAAAATGTATATTTAATCTCTATTATAAATGTTTTTAATATGATCCTTTGTAATTGGAACTATTGGTTGTGTTAACGATCTTTTGTTAAATAAATAAAAAAATAACGTCAGCACTCTCAAAAAGAAACACTGAGTTGCTTTCGCGATCGCTATACATATAGTGCCTCCCCGATGGCGCAGTAGTAGCACCGTCGCCTTGTAATCAAGAAATCCCGGGTTCGATACCCGGTGGAGGCACATAGCGGTTAGGATACCACTTTAAACTGTAAGTCCAGTCCCGATTAGCCTTACTGTGCATAAAGTGGACTCAAACCACCAACTTAATCAATCAATCGGCCGTTATATAAATATAAAGTTGCCTAATATATTATCGATACCCCAAGGGAGGGAATAGCAGATAAGGAAAGTAAATAGAAAGACGTCGTTGAAATCAAGTTGCTGCAAGGCCGATCTGCAGAAGTATTGTTGAATCGTGGAGTATTGTTGAATTGTTGAACTGCAGAAGCATAGCTGAGTTGATAAATACACAAGTTTAGAGATTCCGTACTGTTGCTGAGAAAGTGACGAGATGCTGAATTACTGTTTGTGATGTTGTGTTGCTAAGACACCGGGTTGTTACAGAGTTGATGAACCAACGAGACGCTGAATTGTTGATGAGCTATTGTGTTCCTGAGACGCGAGTTTCAGATTAAGTGACAGTGAAGTGATTCAACTGCACACGTGTTTCTATATTTACGTAATATAAATATATACATCTATCGAGGACTCAAATAGAAAGAAATCATATAATCTTAGAAATTTATGTCCATGTATAAAAAAGAAAAATAATAATATCTATTGTCTAGCATTATTTTCTAATAAGGAACCCAGAAACCTGAGATAGCTGTGGTAAGAATAATTGTTGCAAAAAAGGAGGTAGCAATATTTAGCTTAGCTGTTTGAGATATAGAAAATTATCACACACACACACGTCGTGTTTGCATAAAGGAAAATATAAGCGTTGTTCTGACTGTAGGGCAGAGAACGTACTGCTCTAGGCGCTGGCAGTGTGTGTATCTTTGGTTGCCTAGGTGGCAGCACACTATATTGTTTGGCTCCCATACATTATGTACGCTCCGATTGAGATCACTGATGTGCCAACACGATAGTAATAGATACATCTTTCAGCATACTAAGTTGCATGTTTGCCTTTAGTAGTTCTCGCGTAATCTACACGTATCGTTTGGACTAGATTGTGCACTAAGAGAAATTGATCAGTTCTTTCAAGTCGCCGAACTTCTTATTTTTGACGAATAGTTTTGGGAGATATTCCAACATTAAACTGTTGACTTTCGATCACTTGACTATCTCACAGGCCAGCCGAAATCATTTTATGTCATTTTAAACTATCGTTTGCCAAGTCAGAAAATTCTAAATTTTCAAAACCATTAATTTTCTGAGATATTGACAGGTCATTTAGTTCGACCGTTGCCTCACGTTAGTCCCCTCCCCCCTCCAGTCCCCATCTTTCAGAGAGAAATAACAGTGAGAAGGGATAGAAACCTCTCACACAGTCTCGAGAAGAGAAATCGAGGATAGAACTTTCTTCGGAAGAAAATGATACGACGGAGAGAGAGAGGGAGAGAAAATTCTCTCTCTCTCTCTCTCTCTCTCTCTCTCTTTCTCTGGAGAAAGAGATAGGAAGAGGAAGAGGAAGTTAGGTTTCATCAGTCTACAACCCAGAGGGCACATAGTGGTTCGGATCTCACTTTAAACTGTACACACAGAAAACTAAATGCATCATATCGATTGATGCACTAAAGTGTGCTTTATGGCTTCTTCAAAGAATCAGATTCACATTTGATGCATTTTTGTATGTCGTGAAAGTAACATCATTTGATTCAAGTGAGGATTTATTTCAGTCGAGATGCACTTTAATGCATCAGTTGATGCGTTTTGATGAACCTTCTTGCATCTTTTTGGATGATGCACTTAAACGTTTGGTCTGAGTTACAGAGTTCGTTTAGCTCAGACGAAACGCTTAAGTGCGTCATAAAAAAAGATTCATTCTGGTGCATCAAAACGCATCAAGGTGCATCAACTGATGCATTCGTATCAATCCGTAAGATTATGTGTTTATTTTATAAAAGCCTCTCTGATGCTTCACGTTGACCAGGGCATTCACTTGTTTTTCTCAGTTGTCTCAGCCTCTGAGGCATGTAAACAATGCACAGTGTTGTGCTATGCAAACCTCCTGAGCTATTCAGGAAACAGGTAGTTTCTTCTGCCTATGGAGTCAGCGGTTTGCATAGTGGCAATTAAAAACACGATTCGGCAGGGAGGAGGAGTTCCATGGCCTATATCCCTGGAGTTCCAGGGATATAGAGGTGAGACAAGCTGGGAGGTGACTGACTTTGGATTGGAATTGAGAAGGGGGAAGAGGTTAGGAGAGCAGTGGAGCAGAAGTGAGACGACGCTCTGGTCAACCGAGAGAGAAGCCAACAGAGGACTTCGTATATTTTATTCATCGTAATTATCTTCATTCATCAGATAGACAGGTAACTTTCCTAAACCCAGCCATGATTCAGGTTCAAAGGTTCAGAAAACCCAACGAGTGACCACTGTCTTTTCTAGTTCTTAGTTCCTAAATCTTATTCGTACCTTTCGTACTGCCAAGCGTTAACTCGTCATGCCAATGACGAGTGCTCTCATCAGAGGATGAATGATGAATAGCTTACATCACCCAGCAATTAAATGCAAAGTGACTGGTTCAGATCCCATCATTCTTTAGAATGATATGCATTGAAGTGCATCTCGACTGAAATAAATCCTGAATGAATAAAATGATGCACTTTGGTGTTACTTTGACGACATACAAAAATGCACCAAAAGTGAATCGGATTCTTTGAAGAAGCCATAAAACACACTTTAGTGCATCAATCGATATGATGCATTTAGTTCTCCGAGTGTAGATCCGGTCCAGATTAGCCTTTTGTGCACATCTGAAACAAGGCAGTGGTAACGCTTCCCCTTGAAATAATGAAGTCCCTGATTGAATTCCCGGAGGAGACATCGTGCATGATAATTCGGATTACACTTTAAACTAGCCGACCTCCTTGGCAGATTGATTAGCACCACGCCAGAGGTCCCGGGTTTGAATTCCTGCCTGAGCATGTTCTTTGTGAGTGTCTCTCCATCAATTTCGTCCCATCACTCATTCATATTCGCGATTAGCCAAAAATGGCAGAAAAGTGAAGTAAAATAAACCAAACCAATCTTCTGTATGTAACTAGTCTCGATCAACCTTTGTGAGGATGTGAGAAATACCCTAAAATAATAGATGTACGTTAAGTGACAGGGAAATTGATTGATTTCGTTTATTTTACTTAGCTTTTCTGTACCTCTAGTACCGATCAACCTAAGTGAAGTGAACATGAAGTGGTCTTAAATTGACAAAACTATCAGTGCAGCAAATTTCGCCAAAGTAATTGTGTCCGTTTAATACATATGATAGTTGACGTGGAGAAAGGTACGACAGACCGCCATGATAGTCGCATAGGGCAGTATTTCTGCTTAGTACCATAAAGTAATAGATGTATGATAAATGACCGGATAATTGATATATTTATTTTACTTCGCTTTTATTCAACTTGTGGCTAATCGCGAAGATGAGGATGAGTGATGATGCAGCCATGAACCTTCGGGTTTAAGAAGGCTAGAGAGTTAGTTAGTTGGTGGTGGAAATTATCCGCAATCTGGACAGCGTATGATTTGGATAATATATAGCTTCTGATTCTATCCACTACTTTTCCGGTTATTTGCCAGCCTTCGTGGTGGAGTGGTTAGCACAGGGCGCTAACCTAATACCGGCCTGTCATTGGCTGTTATTTGCGAGCGTCCCTTCTAAATTCCGGCTTCTGGAACTAGGTCGAATTCGAACTCAGGCAAAAGTTTCACGAAGAAAGACACTGGAAAATCCTTGGGTAGCGGGGGAACACTCCCCTCTCCACCCAAGGGGATCCATCCCGACTCGCGCTCGGAGAAAAATCTCGCCCGCTTATTCGATTCCCAAATCACCCCCTTCCCCCGGATCGCCCAACCGGCGACGCATCTTGTCGTCCCAGTAATTGCTTCTCCTTCCCGACCACCAAGTTTCTGGAGCAGAGCCCTCTGGATTGGGATGGTGGGACGGGAGGAGTTGGGGGAACCTCCCCGCAGGAAATAGCTGCGGATGTCCTCCACATCCTTACCAAAGGATGTGACGACACTCACACTGATTGGTAGAAAATCCAAGAAGCTACCGGGACGGAGACTTCTTTATGATTCGATGGTCGGCTGTGATTGTTAACCGCGTTTGAGCGTCGATGTTGCCATCCTCCTGAGTCGAGCGCCAATTCTGGCGGTTTCTAAAATGTCCCTCTGTGATATTGAAATTAACACTGACGCTACAATACAGAAACGTTAAATAAGATATTTTCATGATTGATATTACTGCATTTACCACATGAAAATACACTATTGAGGACAGTCATCGTGGAAATCTGAACCCCGCGTCTCGTCTCAAAGATTTCATCGATCTGAAAGCATAGAAGAGAGCAAAAACAGACAGAGAGAGAGAGAGAGAGAGAGAGAAACAGACAGAGATAGAGAGAGAGAGATAAACAGACAGAGAGAGAGAGAGAGAAACAGACAGAGATAGAGAGAGAGAGATAAACAGACAGAGAGAGAGAGAGAGAAACAGACAGAGAGAGAGAGAGAGAGAAACAGACAGAGAGAGAGAGAAACAGACAGAGAAAGAGAGAGAAACAGACAGAGAGAGAGAGAAACAGACAGAGAGAGAGAGAGAAACAGACAGAGAGAGAGAGAGAAACAGACAGAGAGAGAAAGAAACACAGAGAGAGAGAGAGAGAGAGAGAGAGAGAGAGAAAGAAACAAGAGAGAGAGAGAAACAGACAGAGGGAGAGACACAGACAGACCTTTCCATAATCCGAAGCAAATAACAGTAAACAAAACTAAAATACCATCCGCTGCGTTGGAGGTGGCAATCGCTAGTAGAACAGCCAGAGGCAACACCTACACATAATGCTATCCAGAGAATGACGCCACATTGCTGATCGGAAACTATGCAACGTTCTGAAGCAGAATATATTTGATCATGTCTTTCAAGTATCAGTGCAATGATATTAAACTATTTTTCCTAACACCATTGTCACTTCTGTACTGAGCAAGTACAATATACATAATACTTCATACTCAATTTTTTCACATACTCTAGTTTGTTATATCGCTTCTTCTTCGCCTGTTCCGATCTTTCATAGATTATTCCGTATAGTGAAGAGGTAGTCTCGTTACCATCCACCTCGAATTATGAGAGAGATAGAGCCGTATAAAGAGAGGGAGAGAGAGGGGCTGCGAAAGGGAGAGAAAGAGAGGAGAGCCAAGTTTGGGCATTTCCTTCTCTCTCGGATCACCACCAACATCGTCGCGTAGGTACTGAAGAGTTAGTATTTGCTAGTACTGTTAGCATTCGTCAATTCTTTTAACATTTTCAAAGTCGTGTCTAGGGTACATTTTATGAAGCGTAAGAAACAAAATCTACCTTTAGAGCACCATTTGGCATGCAATTTGGCAATAAAACTCAAGAGGAACTGGTTTAGTAAAGGATTGTTCTCTCGAAACGCGGTGACAAATTTCGCTGAAATGCAATAGCAAAACCGTCCCTCAAAATATCTAGCTTCTTCACGATACTCATCTGCAAAGGTCTACATCTACAGTATTTGTGGTCAGAAATTTGGTTCTCTCGCCCTTGGCTCCCTGCCCTTTTCTTCAAAGGGCTTCCATTCAAATTGTAGCCCATGAGATGGTCCACTGAGAATTTCGATCCGTAGTCTCAAAAGGTGGAGATATCATAGTCGGATGGCATATATACTGGGTGGCCAGAATTAAAGTTACCCAACTGAGAGCCCTCTGTAGCCTGTTTGAGGCATCGTAGAACTCTGAAATTTGGCGAATACACTGTGCAGACCATGGGGAAGAGGATGGCGATAAAAAAGAAAATAGTTCAATTTTCGGCCACCAGGTTGAAATGTGGCGCTGTACTTCCATAGTGGGTTGCACACAATCACGTTAAGTGATTTAGCTGGGTTATTAATTAGAAAGACATTTGTTAGTGGCTGAAAGTTGCGACAAAATAATCTCTCGTTTATTGCAAGGTAAAAGCAAATCCATAACTAATTGGAGCAGTTTACGTCATTACTACAAGTCAACATGGAAGTACAGCGCCACATTTCAACCTGGTGGCGGAAAACTGAACTGTTTTCTTTTTTATCGCCATCCTTTTCCCCATGGTCTGCACAGTGTATTCGCCAAATTTCAGAGTTCTACGATGCCTCAAACAGGCTACAGAGGGCTCTGATTTGGGTAACTTTAATTCTGGCCCCCCGGAACATATTCGTGTTCTACACCTTCAGATGGATGCAAAAAAACATGGTAGTGCTCACATTTCACATGGGAAATACACTACTAGTTCTTCAAATATGAAGCGCGGCACGACTTGAAATGAAAATTCCCTACAAACAGTGCTGCTTTGCTTATCTGTCTGTTGCTACTCACAGCACACACTCCACTCTGATCTGCTCTTGCAAATCGTGCTCCCCAATGTGGTTGAGTTGAGGCTTGCCTCGCCCCCAAATGCCCACTCGGACGAAATCGTTCCTTCTAAAGCAAACGAGATCTCTGAAGCAAAAGGTACCTTGTAATGCACAACATATGCAACCACGCTCGACGACAAAGTTGGTTGGGTTGCATATAGAGCAGGCGCGATGCTCTGTAGATATGGTACGATCTCTTGATGTGCAAAGATCAAGGGACCAACGTGAATTTATCATATTATTCGCATGGAAGGTTCAATTTCGATTTGTCTACGTGTCATCCTTTACCTCTACAGATCTATAGTGAAAGATAAGCACAAACATTAAGTCTTTTGCTTGGTAGAAAAAATACACGCACAAGCATACAACGCACATTTCTTTACTGCATTTAGCACAATTAATGCGGGGAAAAATCGAAAAATAAGAGTTTTGCTTATGATGTTCTGGGACACGGCTAAAAACAACAGATTTCTTTTTGCTTTCAGTTTCAGGGAAAGGAGAGGGAAATACAAATAGTAGAACTGCACGCTATTATTGTTGTATACATACATAAAATTGACTATGTATGTATCTCGAACTCCAACGTACGTGAAACATTTTATCTTGTTTACATCTCATTATAGAGTCTGTACTATGTCGACGTTTGTTGATTTGCTGCACAGAGGAAGGGGACGGAATATTCGATTTAGATGAGACTGACTGCCTCTCTCTCGTTCATGACGAAACTTATCCTTCACAATCACCCTCCATAATCCATATTTCCAATTCAACTTCTCTAGCCCCTAATTTCCTCGTGGTCTTCCATCAATTTGAATACTGGACTTTGTTTTTCCTATAATTCCTAATATTCATTCACACGTTTATTTCCTCCCATGTGTTATTGTTATGATTGTTATATTTAACTACACTATATTCCACCCTTCAATAATTCACTAATTGAGGTCCTACCCTCATATCCCCTAAATGAGCCTTCATGGCACGGTGTTATATGCACAGGGAACTTCACTTTACATTTTATCTCATTCTCCAACATATTTGTATTTCTCTTCTTTTACACCTCTCTCCTCCCTCCTTGGGTTACTCGCGACGACGAGGATGAAACTGATAAAAGGGGAAAAAATACGCAGGACTCGAACCTGCGGCAGGGAGATCTGAGTCCACCACTTAATGGCGGCTTCTCGAACAATTACTGACTCCGTCTCCATTGTTCCCAGCATCTTTCATTGCATTTTACCTTCACTCCAGAGCGTTCCTGCAGGATTCCATAAAATACCTTGTTTCTTATCTACAATATACGACTGGCCATTGCAAAGCAACCCTCTCAGTAACTACAAGTTTATATAAGAAAACAAATTCAGTAATCATACTTTTACTCATGTTTACCGCTCTCAAAAATTGGAGAAAAATCATCCCTTTTCAGGGTCTTGAAGAAACTGCTAAACGTAATAATAGTAAGCTTCCCATTTTTATTTTGCATTTCATATCCTCATTTCTAGATTTGTTGGTCAATTTAAGATAGTTTTGCAGTTGCATAATGCGATTTTGTTAAGGTTTTTTTATCTGCATTGTGCTCCTTCGCGGTCTTTGGGTATATTATTACATTCTCTCTTGGTACTAGTGCCTTCTGTTTTTATTTTACATCCATACCATTTGGATCGTCTCTATGCGATCCTGTAAAGCATCTTAATTTCTTATCCGCCACCACAAGGGTCTCTCTTCAATAACCACAGTATAATATGTACAGGGAGGTTATTGCAGCATGCCACCGCTTCAGCATCGGCCGCTTGCCGGCCCAGTCATGCAACAGGTGCCGGCAAATTGCGTAACAGATAGCCCGTAACAGAAACCGCTTGTTTTGTAATGTTTCCACTTTTCACAATTACAGTTACAATTACAATTGAAATAAGCACGTACCTTGTCGCACGGATGCAGGAAAAGGTGTCCTCCCAAATACAAATATTTCCGGCACCTTATTTCTGACATCTAATCTTAGATTAGACATCGCTACTTTATCCTCAGTTGACAGAAAGGGAAGACAGCATCCCGGCGCATAAAGCAAACCGAAAGCGTAAAATGATATTTAAAAGTAATAATAATGATGATCACTAACCTCCTGTGTTACGAGAGATGTTGAAAATGACCTCCTTCAACAGCAATACAACACGTTTCTTAGGTTCAAGAGATCCTGTCTCTCGTAATTGCCTGACCACTTTTCTGCAAGAGTTCGTTTTCAAGTAATTATCGTACATAAAAACTATTTGTTCAAGACTATATTTGTTTAGCGGAATAACTAATGAATGAATAACAATTAACACACAATGAAGCACTAGCACACCAACTAGCAACACGCGTACTGATAAAGGCAAACAGAAGTGAACATGAGCTTAGACCCACTACGTCTGGTAGCCGACAGTGTTGCTAACCATTTTTCGGCAATGTCCCTACAGACGTAGTCAAAATGTCCCTACAACTGACCAAATGTCCCTACGCCAAGTAAAGTGACTAAAAAAAAAAACACCTCATGAGCATGCAAACAGAAGATAAAATATACACATTTACTTACCAAATCTTTCTGCTCGGTGCTTCCACAATTAATGAAGGAGCGAATTTACAATACAGGACCTCTCCCCGATTTTTTGTAATATTTCGCATACTCACTAATTGAGGCCTCCTAATCACGAATTTGAAGTTAAAATTTGGGGGGTCACGTGTAGAAATTGCAAAATAAGTGACATTGAGTGGTCCGCGATCGGCACGATTGCTTATTATTTACCGGAAGATTTTGTGTTTCCAATACTTAAAAAACGAAATATACATTCCTGATATTACTACGACCCCAAATTTTAACTATGTTTGCCTATCCTAACCTAACCTAACCGTACCTGAATGGTTCGTGGGGCTATCCGTCAATGGTTTGTTGGGCTACCCGTGCATGTTTTTTTCGAGCCCAAATTTTAACTATGTTTGCTAACCTAACTTAACCTAAACTTACCGAGAATGGTCAGTGGGGCTATTCCTGAATGGTTTTGCGGTAATTGTGATTACGAACCGATAAAAAATATTATTTTCGTAGCACTTTAACGGCAAACGTTCATCATCGAAGACGCCATTTTCGTATCCTGCAATTTTATGATTGATGTACTGTTGCCAAATTTACCTGTAATCAAATCAGTTCTTCTACATCGTGATTGTCGCTGTCACATGTAAGCACGTTCTTTGGGCAATATACTGAAATCCATAAGTTTATTAATTAGCCCACAGCCATCCTCCTGCACACTCCACCTAACAATCTGTACAACATTAACAACTTTTTTACTGTTCTCTTCCGCCATTCTTACACGATCCATGCTCTCCAAGTATGAAATCAACAGTGTGGCAACGCTGTAGACAGCGTAACTAATTTTAATTTGTTCATATCAACAAATATGGCTACCATACTTGTATACGGAGAATCATTGCGAGAATTGAAAAGCTTATTTTACAACTTCTACACGTTAATGAACATTTTTTCCCCCTCACCCCAACATGTTAACTTGAGATAAATAATCACGAATAATTATTTCGTGAGTATAAGACGTAGCATAGAAATTACAGAAGGGTCCGGTATTGTAAATTCTTGCCTTAATGAATAATAGGGGTGTGCTGGACAGAATTTTTTGGGTCGGGACGGGATCGGGACGGTAATTTTTTTAAATCCCGACATTCGGGACTGAAAACTTTGCAATTTCCCGACCAAGTCGGAAAATTTTCTGGACGGGAAATGTTCGAAATTTCCCGAAGCACTGGAAATCTCGAATTTTACAAGTCATTTTCACTTTAAGTGATTGTTTTTGCATTTCTAGAATAAAAACTTACAACTTTCGATAAGTTCCAGAAACTTACAAGGCAGAAAACGTCGAGAATTAACGACTTTTTAAAGTAAAGAATCCAGCACACCCCTAATGAATAACGTTGAGTCGTTTACTGTTGATTATGTTATTTGAAGTCATACATGCTGCTGTTGTGAAGAGATAGATGTTGGTTGGTGATGCTGTATTTCCTGCATTCTTTAACAATTTTGGTCCCATTTTATTTCCCTTTTTTGTTTTTGTATCACTTAACATTGAAAATATTCTTTCCGTTTCCGCGTTAGAATGCGGCAATGTTAGCACTATTTTCGCGAGAGTGGAAATGTTTTCAAAAAGGAACTTGCCTTGAAAGTTTTTGGTAACCGATAACATGTTCCAAAATTCTGATGGAGATCTGTTAGTTAGTTCTTTTTTCTCCTCCTCGCTAAAGTATCCAGATAAACTAATTCATAAAATGTAATTTACCAAGATTGAAAAAAGTACCTACGTTTTCCCTCATTTGGCAAAATCTGTCCCTACGTTCCTACGCGGGCGAAATTTAGTGAAAAGTCCCTATGCGTAGGGACATGTCCCTACGGTTGGCATCACTGCCGACACGTGCAGTATGAAGCGCCATCTCGCGGCTGACAACTCACCCAACCCCCGATAAGCTGCAGGCGCTGTCGCGACAACTGAGAATAAAGTAGCGATGACTAATCTAAGATTAGACGTCAGAAATAAGGTGCCAGAAATATTTGTATTTGGGAGGACACCTTTTCCTGCATCCGTGCGACAAGGTACGTGCTTATTTCAATTGTAATTGTAACTGTAATTGTGAAAAGTGGAAACATTACAAAACAAGCGGTTTCTGTTACGGGCTATCTGTTACGCAATTTGCCGGCACCTGTTGCATGACTGGGCCGGCAAGCGGCCGATGCTGAAGCGGTGGCATGCTGCAATAACCTCCCTGTAGGTTTTCCAGTCACAATTTATAGTTTTTCTCGTTACCGTTCTTGGGTTACCCCCGACGCGTTTCTATTAGACATTTTTTTTAAAATTCTGCTTAAGTAAATTTTTCCCTCATGACGATGTCAAATGTGTTTTCCAATTTCGCCTTTTGGCTTATCAGAACGTAAAAACTGGTTGATCTACAGTGGGCAATTTAAGGCGAAATGAGACGTTCCTTTCCGCCTTTGGTCTTAAAACCCGAAAGAGGGAAATAATTCACGTGAGGGATGTTCCAGACGACTTCGGCTGCTGAATCAAACACAAAGTAGTATCAAATGTAATATAGGCCTATTACGAAATATACTTTGTCATAGCATTTGACCGTGATCAAGAAAGTGTGGGGCTCTAACCCCACACCCCCTATACGCCTTCATGGCTTGGTGCATAACACAGGGGAGCACTTTACCTTTATAGCATTTGATCATACACACACATATAGTATGCGATTAATTACATCAAATTACATATTTCCAAGATTGACAAATTAGATACTACATAAAAGGTAATAGAACAAACATTCCACCCCATCTCTTAAGTCTCTCTTTCAAAACTGGAAGTAGTTCGTTGAGACGCTTCTATTTCAAGGTTTGACAGGGAATTACATTTCCTGCTTCCAACATCTTCATGGAAGTTTCATTCTCCCTTTGTTCATGTTTCAAGAGTTCAATAAAACTCAGTACGATATGGTGATCCTTCGTACACATTCCATTTAGTTTTGAATGCCAGTCTTCTACATTGTGAGGTACAGAGGTGCATGTAACGTTTCGCCTGCAGGGCTAAAATAGCCAGGGCTATTTTTTTTTCAACCTCCGATGGTGCCGCCAGGTGGCCCGTGAAGCGCTAGGAAGCGGGGCGTCACGCAGCGTGATTGGTGTCTACCTTGCCACTACCACCACGGTCAAGGTCAACGCTTCGGACCCGCCAGGTCCGAGGTGCGTATTGTGATACGATTTCTACAGGCAGAGGGGCACAATGCAGCTGAAATTCACCGTTGAATGAGCTGTGTGCCTGAGAGGCTTGCTATCTTCAGGCATTGGCTTGCTTCATGACAATGCCCGACCGCATGTTGCTGCATCAACCCAATACCATCTTCAACGAATCCACTGGGAAGCGTTTGATCACCCTCCCTACAACCCAGACCTGGCGCCGAGTGACTTCCCCCCCTTTTCCAGGTGATGAAGAAATGATTGGGAGGACGGTGCTTCCACACCAATGCAGAACTTCGGCAAACCTGGCTCAACAGACAGGCGGCACATTTCTTTGCAGAGGGTATTGGAAAGCTGGTGCATCGGTACGATGAATGTCTGAATCTTCTTTGTGATTACGTTGAAAAGTAGATTATACCTGTACGTAACGTTTGTCAATAAACCAATTTTGCTATTCACTGTCGTTATGATTTCATGCCCTATCGGAGGTCGAAAAAAATTGCCCTCGTACTATACTTTATTTTTGGTTACGTAAATACTATGGTTGACTCAAAATGGACCCCCCAAAATCGAATTGTGGGGTCAAAATGGACTGGTGGAAATTTATTAACACCTTGAGGTAACACGTGGGTTAAGTCATAAGTCATGGCAACTATCTTTTTCTCGCGAACAGGGGAAATACGTTTGAAAGTGTAAGGAATGTACTTTCGAAAGAAGCCACCAGATGGTGTATGTGAACAACGGTGGGGTAGTAAGCACGCACCCAAGTTCAGTCTGCGAGTGATAGCGTTCGAAGTTGGAGGTCATGAAGCAGGAGCAACGTTCGTACGTTAAATAGCAGTTTTCCGCGGCAGAAATGCACGGGAATGCCATACGGAGCTACGGGAAACTGTGGATGTGCATGCCATGCCCTATCGAACAGTGGCAAGGTGGGTGGAGGCCTTCAAACGGGGCAGAGTGTCAACTGCCGATCTGCCTCACAATAAAACACTGTTGTCTGTGTTCTGCCTCTTCCCTACGAGAGTCTCCTGCATCCAGACTTCATCTGGTGGCTTCTTTCAAAAGTACATTCCATACACTTTCAAACGTACATCTTAGATTTTTCGTGTTGTCCCCTGTTTGCGAGAAAAAAAAAATAGTTGCCATGACTTATGACTTAACCCTCATATTTGGATGAATTTTTGAGAACATTCAGGTCATCAGAGTACCAACCCAATTAACTTTCACACGCGACACGGTGGCATTGATAAACTGGTGTGCGCAGAAAAAAAAGGAATCAAGGGATCGAACGTCCGGGCAGATCGAATGTCAAGACAGATTGCTGTTTGCGCCTTGCTCGGACCGATTTGTGATTGCGTACTCATCGACAAGCTGTCGTCGTGGGAGAACGTTAATATTAAAAGGGCAATCCACAATGCGAACCCGATATCAACAAAGTTGTCAACGCGCATACACAGCAGTTACTGGACAGGATGATCTTTAATCAGTCGCTCAAAAGGCAACTTTCTACCTCCAATTTCTTCGGTAAACGTAAAGTGCTCCCCAGTGCTTTGCCATGAAGGAGTATAGGGGTGTGGAGTTAGGGCCCCACACACACTTTCTTGATCAGCACCACGCCCCTGGCCGCCTTTACCTTCCGAGTTTCCTCCAGGTATCCACTTTATACGACGCTGGGTGGGTGCCGGAGCCGCTTTAACAGGTGGAAAGAGCTTAAATAATTCACGTCAAAGTATAAACGCTCCATTATTGCAAAAAAATCAGAAGGGTTTTTTGACGGACACTATTCCCATGAAAGGTATATTATAGAATATGCCTATTCGTATTATTTCAACTCAAACCATCCCTAACGTACACAATACCTGTTCATATGTATGTAGAAAATCTAATAATACACACTTTTACTCCTTGATTTTGCATTTGTGGAATAAAAGTCAGTCATTTAAAGTAATTTTCGACACTTAAGCACTTCTAATATAGAACCACTGCCGTATATAGGGGGAGCTGATTCGGCTGCAGCCCCACCTGAAATTGTGAGAAAACCAAGATTTAGAAAGAGAGGGGGACAGAGAGAGAGAGATAGAGTGTGTGTCCTTTTTTCCCTTCTTCCTTTCCTGAACTCCCCTTCTCCCTCCCTCCCTCTCTCTCTCTCTCTCTCTCTCGAGAATGAAGGAGAGAGACTGAGGGAGAAGGAGTTCAGGAAAGGAAGAAAGAGAGACCGAAGGAGAGAGATGAGAGAGAGAGACACGGAAAGAGAAAAAAAAGGAAGGAAAGAAAAAAGGAAGGAAAGAAAGATCTCATCTCTCTCTCTCTCATTTCTCTATCTTCTTCTTCCTCATCCTCTTTTCTTTTTCTTTCCCTTTCGGCCCTGAAATTGTTAGAAAACCAAGATTTCAAACAAGCAATAAAAACTCTGGGGGAAAAAACAAAATTTTCAATGCAAACTCCCCTTAAAATCACCCCCATTAGCATTTCTCCCCTTCAACAACGTTTAAAACCAATGTTAAAAATTGTAATTACAAAAGATTTTATACTCTTCCCCCCCCCTAATAACGGAACTTTGTAATATGTATCTTTACAATTTCAGTCTCCTGCGAAAAATATCCTGCATACGTCAATGTACAGTCAACGGCAATTAAATTCGGACACCTTGATCTCTATTCCTTGCAAGGCATTATGTGTGTCGCCTAACTCTACGCCGATGGTAGAAGTTGCCATTGAAATATTGCTATTAAAATTCACTTATCGCCGTTGAGTTAGGCAATACACATGATGCCTTGCAGGGAAGCGAGTATTGCAGTTCAGGATTTCGGTGTCCTATTTTTATTGCCGCTAACCGTACAGAACAAATCGAAATTTCATGCCTATCCAATATCCAACAAATAAGGAAAGATTTCCAGAAATCGGAATCGCGATAAGAGTTCATGTTGTTGGATATTGGATAGGCGTGAATTACCCTTTCCCAATTGTCATTTTCCGATTACAATTCAGTGTAAATTAGCAAACCTATGAGAAATACACTGCATTAATTGTATTAACATTGTAATAAGTTTCACTTCAAAAAATCAGTGACGTGCATATGGCGCCATCTATCAGTACAGTTTAAATATCCCGGACGAGCCCCCACTTTGTGTTACTCCACCTTCTGTTTGCAAATATCAGGATTGAACTGGATGGATTCTTTCGTGATCCCGTACAGTACTAGTTATTTCCAGAAAGTTATAAAGTGTGATATTTTCTCAGTTGTTTGCAGTGCAAAATCAATTATCTTTCACTTACTCTGCAAGGCAGCTGCTGTACGTTTGGAGCGACATTCTAATAATCATTTCGGCGATTCTGGCTTCCCTCGTAGCCAAGTGCTTATCGTCAGACTCCGTGGCGGAGTGGTTAGCACAGCGCGGTACGTTGCAAGAGGTCGTGGGTTCGACTCCCGGCTTGGGCATGAGTGTTCTCTGTCTCTTCAATTTCATGATATCATCACACATCCTCTTCGTCGGGATTAACCAAAAGTGGAAGAAATGCGACGTAGAATAACATAAATAAAAAATCACTGGAAAATATAGTGCGAGGAACAATTGATGGTAGATCATACATATAGATGGCTGGCGGAATTTGATGCAAGACAACCATGGTTCTACAGGTGTCCTCTTCCAAGACAGGTTATAGTTTTTATTAATAGACTGCGAACTGGTCACGTACGCACACCAGCACATTTAGCGAAAATAGGTATTATACATCAACAAAATTGTACATGTGGTATAAGACAATCCAGATGCCCATTATTTATTTTTGGAATGTGATCAATTCTCTCACCAACGAAATATAGTATATGAAAATCTGATACGATTAAAAATTCCATTTCCTATGTCCATACTTTAACTTTTATCTGATTTATCCACACCAATTCTTTCGATTTTATATGGATACGCACGAAAATGTCAAATCGAAATATAAACAGAACATAGAATGTAAAAGTGTAAAAATGAAGATTTATTAGTGTCATCTGTTGTGTATCGTATTCGTATTACACGGGAACTGGAAAAGTTGTGTAACTGAAATCATATACTATAAATACAGGAACGTTGGCCAAAGTCGACAGTGTTTTGTCTGACAGGGTCAGAGAAAGAAGAAGTATAATAACCTAAATCAATCAATCAACCAACCAAGTGCCTAATAGGCTTTTAGAACGAGCGACTATCGGTTCGATTACAGGCTCCGGTCTCAAAAAGCCAGAAACAGCGGCAATGGGATTCGAGCCTGCGTATAGATATTTATTAAAACTCACCATTTGCTCCACTTCGTGCAGATGCACCAATTATTTTATGATTATATGATAACATGGAGAAAAGGAACCGCCACATATACGCGTGCCTATCCTGATACAGAAACACACGCAATTTCCATCTAACAATCTTGCGCGTATCACTAAACTTGGTTGTCTATTTTGCGTCACACCTCGCAGATATCCTGCGCCTTAAGTACAGCTGATTAAGGACTTGAGTGCAGTTTAAAGTAGAGTCCGTAGCAGTTTAGGTGGGCAAGCGCGTTGAGTGGTCTGGTTTCGAGTCCTATCCTGGCGGGAAGGGGAGGGACATTCCCTTTGTCTCCTTCGTTAATTCTATCTAATTGTTGAGCTTCATCAAGGCAGCAAAAATGGGTAAAATTAGAAAATAAAAGTTACAATTTCGGTAAGAGCATGTATGTCTGTGGTCCATCTATTTTTATCAGTGTGTCGTTCATTCTCAACGTCGCGATTAACTTCATACAGGTACAGAAGCGACTTCAAGTAATGAAAACCGGGAAGAAGAAACATTGTGCTGCAATGAGAATCGAACCATGGAAATCTTGTTTTCAAACTATACACCTTAAAGTTAACAATACAGAACCGTAACCGTATACCCAGCTCGTCTGCTTTGCCATGCCAGACTTCCAGACTAAAGAAAAACGAATTTCTCATTAACGTGACCCTGTGGCACCTTACATGCTCGACTTGCTGCACGACACGCTACTAGAAATATACGTAGCTTGCATGCAATAACGCCTGACAAATCACGTCACCAAAACTATTCCGACAACACTACTTCAATCTGACACTATAAAACACAAAGAACACTCGTGACGCGATTCTGTCACTAGGAAAGTGGAAAGAAGTGTTAACCGTGCTCCCCAACACGCCTTGCCTTTCAAGAGATCGATAACAGAATTGCACTTGGAAGCAATGTTCAAGACTTCACTTGACGTTTTGCTATTA
Organism: Lepisma saccharinum; assembly: GCF_977018435.1. Lineage (NCBI taxonomy): Eukaryota > Metazoa > Arthropoda > Insecta > Zygentoma > Lepismatidae > Lepisma > Lepisma saccharinum. The sequence goes on along the minus strand of NC_139242.1, from coordinate 72,362,048 downwards.
ATATAAATATACACTAAGTGATTTTCATTGGAAGTAACCATTTCAAAGAAGAGTCCATCCAGTTTCATCCTGATTGCAAACAGAAGGTGGAGTAACACAAAGTGGGGGCTCGTCCGGGATATTGAAACTGTACGGATATGGCGTCACATGCACGTCACGGATTTTCTGAAGGGAAACTTATTACAATGTTAATACAATTAATGCAGTGTACCTGTCATAAGTTTGCTAATTTACACCGAATTGTAAATTGGGAAAGGGTAATTCAGAACAGTCGCTTCTGCAGATTTGAGAGCGCCTCTAATCTACATTACAGGAAAATGTTATAACTTGGGTAAATAAGAGTAAGACAACGAATTAATAAAGAGACAGGTCAGGTCGATCAGAGATACAGCCAGTCCATTGGCTACCGAGAAATGAAGCCACGATGAAGTACAAGGTTATTGAATAATTCAAACACATGCACTAAGTCAATTTCTCATCAATACATTGGAAAGAGTTGGACTAACAATACCATGATTCCCAGTATTCGAACATAAAAATGGAACGGCAGGAATAATAATAGAATAACGGGAAGTGTCACATGCGGAATTGGTGGTAAAATAAGCATTATAAACAAAATTCCAGCGTAATTCTTACAATTCAAAAAAGTGGACTACACAGTGAAATACAGATAAAAGATACATATTATTCATATACTTTATAGAGATTATTTTGGACGGATATTCACCTATGATCAATTCATAGAGTACTATCTTAAACTCGCTGCAATGAGGCACTAAAAATATTAATACTACATTGCTTGTTGTTGGTTTTGCTATCGTGAGTCAGGAACGGTACACATCTTTTATGACGACATCACCGAGTGGATATTGGGCGTCCCCAGGATCTAATCACGTCCTGAAGTAGTTTTTCAACTTCTGCAACGACCTCTTGCGGGTGCTTGCTAATGCGCTGGCTGGAGTGGGCCAAAAGGAGAGACTCGTTCTCGCGGATTAACGCCATTCACTCCCGAGACTTTATGTGCAGGAAACGCCAGCGAGCCGTTATGTCGCCTTGTTACCAAGTTGCTCCAACTTCCCCAGTGCCGCGGGCCATTAACTGGAAACTCTTCTGTGGAGAACTTTCGTGCCGGAATAAAAAGGGGGTAAAAGAAGAGGAAGGAAATAAATAAAAATGCGGAAAGTAGAACGGGAGACCCGAGGCGTTAACTGTGGCGGAGTGGCTCTCGGCCAGTTTTTCCTCCGTTCTGAGAATTCTTGGGTTCCCCAAATGTGGGAGATAACAACCGACTATGTTAATTAGTGTTATGTACGATTTTTGGTACATTCATTTAAAATTCAGCGAGGGAACTCGGGAAAGTATATGTACTAAATAGAAATAGTACAAAAATGGATATTTGCACCAATACCAGTTCTATCTTAATTCTTTGGTTTGAGAACAAAGGAAAGTGATTATACCTATTGCAGATAATTTAAAATCATTTCCTGCCTGTATGCCGAAGTTCCTGCTCAAGGCAGCGCGCCCCCACCCGCGTCAAAGTTCCCCCGCGTCAAATTTCCTGCTTCCCCACCTGCGTCAAATTTCCTGCGGAAAACATCGCATCCCCACCTGCGTCAAAGTTCCTGCTGAAAACATCGCATCCCCACCTGCGTCAAAGTTCGTGCGGAAAACATCGCATCCCCACCTGCGCCAAAGTTCCTGCTGAAAACATCGCATCCCCACCTGCGTCAAAGTTCCCGCGGAAAACATCGCATCCCCACCTGCGTCAAAGTTCCCGCGGAAAACATCGCATCCCCACCTGCGCCAAAGTTCCCGCGGAAAACATCGCATCCCCACCTGCGCCAAAGTTCCCGCGGAAAACATCGCATCCCCACCTGCGCCAAAGTTCCCGCGGAAAACATCGCATCCCCACCTGCGCCAAAGTTCCCGCGGAAAACATCGCATCCCCACCTGCGCCAAAGTTCCCGCGGAAAACATCGCATCCCCACCTGCGTCAAAGTTCCTGCGGAAAACATCGCATCCCCACCTGCGTCAAAGTTCCTGCGAAAAACATCGCATCCCCACCTGCGTCAAAGTTCCTGCGGAAAACATCGCATCCCCACTTGCGTCAAACTTCCTGCTAAAAACATCGCGTCCCCACCTGCGTCAAAGTTCCCGCGGAAAACATCGCATCCTCTCCTGCGCCAAAGTTCCTGCGGAAAACATCGCATCCCCACCTGCGTCAAAGTTCCTGCGGAAAACATCGCATCCCCACCTGCGTCAAAGTTCCTGCGAAAAACATCGCATCCCCACCTGCGTCAAAGTTCCTGCGGAAAACATCGCATCCCCACCTGCGTCAAAGTTCCTGCGGAAAACATCGCATCCCCACTTGCGTCAAACTTCCTGCTAAAAACATCGCGTCCCCACCTGCGTCGAAGTTCCTGCTAAAAACATCGCGTCCCCACCTGCGTCAAAGTTCCTGCGGAGGGCAGCGCGTCCCCACCTGCGCCAAAGTTCCTGCGGAGGGCAGCGCGTCCCCACCTGCGCCAAAGTTCCTGCGGAGGGCAGCGCGTCCCCACCTGCGCCAAAGTTCCTGCGGAGGGCAGCGCGTCCCCACCTGCGCCAAAGTTCCTGCGGAAAGCATCGCATCCCCATCTATGCCGAAATTCCTGCGGACGCAGATCAACGCTATAGCATGGAATTTCAGGCAGCTGAAACTTTTCCTAATCGCATACGACAACGATCACATATCAGGCGCTGATGAAGGTTCGTACATAGCGGCACACTGATTACGAAAACATCCCCAAGATTAAGGAATTTCACATTCTACTACAAACGTTTTATAACAGTTGGGAAATTAGTTTGTTTCACGTAAATACGAGGCGGAAATTTGAACACTATTTCTTTTACAGCAGGGGCTATAGTCTATTATGTGTGGTTGATATTGTACAAGAACATTACAAGTTATAATGCTATCAAGTATCTACCATTCTATTCTTTATTTTTTGATCAAAATAAGTTCTTTGTCTTTTAAATGCAACATGATAAATTACACAGCACTATCTTTTTCAGGGAAAGAAGAAAACCGCATTAATGAGGCTGGCTGTTGGCTGAAAGAGTTCACCCTCCCCAAACCCTTCGAATGTTTCTCGCTTCTCTTGTCTTTTCCATTGGCATCTCGTTTTCAATCTCCCTCCCTCCCGGCCTGCTCGTCTCCCCACAGCATCCACATGGAGCAGATCGAAAGAAAGAGCACGGATTCCCATTCCACTGGTCCATCACCCACGCCATTCGTTTTCCTTTCCAATCTTTCTACTCTATTTTTACTCCATGGATTCTACCCCGAAACGTAGTTGCAATTCAGATAATGCTCTGCCAGTCCCTGGTTCGAGCTAACCTGGGATGAAGGGATGGAGTGGAGGTTGGGGAAATCGATACATCTTTTATTCTCTTGTTTCAGCTTTGAAAATATATTCCCTTTGCTCCTTTTTACTGAAGTAACAAGCTAAGCTGAAATTAACTGTTTAGTGTGTTTGCTTGTGTTCGCCTCGACTGCCGATATGTAAAGAACTGTTAGGGCTAGAAACAGAAATGTTGAAGGAAAGGACTTTCCAAAAGATTTTGTTTTAAGTAATCCAACCTTAGGCCTAGTCTCGATCTTGACAAAGTTCTAAGTGCGAGCAGAACAACAGTGTAACCGTTATACTGCTGTTCTGCTCGCACTCAACTGCAGGGAATAAAACCAGGTCACGTTGATTATAAAGTCATCGGGGAGACCCTAGAAGGAGTTTGGAACTAATCTCGTAGGTGACAAATGTTATTTGTGTTGTTATAGGCAGAGTCTGATACATGGTAAGGGTGCGCCGGGGGGGGGGTGGATGAAAGAAAAATTCAAACAAAAATTTAACAAATCCTAACAAAATTTAGTTGGAAAATAAGTAAAATAGCTGAAATTAAAAGCCATAAAGTGTTTTCATGATAACTATGGTTTTGATTGATTGATTTGGTGCTTTAAGTCCACTTTATGCACAGTAAGGCTAATCGGGACTGGACCTACAGTTTAAAGTGGGATCCGAACCACTATGTGCCTCCACCGGGTATCGAACCCGGGACCCCTTGATTACAAGGCGACGACGCTACCACTGCGCCATCGGGGAGGCCCCATGATAACTATGGAAATGATGGATATTGAGATGGTACAGCTATACTGTCTATCTCAGGTGAGAATAGACAGATTGACAAGACTTGCTCCAATGAACGTACACATACGAGTAGTAGTGCCGCAGATCGCATCTTTATACAGGATTTTCATCCAATGTTGGTCGAATTGTACCTTGGGCTAAATTGCTCTATAAAGCACTACTTTATAGTGCAGAAAATTAGCTTCTTTATACAACATTCTAGTCCAAGGTACAGTTCAACGGACAAAAATTCTGTACTAAGAAGCAAACTGAGTGTGGACCACAATGTTGATGTCGAAGTGGATCTAGTTAGAAACGGATTGGTTCGTAAACTGAAGGAATCAAGTTGATCTACTCGGTAGGGTGCTTGACTACGACGCGGGAGACCGGACTTTGATTTCCGGGGTGGGTGATCTAAAGGTTGGGAATTTCTCAGAATTTGCTCCTCCATAAATTGGATCTGTGGTTCACCTCGCCGAGTGGTTGCGGGAAAAGGCGCCCCAGGGCGTGGTGCTGATCACACAACCTCCATAAATAAAAAATATCGTGAATATGTAGGGTCGAACTTCCACATACCCTCTACGTGCCTTAAAAAGCACGATATAATGAGCACCGTACCTTTATACAGAAGCATAGTTTAAGATAATGCTATGTTAAACTAATTCGAAAGTTTCAAGAGTTTATTAATCGAGAATTCATCAAGAGGACATTAACAGCATGTGATATTTAAGTGGTCCACACTCCAACACAAATGAGCAGAAAATTCAGATATCTCAACCGTAACTCTTCCAATAATTTCCAAATCCGCCTTGACTACAAGCTATGCGAAATATGTTTGAATCAATTAACTATTAATAAATGTTATGTTAAATTTTATGAATGTCGCTTGATTTCTATAAATATAAATTTTCGTCCATTGTATTATTACCGGTATCTTGGCACATCGCCAATAATACAATGGACGGAATGAAGAGTATACAGGAAGTGTTCAAGTTGTAGTAATTCCTTCCTCTCTTCGAGGTGCAAAAACCCCTACGAAGATCGGAGCGTTCTTTAAGTGAGGTGTGGTCCCGAGATCGAGTTCCATCGCTGCTGTTATTTGGCTTTCAAGATCGAAGTCTACAGACACCGAAAATATTAAGTCCTGCCGGTAATCTACGGCTTATATGTTTATTTTGATATTTTTACGTCGCGACGACGACGATAAACTGGTGAAAGTGATAGAACGAAATGTCCATGCTGTACAGAGCTTTCCAATTGAAAAGCTACATTTAATACTTCTATCACCCCGCAGCTGTTGTTGCTATTTACTGTGACCTCTGTGACAGAGCGATAAATTCTAGACTCGCAATCTAGCCGCACACATGTTCGAGTCCTTAGCGTCGTCGCCTTGTAAACAAGGGGTCCCGGGTTCATACTCGTGGAAAGGTTCGGACCCCACTTTAAACTGTAGGTTCAGTCCCGATTAGCCTTACTGTGCATAAAGTGGACTTAAAACACCAAATCAATCAATCGTAGCAATTTCAGTATTTCTTTTTATTCCAAAACAGCCCTAAAATCCACCTCAAAAATAAAAATCAAGCATCCAGATACATTTCATATGCGCTGGCAACACTGGCGTGTTATGAAGTGACAGGAATGCCATTAACGCAAGGAAACTATGCTTAGGAGGAGGGCAAGAATTCACTTTTCGCCCCAACGGCTTGGAATATGTCAGTAGGGAACACATCAAGTGGAGAGGGGAACAGCTGTTGGGACGTCAAGCGAGCAAATATTGCGCAGCAATTATACGTTATCACTTTATTCAAAGCGCCTCTTAAAAAAAGACGGGGAAGAACAGTACAGCATGCGAAGAATATGTGCATTTCGTGTAATGATCCTCCAGATTAGCTGAGCTACGCGAGATTACATAAGAACATGGCACACAAGTTTTGTATATTGCATGTATCACGTGCAAACTTTTGCACCGTTCTACCTTGCGTGATTTCCTTTTCATATTGCGTGCGAAGGAGCTACAGGAAAAGTTGCCAGGGTTAAAATAAATTTCCTGATCATTCACAACATGCTCGAACTCTTGCTCACAGCGGTGGTCCAGTCACTAGAAGACCCGGGTTCGGTTCTCGAACTGGGCGATTCCAGGTGCGGATTTTTTTTTCCGATTTTTATCTTGCAAGAGTGGCTGTGGGGTTCTCCAGCATTTTTCAATGGGTGCCTGGTGAGTGTGGGCAATGGAGGCTGGAGCGTGGTGCTGTTCACGTCCACTGTGGTGCAGAGTGTCAACATTAAAGCAGATACCATATATCATATAGACTGCATTATGTTAGCGTTTAGAAATAACTGCAAAATCTACATTCGCGCCGTGTACAATCGCCTGCAATAAAAGCTTGACATGCAATAGGTTATGTGTGTTGCCTAACCATAAGGCGAACTCCAATAGTCACTATCACCATAGAGTTATGCAACACATACCACGCATTGCAGTGAAGCTATACCCCGTCCCGTCCATCTCTGGAGAAAGCGAACGAAATCAAGTCTCTACGTCAAGTAGTGACGCGAGACTGTTCCGCCAATGAACACGGGAGAGGGAACGGGATTGCATGGAGGGAGGAAAGCTGTTACTGCTTCGCTCTGCCCACTCGATTTCCCCCTTCCCTGCCGTTACGCGCGGCCTTGCTCCAGAGAGAGAGACGGGACAAAGTGTAGTATTTCAAGTTTCTCGCGTTTCTATCTTCCTCAATTTCTTCTCTTATCTATCTTTCCTCTCCTTCTCTATCCCCATTTTCTTTTCCTCTCCAGTGTTTCTTTACACACACACACACACAAACTCTCTCCCTCGTCCTAACCTATTCTCTCCATTATTTTTTCATCCTATGTACGGGTAATTCTTGATTTTTCTTCCTTCGTTCTTCCTCTCATCTTTTTCCACAATCACTCTTTACTTCTTTCCTTTATTTCCTCGCCTGCTTCTATCTTTCTCTGCTTTCAGTTTTTCACTTCTCTTCCTCATTTCATTATTTTCTCTATCTCCACTTGTCTCCGTTGTTTCTCTCCTTTATTTTACTCTTTCCCTTACTTGATACTGAAAATTTCTTATGAAGGCTATTTGGGGAGCAGGGGATGGACTAGAATCCACCTTTGCCCACGGTCGATATAATTAATACTGAGACCGCATTAAGGTATATCAAAATATATAATTTTAGCTCAAGTAGTATCCAGGATAGAGCGATAGCATAACTTGGATAGTCAACCTATTTTGGATACAGCTAGTAATATTTCAGTACTAAAAATACCAACTCCGACGTTCACTTCATCACACAGCATAAACAAAACGCCTGATACAATCAGACCTGACCTCTCTTTGTACATTTCTTACTTTGGTTTTCTTCCAATTTGGGTCAATCGCAACGAAGTGGATGGTTAGAGGGATGGATATCACTGTGTTACTTTTCCTAATATTCGCGTTCCCGAATTGGCTTATCTTTCTGCCATTGTGTTGCGAACACAACTCTTATAATAAAATGAATCAAAACATTCATTCATACCTATTTACATTTAACTTACCAATACCCAGGGCCTTATGGTCGATTTAGCCCATGGCTATATATATATATATATAACAATACCAGCGGCAGTTTCCGGCTTCTCTCGCGTTAATTATATTTGTGTGTTTGTTTAAATCAATATTCCAAAACAAAACTACTTATATCAGCCATGTTATCAAAATAGACTGACAATGAATGAACAGCACATAATTATGAAGCAATATCTTAGTATAATATCAGTACGCATCAGATATTAGCATTTGTATCAATAATAACGAAGCATTAGTATAGTACAATATCAGTTAGTATTAGAAATTAGCATTCATAAGAATAATACGCATGATTATTAGTCTCTTAATGTACATATCCACAGAACACAACCATTTCCCAAAGTATAATACGGACAGCCCCATCTGTTGTCTTGAATCATGAGTATCTTTCTACGCCCAGCAGTTTGGGCTGTAAACTTATCAAAATAATGATTAACATCTATCCCTCCCCTCAGGAGGTGAGCTTACGTCATAAGAGGAAAAGACCCACCCCTAAAAAGAAGCGACAGAGAAAGAGAGAACAGGAAGAGGAATAGCAGAAGATTGATAGAAAGAATATGGAAGAAACAGAAAATGGGAGGGAAAGAAAAACTAAACACGAATAAAGATATACTAAAGCTGAGAAAAGGAAGTCGAAAGCTAGAAAAAATAAGGAAATAAAAATAGACAAAAGAGTTGGTCATAAAGAGGGAGGGAAGAGAAGCAGGCAATTTTTCGAAAGATGATCAAATGAGCCCCCTCCCCTTGACCCTTCTAGCAGGCGCCCTTCTGAGAAATCTTGCTGCATTCTATTCTGTTTCTTTGAACATTCTCCACTATTTCTCCTCGCTCGTTTTCCCCATCGTTCATCTTATGTTGTAGATACGTAGATAAGGAGATAAAATTCTTGTCAACAACTTGACGTCGTTCACTTGTCTGTTATGTGACAGAAACAAGCGATATTCAGCATTAAAATAAAGAGTTTGTAATCCGTACTTACGCGTATACTCAAGTCTTCTGCCCTCACAACAGAGCTTGAGCGACAGAGTCCCCAAATTATTCAGTAAATAACTGCTTGAGACTTCAAAGAGCCTTGGTGTAATTGCAAATCAAAAAACAAAACAGAACCTTTGCTGTACTAAAAATCTTTATTACGTTCCTTACGTATTGCAAGTGACACTTTCTCCCTTTATTGCATGATTCAGGATTCAGGACTATTCACAAGCTCAGCGGCGGCGCCAGGATTAATTATCTAAGAGTGCTGAGGGGGTGCGGAAATAAATTTAGGGGGTGCGATGCTGAAAGTAAGGAAAACATTAAAAATACGCATGCAAACTTTCAAAACTGGGGGAGCAAGGTGCTAAAACTGGGGGGGAAGGGGGGCAGAACAGTTTGCAAAAATACACTCAGCAAAAACCGGAGCCCAAATGCACCCCTAATAGCCGCCACTGATTAACATAAATTACTCACTGAAACGAAATTATATGTGTGAAATTCGAGTATATAACTTTTGTTTGACATTCATTTTCCAGGGAGTCTGTGCCCCCTTGCCCTCCCCCTGGACGTCCATGATGATGTGTCTTCTACTCCAAGAAAGTGGTCATACAGTGTAAACATTCAGATACACGTTGTAGTCTTATTGAACTATGTTCTGAAATATAAAATGAAATTATCCTTGCCTTTAAAAACACAATTTTTGAACTTTCCACAGCAACTTCGCCTTCGTTAAAATCCCTTCTGCCGCACTATCACCAACAACGAACTGTGAAATTTATTCGTGAACATTGGCCTTCTTCCTAACAGTTTTTGATAAAGCCTGAAATGGTACGATTACTAGACATGTTACGTGGAACAAATACGTACATAGAAAGTATTAACAAGAAAACTACCCTTCACGTTACAACTCGCATTAAACAATTTCCCGATCACGACTTGGTGATACCTTGAAAGCAGCTGAAATTTTGGCTTCAGTGTGAGGAAGAACAAGCAGGCGGAAGAATAAACAGTTTATCAACAATGCAAAAAAAGAAAAAGAAAACATAACTCGCATTAAGCTATAGGTAGGGAGACAAATTTATGGTAAGTAAAAACTGAGGAGAGCGGTAAATAAAATGTTACATCAGCGTATATACCAGCGGTGAAAAAAAAAAAAAATTGGCACACACTTTTTCATCATGAGAGGAAACAACATACAAAAGATCTATAAATTGATAAACTACTTCATTTTTATATACTGTACACATACACAAGTACTTAGATTTCAACTGTAATTGCCAGTAGCGGCGATTGGTTGGGGCAAGACAAGGCTTGCTAGACAAGGCTTAGTATTTAAGAGGCCACAGTGCAGGGGCAAAGAAAGTGGGGACCCCGAACCCTCCCCCCCCCCCCGAATCGCCGCCACTGGTAATTGCACTGAAGAAAAGAAGAAGAATTTCACTTAACCACAGTTCTACGTCTCGCTGTGCATATATATATATTTTTACTCACTCTTCCACATTAACCTGTGAGTGGAAGAAATATTTGCGATTCATAAGAAAGCTGCAAGTGGTAGGAAACTTTAGGCAAACATTTCGTTACAAATCGACAGTTTGCGCGCACAACCTCGATTGCCGGTTTTTGCGCGTTTTCTACTTAATCTGATGATATTTCACGGTTATTTCGCGAAAAAGCGTTCATTTCGTGGAAAAGCACACATTTCGCATTACCTCGCGAATAAAACTCGTGCATATTTCATTATTGGGGGTGTAGTTACGTGCAGAATGTTCAAAATTGCATTTTCGCGATGCGCGAAATCGCGAAATGTGAAAAAAAAAACATGCAATGTCCCTAGCTATAGGCAATTATCGAAAACCACTTGAAGAAACAAAAGAAGAAAAATTCATAACAATGCTGACGCAAGTAAAAGAAAGTCCGCTGAACTTTCTAGAGGCTGCCACCAGTATGTACTCGTACATCGGCATCTCTTTCATCTGCTTGCTTGTCGCATACAATAATAACGGTCTTACTTCAGTACCTAACAGTCTGTTCTCAATATGACGACGTCATAATATGACACTAACAGCAGGTCCACATGGGCGGAAAGAATGCTTAAAAAGTGCTTAACGTCTAGGCATTCTTTCCGCATTGTGTCCGTAAGGTAATGCAGAGAAAATGCTGACACTCAGCGGAAACTACAAATACTTCAAGTGACAGCCAATTATATTTTGGTGAGGAATGTAAACACATAAAAAAATTATATTTGAGATGTGGAAGAACATTCCAAACGGCTTCGAAAATCATACTAATTTTCCACACTGCATAGGAGCAATAGGCGGGAAGTATGTACGACGTACGTGTGAATAAACCAAAGATGAGTGGTTCGTTGTTGTTGGAGATTTATCTATAAAAGTAACCACGTTTATTCTTTCTTTATATATTTTATATTGCATATAGCTTCAATTGTTTATTTGTGTATATCAAATGCCTTAAGTAACCTGCACTCCCATTGGCTAATTCATTCTGAGCGCGGTTGCCGCCATCTTAGCGCGGTAGTTACTTCCAGCCAGTGTGCGTAGAGAAGCCACTCGGGACACAGCCAGAAACCGTCGCGGACAATTATGGATACCGTAAGCCTAACGTGGCTACGTTTCATTAGTGGCGCGTTGTTGTAACACCAGCTGCAACTTCGTGTAAACAGTTTCCCTAGACAGGAGTGCATGGGAAGTGTAATCAAGCGTCATGTGTATATACCTTATAATACATAGTTATAGTTAATTATCAGTGTGTGTGCCTGTGTTTTCTTTACAACTCCCAAGAGGATCGCGGTGAACTTTGTCCTGTAGCAACACAATCCATACCAGAGAGATGTAAGCGGTAACCTACAATTTCACTTACATTTAGATCCTACCGGTTCGGATCATCATTCATTTCTGGTCCTTCACAGCCGGACAGGTTCTACATTCAGTCACGGTCATTTACGGTCCGGAACGCAATCATTCAGGTTTTCTGTTCTCAATGGTGTTGAGCATTATTTTTGAAAAACTCAATATGCTGACCAAGGCAGAAATTTATTTTATTTTAAAACAAAACTAAAATTAACGTTTCCACCTTCTAGCAAGGTCGTCATCAGACACTGTACCAAGTACAAATGGAACAAGGTACAAAACAGGAAGATATATATACACAAAAATCACTCCCCTCCAGACACAAGATTATTAGAAAGTTGTTTCTAAAACATTCCAGCAAGTGGCCTTCCCTTGTCAACTGTACTTCCCCCTGACAGACGATTTAGCTAAACATTTCCTTTCATCTGGAAAGTGGTTGGACTCTTTATCTCACGCTCTTTTTCCTTTCTTCATTCCTCTTCCTTCTCTCCTCTTTCGCTTTTGTCCTTTCCACTATATCTAACATCATCTTCCATTGTTTATCTTGAGTCCCCATTCCACTTCATTATGTCTTCTCCTTTCTTCTCTATTTCCTTGGCCTCCTTTCATTTTCTCACTAGTACTCTCTTCTCCCTTCCTATCTGCTTAGCCTCATCCCACTCTATGACATGTCCTGTTTCTCTCGTGTGTTTAAATACTAGTACTAGTGAGAAAATGGAAGGAGGCCAAGGAAATAGAGAAGAAAGGAGAAGACAAAGAACTGGAATGGGAGACTCAAGATAAACAAAGAATGGAAAAAGGTGTTAGAAAGAGTGGAAAGGACAGGAGCGAAAGAAGAGGAATGAAGAAAGGAAAAAGAGCGTGAGATAAAAAGAGTCCAACCACTTTCCAGATGAAAGAAAATGTTTAGCTAAATCGCCTGTCAGGTGACAGTACAGTTGACAAGGGAAGGCCACCTGCTGGAATGTTCCAGAAATAACTTTCTAATAATCTTGTGTCTGGAGGGGAGTGATTTTTATGTATATACATACATCTTCCTGTTTTGTACCTTGTTTCATTTGTACTTGGTACAGAGTCTGACGAAGACCTTGCTAGAAGGTGGAAACGTTAAGTTTAGTTTATGTTTTATAATAAAATAAATTTCTGCCTTGGTCAGCATATTGAGTTTTTCATATCATGGAAACAAGGCTTAATGGTGTTATAGTTTATTTTGATTTCCCGAAAATCAATGCAAAATTTGTGCAATATCAAAATTTCGAGTTTACGGCCGCTTCTTCTTCAGTGAACAAACCATTACAGGACACGTGAATCTTGATATGTTAGAAAATTGGCTCATGCAACAGTTTGAGACAGTGTGAACTTTATCTACCAGTTGGATGGTGCTCCGCCCCACTTCCATATCGACGTCTGCGAATTCTTAAACTGTCAAACCGATGGATCGGTGGTTGTGGAAATGATGAACAACTGCTGTCATGACCTCCAGGCTTACCTGACTTAGCTCCATGTGACCTTTTTGTGGAGGTGTATGTGAAGGATTTAGTGTTTCTGCCTCCATTACAGAGTGATCTAGCACAACTGCAGGCTTGCATCATGAGTGCTTTTGATGGAATTGATAGGTACAGTCATGGACACTGCTGGCTTGTAATGAATACATTGACTTTCAATGGAATCGTTACAAGCTGGCAGTGTCCGTGACTGTACATGCTGCATCGCGTTTGGGAAGAACTTGATTATAAAGCTTATGCTTGCAGAATCACAAAGGGGGAACATATCGAACACTTGTAATGTGTCACAAAACTTGTTGAGTTTCTCTACAAAACTGTAAAGTTACTTCATGATATGTTCAATAATACACGTACAGTAACATCGTGAAACCGCTCAAATCTTTTGTAGATACCCTGTATTTCGCTAGCAGGGGTAGCATATTTATGACAGTCGCTGGCTAAGATTCCGTGTACTTGCAACCCTTTCCCTGTGCAGCTGAGCGCGTTTACGGACACCGGTTCGAGTCTTAACCTAGACATGGGGTGTTCCTTTGAGAGCGTCCCTTCATTCTCATATATTAATCTTTTCAGGCCCATTGTGGAGATCAGCCAAAGTAGTTGAAAAGGGACTTAAAATGAGAGAAATGCAAATAACGTAAAGGTAATGTTTCCCGTGCCATGAAGGGGGTGTGAAGGTAGGATCCCACACATTATCGATCTCGGCAGTTTCTCTAGAGATGACCTGATAAACATCATGCTCCGATAGTATTTACCTCCCACGGTAAAGCTTGTTGAACCCCAGAGTCTCTTTATGCAGGGACAAGTCAACAAAATCCCAACGTAAATCATCCACCAGGAAATCTAACACGGATCTCCCGCGTGATAGTCAAGACACCCTACTGACTAGACCATCGCGGCTCCAGAAACACACATACGTACTTTGTGGCGTAATACATCTGAAGGAAGCTCTTCTATTTCAAATTGATGCGAAGGGAACATCAATAGCTATCCGTGGCGGAGTGGTTAGCGCCAGGGATCCTGGCTTCGAATCCCGGCCTGGGCATTTCATAACTCATGCTCATCGTCGTAATTAGCAAAACTGACTTGAAAACGACGCTATATTAACAAATCACCACAGGAGCATCAATATTCGCATAGTTTTTTTCTGGTTTATATACAGGGTTAGTCAAAAAGGAGCAGCAAATTTCAAAATGTTATAAATAGACGACAGAAACATAATCCGCACATCATTGGATAGATTAAGGTTCAACGTTTTGTTGTGCGACAATTGGTTTCGTTCGTGCACTAACAATAACGTTTTTCTAGGGCACAGGAAAAGTAGTCTTGTGTGCTAAAATTTGCGAAGTGTGAATCCATTAAGCAAGTGCAATGTGAATTCCGCGGTAGATTGAACAAACAGCCGCATCGTCATAAGCAAATTTCAAACTTGGAACTTTCCTCTATCCAATTATGTACGCATTATGTCTCTGTCGTGTATTGCTTGTTGAGGAATAACATTTTGAAATCTGCTCCTTTTTGACACCTGGTATTACGTCGGGTGGTAACTTTTGTTCATTCCGAAACAATGGTAGTCGACATGGAGAGACTGACATAAATGAGTTTTCTTTCCAGAAATTGTGGATTGCGAAGTGAGCGAGTACACTTCAGGACTAAACTTCTCGGGAATTCTATCGTTGCGGGAGCCGATAAATAACGTGGAAAGGTAGCGATCAGGAAAAGAAATGGAGCTCCGCAGTTTCCCTAATTATTTTGAGCAGCCGAGGCATCGATCGAGCAGCGAGGAGCGATTCAATACATCAATGCCACACCGTGGAGGCCAGGTACACAAGATGGGAGCCTCCTCCCACCCAGCTCCCTTTTGCTTCCGACGGAGAAAAAGAGAGGGCGTTGTCAAACGACCCTCTGGGAAGGATGAGAAAGCTTGCCTGAAGACTGACAGGCAATTCTTACGAACTGAAAAAAAGGAGAAAAATACCAGTGAACCAGTGAAATATTCACAGGAGAACTGGAAAAATTCCCGGTGGAATTGAGGAAGTTAGAGTCTGTGAACAATTCCTAGGAGAAATGAGGGAAGTTAGGAACAGTCAGTGAAGAATTCACAGGAAAACTAGACCAATTTGGATGAATGAAACATTCACAGGCAAACTGGAAACATTGACAGTGTAACTGGAGAAGTTAAGCAGACTCAATGATAATGCACAGAAAACCAGAGAAGTCACACAGTCACTGAAAGAGTCGCAGAACTGAAAATAAATCACAGTAGTGGGGAAGTTAGGTAAAGTCTGAACACTTCCTTGGAGGAATAGCGAAGTTACGCACAGTCAGTGAAGAATCCACAGGAAAAACAGACAAGTTTCAATGGGCTCGTTCCGAAAGTCGCACGAGTTTAACGCCTTAAACGAGTTATTGTAACTGACTGCCCCATAAGTGCTTCCGTGATGTTCATTATGCTGTCCCATAAGTCGCATTCCGTGAGTTTCGTGCAAGAACGAGATTCACCAAACGCACGGGCCAGGAGGCTGGTTTGTTCGGTGAGAATCGTCTGCTGCTTTCAGACATCGCGCGTGCTGATGGATTCAAACTGCACTAGTTCGGAAAATATACTATAATTTTAACAGATAGCGATATGAAGCGACATGCACAAGATAAGCATGCCTTAACTGTTCTTAGAATGTGATGAAAATGAGTAAGAGTGTCCACAATAGAGTTTATTTTGCCGTAAGGACATTCCTTCCGCTGAACGCCATGTGGAAATCTATTCTGTGGTGGAAACTTTCTCTAAACAAAACGCTGCGCCTGCGCTTTCGCCAGGAGTGTCCCATAAGTCTGTAAAATAACTGGTTTCACCAGATACACCGGCCCAGTTATTTTCGTGGAATACGTTCGTTTCGTTAAGACTTTCGGAACGCACCCGATGAATGAAACATTCACAGAGTTAAGCAGGGCCAATGACAATACACAGGAAACTAGAGAAGTCAGGCACAGCCAGTGAAAGATTCACAGAACCTGAAAATTTTACAGTAAAATTTGGGAATTTAGGCAGACTCACTGAATAATTCCTGCGAAAATATAGACGGTAAGCATAGTTAGTGAAAAATTCACAAGAAATAGAGATGCTCATTTATGAGAATGAAAGATGCACAGGGAAACTGGAAAATTCACAGTAAAACGGAAGATGTTACGCAGAGAATGCTAAAATGCGCAGGAAAACTTGAGAAGTTTAGGCAGTGAAAAATTCACAGAGGTATAGAAATTATGCAGAGTCAGTGAAAAATTCACAAGAAAACCAGAGAATCCAGGCAGCATCAGACATAAGAAGAAAGATTTGAAGTTATTAACGCCAGTTAATGCTCGGATAAGATAATCAGGATTGGGCCGACAGATTAAAGCGGGATCTGAATTACCCCCACAGCCTTACCACTAGGCCATCAGGGAGACTCCTAAGAGTAAAGGGAATCAATAAACGAAATCACAGGAGAAATGGAGCAGTTAGGCACCAACGTGAGTTAAGAACGACACTCTGGACAATACTTAAAAAAAATTATGATAAAATATTCTAGAACATGTTTGTCATTCCATAACATTCAGGAATAGGCGAAAGACAACTTCTAACTGGAAGCAATGTGAAACAATAGGGGTAATCACTTTTGACACATGGATTGCAAGTAAACGTGTCCAATGATAAATTGTGAATAACGATGAAGCCCGTCATCCACAGTGTTACATTATGTAATATTTTCTCCTTTATGATTAATAAAATTATCTGCCACCATTTATAATGAGCACCCGCCATTGTAATTATATAATATATTGTGTGTCACAATATCATGTGCTTGCGTGTTGCGAGATAGAGTTGACAATTAGAGGGAAAATTTTAATACAATTTCCCATTTCAATACAAATTCCCCCTCTTACAGGGAATTTTCCCTTAGCTGGATAACACTGACCGTATGTCCGCGAACCAAGTTGTGTAGAAAACAAGAAGCGCAACGTCGTTCCAAAATGCCGCTGAAATATATTGATGTGGGGGGGAGGAGGGTTTCCTCAGCCCCTTGTTGCGGACGACAGAGACAAATGAAGACCGCGAAATGTCAGACGTCAGAGCATTACGATGTTCTGAAGGTGTAAGCGAAAGGATACGGGAAAGGCCTTCAAAGCCGTAGTCTACAGAGTTTTTTTTTGTATCCGGCTTAGTGGAGATGTTGCCAATAACATCACTTTCCAGTTCCCAAAAGGAAAAGTGGAATGTTCGAGGGAAATTTCCTAGCGGCTCATTGATTAATGACTAATTTTCGGTTCATTTGTGGAGCACACTGCTAATCTGCCGTATGTTCACAAATGATAGTCTCTCCTAACTAACTAGCTAACTAAACTAACTCTCTAGCCTTCTTAAACCCGAAGGTTCATGGCTGCAGCAACACAGGCTTTCCATCTGTCCCTATCTTGAGCAAGATCTATATACTCTTTTCCATCCCTACCGATTTCCTTTAGGTCCATCTCAACGTTTTCCCTCCATCTTCGTCTTGGTCTTCCTGCAGGTCTCTTACCATCAGGTTTCCCAACAAGAATCCTGTAAACTCCTCTTTCCTCGTGCCACATGGCCTGCCCACCTAAGTCTTCTTGATTTAATTATTCTAATAATATCTGGACATGAATACAAATTATGTAGTTCTAAATTATGTAACCTTCTCCACTCACCTGTCTCCTCGTCCCTTTTAGGTCCAAATATTTTCCTAAGGATCTTATTTCCAAACTCTCAATTTATGTTCCTGTTTGAATGTAAGGGACCAAGTTTCACACCCATATAATACTACATGGGTGTGAAACTTGGTCCCTTACATTGATAGTTTCTCCTACTGTAATCAATTCGAAGAAAACATCCTGGTGATGTCGAGAAGGTGCTTTAAAAAAATATATACCTAGCCTTGTGGTCTCTGCTGTACGTAGATACATGTGTTCAAGCCAGCCATATATTGGTGCTGTGCTGAACTATCTTTTGCTTTGTTTTTGTAGTCACGAGAAGAAACTATTTGGGGAATTCAGATGTACAGTCTCCGGCAATATAAATGGGACACCTAGGTCCTGAAACATTCGCTTCTCTGAAAGGCATTGTGTGTTGCCTAAATGTACGGCGGTGGTAGAAGTTGCCATTGAAAATGTCCTACTAAAATCCACTTATCCTTTAGAGTTCGGCAATACACACAACGCCCTGCAGAGAAGCGAGTATTTCAGGTCCTAGGTGCCATTTTTTATTGACTGACTGTACAGCAATATGAAAAGTCAACTTAAGCTACAATTGGCAAAATTTCTTGCACCCATGCAAAGCGAATCGAACAAAAGACTTGCAAACTGCATACCAAAGAATAACATCAATGGCGAAAAAATCAGATGGCCGACCGAGAAAGCTCATCCCTTAGCAGACACAATGTCATTTCCTTTTTACACTTGCATTATTTTATACTCTTGCAAGTTTTCACTTTATTTTATTTGAATGACCCATTTTAGAATAAATTAAAAACTGACCGTCAGCCGAGAAAGGTAGACTATACCCTGTCCCAGCTACCTCTGGAGCAAGCGAAGGGAAACAAGTCTCTGCGCAAGTAGTGACGCGAGACTGCTCCACCAATCAACATCTGAAAGGGAACAGGATTGCGTGGAAGGGGGGAAAGCGATTGCACTTACCAGCCTTCGCAGTAGCGTGTACTGCTTCGCTCTGCCCACTGGATTTCCTCCCCTTCTCTTCCGCTATGCGCGGCCTTGCTCCAGAGAAGAGAGAGAGACGGGACAGAGTACATAGGCGTAACTTGGTGGGGACAAGGGACGACACTTGCTCCCCCCAAAATTTTCAGGCAACTAAATTCAAAAGTAATTGATAATTTTGTTAACCTCTTTGGATCCGAGTAGCAAAGGATTGAAGTGTATTTTTTTTATGATTGTGCAAATGTAGGCTATTCAGCAAAAACGTTCTGGACGCTATTTTTATGGGATGGAACACTTAGTAATTCTGCAACCCCCCCCCAAGTTTAATTCTGCCCCTCTCCCCCAAAGTTACGCCCATGACAGAGTATACGGACTTTCAAGTATCTAGAAATATACACTGGGTGGGGACGATTCAAATATCTCAGAAATAATTATATATTTTTTCGCTGCGGGATTCTAACAATAATATTACCCTGCGTAATTTTTCTTTAGGGAAATGTTCAGAATTGCATAAATTTGTAAAAAAGTATTCTAAAATCCTGATATGAATTCTTCGCCTATTCTTTGAAGAAGGGCCATAGCCGTGAGTTACCTTCATGTTAGATTTTCATCGTTATTGAAGTGGATACAGTGGCGTACCCAAGAGGGGTGGGGTGTTTGGTGTTGGTAGGGCTCATACCCTTCCTCTTGGTCCATCATTCCTAATAAAATAGAATGTCAAAAGCAGGAAAGATAGCGAGATGAGGCTGCCAACTAAAAAAAGTATATGAACCCTCACCGTCTTTCAAAAATCTTGAGCACGCCACCGAGCAGATAAATGATCAATGTTGCCATTGTTGTTTACATACACACAGCGGTACATGATTTTCACATTTGTGGCGGGGTGGTTAGCACATCGCGCTACGACAATAGAGGTCTCGCGTTGGAATTACTGGCCTGGGAGTGACTCAAGTGTCCATCAATTTCATCATATAATCACTCATCCCCATCTTCGCAAATTAGCCAAAGTGGCACAAAAAGCAAATTATTATATTTTCCGTATCAACTCCATGAGACGCGAGGCCCCGAGCAGTCACCAACTTGCCCCCCCCTTTCTACGCCACTGTCTATTCATTATGTAACTTAATTTATATTGGTGTTGGCAATCAGTCTTTTGAAACGCAGATGATGGTCCGAGAGAACGCCCTGGTATTCATTTCCCATAACTCCGAAAATGTCCGGGAGAAACTGTATATATTGTAAACCTTGTATACATTTCCAGTCGAAAAGTGCAGTGGAAAGCAGGAAAATTCTTCGCGGAAAATCTTGTGTAAACTACCTCGTGACAGGGAATAGGTTCGTCTAAACACTTCAGCACACAAAATCGTAAAGACAATCAAGGAAACAGTAGCGACATCATGCGGACAGGAGGAAAAGCTTCTGTAAATTCAGCTTTCGATATTCCAGCTGCAATATGATGCAAGAATTTGGGCTCTACTTTCAATAACAGTTTCCTCCCACTTCGATGGCAAATAAACGAAAGGCGGATATTTTGAAAATATCAATCTCTTTGAAGCATCGGCCAAGAACCTAAACAAAGAGGAAATAGCAACTCTTATGTGAGAAAGCGAACCGGTAAAATAGAAGCAGGAAAAACTGAGGCAATTTTAATAGCGATTTTGTGCACCAAAGCCTGCCATTTTCGGAGATTGCTACAAAACTGAATGTCACTAAAAACTAAACTTTGTTCTGACATTTTTTTGGAAATCACTAAACTACTTTTCAACGTAAGTTTGAATCACGGCATTTCTCACGTAACACCGTGCAAAGAAATTCATATTTATAAATTACAACCTAAAAAAGTTATCATTCGAGATCTATGTCAATAAGACATTCTGACATTTCTTTCTACGATAGGTTCATTTCAAATTACTAGAACCAAAACGATTTGACCTCTCTCACTAGTAATTCGATCTAATCCAATTAAGTTCATTTCTTAACTTAACACGTAATTAATGAAATTATTCTTGTAGCAGGTTTTAACAGGATTTGTATTCATCATCGATACATTCGTGTATATTTCAATTCCCATAATATTTTAACCGAAATCTACTTTATACTAACTAGATGCTACCAGTTCGTCAGATTTTTATCTAGATTTTTTTCAAGCTTGTGTAAATTGTAATATTACATTTTGTCGCCCTCTATGAACATATAATGTAATAACAAACTGAGCAATTACTATCGATATTCTTGTTCCTCAGTTCATGAATCATATTCAACCTTAACTGATTTCCATAGATGGCACTGTATTTCTTCATTCTATTTCTCTCCTGAAAAAATGACAATGAGTAATATTTTCTTTCCTACTTCAGAAATCTGTGAGGAATTATATTCGTATTATATTACCTAAATACTAGTTGAAAATGTTTCCAAACATTATAGTTAAAATAAAAAGATATTGATAAGACTGCATGTGTAGTTTGAAAATTAAGTATTTTCTTTGCTGCGAACGTGCTAGTGCTGTAGTGTTAACATTCTTAAATTCATAAGAATTTTATATCGGCACATAATTCGTGTAATTATTGCTTTATTTAAAAATAACCTTTACCAGCCTTCATGGCAGAGTGATTATTGTATGGTCCAACAAAACCAGCGGGGTTACATGTTCGAAACCAAGGTAAAAATGTGAAAGTGTGAAAAATCTATTTCGTCAGTTCACCAGTCATCATTGTCGAAATTAGCTTGGAGGTTGAACCTGGATGTGAAATAGACCAAAATAAAAATTAAGAACAACTCTGTGCAAAACAATAACGTAAATTGAGAAGCACGTCACAGGACATCAGACATTGGCATATTAACGAACACGAGACAAATTGCTTTCGAATTTACACACTTGTCAAAATTCCGGCGTTGTGGTGTTGCCGTTTTGGCGCATATAGGAGAAGCGTGATTTTCTCAGAGAGATTAAACACAGGATAAGAATGGCAAATAGGAGTTATTTTGGACTCAGAAAACATATGAAGTCTCAGTACATCAGAAGGAAAACAAAAGTTAAACTATACAAAACGTTAATAAGACCCATTTTAATGTATGGATGTGAATCATGGATAATAACCAAGAAGGCTGAGTCAATGATCGGAAGCTTTGAAAGGAAGATTCTGAGGAGGATCTATGGGCCGATATATGATAATGGGTTATGGAGAAGAAGATATAACATGGAACTATATCAGCTTTATCAGGATATAGAAATTGTGAAGGAATTTAAGTAACACGGCTAAGGTGGTTGAGGCATATATACCGAATGCCAGACAACATTGTGTGCAAGAAGATCACATTTACGAATATGGATGGGAGAGGAAAGGTAGGAAGACCATCATTAAGGTGGGTTGATTCGGTGGAAGAGGACCTGAGTGTGCTTGAAATTAGGAGTTGGAGAAGGAAGGCTGTAAATAGAGATGGATGGCGAAAGATTCTGAAGGGGGCCAGGGTCTGTGATGGACTGTAGAGCCAGGAAAGAAAAAAGTGTTTCCGTTGGCTTCTAATCAAGAGGGCCAGGTTCGATCGCCGGTACAGGAACATTGTATGGTGGTTCGGATTCAACTTTAAACTGTACGTCCAGTCCTGATTTGTGTACCTGAGTGTAAAGAGGTCAACATTTCTATTGCCACTCATATCTTGTAATTCTTTCAAAATTTTCTTCGGAGTACTGCAGGAAACTTCTACAAAGATAGACCGAAGCAATATTTCAACCACAATCCGCTCAAGTCCAAAAGAAAAAGAAAAAGGATTTATTTTACGATCCCGTTGCTACGGATGACGTTTACTGCGGAACATTAAATTACAGGGAAAAGACAGGGAGAATGACAGACTTCCCTCTCTCGCTTGCTTTCCTCTTCGGTCTCCTCCCTCCTCGTGCCCCTGCCCCCCCGACAGGGCACCAGGAGATATTGAAAGAAAAAATGAGCCATAAATATTCGAGCCACTCCGATTGGGTCTTTTTCTTCTTCAATTCTCCATATCGCTCTCTTGTCTTGGCGTCATCATCGTTTGTATCCAAAGACAGTTCCTAACATATGCGGTTTATTTTGTGGGATGCATTTCTTGTCTTTGACACATGACACTACTTAAGATCAAATAAAAGGGGAATTTCTATTTGATGTCTTTTCTGTCACTGAAATTGAAATCCCATGTCTTCCGCTGTCCTATTGAACCCTTCACAGCTGTGACAACCCTTCATTTGTTTATTACTGCTTCTTATGCCTTTCCCGGCCTTCAGTGTATAATACTTAAACCAGCGCTCGAAAAATTTTCTTCAACTAGGCGCCAGCTCTAAAAATCAGGCGCCAGGAAACCACCTACTAGCAATTGTGCATACTACGTACAGTATGTTTCAAAAGTTGCGCAATCCAAACTTCGAAAATATGTATCATGAAAATCGTAAGAGATATTTACACCAGGTTTTCTGCACTAAACTAATCCTGTAGGCTATCACTGGGTTCATAAATTTATGTTAGCATTTATCTAAATAAAAGCAATTACATTATTTTAAAAATCATTGTTAATTTGCTGAAAAGATTGAGAAATTATTTTTAACAATAAATACCAACTCAAACAATTTGTGGGATCATTTGTTGGTGTTTGACTAGTCGTAAAACAGTTGCTTTGTGAGGTACAGCAGAAGCAGAGCATTTTTATTGGAAAACCTCTTGCACATGAGTGTAAGAATGAGTAGTAAAATACTCTTCAGCAATGCACACGCACTGCTCCAATGAATATGCCATGCTGAATAAATTTAAAAAAACTGGCACAGTTGCGGCATAAGTGAGCCAAGGGCAGCCTAGGATTCTCTCAAGAGTAACATTTCGGCACAAAATCTTGATTTACGATTTTTCACGTAAATGAATAGCCAATACTTAGACACATGTTGCATGCAACTGTTGGCAATATTTCGACCTGCTAGTGTTGACATATACGGATATATGTCCCAAAAATCGCACTTTTCACTCAACCCATAAAATCATCAAATATTGCACATGACCAATATTGGTCGCAAATGACAGACTCACATGGCATCAGTCATCAAACGTCTAATTATGACCCTTCGATAATTTTACATATTTTTCTTCCTCAGAAGTTCATTTCTGGAAAAAAATTGAATACTGCTTTCCGTGAGTTATTAATTTATATAATTATCTGTACGGAGTGAACTGATAATTTTAACCATTGAAAAATATTTCAATGGATGAGGCTTTATAATGCAGAAAACACGGTGTAAATATCTTTTACGGTTTTCACGATATACATTTCCAAAGTTTGGGTTGTGCGAATTTTGAAACACACTTTATAACATGCTGAGCATCACAGTATTCAAAACATCGCTAAATTATTTGAGAAAGCAGGAAATGGGGGACAAAGGGTAAGAAATTGTTACGGACACACTGGATTTTTAAAAAAATAATTTGCTAACTTACGCTGTACTGCAATTTGAACTAAGAATCATCAAAATTTCGTACATATTACAGCAAAAGATCACAGTCGCCAGGCTGAAATTTTTAGTCGCCATGGCGACCTGGATTTTTCGAGCCCTGACTTAAACGCTTCTTTTCCACCCAATATCTCGCCAACTTCTGCCTCATTACCACTGCATTCCTTACTTACGTTTGCTTATTATTCGTCGCTCATTTTCCACTTTGAGCTCATCACAACGGTGCATCAAACTGATGAAGAAACATTCACGCATGTATTTACAAAACCAACGTGTAAATCGCCACAGGTGGCGGGCTAATGGCAATAAACCGCGTTTCTTACACAATACAGCATTCTATCAGGTACCTAAATCGTGAAACGAGTGAATCTCGCAACTTCTGTTTCGAATCACATGATAAAAATTACCATCAGTTCAGTGTCAAACCTAACAAAAAATATCATGAAGCAGTGACAGGGATTCGATCCTATAACGGAGACTCTTGAATAAGGAGAAAATACATTTTTCAGGCGCCTTTGCAGAAGTAAAGCTTTCAATTCGAGCGCCCTGATCCATTATGTTTTTTCCTAAGTGTTTAAGTCCACGTTATGCACACGTAGGCTAATCAGGACTGGACCTACAGTTAAAGCAGGACGGTAACCACTATGTGCTGCCACCGGATCTCGAACCTCAGATCCCTTAATTGCAAAGCGACGATGTTACCACTATGCCATCGGGGAAGCCATGCAGGGATTTGAAGTCAACCTTCAAAGGCGAGATCGTGAGTTTAACCTGATACCGCTACATATTTGTCGTTTGGCAAAAAGTTACGATTTTGTTTGCAACAGCCTTCGCCCGACCGACGTTCAAGAAAATCTGACAATGATCTCAATCTAACATACAAACTTCCTTCCGTGTATTTGGGTCAGAAATCATAAGCGACATGGACTAATAGTGCACCAAAAATGTTCAATGGGGAAGTAAATGCATGCAAAATTCCAAGTCCGCCCCAAAACACATTCGAAATAATGATAAAAGATGCAAAATTCCATTTTTGAATCGCAAAGTTGTCCCTTTCTTGCCATATACATTGTGGGTAGTAGAAATCTTGTCAGCTCTGAACTGGAGCCTAGTTCAGACTTGAACAACCCGCTTGCAATGGTGACGTCAGCGAGCGTTCCGTGTGGTGCGAGCTTTCCGCCTGCACACCACGTTAAGGCCAGCGAGCCACAGAGCAAGAGTGAGAAGCCACGTGCGTTGAGAGGTAAAAAATACTGCGGGGAGAAGATACCCTTCCCTTTCATCTCTGGTTTCTTCTGCCACACTATACTGTTACTCACGAATCGGATGAAAGACGCGACCGACGAAGCCTCCTTCCTGTCCCTCTCACAGCGCTACAGTACCGCTGCTCGCTCCGCAGTCAACACGTGCATACGAGAGCGCTCCTCCACATATACAGAGAGTTGACCAGGATTGCTTTAAAAGCCTTGGACAGAAAACTCTCGGTACTTAAAACTCAGACAATCTATGGTGTTAGACAATATGGAGGATTATATTATGTATTTATATAGCTAACATAAGTTATTTTGCAAATATTCATTCTTTAAATGTTTTTTTCGAAGAAGAATGTGACATTTTAAGAAATACTTGCAGCATAATGTCACAGCTATGTACGGTTTCTTAAGAGAAACTAATCTCAATAATGTTAATCACTACTTGCTTGTATATCTCAAAATTCACTTAGTTTTAATTTCGAAAAACTGGAAAGTAGTGAGTGCTCTTCACTCTAATCGATATGAAGTCGCCACAGACTACAT
Organism: Lepisma saccharinum; assembly: GCF_977018435.1. Lineage (NCBI taxonomy): Eukaryota > Metazoa > Arthropoda > Insecta > Zygentoma > Lepismatidae > Lepisma > Lepisma saccharinum. Next base: position 72,335,986 of record NC_139242.1, on the reverse strand, counting down.
ACCCCTTATCCAAACATATATATAGATAAGGCAGCCACAAAACAGTAGCAACAAGAAATTCCCTCCAGATACAGAAAAAGGGCAATTTCGCTTAGAGAAGGGATCTTTGTTTTTGAAGTCATTAATATTCATAACGTGGCCCGTAATGTACAAACACAGATCCAACAGCAACCCAGTTTTCAACAATTCTGCACCAGCGCCGCCAAGAGGTCCCGCGAGAACAATAGGAAGCTCTGAAGCGCAACGGCAGATCCTATTCGTATTTGGTCAGAATACTGCGAAGGCAAAATTGAGCCGTATTCAGGAACCCTACTCCCCCCCTCCTCTCAGAGAAACCCATGGGAGAAGCAAAGTCACGTATTGCTTGAACCTTAACAAAAGAGCCAAAACGCTGGCAGAAAGCCGGAGTTTACAACACGTCTCAGGTTGCAGCCATATCAGGGTACTAATCAGGGTACTAATCAGAACCGCAAGTCCATGACAAAGAATGGTAATGCAGGAAGTACTAAAGCCGGAAATATAAGCTCTTAATAATACGACGATACGCAGATGATACAAGTTTTTGTTGAGGCAATAAAAGTCAGTGGCAATAGAAAGATGCACGGAGAAATCTAGCTAAGAAGTTAAGAAAATTCTTCAACCAAGAAAATATGTACGGCAGGGTTGTTAAAGGTCCAGGAATTTTAAATAAATTCAATTCCGGTCCAGGAGAGAAAATCAGCAACCGTAAATGGGTTCTGGACCTTAAAGAACCTTTTTATCAGTAAAATATTTCAATTCGGTCCAGGAACCCTTTTATAGAATGAATTTAAATAGGATCCAGGAACCCTTTTTCGAATGAATTTAAATAGGATCCAGGAACCCTTTTTCGAATCAATTTAAATAGGATCCAGGAACCCTTTTTCGAATCAATTTAAATAGGATCCAGGAACCCTTTTATAGAATGAATTTAAATAGGATCCAGGAACCCTTTTATAGAATGAATTTAAATAGGATCCAGGAACCCTTTTTCGAATCAATTTAAATAGGATCCAGGAACCCTTTTTCGAATCAATTTAAATAGGATCCAGGAACCCTTTTTCGAATCAATTTAAATAGGATCCAGGAACCCTTTTATAGAATGAATTTAAATAGGATCCAGGAACCCTTTTATAGAATGAATTTAAATAGGATCCAGGAACCCTTTTTCGAATCAATTTAAATAGGATCCAGGAACCCTTTTTCGAATCAATTTAAATAGGATCCAGGAACCCTTTTATAGAATGAATTTAAATAGGATCCAGGAACCCTTTTATAGAATGAATTTAAATAGGATCCAGGAACCCTTTTTCGAATCAATTTAAATAGGATCCAGGAACCCTTTTATAGAATGAATTTAAATAGGATCCAGGAACCCTTTTTCGAATCAATTTAAATAGGATCCAGGAACCCTTTTATAGAATGAATTTAAATAGGATCCAGGAACCCTTTTTCGAATCAATTTAAATAGGATCCAGGAACCCTTTTTCGAATCAATTTAAATAGGATCCAGGAACCCTTTTTCGAATCAATTTAAATATGATCCAGGAACCCTTTTATAGAATGAATTTAAATAGGATCCAGGAACCCTTTTTCGAATCAATTTAAATAGGATCCAGGAACCCTTTTTCGAATCAATTTAAATAGGATCCAGGAACCCTTTTATAGAATGAATTTAAATAGGATCCAGGAACCCTTTTTCGAATCAATTTAAATAGGATCCAGGAACCCTTTTTCGAATCAATTTAAATAGGATCCAGGAACCCTTTTTCGAATCAATTTAAATATGATCCAGGAACCCTTTTATAGAATGAATTTAAATAGGATCCAGGAACCCTTTTTCGAATCAATTTAAATAGGATCCAGGAACCCTTTTTCGAATCAATTTAAATAGGATCCAGGAACCCTTTTATAGAATGAATTTAAATAGGATCCAGGAACCCTTTTATAGAATGAATTTAAATAGGATCCAGGAACCCTTTTATAGAATGAATTTAAATAGGATCCAGGAACCCTTTTTCGAATCAATTTAAATAGGATCCAGGAACCCTTTTTCGAATCAATTTAAATAGGATCCAGGAACCCTTTTTCGAATCAATTTAAATAGGATCCAGGAACCCTTTTTCGAATGAATTAAAATAGGATCCAGGAACCCTTTTTCGAATCAATTTAAATTCGGTCCAGGAACCCTTTTTCGAATCAATTTAAATTCGGTCCAGGAACCCTTTTCGAATCAATTTAAATTCGGTCCAGGAACCTTTCTCAATGAAACAATACGCAACTTGGACCGAATTTAAATTGCGCGAGGGAAAAGGTTCCGGTCTTGCAACGAAACCCAATAGAACTCATTAGAATTTGTGTGTTCCTTGACCTTTAACAACCCTGGTGTACGGTACCAGGAATGAAGAGGAAAAGTGAACCAAAAGAACTAGATCAGACGTTAGAAATACTAATGGCGATTTTAAATGGTAAAATAGATCATTAAGCAGGATAATTAGCCAGATGAATACCTATCAGTGCGGACAAGAGATCTTACTTGAGATAATGTGCCTGTAAAAATATACAAACGTCATTTACTAAACACTTTTATTTCAAAAAACTTTGGGAACAGAAATGGTGATCGTGCAAAAGAGATTAAGTCAGGATAAAAGCAAAAAGGATAACTACAAACAGAGAAGGAATAGGAAGGTACAGTTAAAAATATAATTACACAGTGGGGATGTAAAAACAATTAAGAATATCCAGTAAAAGATAAACAAACTCGATAGGCCCCAGATACGGTACAGTAGAGAAGGGTGCAAAAATAAGGAATACGGTTCCATGTCAAAATGAAAAGGACAGGGACAAATTATGATAGAGGTGTGTCTGTGTTGCAAACAAGGCAAAGGAGCAGATGGGCAGAATCTTAATTGCAATATGAAATAAAAGGCATCCTAAAAGTTCAAGAGAGTTTATGAAAATACTCTCATGACGCCCGCAGAATAGTGTACATTACGGAGGTTCTATTAAACAGCGAACAATGTAGTCAAACCGCCCTTAATCCACCGAAAGCTTATTCCGTTCCACAACGATAAGCTTATTGAGCGAGAAGGAACATGTAGGCTTCTTGGTGCTGCCATCTGCTAGGTTCCATTAGCACTACTAAGCAAACAAATAAAGTGAAGCTGCAGCGCGCCTGAATCTGTTGTCTGCTTCCAGAAGCATTCCTCTGGCGTTCTCCGAAGTTGCAAAAACCAATATTATCGACTTTGCCAACAATTTCTCCATAAATACAGCCAGTGATTCCGGAATGAGATTGCTTGCTGGGCTAGCAAATATTCGTGTAGGAAGGGCGGTCTGTGCTGTCTTCTCAAGCAGAACATGGCATCTTGTGGGACGTTCTAAGAATAATTACTAAAGAGTAACTTTAAGAAATATGGTCGTAACAGACAGCGTGTCTGGGTTTAAGTTATGGGAGGACTTCCTCGAAAAATGAATCTTATAAAAATGGATGCGAGTTATCACAGTAAGGATTTAGTTTCAGACTTCGGGGAAGATGAGACACTGCTGGATTCGCCTGTAGGCGATGTAGAGGCGTTTGTTTGTGCGTGTGTGTGTGTGTGTGTAGATATACAAGCAACATATTCCAGGAATACTGAGCTTGCCTGGGAGGGGTGTACAAATGTAGTAGCTACAGGGTGAGTCAAAAGTCAGTAACCGCGTAAATAATATGTAACACTCATAAAGCAAAATTTTCAAAACTTTTATCAGACCATGAGGTACACCTTTGAGGTTATGTTGCCAAACCTGTCTGCCTTATTCGAAAATTTCATCCCGACTTTCAAATTTTAAATGTGAAAAGGATGGTGTGATCACTTAAATGAATTTATCAAATGTTAAATAAATTTAACCTTATACATTTTGGCGTTATTCACCACCGCATTATGGTTGTGATAAATACAGGAGAGAGAAATTTCACAATATATAACCTATAACTGGATGAAGATTATTGGCAACGAATTTCGCATTGGGGTTTTCAGAGAATTTATACTTAAATCTGAATACCGACACATCATTTCACTTCAAATTTCACTGTTGAGCTCAATATAGCATTTGAAATTTGGCGGAAAAGTGTGTTTGGAAACGTCGAAATATGGTCAACACATATTGCTTAACACTTTGATGATGTTTCGCCGTGTTCGTCCCAACAATATTTGGCTTGTTAATGACTTTTTACCCACCCAGTGCTTAAAAATGATAACCATTTATTTCGTTAAATAACACTTTCCTGAATTGAAGCGAATTTTCATTTTTCGTACACTGTTATTGTCATAGAGAGGGGGAAGAGAGAGGGTGTCAGTGGGGCGAGGGAGACAGAGAGGGGGAGAGGGAGACACAGAGAGAGGGGGAGAGGGAGACACAGAGAGAGGGGGAGAGGGAGACACAGAGAGAGGGGGAGAGGGAGAGAGGGGGAGAGGGAGAGAGGGGGAGAGGGAGACACAGAGAGAGGGGGAGAGGGAGACACAGAGAGAGAGAGGGGGAGAGGGAGACACAGAGAGAGGGGGAGAGGGAGACACAGAGAGAGGGGGAGAGGGAGACACAGAGAGAGGGGGAGAGGGAGACAGAGAAAGAGGGGGAGAGACAGAGAGAGAGAGAGGGGGAGAGACAGAGACAGAGAGAGAAACAGAGAGAGACAGACAGAGAGAGAGGGAGACAGACAGAGAGGGAGACAGACAGAGAGGGAGACAGACACAGAGAGGGAGACAGAGAGAGAGGGAGACAGAGAGAGAGGGAGACAGAGAGAGAGGGAGACAGAGAGAGAGAGGGAGACAGAGAGAGAGAGGGAGACAGAGAGGGAGAGGGAGACAGAGAGGGAGAGGGAGACAGAGAGGGAGAGGGAGACAGAGAGAGAGGGAGGGAGACAGACAGAGAGACAGACAGAGAGAGAGGGAGACAGAGATAGAGGGAGACAGAGATAGAGGGAGACAGACAGAGAGAGACAGAGAGAGAGGGAGACAGAGACAGACAGAGAGAGAGGGAGACAGAGAGAGAGGGAGACAGAGACAGACAGAGAGAAAGACAGAGAGAGAGAGACAGAGAGGGAGAGACAGACAGAGAGAGAGGGAGACAGACAGAGAGAGAGAGAGAGAGACAGAGATAGAGGGAGACAGACAGAGATAGAGGGAGGGAGACAGAGATGGAGGGAGACAGAGATGGAGGGAGACAGAGGGAGAGAGAGACAGAGAGGGACAGAGGGACAGAGACAGAGAGGGAGAGAGGGAGACAGACAGAGAGGGAGAGAGGGAGACAGAGACAGAGAGGGAGAGAGGGAGACAGACAGAGGGGGAGGGAGACAGACAGAGAGAGAGAGGGAGACAGAGAGAGGGGGGGAGGGAGACAGACAGAGAGAGAGGGGGAGACAGAGAGAGAGAGGGAGGGAGGAAGACAGAGAGTGAGGGAGGGAGAGAGAGACAGAGGGACAGAGAGGGAGAGAGGGACAGAGAGGGAGAGAGGGAAGGAGAGAGGGAAGGAGAGAGGGAAGGAGAGAGGGAAGGAGAGAGGGAAGGAGAGAGGGAAGGAGAGAGGGATGGCCTTCCGTGTAAAGGTTTCCCGTCCTTTCAGAGCAAAGCGCTTAAGCCAACTTTATTAACATTTAGACTAATCGGGACTGGAGCTACAGTTTGAAGTGGGATCCAACCACTATGTGCCTCCATCGGGTATCGAACCAGATACCTCTTACTACAAAGCAAAGTTTGCCCCGGCACTTTGTCCCGGGTTAACCTGTCGCTGGTTGGATTCCAATTGGAGTCACACTGGTTCGGTCCAATCCCGATTAGCCAGTCTGTGCATAAGTGAACTTAGGAGAAACATTTAAATCGCCTTTTACGCTGAAGCAAACACAGGTGTTGTACCCGAAATCAATCTACGAAAGTTATCACTAAAGAATTTTTATAACAGATCGTGTTATTTAATTATATTTTATTGAGCCCCTCTTTTAGGATAAATCCAGAACAACCCTCCTGCATGAGAACACACACTCAGTGTTTCCAGTGCCAGATCGGTGAAAACTAGCAGGTTTCCTTAGAGCCGACTGGAGTTCCACTTTGGGGTGAGACCACCTGCAGAGCGCTTTCTGTAGAAATCGATTTCCCGACCGCTTGCATCGTTCCATGTCGTTTACACAAAGGTAGCAACTACCCTCCCCACTCGGGCTGATTTAATTATCGTAGGGAACGGTGATTATCGAAGAAAACGACGCAGTGTGGGCAGTAGTCATCAAGTTATCGCAAACTCTAATCAGCGCCCCGTAAGGCAATTTGAGGGCAAACGAATTAACCTCGGTCAGGATCAACAATAATCGAGATGATAAAAGGCCCATTCCTCCTTACATTGTTCCCAGTTGCCTCTAATTGTTGGGAGAGCTCTTTTAGGGTACGAATGCCACCATCTGTTTGGAAGGCGGCTGGCACAAACGTTGCTCTGAAAGAACACAGGAAAGAAGTCAATGACGGTCGGGTTGGCTAATCGCGTAGATGGGAATTAATGCTGATAAGATAAATGGACAATTACAAACAAGAAAAACAGATGAAAAAAGAAAGAGATGAAAAAAGAAAGAGATGAAAAAAGAAAGAGATGAAAAAAGAAAGAGATGAAAAAAGAAAGAGATGAAAAAAGAAAGAGATGAAAAAAGAAAGAGATGAAAAAAGAAAGAGATGAAAAAAGAAAGATGAAAAAAGAAAGAGAGAGGGACCACACAGAGAGGGAAACAGAGAGGAAAAAGGAAACAGAGGAAAAAGGAAACAGGAAAAGAAAGTGGGAAAAAAGGGAGAGGAAAAAACGAAGGGATGGAAAATAAACTAAGAGAGGGAAAATAAACTAAGAGAGAAAAACGGGAGAAAGATAAAACGGAAAGAAAGAATTGAAACGCATATATATATGGAGAGAGAGAATAAATTTTGAGGAAACAGAAAAAAGAAGCGGAGGAGAAAGAAACAGGAAAGAAACGGGGAAGCGAGAGTAGGAAGAGAGGGCGTCTTTACTTATCAATTATCTATATTTCCCCGAAAATACATCTAATATATCATCAAAGCTACTACAGGGAGGTTATTGCAGCATGCCACCGCTTCAGCATCGGCCGCTTGCCGGCCCAGTCATGCAACAGGTGCCGGCAAATTGCGTAACAGATAGCCCGTAACAGAAACCGCTTGTTTTGTAATGTTTCCACTTTTCACAATTACAGTTACAATTACAATTGAAATAAGCACGTACCTTGTCGCACGGATGCAGGAAAAGGTGTCCTCCCAAATACAAATATTTCCGGCACCTTATTTCTGACATCTAATCTTAGATTAGACATCGCTACTTTATCCTCAGTTGACAGAGAGGGAAGACAGCATCCCGGCGCATAAAGCAAACCGAAAGCGTAAAATGATATTTAAAAGTAATAATAATGATGATCACTAACCTCCTGTGTTATAAGAGATGTTGAAAATGACTTCCTTCAACAGCAATACAACACGTTTCTTAGGTTCAAGAGATCCTGTCTATCGTAATCCCTGACCACTTTTCTGCAAGAATTCGTTTTCACGTAATTATCGTACATAAAAACTCTATGTTCAAGACTATATTTGTTTAACGACATAAGTAATGAATGAATAACAATTAACACACAATAAAGCACTAGCACACCAACTCAATAACACAGTATAAACAAAACGCGTACTGATAAACGCGAACAGAAGTGAACATGAATGAGCGTAGACTCACTGTCTGGTAGCCGACAGTGTTGCTAACCATTTTTCGGCAATGTCCCTACAGACGTAGTCAAAATGTCCCTACAACTGACCAAATGTCCCTACGCCAAGTAAAGTGACTAAAAAAAAACACCTCATGAGCATGCAAACAGAAGATAAAATATACACATTTACTTACCAAATCTTTCTGCTCGGTGCTTCCACAATTAATGAAGGAGCGAATTTACAATACAGGACCTCTCCCCGATTTTTTGTAATATTTCGCATACTCACTAATTGAGGCCTCCTAATCACGAATTTGAAGTTAAAATTTGGGGGGTCACGTGTAGAAATTGCAAAATAAGTGACATTGAGTGGTCCGCGATCGGCACGATTGCTTATTATTTACCGGAAGATTGTGTTTCCAATACTTAAAAAACGAAATATACATTCCTGATATTACTACGACCCCAAATTTTAACTATGTTTGCCTATCCTAACCTAACCTAACCGTACCTGAATGGTTCGTGGGGCTATCCGTCAATGGTTTGTTGGGCTACCCGTGCATGTTTTTTTCGAGCCCAAATTTTAACTATGTTTGCCTAACCTAACTTAACCTAAACTTACCGAGAATGGTCAGTGGGGCTATTCCTGAATGGTTTTGCGGTAATTGTGATTACGAACCGATAAAAAATATTATTTTCGTAGCACTTTAACGGCAAACGTTCATCATCGAAGGCCATTTTCGTATCCTGCAATTTTATGATTGATGTACTGTTGCCAAATTTACCTGTAATCAAATCAGTTCTTCTACATCGTGATTGTCGCTGTCACATGTAAGCACGTTCTTTGGGCAATATACTGAAATCCATAAGTTTATTAATTAGCCCACAGCCATCCTCCTGCACACTCCACCTAACAATCTGTACAACATTAACAACTTTTTTACTGTTCTCTTCCGCCATTCTTACACGATCCATGCTCTCCAAGTATGAAATCAACAGTGTGGCAACGCTGTAGACAGCGTAACTAATTTTAATTTGTTCATATCAACAAATATGGCTACCATACTTGTATACGGAGAATCATTGCGAGAATTGAAAAGCTTATTTTACAACTTCTACACGTTAATGAACATTTTTTCCCCCTCACCCCAACATGTTAACTTGAGATAAATAATCACGAATAATTATTTCGTGAGTATAAGACGTAGCATAGAAATTACAGAAGGGTCCGGTATTGTAAATTCTTGCCTTCATGAATAATAGGGGTGTGCTGGACAGAATTTTTTGGGTCGGGACGGGATCGGGACGGTAATTTTTTTAAATCCCGACATTCGGGACTGAAAAATTTGCAATTTCCCGACCAAGTCGGAAAATTTTCTGGACGGGAAATGTTCGAAATTTCCCGAAGCACTGGAAATCTCGAATTTTACAAGTCATTTTCACTTTAAGTGATTGTTTTTGCATTTCTAGAATAAAAACTTACAACTTTCGATAAGTTCCAGAAACTTACAAGGCAGAAAACGTCGAGAATTAACGACTTTTTAAAGTAAAGAATCCAGCACACCCCTAATGAATAACGTTGAGTCGTTTACTGTTGATTATGTTATTTGAAGTCATACATGCTGCTGCTGTGAAGAGATAGATGTTGGTTGGTGATGCTGTATTTCCTGCATTCTTTAACAATTTTGGTCCCATTTTATTTCCCTTTTTTGTTTTTGTATCACTTAACATTGAAAATATTCTTTCCGTTTCCGCGTTAGAATGCGGCAATGTTAGCACTATTTTCGCGAGAGTGGAAATGTTTTCAAAAAGGAACTTGCCTTCAAAGTTTTTGGTAACCGATAACATGTTCCAAAATTCTGATGGAGATCTGTTAGTTAGTTCTTTTTTCTCCTCCTCGCTAAAGTATCCAGATAAACTAATTCATAAAATGTAATTTACCAAGATTGAAAAAAGTACCTACGTTTTCCCTCATTTGGCAAAATCTGTCCCTACGTTCCTACGCGGGCGAAATTTAGTGAAAAGTCCCTATGCGTAGGGACATGTCCCTACGGTTGGCATCACTGCCGACACGTGCAGTATGAAGCGCCATCTCGCGGCTGACAACTCATCCAACCCCCGATAAGCTGCAGGCGCAGTCGCGACAACTGAGAATAAAGTAGCGATGACTAATCTAAGATTAGACGTCAGAAATAAGGTGCCAGAAATATTTGTATTTGGGAGGACACCTTTTCCTGCATCCGTGCGACAAGGTACGTGCTTATTTCAATTGTAATTGTAACTGTAATTGTGAAAAGTGGAAACATTACAAAACAAGCGGTTTCTGTTACGGGCTATCTGTTACGCAATTTGCCGGCACCTGTTGCATGACTGGGCCGGCAAGCGGCCGATGCTGAAGCGGTGGCATGCTGCAATAACCTCCCTGTATAATGCACTATCAGTTTCTTCGCAGATGCTTGTTTCTTAAGAATGAGGCAACAAGTGGTGGCACGTTCCGGAATAAACTCTCCTGTATGAGTTGCCTCCCCTCCAGTTGGCCCCCACCATACAAACAGTTAATTAGTACAATCGGCGGCGAAGATAAAAAGATACATATTGTCCATCCGTTTTTGGTCTCCTTTTCTTGGGTTCTAGTTTTTATATTGATTGGATTGTTCTTGTGAAGTAGATGCTGATATCTTATTGTTGCCTTTGGTTCAATTTTTGAACCTTACAAATGCCAAAACCAAAATGAACATGGTCCTGGTCAATTTGCCTACTATAATACTTGCCATCGACTTTGTAGCCTTATATTTCATAACACAACACTCTTCTCTACTCAAAGAATCAGCAGGAAAATAAGGGGAAAATATGTAACGTTCCCTTGATCAGTGGCGTGCTCTTAAAATTAATAAAGGGGATATTCTTTATAGCGGCAAAAGTTAAATTTTCCCATCTTTAATCTGGGTCAAATGGGGCCATAACCATTCTCCCTCGACAACTCCACAACTAACCGCTACTGTTCACATACGAGCCTTTTCGCGTTGGCAGCAGGGTGGAAAAACGCAATCGAGGTTTTTCGCATTGACCCACTTCTTCAAAATCGCCGGGTGGGGGAGAAAAACAGGCACTTTACATCCTACGAGTCTCTTAGGTCACCATGATTGTACGGGACAACCCCCCCCCCCCGCCAGCGGAGCTTTTCGCAAACAAATCTCGACGTGAAATGCGTCCGCTTGTGTAAAGAACTTCTGGTCACGTCCGAATTCGCTTTTTCTTCTCAACTTTCTTTCTTGTTTCATCCTTGACCTTTAGACGCTGGACGTTATGCAGGCACTTAGTGGTCAAAGCCAAGCGGAAACTCCAGATGGCAGAATCGAACAGAAGAAGACAAATGACTATTGCTTTCTCATGAGTGTTTTCGCGTATCGCTCTTCCATTTGTTGGTTATTTACTCACTGAGCACTAGATTGATTGATTGATTTGGTTTATTTTACCTCGATTTTCTGCTACTTTTGGCTAATCGCAAATATTGGGATGAGTGATGTGATGAAATTGATGAAAGAACTCAAAAAGAATACCCAGTTTGGGATTTGAACCCGGGTCCCCCGGCGTCGTAGCGCGTTGTGCTAACAACTAGTTCACGGAAGTCTGTGATTGAACACTGGAAAAAAGTTACTCGAAGAATTTATATATATACACTGCTCCACAAAACTTAAGCAACTCTGTACAACGTGGGATAGGTGAGATGTGGTGCCCATTCAACACTTGTATGAGACATGTACAAACATAAGGAAGCACAGGCAGTGCGAGTGCCCTCTATGATGCGTGAGCAGAACCTTATAAACCAAGATTAACAGCTTGTGCCTGCCAGCGCAAACCACAGCCTAGTATTGTCCCAGTCCTCAAGCAGTGAAGTGGTGATTCGTGAGTGGGATATCAAGTGTAGACATCTTGAAATGAATCGTAGACATCATTTGAGTGACGTTGATCGAGGTAGAATAATTGGACGACTGGAAATGGGTCGGTTCCAAGTGGAAGTGGCACGTGAATTCAATGTGAATAAAAGTGTCGTGTCAGGTTGTGGATTTGCTTCCAAAATGGTCCTACTCTCAGTAGACGTCATGAAGGAGGCCATCCGAGGACGACATCAGCAGCTGATGACCGATTTCTCACAATCACTGCCAGACGTAACCAGCAAGAGTCTTGCTCTCAACTGGCAAATGATTTGTTTCAAGCTACGGGACGACGTGTTAGTCGTCAAACTGTTCGTAGGTGGCCGAATAAAGCAGGAGTGTATGCCAGGAGGCCTGTGCTGTGTGTGCCATTGACACGGGAGCACAAACGTGTGCAATACACATGGTGTCAGGAACATGTCGAATGGGGAGAAGACCAGTGGGTACGACTAATGTTCTCTGATGAGTCTCGATACAGCCTATCGTCTGATTCTGGTCCGATATCCGTGTGAAGAGAGCCAGGAACACGATATCACCCTAAGTTCATTGTTGAAAGGCCGTCCTTTGGAGGTGGTTCCATCATGGTGTGGGGTGGTATCATGCTGGATAGGAAAACTGACCTCCATATTGTGGAACATGGAACTTTGATGGCACAACGTTATCGGGATGAAATTCTCCATTCACGTGTTCGCAACATCCATGGAGCATTTGGTCCAAACTTACTTTTTATGGATGACAATGCACGCCCACACCGTGCATATATTGGGTCCGATTATCTGGAGACAGAAGACATTGCCCATATTGAATGTCCTGCATACTCGCTGGACCTTAATCCAATCGAGTATGTTTGGGATGCTCTTGGGCAAAGAATAGTGCAGTGCAATCCACCACCAGAACAATTCCTGAACTGCAGACAGCCCGCTTAGAGGAATGGCCCCGTCTTCCTCAAGACTTGATAACCACTCTGATCCACAGAATGGAGGCCAGATGTTATGCCTGTGTGTCTGTTCGAGGTGGTTACACACCGTATTGACAGCCTGTGCCCTCTCAGATGCAAGCTTTTCATGTAGGGTTATAGTGGTGTTGAACTTTCTGGCCACCCTGTACACCATATTTGCATTGTTGGTGTTCATTTGTGTTGCATTGTGCATCTGTACCTTCCTTATGTTCATTAAACTTGGTGAATTGACATTTTCTTTTCATTTAGTCCTACTTTGTTCGAGTTGCTTAAGTTTTGTGGAGCAGTGTATATATATATATATATATATATATATATATATATATATATATATATATATATATATATATATATATATATATATATACACATAATACATATGTATATATATATATATATACATAATACATACATATATACACATAATACATACATATATACACATACATGCATACACGCACCCAGTTGCTTCTATTAGAATGAAAATCTGAGATTCCTTCTCGACAAAATATAAATCGACAATTTCTTCTGGAAAAAAATTACAAAATCAACAATCCCTTTTCGAAAAAAAATTACAAAATCAACAATCCCTTTTCGAAAAAAATTACAAAATCTACAATTCCTTCTCGAAAAAAAATACAAAATCTACAATTCCTTCTCGAAAAAAAATACAAAATCTACAATTCCTTCTCGAAAAAAAATACAAAATCTACAATTCCTTCTCGAAAAAAATACAAAATCTATAATTCCTTTTCGAGAAAATTTCAAAATGCAAAGTTAGTTTTCGAAAAAATTGCAAAATCTACAATTCCCTTACGAAAAAATTGCAAAAACTAGAATTCCTTTTCGAAAAAATTTTAAAAATTTTACAATTCCTTTTCGAAAAATTTAAAAATTTTACAATTCCTTTTCGAAAAAGATATAAAATTTAAATTCATTTTCGAAAAAAAATTACAAAAACTACAATTCCCTCTCGAAAAAAAATCGACAGTTCCTTCCCAAAAAAATAATAATTACAAACTCGACAATTCCTTTTCGAAAAAAATACAAAATCGAGAATTTCCTCACGAAAAATGAAATATCATTCATTTTTAAATAATAATACACAATTTTAACAATACATTTTAGTAATTCAGACGCTTGCACGCATTTGTTGCACAATTTATCAAGTCCTATTACAACACAGGAGTATTCATTCACTCTTTTGTGATTTTTACAAACAGCAAATCTTTCTGAAAATATACGAATCAGTATTCACAAATTACAGACAATTTTACACTACATGTCGGTGGTTCTTCAAGTTCATTTAAACAAGATCCTTTTATTTCAAACTCCTCTTGTGGATGAATTAGAAACATCGTGTCTCATCAACATGACAAACTACAAACTAATCACCCTAACGGAGCAATTCATGTAAATTATTTGTCCTTAAGCAAATTCTCCGTCGGGAACATCTGAACAAAATTTCCAACAAAAGTTCTCGAAAGAAGTGGGAAGAGGAGTTCCATCTGCAGCTAAGCTAACTTGAAATGCAATCTAACCTGGATAGCAAATGATTACACTTTACATTCTCCCTCCCCCACCCCTCTCGTTCTGTGGTAATCGAAGCGACCTTCTCCCGCCTCCAGGTCAGGAGGAAAAGAGGCAAGATGGAGGAAAATTAGTTCCCATCGATCGTAATCAGAGAGATGGTTAATTAATTTTTGAGGGGCCGCCAACGATCTGTGATATTTGCAATGAGCTTCACTTAGCCAAGAAATGTGTTGCGGCTTCCGTCAGCAACCGACAAGGGCTCGGGTAGATTTGGAGAAGGGGTGACCCTCATGTTCGCGGACTGGTTGGTATCTTCTGCGCAGCTCCAGTGCGAGTCTTATCTTCTGCGCATGCGCAGTAACGCCCGAGTCCGTGACCTGGCGTATTCCTCTCAGCAGCACTTTATATTGAATGAATTAAGTGATTTATTTTGCGTCGCGTTTCTGCCACTTTTGGCTAATTGCGAAGACGAGGATGAGTGATAAGTTGAAGAGATAAACACACATTGACTGGACACAATACAAATACCATACAAGATTATACTGGCTATGGGTTCAGACGCCAGAACCTCGCTAGTCCAGGGTGAAGGAAGGTTGAAATTGGATGTCTAGAGAAGGGTCAGCCTTTTACATCCCGAAGCAGTAATTCTGGGATCATTAACTAGCCACAAAATAAATCCACAGATGTTATGGAAGTAGAGGTAACTCAGACTTAGCTTGTGTCATTTACTTTACTTCGCTTTTCTTCTTCTCTAAGTTAATCGCGACGTCGAATGATTAAAGAGAGTTATATCTCAGAATATAAGTTATTCGTGTCCACCAGACGCATTTCTGGATTATTTTCTTTGTATTTAACTTACCTAAGTTACCTGTCCCAAACACTTGTCACATTTTAGCATAAACGTCACGTTTATAAGGACCTCTTCATACCCATGTGGTTCGGAAAGTGTGCGAACAGGAAGACTTTTCAAACTTGTAACTCTTAATATTAGCAAATATAATTTAAGAAAACTTTAAAATCATAAACTCTGCTCAGTGGGGCACAAGCATTGGGGACTTTTCATTGGTTGACGCACAGTCGGCAAGTCCCATCGCCGCTGTTCTCTTGCTGGGAATCAAACCCGGGACCTCTCGCATCAGAACCGAGAGCACTGGGTATTCGGCTACGCAAATATTTAACAAAATACCACAAAATCAATAGATTGTATTAATAAAATTGAGAATATGCTTAATCACGTACTTCTACAATACGTTTCGTAACAATCACTGATCACAACTTAGATAACTACAAAAAACAAAGTGCACTCACGATGGGCGTGCAAGCGATCACAAACTCGAGTACTCACTCCGCCACTACTCAAAAAGGTAACATGTGTTTCTGCAACTCTCAAGTGCACGGAAGACAATGTGTCTCGTAATCATTCATAAGTAACACATACAGAGCGTATCGATTCTCAGGTGCCTCCCCCCCCCCACCACCGGCTTCACAACAACGCAAGTGCTATGTTACGGGAATACACGCAACACGTCCAGTTTACACGTGATTTTCCAATCCAGAAATGTCGGTTCCTCTATTCCCAGCAATAATGGTTGGAATGGATTCCAGCCCTTCGTCGACCACACTGTTTTTGGACGAGAAGATGAACTTACTTATGAATAGGGAGGGTGGTATTTGAAAGAGGGTGGGGGGAGAATTCGCCCTCTGGTTGCTAATTTTTTGTTGTTTTAGAGGATCATACGGCTATGTAGTTTATATAATATATTAATGCCTCAGGAGTATTAACTGGAATTCCATTTCCCCAACAGGAACGTTTTCAAACAGCACACTGTGGTTGATTAACTTGCTTCATTTTGCTTTGCTTTTCTGCCATTTTTGGCTAATCGCGACGATGAGGATGAGTGATATGATGAAAGAACACTCACAAAGAATACCCATGCCGCGGAGGTCGGCGAAATACCAGACTGTGGACTGAGTAATGAACGTCCAGATTCAACTCGGGCAATTGCAAACTGCCCCACCGAGAATTCGTAAAGAAATTTGCACTGTACTTGTTTTTTGTTTTTTTCAGACCAGAGCAATAGTAATTTTAATTTTTGTGTGTACAGAGAGTAATAATTATTTCACATTCATATTTAAAATACTATATCGTCAAGGGGATCTATTTTTGAAAACAATATCTTCAGAATAATATTTGGACTTAAAGGGGGTGAAGCAACAGGTGAGAAGATGTTATAATAACCGTACCGCATAATCTACATGGTGGACCCTAGATGAGGAGATACTCATGTAAAACAAACACAGATTGGGGAAAAAATCAAACGTACAGTCACAGACACTTTTGGATTGTAACTATTACATTGAAAGCAAATGGGATTGTTACAACCCAGAAGTGTCTGTGGGTGTACAAATACATATTTTAGGAAGGAGGAAGAAAGGACTATGCAGGATATGTTATTAACATAGCGACCATCTTGGGAATGAAGGTGGTCGGTCATGCGACATCAAAATGAGTTAGAATTTCATGCCCAACGCAACTTAACCATTATGTTGTTTGAAGACTTCTATATTTCGAAACTAGGCTTGCCCTTCCAGACCCAAGACGGAGACCCTTCCCAAGGTTCATCATAATGCGCTATTTATCACAAGATATAGAGGAAACTTCCTTCCTCCAACCAGAAAAGCTATACTAATTTAACAAATGCATTTGTATTTCCCCTCCGAGACATTTGCCACCCTTTCTGAGGCACAGAAGAGAAAACATTCCGATACAGAATTCTGGAGGCATCCTGGAAAATACCCAAGGGAACTCCGCGCTTGGGAATTCAAAGAGGATTAAAATATGGGATGAATCTCCCTTTGACGTTCTGTTATTTACAACCGAATTCAAGAACAAGAGAGTGCACTTCGAGAAATTCAGCAAGCATTAATTTTGGTTTATCTCTCGTGCAAAGATTAACGAGAGCCAAGCTAAGAAGGCTTGGAGGAAACAAATTAGCAAACATCTTCTCAAATCCTCTTCGTGTGTTTTGCAAAAGTAGGAGCACTTGTCTTCCTTTCCATATCTTGCACAGAACGTTACATCGCCTTCGCCTCCGGCATCGCTGGCTGAGACTTTCAACGAAATTAAAAAGTTCTTCGGCTGGTCCTCTTGCGATTTAATTGGAGAAGACACTGTCTTGCGTTTGAAAGAGGGAGCTCCACCCCCAGGGCTCCAGGCTTTTTCTTACGCCGACTTAGAAAACGAGCTTCCCCCAGGCGACAATAAAGCAGCAATTACGGAAAGTGATCTATTTATAAAATGCATGTTGTGTATAATGGTAGTCGCGGAACCTTTAGGTTGAAACGACTGCAATGATTCTCAGTGAGGTAAGTTACAACTCAGAATTATTATGTTGTACTGTCAATTTCACAACCTTTCAAAACACACAGATAAAGCTATTTCTCTGTGCAATGCACCGCGCTGTGAATATATAAAAGGGGGAACCCCCTGACAAAAACCAGGGCCCTTTTCTCTGAATTTCAGTTCCCCCATTTACCTATTCATAAACTTTATTTGAGCTTACGTGTAAGTGAATACAATATGATACAAAGGTGACTTTGTTCCAGGCCTATTCTGCGATCCAGAAAGGGTCAGTTATACATTCAGTTTTGTACTACCTATTATTATTGCAATCTTAATTCTAATTGTAAATTGGAATTAGAGATTATAAGTATCTTGTTTGTTTTGTTTCAGTTCCAGAAATTGTTTAGGTTTATTTATGGTTATTAGAGAATGAGAAATTGGATTGATTGAATTAAAAGTTTTGGATGCGTCGGCCCTTAAGTCCATTTTGCACCCTTCTATGTATACGGGGAAGTACACCCTTATCTAAAATTCTGACTGAAAAAGATAAAATAAGGGGTGTAAAAAGCCCCTTGGAAAAATTTAAAAGTGCAAGATTGTAAACAGGCCTGCACAAAACAAGCACAACACATTAAAAGGTCAGAATTTATAAAAGCTTCCTCACAGACGGTGAAAGAGACCAGCTCTTCGCAAAAATCTAAAAAACATTTGATAAAACACTGTGGTCATCACCCAACACGAATGACAGACAGTTGGGAAGATTAAATTGGTGTTACGTTTAATAGATAAGACATTATAATTGGAATTTAGAATATCATGTAATACAAATTACTGTACATGGCAGCGCGTACGAGAGTGGTGTGGAGAGACCCACTCATTCTAGAACACGGCATGGTGTGATCAGTGCCATGCTCCGGTTGCCTTTACCCTCCGCCGTTTTACAAGGTTTTCCCAAATATCCATTTATTACAGCAGCTCTATGTAGGAACACTGTTGGAAAATTCTTGCCTGAGATTAGACACTATTTTAAAATTTAAAAGTGACTAGAATGGTTTGATTCCCAGGGCGGGTAATCTTAGGTGGAGGGGTTTTACGTTAACGGTTGCGAATTCACCTAGCCTCTCATCAATAAGGGTGGGGGTGGAGGTAGGGTTCCACGCATTCACGATATCTGCCATTGTGGAAATTAAGTGATCAGCAGCACGCTCTAGTAATTTTAATTTAAACCACCATTCCAGGGACGAAAAATTATGTTGAAATGGATTAACTGATTCTAGTGACTATAGGAATATGGAGGAAATTATGATGAAGTGTGCTCATTTTGCACCGGACGTTTTTCAGATGACACCAGGAGGGGAGGAAATTATGGAGTTCTCGTTTAGCACTGGACATATAAGGACACCAGGGCAGGGCAATAAATGGGCTCAGTGATCGAAATATAGTCGAAGATTGTGGCGCTGACGAAGAACCTTGTCCAAACTTGCTCCAAACAGCTCAAATGAAGGGGTTAGAAAAATAACTGAATAAGTTAATCAACTTACCATCAAAATATTTAGATAGCAACACTAATTTCACTTGTAAAATGCCAAATAAACAATAAGAATTTGCTGTTGGTAGGAAGTTAGACCACTGACTCCTTCAATTTTAAATTGTTCCTAAATTTATTAAAGTGTACATGATTCATTTATTTATTCCAAGTTTCAGATACAGCATTTGCAACAGCCATCTTGCACTGAAACTGTAACAGATAAACAAGAATAAGTCAAGACAGTTTTAGGTTAAAAAAAGTTAAACAAACATTACGAGATATAAAGAATCAAAAGATCTACAGATGAATTGTAAGTGACGAACGGAAAGTACTTTCAGGGAAGAAAACATCAATATTTGCAGGCAGTTTATTGTAGAACTAGGACAGCCTGTCGATTAAAGTGTTATGGATTTCTTGAGTTTTCAGCTCAGTAATGATATTTTGTTTATGTTTACAAATAAATGTAAACAATGCACGTATCTGTAATTTGGAAACTCCTTTCCAAAACACCACTCCTAATTGTATTGTTACTTTCTTTTAATCTAAATAATTATCTGAAAATTGTATTGTCAATTCTAAAAATAGAGAAGATATTATATGTATTTTACCCATTCAGATTAAATATATCAGTTTCCACCCTCATCTGTAGGCAGTTAACAAAAACGTGTCACTGAAATCATGACAAATGCAGTTTCGTTAGGAAATGAAACATTTGCAACTTATGATCTCCCATAAATGCAGGATTATTGCCGTTTCGCCCATGTGGAACAACAGGAGTTTCTTTTATTGATAGTTTCTCAAGGTGGAATCTTATCTGCAGCCAAACCCACCTTGTTTTATTGCTTCTTATCGGAATAAATCCCGCCAAGTGACTAACATTCTTTTTCCGGTGATAAAATTTGCTTTCGCAGACCAAGAGCTTTCGTGCTTAAGAGCCACGTTTTCATTTATCTGCCAGCAGTTTAAAAGACTAGGTGGAGCAAGTTCGCCATCAACTGGAATCGCGTGGCTAGTTTTACTGCTTTCAAACCAAACACAAGGTTTCCTTAAAATAGAATTTGTACCACTCCCTAATCCGTATCTCTATTGTACGTTCTTCTGTGCCACTTATAGCTAATCGCGACGATGAGGATGGGTGGTGATGAGATGAAATTAATGAATGGGACACTCGCAAAGAACACTTAAGCCGGGACTCGAACCCAGGAACTCCGGTGGCAAGATCGAAATTCCTGCTCGGCTAATGAGGCGGTCCACTCCCTTGCCAATTAAGTTTGGAAGTTAAATCGAGAAAAAAAACATTCAGATTTTGACAGTAGGCTACGGAATCATGTAATACTTGTCTGCAATCTCCGTGTCCATAACTCTCTCGCAACTCGTTGTGATGCAAGAAGGCCAGAGCGGATGCTTCTTGGTCGGAAGAATAAAGTGGGAAACGAATGTACGGTCAGCGGCAATAAAAATGGGACGCCTAGATCCTCAAATACTGGCTTCCCTGAAATGCATTGTATGTGTTGACTAGCTCTGCGGCGATGAACAAATGCTAATACCAAATTTTCAATGGTAAATTCTGTGTTTCAGGATCTGGGTGTTCCAGTTTTATTGCCAGTGAGTGTACATCTAAATTTCTTGGGTTCATTTTGTATGTAGTGAACATTCGTCAGCAGTGAACATAAACCACTAGAGTCGAGCCAAGATGACTCCGTGGGCGAGACCCGCCATTATGGCAGTGACCCTCTGTTGCCGCGCTTACCTACGAAGAAACTTGCTGTCAGGGTTGTTAAGGTCCAGGAACCCTTAAATTCAATTGGGTTCCGTTGCAGGACCGGAACCTTTTTATTCGCATAATTTAAATCCGGTCCAAGTTGCGTATTGTCTCATTGAAAAATGTTTCTGGACCGAATTGAAATTTGATCCGAAAAAAATGTTCCTGGACAGAATTGAAATTGATCCGGAAAGAAAAGGTTCCTGGACCGAATTGAAATGCTTTAAATATATAGAAAGGTTATACACTGTCTAGAACCCATTTAAGTTTGCTGATTTTCTCTTCCAGTCAGGGATTGTATTTATTTACAATTACAGACCGCAAGCTTCACCGATTAAAAGTTGCCTTCTAAAAATGTCCGCGAGTACGTTTACACTGGAATGTCACACTGTGGTTTTAGAAACCGTATCACAGGAAATAAATCATAACGCTGTTGTTTCTAATGGGTCACGTTCAAAAACTCCCGTGTCGAATAGTTACTGTACAGTGTGTCTCAAAAGTTTTAGGACAACGACATTTTAAACTAGGCAACCCAATTTACACAAGGAGTTGGTGGGTTGCGTGTAGAGTTAGGCTCAATTTCAGGGTTGCCACATGCACAATAGATATTTATAAAATACGTGAAAGAAATAAAAACAAGTATTATTGTATAAAATTATTAAAAATATCACTATTATATCGCAAGTGACAAAATTCTTTCTCAAAGAAAAAAAAAATAGGTTCTCTAGTATTTCATCGCTGATGAGTTTACAGAAAGGAAAAGAGGTGAGAGAAAAAGAGAGGTGACAAAGGACAGGAGAAAGAGAAAGCAAAAGGAGAAGAGGAAAAGTAGAGGAGAGAAGAAAGAGAGGATGGACGAAGAGAGGAGATGTAGTGAGGAGAATGGAAGAAGATTATAGGAGAGATGAGGAAAATGGAGCAAAGAAGAGAAAAGAGTAGGAAAACGAGATGAGAGAAGAGGAGACGAGAAGAGGGGAGTGGAGAGTAGAGTAAAGGAGAGAAGAACGAAAAGAAGAGAAGAAGAGTGCAGTGGAGTAGGAAATCTAAGACAGGAAAAGAGATACGAGGAGTGGAGATGAGTGGGATGGAGATAAGATGCGAGAAAAGTAGGGAAGGCGATATGAGATAAAAACATAGGAGAAGGAGGTGAGAGAAGAAGGGGAAGGAGAAGAGAAGAACAGAAGGGACTGAAGAGAAGAGGTAGTTGCAGAAAATATCGTCTCAGCGTCAAGAATTGATGCAGTGGTCAAATTATCGACATGAAACATTCAATAACATTTTGAAATGTATTGGAGAATGTATTTGATCGGTTCAAAATGCCTTTTGGCTTAGTTCAGAGCAAGGTAAAATCTTCCATGTAAGATCTTTGATTTTGCCTGCGATTATATCACTAAAAATATGAATGTAATTTTAATATTTATAAGAATTATCCCATTTTTCTCCACTTCTCGGTTCGTTGAAATGGAGATTTTGTAATTTTATATTTCCCTTCCCCCCATCGTTAATTCTAAAGAGAATCATTCCGCTTCACACGGCGTGGACATTGAACACAATGGGAAAGGTCTAAAACTTACGAAAAGTTTTTGCCACCGAAAGGGTTTGAACCTACGACCATCAGATTGACAGTCCTGAACAGTAAACACTACCCTACAAGCTTTCGCTCCTGAAAGTAAGTAGAAGGAGCTGACCAATGTGAAATGTAAATGCAACTCTCCTCCTACATGTAATGTGCAAACAATACTTGTTTGTAACAAAGAAAACGAAGATAGTATGACTTCGTGAAAAGCTTTAATGGAGAGTTACACATGATGAGAAATTTTCATTGGATATTTGCGGACGTATCCTTGCATTAAACTCGAGTGGGAAAAGGGGTAAAATTAGTATGTCCTGAATTGCCACAAATATAAATAGTTATTTCATTAACATTTGTCAATTTTTTTGAAGCAGTACTCAATTATCGTTAGAGTATCATAATTCACGATCTTATACATGAAAATATCCATTTGAACGTGTTTTATTTGTTATTTTTTTATATATTACATATGCAGAACAATGTAGCACTATACACTGCTATTACAAATAATGTTACCATGCGCTTGTTTAATAGAAAGGGATTTAAAAGAAAAGAAAAAAAGAACACCTGGTATGGAGGATCGAACCTGGGATTGCTAGCAGCCCAATCGAGAACTCTAACCACTACACCAAGACCTTACCTTACGGAACTTGGACCCTATTTAAACTGATTCGGAAAAGGTTCCTGGACCGCATTTAAATTGATCGAGAAAAAAATGTTCCTGTACAGAATTGAAATACGTTACAGATAAAAATGTTCTTTACGGTCCAGAACCCATTTACGCTTGATGATTTTCTCTCCTGGACCGGAATTAAATTTATTTAAAATCCTGGACCTTTAACAACCCTCCTTGCGGTCAAACAACCTATTAGGCCTACCGATACCACCCTGTTTGGACAACGGGTCTGGTGAGACACATATACAGCCTGCAACAAACACCAAAACAAAATGCAGAGCGCTTTAAACGTGGCATTTCTAACCTAACCATATAGCTATGTATTGTTAAACCTAAGAGGCGTTGTAGGACAGGAAGCATTAGGTTAGAAATGCCACGTTTAAAGCTCTTTGCATTTGGTTTTGGCGTTTGTTGTTGCAAGCTGGGTGTGGCTCGCACCAGACCCCTTTGGAAAACAAGCGGCAACCTAAGAATCCCTCCTTCTCAAGGCGGCCAGGGAAAAAGGATTTTGTCAAAATAAGCGTCCTGGTCTGTGAATGAGGGCCGGGAGTTAACGTGGCTCAGGTATAGTCCCGACTCAAATTTAGTTTATAGTGAACCCTCAACTACGGTTTCAGTGAACCTAAAAAATTAAGTGCAAGGACTCCCTTGTAGCCAAATGGATGGCGCTCTTGTCCTTGGTGCGAGCGGTCTAGGGTTCGATTCCCAGTGGGAACCCCAACATTTTGGTGTTGACCTAGCATCGTGAGGACAATTGGGGAGGTACTTGGAAAAAAAATAGTAGTGGGCTCCGATCTCGAAAGCCAGAAAACAGTGGCGATGGGACTCGTCCAATGAAGGACGCTTGGCAGGCCCTGCCAGAAAGCACCATTGAGGTTAGTTTTCAAGATGAAATATCAATGAAAAATTATTGTTAGTATCGTAAGTACCATACAGTGCTTCAAAACAAGAAACTGGTCTCCTGCCTCTTGTTGTTTTGGTAGCATGCAGGGCGACTCAAATGGACCGGGGAAAGCCGAGAGCGGGGGTGATGATGTGACTCGCTGTGATGACGAAACACTGTTTTATACTGTACTGTATTAGATATTTTGTTTCATTAATTGATGCTGTGTCAATCAAGCAACTAATTCTGACTTAGGTCTTTTATTTTCTCTGGCACTGGTTTTAAAGGAAAGCATTTCGATTTTAGTGAACTTCGGACATAGTGAACCATTTATCTGAATTTAGTGGTTCATAATAAGCGGAGTTCACTTTGTTCATTGGTTTTATTTTTAAATTATATATATATATATATATATATATATATATATATATATATATATATATATATATATATATATATATATATATATAAACATACCGGGTGATTCTTTATGTAGTTTACAACTTCAATAATTTATAATTATTTATTTGAACCACATACAGACTTGGTTTATATGTCATTATGAAGCAAAACACTTCAAGTTTATTAGAAATCTGTTATGGTTCAATATGTGCACCGTTGGTCATCCTGGACACATCCCAACGAAAGTCAAAGTCGAGTGGAGTGTTTCTTCGAACCAGAACACGCACTTAGCTCTTTCCGCACCAGTGAAAGCAATTTTCAACGACAGACCGGTGGCGCCGCATGTGATCAACTCCGCAACTACACACTATGTGAGTCAAAACTTGAAGTGTTTTGCTGCATAATGACATATAAACCAAGTCTGTATGTGGTTCAAATAAATAATTATAAATTATTGAAGTTGTAAACTACATAAAGAATCACCCGGTATATATATATATATATATATATATATATATATATATATATATATATATATATATATATATATATCCAAAGGCTGAACCCAATTATAATACTCGAATTACATAATATTATCACAATAGATTCATTCCAATTCACTATAATAGTAACACCATTAAGCCTTGTTTCCATGATATGAAGAAATCCTCAATATGCTAACAAAGTAATTTATTTTATTATAAAACATAAACTAAAAGTAACGTTTCAACCTTCTAGCAAGGTCTTCATCGGACTATGCAGCAAGTACAATTCACTATAATAGATTTATTTACAACAAATAATTACCAGGTAGACCCTCTGACAATTCCTTGACAAGTTTGTATTCCCAATAGGATAAAAACAGGCAGTTTTTAAGATTCGTAATCGGGATTGGCTTCATGGGTACTAAATCAGACGGACCAAGCACGATAATTTGTGCTCAAATGTATTTCACGTTCTAAAGAATATTCGGGCAGAAATTCAAACATTTCCATGGCTATTAAACACATTAATCGAGTGTCCAGAGAAAGTGGCCCATCAAAAGAACGTGAGCTACAAGAAAGATGGCGAAATTCTGTACTTGCCTCCAAGCGCAAGTCAATCGCACAGTCACGCTATATATCGTGGCCTTAAAATTTGTTGAGCGAAGTGCAGAGCTCAACAATGCCTTCTTAAAAGAAGGCCTGTGCAGAGACTGTATGCAACGTCATCATTGTGAGGTTATGGTTCTCAACAAGCAATTATTACACCTACTGAACACATATTTTCAGTAGATGGAAAACTGGCATAATTCGAACGTAGTATTCCTAGTATGTTTGTGGATAAAGTGTAATAATTGCACGTGATCAGGGAAAGTGCTATGGGGGCTGAAGCCCCCTCCAGAAATCGTATAAATAATTTAAATAGTGTATAGTGTTAATTAATTTTACTCCCTTAGCAGGATTACACATCTTGAATAATAAGTTGTAATACACTGTGAAATTCATCTTCAGGGCTTCTACCCCCCAATTTTTCGCTTTTACATGGTGGCTGCTGATAACTGATTAGCTCCGTCGAAATAAAATTCTGGTTACGGGCCTGCACGTGATCGTGTTGCGATCCATGGCCTACTAATGATGACGTTGCAAGTCTCTAGACGGGCCTCCTTATAAGAAGGCATCGCCTTGGTTCGGGTTGTAGTGACGTAAGAGGAGCATGAACAGTGTACAGAAGTGCAAAGTTGTAACAAACACTATATAACTCCACGATGAATCCATCAAATTTCTCTTCAGTAGAAAATGAGATAAGTCACTTCGCCTCCTTTGTGAACTTTTTTTTGTCCTTAACTCTTTCTTTGTGCAGGTTAAAAAGCCGCGTCTGAACTCCCCTTCAGGCGATTCTGCACGGAGGGAGTAAAAGACGAAATTATGATGCTGTCAACTAGGCGGAAGGATGACGTCTACCGGCTTTGAGTGTCGAAGCGTAAGAAATTCCCCCTGGGTGGAGAGGGGAGGAGGTTCCCGAGACTTATTCTAGGGGGAACCGACAGATTACTCCGCATCTGACGTAGAACAGAGAAGTTCGTTGAGAAAGCTTTGGTGCTTGCTTGCTTGCTCTTGCGCTCTCTCTCTCTCTCGCTCTCTGGTCCTGCTTCAGATCTGGTGGCACAGTGAACTTTATCAAAACAGACTACTAAGATTCTGAACAACCGTATAGGTTTGTCTCAAGCAAACATGAGAGTAGGTTGCTGTGAACACTGGAGTTATGTAAAAAGACTTTCAGCAAATTTGAACTTACTTTATGCACAGACAGGCTAATCAAAAACCGCGGTATCTCGGTTTTGGTAAAGCATCTGTCTACCATATAGAAGAGCTGGGTTCGAACTTCGGGGCAGGTGATCTGGACCAGGACTTCGTCATTTTCCTGTTTCTGCGTGGCTCTGAGGCCCACCCAGCCTCGTAAATATGTACCTGGGGGCAACCCGCGTGGGTAAAGGCGGCCGGGCGTGATGTTTATCACATCCCAACTATGGCCGAGAGTTCTATACCTCTACATCACCTCACACGCACAGGTGTACAGTTACCTTAAAAACAGGTTAATCGCGACAGAACCTACAACAGTGGCGGCATAAGGGTAGGGAATATCTTCGGGGGGTAGTCACATTTAATATACGCCTTAAAACCCTGGGTTTTAGGTTTTAGGTCCCGGGTTCGATCCCCGACCGGTTCAAATCCGGGAACTCTTCTAACGTTGGAAGCGGCCCCGGCGCCCACCCAGCATCGAATGCCATGGGTACCTGCGGGAAACCCTGGGGAAGGGGGGGAAAAGTGGTCAGGGGCGTGATGCTGATCACATCACCCCCAACCACGATCGGATCAAGAAAGTGTGGGGCGTTACCCCCCCACCCGCTATACGCCTTCATGGCGTGGTGCTAAGCACAGGGGTGCACTTTACCTTTTTACCTTAAAACCCTGGAGGATTTAGCGGGAGGGCATGTAATATATATATATATATATATGTATATATATAATAATCATGAAAAGGGTGTGTGTGTGTGTGTGTGTGTGTGTGTGTGTGTGTATATACCTATATTTGTTTGTACCGGCATAACTCTCGAACGCTTGGAGCGATTTCAACCAAACTTGATACGCGTATCACTTGCAACCTGGAAAGAAACAGTGTTGGGGTAAGACACCCCTGACATCCCTAGGGGTGGGGTGGGAAGGGGTGACATGTAAAAATAATCGAGAACCATAGATATTAAATTCCGCACAAACAGACATCGGTGACTATGCAATCCGCACAACGGCAGTGTTTCTCGGGTTGTCTAACATTCAGGCTGTGTTGCGAATGGAATCCATAGTTATCGTAACACTCCCAATGCGGTTCGATTCCAAGTGCATCACCTATAGGACATGGGGGGGGGTGAGGGGGTGAAAAATAAAATGCCACAAATCACCTAGTTTAGTGTCGAATCCATAGTTTTCGGAGTCGCTAAGCTAATTGGCGACATTCACGATCACATTTAAAATTACTTAATTAGCTAGTTAATATATAAAGTATTGGCACGTTTGTATTATAAAGAAAAAGTATGCTCTAGCAACCATTTTCCAGATAGTAAATTAATAAAGTTTAGCACAAACATATGTAAATAATGACCAGATTTATGAGATACTTCATATCAGTAAGTCGACGCCGAAAATCAAATTACAAAGCAATGACATTAACTGGTGGACACAAAAACGAGAGTCCTCAAGTCAAATATTTCCCATGTTTGTGAAGGTTTCATCTGAGGAAATGAATTGTCACAAGCGTAAAAAGGTCCAGACCAGGGTTCTAACCAGGAACCGTACGGCCGAGAGGTTGTGTTTCGACGGCTCAACGTGAGACGCAGCATGGTCCGTTAGTACAGCTTCCCCAATCATTACGGTGTCTGCGTGGATCTAAATGTTCCGCAACATTAACCGAGCGGTAGTAACCCGTGCCGTTAAGATCCTTGCTAGGCGTGGGTCGATCAGACCGACGACAGGGTTGGATATGAATCCGACGCAAATAATGCATGCAGGCCCTCGGGCGTGCCATCAAAGTCTCTGTGTGTCAAACACGAAACAGCACTACTTCCTACAAGAACGCAGGAGTCCCCATCATCCATTTTAGTTCTCCCTCTCTGAAAGCGTCTTTCAGCAGGATTTATTGCCCTCTCTCCGCTGGGATTCGAACACGGCTCTATCAAGAACTGGGGCTTCCATTCGAGCCCGACGCACGTACATTCGCACTGGGCTCATTTGCTGCAGACGGGAGAGAAATGACGTTAGTCTCTCAGTCGTTCGTCTGCTCCTCAGATAGACATCTTAGCATGGTTGCCATCTAGGCGCTTTTGGAACCAGATATGGTCCTCTTATCTCTCCATTGTTAGCTATCGTACCGTTAAAATTTAACGAGTGCATGTGCATCCTCTGTGCTCTGACTAGAATAAAAAGTAAACATACTGAGCACGGACACATATTTGCCTCGAGACTGGATTTAATTACAGTAGACTCGCGATTATCCGAGCTAATTGGGACCGAGACTACCTCGGATACGGAAAAACTCGGATAATACGGAGATAATGTGCTAATAGGTCGTAAATGACGAAACAACACTTAAAACTGTATAGTAATTATTTATTACTAGTACAACATAAATGAGAAGATTACTTTTTCAAAAAGTCTTTCATAGTTTTTTGGACACACCTTTTTCCGTTTGCCACTCATACTACATTACTGGCTTAGAATAGGCCTATACACAGATTTAAAAACCACCGTAACAATCGGATACACCGACAATGTAACGAACACGTGCATCGCGGACGGTGACTTGACTCCAACTTACTAGTAAACAAACAGGGGGTGCGTTATGAAGCGCGATGTTTTCTAACCACTCCCTCCGTTAATCCGAAGCCTCGGTTAATCGGGACTCTGTTAGTCTACTGTACAACTAAATTTGAATATTTCATCTTGCATAACGGTAGATATTAATCAAATTCCAGTTGCATGGGCCATAAATACAGAATGTTTCAGAAATAATTTAGGGGTAACAAAAATTTATTGCAAGTAAACTATTGAACTTACGTTAATGAAACCAGTCCAGAACGAACAACTCAAACCGTTCTTTTACACCTACAAATGTGCGCACCACGGGTGACACGGCACACATTGACACGATAGTCTAGTTCTTGCAACACTCGCATCCATATGGGCTGTCGTTAGTGCCTATCGCTGCGATGAGACGCTCCCTTAGGGCTGCGATGAATACCCTGTCATTGATCAAACCTTACCAAAAGAAGTCGCACGGTGTAAGATCCGGTGATCTTGGGGACCAAAACATTGCACAAAACACTGAGTGATGTGAGTGTCGCCTAGCGACAGGGATATGAACTCTCAGCTTAACGAAACATACACGCTCAAACTGTTTGCGTTCCTCGATCATTCTGGACTGGTTTCATTAACGTAAGTTCAATAGTTTACTTGCAACAATTTTTTGTAACTCCTCAATTATTTCTGAAACACCCCGTATATTTTTAAAAACTGAATCATGAAAATTACATTCATTACGTTTAACCCTTTCAACCCCAGGCACATCCTGTGTTGACAGAATGGTCGTGCAGACCAAGCACATCACGTATGATGTGTTCGTAGTGTATTGTTTTCTTTGTAAACGTGGGTATCTGGTTTGAGGCAGGGAAAAGGAAAATTCTTTCTGGGACGATCTACCGTGAAGGTTCTATTGTTGCCTTCCGTAATAACCAGCCGGTGTGTGAAACAGTGGCGCCTCTTATGACCATATATGGAAAAATCAACGAGCGTTTGTTGTGCCTATTTGTTGAGAGTTGAAGAAGGACGGTTGATTTCTTTCATTCCGAAAATGAATTCTTTTAGTGATTCAGACCATATTCCGGAGAATTCTGGAGCCTCTACAAAATCTGACGTATCTTCGGAATCCATTTCGGAAGAATGAGAAGACACACCATTATCATATGATGGGTGGAACGTTTTGTCAGATGAACCTGGTTCATGCTCTCCGGAACACTTTGCTAAGTACCATAAAGACAAGAAGAAGTAGAAAGTTTCCATTTGGACCTGCTGTACTACTATATACTTTTTTTATGTATTATATTTATTATGTTATCCATATAACAATGAAAAAATTTCCAAAATTTGTAGCTACAAGTGAATAAAAACACAATATGTAATGCAATGTATTTCCTTTATGTGTTATCTATATATATATATATATATATTAAATATTATTACATTATGTACTATTATATAAAGCAGTATATAAATATAAAAATGAAAAACTAAAAATGATATTATCGTTATCACTGAACATTTCACAAAGTTCAAGAAACAACAAAGAATTAGATTGATTGATTGATTGATTGATTTGTTGTTTTAAGTCCACTTTATGCACAGTAAGGCTAATCGGGACTGGACCTACAGTTTAAAGTGGGATCCGAACCACTTGTGCCTCCACCGGGTATCGAACCCGGGACCCCTTGAACAAAGAATTAGAGAAGGGACAAGATTAAGTAGGAAGTTTTCATCTGGACTCGCTGTACTACTCTGTACTTCGTTTATTATACTAATATGTATTTGTTTATGTATTATATGTATTATGTTATGCTTATCCATATAACAATGTAATATTTACAAAATGTGCAGCTGCGAATGAATAACGACGCAATATATAATACAATATATATTATATATAATGTTTATTATGTATTGTTCTTTCTTTATGTACTATTACATAACAGTACATAAAAACAAAAACATATTATGGTTATCACTGAACTTCCTACAAAGTTCAAAGAAATACAATATTAATTGGGATGAAGATTCAGGCAATATTTGTCATGGAATATTAAATGATTTTATTATTGAAGATTTTACATTAGAACCTGGGACGTAGAGGGTTTTCACGTTTCTCTGTCTGGGGGTGAAAGGGTTAAATATCTAATAGCCATTACTTTAGAAACGGTGTCGCTTATCTAGTCACTTATTAACACTGTACCAGCTCATAAAATAGCGAAATTTTCCAATTCCATAAAGGAAAACTGGCTCCATATCTATCTCTAATATAGACATCTCTAGTTTTATTGGTACTAAGGCAGTTAAATACGTATGTCCAGAGCTACTTTTCCCTCCATGGTATCTTAATCTTTTTCAAGACCTAACACTACTACTCACAAATGTTCTGTGTTGTACATGACACTTGCATACATTTTCTTCCCCTGTGACATAGCTGTAAGAAGTCAATATGTCATTTCAACGAACATTTGTTACAAATTGATTACAAGAATTCTGAAAAACCAGCAATCTATTGTTGTGAATGGTGAAGCCAAAACATTTGTTCAATGTAATCGACTTGCCTTCTCATGTATCAATTGCATTCAATTTATCAATACACCACTCTTTCAGCGAAAAGATAATTGTTTAGTATCTCTTGCCCCATTGTTATCTTCGCGTTAAAACGTTGACTACAAAGCGCGCCAATGGAAGAACGAATCAGACAGGGCTTCGGTAGCACGTGACTGAAGCTGATTGGATGATTGACTCACCCGTGAACTACAGCGTGAGCACAAAAACACTCCCTGGTTTCAAGATGTCATAAAATTAATAGTTACTTGAATATTTTGATAAAATTGATATCCAAAGCTCAGTTAACTTTTTCAGTTAATATTTTAATATCTTTCTTTTCAGAATCGCTAGTTGTGAATTCGGTAGCTAGAGGGCAGTAACATCGAAAATGGCGTTCACTCCGCAGCAAAGAAGCTGGCGCGTGTTAGAATTTGCCAAAACAAGCAGTGTTGTGAGAGTGCAGCGTGCATTTAAACGGAAGTTTAATGTTGATCCACCTACACACAAATCCATTCTGAAGTGGCATAAAACATTTCTTGAGAGAGGATGCATTTGTCATCAAAGAAAAGAACATCCTGGCCGACCGTCCATCTCTGAGGAAATTGTGGAGCGTGTGCGAGAAGCCTTTGTACGCAGTCCCAGAAAATCAACACGTCAAGCCAGCAGACAGTTGCAGGTGCCACAAACTACCGTAAGCAAGATTTTACGGAAGCGTTTGCGTTTTCACCCGTACCGGCTGCAATTGGTTCAAAAGTTATATCCACAAGACAAGGTAAAGCGACGTGAGTTTTGCGAGACTATCCACACTTTAATGGAGGACGATGAAACCTTTCTGACAAGGATCATTTTTAGTGATGAGGCGACCTTCCACTTGAGTGGAAAAGTGAACAGGCATAATGTTAGGATCTGGGGAAGCGAGCAACCGTATGCCACTCTTGATGTGGAACGTGACTCACCCAAGGTGAATGTTTTTTTGTGCAGTGTCAGAGCATCGAGTGTACGATCCGTTCTTCTTTGAGGGACCAACAATCACAGGTGAAAGCTGCTTAACAATGCTACGTGACTGGTTAATTCCTCAACTTGCTGCAGAGAGAGGTGACTACATTCTACAACAAGATGGAGCGCCACCACACTGGCATCAATCTGTACGCAGCTTTCTGAATGACAACCTCCCACACCGTTGGATAGGACGAGCTGGACCCAATGATCAAAATCTATGCAAGTGGCCCCCACGATCACCGGACATGACAGTTTGTAACTTTTTCCTTTGGGGGTTCGTGAAGGACCAGGTCTATGTACCTCCACTACCCACAACCTTGAATCATCTTCAAGAACGCATTAGTACAGCTGTCAACTTTATCACACCGGGGAAGGATTTATATGCAGTAAATCAAGTGCTGAATATGTAAATACATATTTAGTTCCTTTCATTAAAATATAGAGTTAAATATGGACTTATATTATTAAAAAGGTAAATTTTTACAATTTTAAGACGCCACACGAGCTACATAAAATACAGTACGCTTGTATTGACATTAACTGTAAAACACAAAATGTGTTTTCATTATCTGTTTCCAAAACAATGAATAACAAAATTTGTTGTAAGTGGTCGAACGTGAATCTTAAGGTGGATTTATATTGACTAAAACTGTTCAATATCGCAAGAAGCAATGTGAGTATTTCAAATTTGTCAGTTATTCGCAAGAAATTCACCCAACACTTTTGGTCACACGGGGACTGCGTGAATATGGATGTTGAAAAATGTTCTGCAATATGGAAGTAATATGTAAAAATAACAATATGAGCCGAAACCTATATGTACAAATATGAACAAAAACTGAATTTTTCGAGTCTACATGCCATGATGCGCAAAGATAATACAAAATGTAACTGATTTCAGTTTGGTACATAAATATATATTTTAGAGCTGAGCCGAAACCGATGAATCAGTATCGGTCGATACCGGTGGTATCATAGAATAAGAAAGATTGTTATTTCCAGATTATGATATTTAACTTCCCTATTTTAATTTTTATGCATATTACCATAATAATTTATCATAGTTTGTATTCTTAATAACGATTTAAGTTTCGTAGATAACTATCAATATAAAACTGATTCACAACAAACGGCAAACAAGTATGTCTCTCTTTGTTCAAATTTACTGTAGGGGAAACCGGGGCGCTTTTAAACACGTTCTTGGTAAGAGAAAAGAATTGAAGACATCTTTGTGAACAACAGGAAGTGCCCAATGTACTTACTGCATGTTCGAATTGGAATCCTTTAAGGGTGTGTGTGAGTTGCAGTTTGAAGTGGTTCACACCAGAAACCAGCCTGTTTCATACGAAATTGTACATTATCATTTAAAACGAGGTCTTCAATCTTGTTTCGGAGACTACAACAAGAACTTTTATCACATTCCGTTCCCACAGGGTTTTTACATGTGTTGCAAATTAACACTTACCAAGCCCATAGATGTACCGATAACGCAAGCACACATTGAAGAGGACAGTATCGACTTACCTAGAAAGAAATAAAACAATTGTCAGCTATATAATAACAGTAATTGAAATGTACATACAGTGTGTTTCATTAATAGATTAATTCGGTAAATGAATGCGAAGAGTGACACCTGGGGCGCGTCAAGTATCCGAGCGCTCAGCGAGCAACGTGATCGCTCAGCTCAGCTACTTGACGGCCAAATAGGCGTTGATCAGCGAGCGCTGCTCATTTTATCGCTAACCTTGCTCGCCACAGAATATAGCGTCTTTGTGTTCCGATTTCGTGAGGCAAAGGGAAGAGGAAAACTGTATGAGGATGACGGGGTGGCGAGCCGCGGGCGACCAATGAGGAAATATTTATGATGAACGGCTTGCGATATAGCGTAATTAGAGAGGAAGTTCACATAACAGAAGATGATGTAATATTCCAGTTTCTGTAATTGTATTAAAATGAAAGTGTTGTTTATTCCAAATAATAAATATAAATATACACCGTAGTTTTGGAAAGTTGTGCAAGCGTGTGAAAATGAAACTTCGACAGTTCTGTTCACATCAACTATTCTATTTCCATAATTAACAGCTTTTCAAATACCGAAATCTTGTACTGTGTCTTATCCACTCGACGCAGCCACATTGATCACAGATTATTCAAAGGGACTGATATTTTGATCAATGAGCAAACTGCGTCAAGTAAATGATCTGTCTGCTCAACGAGCGCCGCTCAGATACTTGACGGACCCCTGGTGTCATGTTGTCGCATCATCCAGACAGAGAAACTTCTCACACTTGTGAATCCAAGCAGATCATCAGGTTGTTGTTAGAGAACAGAATCATTTCAATGACAGACTGGCCACCTCAGTCTCTGGATCTGAAATTCCCGGATTTGTTGTATTTGGAGAAATACGACAGGGTGTAGAGGAACAACCCACGAATTGAGGCGCACAATCGCCAGAAATAATATTCTTGCAATGATGGCTTATTTGACGATAAAAATAGTTCTGTGCTTTCAAAAGAGATGTGGCCTCTTCTGGCATTTTCTGCAACGACACTCATTCAGGTATATTGTACACTCAACGGCAAAAGTAATTGTAGACTGTACATCACCAGTTTCATCGAGCCTGTTTTCCAAAATGTGATGATCACGTTGCAGAGGGCAATTAGCATAAAGAGAATTCCACACCTTAAGACGCAGGATGCAAGAAAAGACTGTCTTCCGTTCACTCCTGTTCAGATAAAGTAGCACTATTGATGAACCCTATAAAGTGTGCCACTTTACGTGAACAGGAGTGTACCATAGCTTACTCTTTCTACTAAGGGTACGGAAATCTATTGGTCGAGACGAATTCTTCAAGATCCGACGATCCGGACGTTAGGAATTTCCAGAAAAAGTCTGGAAATTTCTTTGGACTGAAAATGTTCAGGATTACCGATATTGAATTCTACTCACTGCTTGTCCCCGAAGTAATTGTTTTCGCATTTCTATACTGAAAAATCACTATTTCCAAGAAATTCCCAATACTTAAAGTAGGGTTGTGAAAGGTCCACAAACCCATAAATTCTAATCGGTTCAATTGGGTTTCGCTGCAGAACCGGAACCATTTTCCTCGCAGAATTCTTGGACCTTTAAGAACCGTGACTTAAAATGCAGATAATTTCGAGAAGCAAATACTATAAATACACAACCATTAGAAACTTTCGGAATCCCGAAAATCTGGAAGTCATTTCACGACATGATTTTTTTTCCAATCCCAATACCGAAATTTCCTACAATAATTAGCATCTCGGTGCTTATTAATTGACCAGGGCAAACTAATAGTGGAACACCCTATACATAATTAAACAATGTGGGACACGCCCATGACCGCTACAATCAGTTACGCAAACCTACATAACCGAATCAGTCAAACATACAGTGTTCACACTCAGCTTTGCAACATGGATGTCGCTCGGTACACACACGCCACTCAAAATGTCCGCATCGATTGGACGAGCAGCTGGCCATGTTTGCACTTGCTAAACGGGAGGTTTTGTAACGGAAATCGCTCTGCATGCAAACACATTTTAGCGCGAAAGCTGGGACGTAAGTTTTCACCTCTCGTGCAAACAGCGGTGATCAGCTGCTGAAGTGGCTGTGGTTGCTCGGGGTGTTTGCTGCACGGCTTCAGCAGCAAACCAAGAGGGTATCCAGACATTGGGGCCGCAGGAAATAGAGTCAACTGCCAGAATCGTAACATTCTAGAAAACTAGTTGAATGACGGCCAGTGTCGAAATTTTACCGGTATACATTTTAAAGTGCAATGCTCATAGTACCTTTTGTGCTTTATTTACGTTACTCCTCGGCCTCTTTGGGTTAGTCGCGACGATATACATGATGAATACATGAAATTAAGCGAGGCACACCCACAGAGGATAACGAATGTCCAAGCTAGGACTCGGAACGTTGGGTAGAGATATCTTGACCAATGAGTGTTCTCGGTCACCAACGTGGCCATGTTTCTTTGGTATTTAATTGGTTATTAAACTTATTACTTATGCACTCCCTTTACATTAGTAATATTATGGGATTACTAAAAAGAACGAGCTAAACTTGTGCCAAGCTCGTTCCCTCTATTATATATATCGGACTTCCCCGAGGCGAAGGCCAATACTGATTAACCTCCAGGTAATTCCAGGTTTTCAGGGCGAACTTTCTAAAAATCAAAGGGTATACAAGTACTATTTCAACCTTACGTATTACCGCCTATAACCCCCCCCCCACACACACACACACAATAATATAAAGGGTATGTGCGATTTGAATGTATATAAGAAATTCTAATTCAATTGAATTAAACGGTATATCAGGATGACAGGGTGCCAAACATCCCCCCCATCTCCGCAGACCAGGGTGCCAAACATCCCCCCATCTCCGCAGACCAGGGTGCCAAACATCCCCCCATCTCCGCAGACCAGGGTGCCAAACATCCCCCCCATCTCCGCAGACCAGGGTGCCAAACATCCCCCCCATCTCCGCAGACCAGGGTGCCAAACATCCCCCCCATCTCCGCAGACCAGGGTGCCAAACATCCCCCCCATCTCCGCAGACCAGGGTGCCAAACATCCCCCCCATCTCCGCAGACCAGGGTGCCAAACACCCCCCCCCATCTCCGCAGACCAGGGTGCAAAACATCCCCCCCATCTCCGCAGACCAGGGGGCCAAACATCCCCCCATCTCCGCAGACCAGGGGGCCAAACATCCCCCATCTCCGCAGACCAGGGGGCCAAACATCCCCCATCTCCGCAG
Source organism: Lepisma saccharinum (assembly GCF_977018435.1). NCBI lineage: Eukaryota > Metazoa > Arthropoda > Insecta > Zygentoma > Lepismatidae > Lepisma > Lepisma saccharinum. The sequence goes on along the minus strand of NC_139242.1, from coordinate 72,298,492 downwards.
ACCAGGGGGCCAAACATCCTTCATCTCCGCAGACCAGGGGGCCAAACATCCTTCATCTCCGCAGACCAGGGGGCCAAACATCCTTCATCTCCGCAGACCAGGGTGCCAAACATCCTTCATCTCCGCAGACCAGGGTGCCAAACATCCCCGATTCTCAGCAGACCAGGTTGCGAAACATTGCTACATCCACACAGAGTGTAAAAGTTTCAAATTGTTCCAAAAACAGGCTTCCTCTCAGTGAAAAACTAGGGAGATTCAGAGTAATTTACGACACATTTCGAAAACACTCAGGATGAGATTTGTTCCGTCCTTCACGAGTTCTGTGTCTAGACATTCGCTCCAAACCTAGCCACAGGATGTATTATTTACCTCTCAGCCAGTAAGCGAGGTAGAAATTGATTAAAACATGTTATTCAGGCACTGTTGGACACTGTTTACTTGAACCTTTGCCTACAATATAAAGACATCTCGAGCAATTTCATCTTTACTCCATCCCTCCCGCTGTGCTCCATCCACCTTGACATAATTTACCTGAAAGTGGAAGGACTCCCCACCCTCCCCTCTCCAAAAAAACAAGAACTCCATTGTTGTTCTTACTCTCCAAATCCCAGGCGTCATTAATTTGATGTAACATTGCAAAAATCTCTAGAGGAGGCGGAAGGGGAGAGAAAGTAACATCCTTGGTTGATGAATATAGGTACGGAAACTTCAACCATTTGTCAAACTGGGAGCTGCGACACTTACAAATCACACCCTTCGAGAATTGCGCGATTTCAGAGGAAGTCCGAGGAACCCATTTATCTTCGTTCTGTCACGGGCCTATCTATTTCATTCCTGGGATGCAACTTTCACGCAAAAAAACGTTGCAGGTGGGTAAAAAACCGCAATTGAACTGAAGGAAGTAATGGCTTGTAGTGTATCGTGCGCATTTATTTTTCCTTGTGGTTCGTTGTAATTTCTATCCTAGTTCAGTAATGTGAACTCTCCCGTTCAAAGTACTGACGTCAAGACCGAAACCACAGCACATCCTCAAGTTTATAGTTTTAACATGGCCGTACATACAGAAGAGCAGGGAATTTAAATGGATGAAGATAGATAGCACCACTACGCAGCAAAGTTTCTGTAACTTGCCATTGGGGTAAAGCACACAGAACGGGACTAAATTTTGCATATAAAGATGGCGTGTGATTAGAAAAATATACAGGAAACTATGGCAATGTAAGTAAAAAGTAAGATAAATTATTAAATCAATAAAATATAACAACTCGCCTTAGTTGGGAGCTGAGGCAAGTTAACTGGTCATCAGAGATCAGTTTTGGAGGAACCGTGGCGTACGTTGCCCCATGTTGGGCGCCATTAATTACTGCTACCTATCTGATGCTGAGATGCACCTTAATTATTTATACTTCTTACCTGCTCTCAACAGGCAAGCAACATCTGTCTTCATAAATTTAAGAAACTGCTCATAGCTTGTAACAATATCATTGTCTGGTGTTTTTACTTCTCTTGCTCTGACAATACATTTCGTGATACAACCTCTTCTCTTGAATTCAGGTGAGAATTTCGTTGCCGGTTGTGGGGATCGAACTTACGACGGACATACAATTTACTATATAGGGTGTCCGCTACAATTACTACCAATAACAAATAAAAATATATTTATATTTGTGAGAGAACTCTCCAAGTTTTATTACTACCCTGCTACGTATGATGAGAGTGGGGCACACGACTTAGCATATGGCCTTAGATGGTGGTTTCTTAGTGCGACAGAAGGTTCAATGTTGTTCTTACTTTGCTGAAAAAACTTGAAAAAAACGGCGCCTGTTAATCAGATACGCCATAGACGCTGCAAAGCACTTAGCAAGAGATACACTCTGTTCCAGTTATCTCTGGAGCAGGCGAACGAAAACAAGTCTCTGCGCAAGTAGTGAAGCGAGACGGTTCCACCAACGAACACGTGGGAGGAACGGGATTGCGTGGAGGGGGAAAGCAACTGCAGTTATCAGCCTTCCCAGTATCGTGTACTGAATCGCTCTGTCCACTCGATCACCCCTTCGCTGCCGCTATGCGCGGCCTTCCTCCAGAGATAACTGGGGCAGGGCATAGAGAGCTGTCTTGATATTTGTCGCGCCACCAAAAGGTGCACACATGGAGATCTACTTAAATTTGATGAGTTTCCTTAACAGAAAATCAAAATTCCGTTATTACTAGTTTCAGATATATATGTCAATTTCATATTAGTAATTCCAATGGACACACTGTATATCTGGTACGCTAACCCGCTACTTAAAGACGAGAGAAAGGTCTCTCGAAACGGTGTCAGAATACGTAAAAGCACCAGACAATGGTTAATGTAAAATTAACATTGCATGCTGGTGTAAAAGTCATTGATACTAACATTCAGACAAGTATTATAAAGATACGATAGTAATTAAATATAAGTTCAGATTATGAAAATGGTGAAATTGAAAGAACTTTGCCCTGTTAAATCAAATTCTTTATTGATTGGCTTATTTACGTCGCTTTTCTGCCACTTTTGGTTGATCGCGGCGATGATAAAGGTGAGAAGCTGAAACTTATGAAAGGGCAATCACAAACACCCTTCGACAAGACAATACATGCCTCACAAAAAATTATACTGACCGAGCCCAGACGCCAGACCCTCGTTAGTCTGCATTCATTGTACTACGTATAAGTGAGTCTCTTCTGGAAAAGACACTCGTTACACCCCTAAATCAAATTTGTTTATTTATGAGAAAATTAGTGCAAAATTGTATTTAACGGATCTGACCCTATCATGTCAAATGTTGAGAGCTGTGAAATGCCAATTCAATAATTACTGTGCACAATTCAACCTATAAAGATATGGTTAATGGAAACCTTTGAGTAGTTTCGTACACATTTAATGTTAAAACTATCAAAAGCACGTATAGTGTGTGTAGAAGTGTTCAAGAAGTATTTCTTTTACAGCATACTCTGCGGGCCAATGCTCTTTGCGGCGATTTTGGCGGGAACTCTAGAGAGTAAATGAGTGCGATAGTGTATTGTTTCCGAGCCAGCCGTCGTCCCAAGAGTCCTGGACCAATGGGAGAAATGCTCGCAAACTTCTTGCAAAGCCCATCGCCATGAAATAAATGGCCCGACTCTTTTTCTTATTCCGGCTCCTCCTTCCTCTTCGCCGCGCAGAAGAGAGAGAACGTAGGAGCCAAAAGAGAGAGTTCTATTTGTAAGAGTGAAAATATATAAAAATAAAAGAAAGGCTTTCGCCTCGCTGCGAAGAAAGGAAGCGCGGGCGGAGGGAGGGGGGAGGAAATGTAACCACCCTATTCCTGTCACCTACGAAATATATGACAACAGTTATGCGAGGAACGGTCGATTTTCAGTTTTCCTGCAAAGCGCGAAAGGGTCGGAGAGAGTGAGGGAAAAAAAGAAACTCTAGGGAATGGGTCAGAAATAAAAGCAAACAGCGGCCCCTTGTGCTTTCATTTCGCCAACATATATCATAAAAGCGAAAAAGATATATGTAGCGCTTGAAAAGGCACGGGAATTTTATGGCCAGGGCGCAAAATGATTTTGTGCCCCGCCGTGAACGTGGGATTTCTGCCAGGGAAAAGAATGGTTAAACCAAGTGATTAACAGATTCCTCACTTTTTCGGTTCTGTAGAACTACAGTTTGTTACAAAATAACTGCAGCACCGCTTAAATTAAGGGGAATATTGAAATACGTTTAAATTGTCATTGTAATAATGTGCAAAACAATGGCAAATTGCACCTGGGATTGTTAATTGGTGCATCTTGATTCTTTCTGTTACTTTGCACTCCTGTTTTTCATTCCAGTCTCTGCCAACAGGTGTCTCTGACGCCTGTGTGCAAATGGCTGCCGCCTGTTCCTGACGTGCAGCCGTGTTAAGGCTCCGTTTACGGTATCAGGTGCAGAAGTGATATACACCGATGAGCTATTACATTATGACCACCCGACCCGGAAACATTTAGCGCGCCTGGAGCTTTGAGAGTAACACGCTGGCATGGTATATAGGGCAGGTCTATAGACTCGCCGTTAATAGTGTCTCCTGCATCAGAATGGGAAAACTGCCGATCTCTCCCAGTTTGATGGAGCTTAAATTGTGATGGCACGGCACCATGGCGCCAGCAAGTCTGAAACGGCACGGCACCAATCTCTGAAACGGCACGGCACCAATCTCTGAAACGGCACGGCACCATGGTGCCAGCATGTCTGAAACGGCACGGCACCATGGTGCCAGCATGTCTGAAACGGCACGGCACCATGGTGCCAGCATGTCTGAAACGGCACGGCACCAAGGTGCCAGCATGTCTGAAACGGCACGGCACCAAGGTGCCAGCATGTCTGAAACGGCACGGCACCATGGTACCAGGATCTCTGAAACGGCACGGCACCATGGTACCAGCATCTCTGAAACGGCACGGCACCATGGTACCAGCATCTCTGAAACGGCACGGCACCATGGTACCAGCATCTCTGAAACGCCACGGTACCATGGTACCAGGATCTCTGAAACGCCACGGTACCATGGTACCAGGATCTCTGAAACGCCACGGTACCATGGTACCAGGATCTCTGAAACGCCACGGTACCATGGTACCAGGATCTCTGAAACGCCACGGTACCATGGTACCAGGATCTCTGAAACGCCACGGTACCATGGTACCAGGATCTCTGAAACGCCACGGTACCATGGTACCAGGATCTCTGAAACGCCACGGTACCATGGTACCAGGATCTCTGAAACGCCACGGTACCATGGTACCAGGATCTCTGAAACGCCACGGTACCATGGTACCAGGATCTCTGAAACGCCACGGTACCATGGTACCAGGATCTCTGAAACGCCACGGTACCATGGTACCAGGATCTCTGAAACGCCACGGTACCATGGTACCAGCATCTCTGAAACGGCACGCCTCGCTGGCTGGTCTCGTGCTGCTGTTGTGAGCAGGTATCGAAAGGGTGCAACGATGGGAAAAAAAAGGACTGGTCGTCCAGCCGTGTGTGGACAACGGCTCATTGATGCCAAAGGCCAGCCGAAGCTGTCGCGCATTGTTCTGAGCGACCGCAGGGCCAGAATGCGAGAAATCGCCCACAGGTACAACAGTTGTGACCAGGACAATGCTTCACAGCACACGGTTCATCAAACACCTCTGCGCATGTGACTTCAGAGTAGAAGACCCAGTCGTATCCCAATGCTGACTGCACTTCACCCAAAGCAGCGCATGAGGTGGGCACAAAATCATCGACACTGGACTGTGGATGATTGGAAAATGGTCGCCTGGTCCGATGAATCCAGATTCCTGGATCATCATATCGACGGCCGAGCGCGTGTATGCCGATTTTCATCGAAGGCTATGGCACGTGATTGCATGGTTGGGCGGTGACAGGCCGGTGGGGAAGGAGTGATGGTCTGGGCGATGTTACATGGGACACACTGGGGCCCATCATTCCGGTACACCAATCCCTGATGGTTCTCCGGTATCTGGACGTTACTGAGAACCAAGTCCATCCGTTCATGTCAACAGTGTTCCCTGTTGGTGACGGCCGCTTCCAACAAGACAATGCGCCGGGATTCTGAAGGACTGGTTCGAGGAACGTGACAGTGAATTTGCTTTAATAGTGACCCCCAACTAGCTCCGATATGAACCCCATTGAACATTTGTGGTTCGACTTGGAAAAGCAGGTTCGTGCTACATCACTACCGGCCCGCACTGTATGCCACTAGAGGATCTGCTGTTGTGCTTGTCCCAGGATATCTTCCGCCAGCTCGTTGAATCTATGCCTCGCCGAGTGGCCGCTGTTCTGCGGGCTAAAAGTGGTCCTACACAGTATTAGGTAGGTGGTCATAATGTAATGGCTGATCGGTGTATGCTGTGTCATCGACAAACTGCTAGTAGGCACCGAAAACGTCTAAAAGCAATGTCCATAGTAATATCTATTGTCTTTTATCAGGTATTTCAGGAGGGCAGGTTCCCCCCCTGCCCCTCCCCCTTTTGCAGGAGGCCATGTACAGGAAGGCCACAACGAAAAATGCAGGCTCGACCAGGACTCTAATTCTGATCTCTGGCATACCGTGCCATACTCTACCAACTGAACCAGAGCTGGTTTCGCCTATTTCTTCGCGAAACTAGGGCTGGCTCACTAGCCCAGTCAGTATAGGAATGGCACAGTATGCCAGAGAGCCGCGTTCGAGTCCTGGTCGAGCCTGCATTTTGCGATGAAATTTCTAAGTACGTAGTACAATCGTCTTCTCTCAGAGAAGATGAGACTAATTCCTGTATAGGAAAACAGCTACCTCCATTGGCTAGCAAATGCACTAGGGTGAAAATTTGGTTCATTAGCTGCCGATTGAGACCAAAATGAGCGCAATAAGTCAAAAAGTCGTGACTGCGTAGCAGTTAAAAGACAAGCATGTACAGTGGGATCTATGAGTATTACCGTGCAAATTGTCCATGACAATTTTCATTCATTTTTCTCTTGCATTCTGTGTGTTTTTAAGCGATGGATTTTTTATGTATGCTGGTGCAGAAGTTGTCAACAGCTTGTTTTGAGTGTTCTTTTAATTATTGCTCTTACTGGATCAAATGAAGTGCACGAACATGCTGATGGACAATTTGCACGGTAATACTCAAGGATCCCACTGTACATGGACCCCTCCAAGAACCATTAAAATGAAACAAAAAAATTACACACCACAAAATTTTTATTCAGAATAAGCCATATCGATTAGACGTACATCTTTCTCAAAATAGGCACCATTGGCAGCTAAGCAAGCGTCCATACGCTCCTGCCACTTTGTGAATGTCTTTGAAAATTCGTCGTCACGTAGCGAACTGAAGAAAACTTGCGCTGCGGTATATCCTGAAATACTGGAACGTTGTGTGTGTTGCCTATCCTTGCGGCGATAGCAGAACATTATGTTGAAAAGTTGCTATTGAAATTGGTTCATCGCCGTCGAGTGAGGCGGGCCTCCCCGATGGCGCAGTGGTAGCGTCGTCGCCTTGTAATCAAGGGGTTCCGGGTTGGAATACCCAGTGGAGGTATACCCTGTCCCAGCAAACTGTAGAGTAGGGCCGCGCATATCGACAGAGGAAGAGGAGGAGGTAAATCGAGAGGTGAAAGCGCAGTGTTGCCAACCGTACGGTCCAGACCTTAGTCCGTACGCTAAATGCACGGCTTGTCAAAATTTGCTCTTTCAGTTTTATCCCTAATATTTCCCTAAGAAATTCTTAAAATAATCGTACGGACCTGGAGACAAAAATACTGTCCGTTTGCCATGTGCGTTCGGTATTATCCTTTTCAAAAGTTTGCAACGCTGCATAGCGAAGGAGGAAATCGGGTAACTCCCGTCGCCCATTACACAATCCCGTTTCTCTCACTGTTCATTGGTGGAACCGTCTCGCGTCACTACTTGCGCACTGGTCTACAGTTAGCTGGTACGGAGTTTACATAGTGGAGGTAAAATCGCAATTAGCCTTACTGTGCATAAAGTGGACTTTAAACATCAAGTCAACCAACCGCAGAGTCTGGCAACACACAACGCACTGCTGGTAACCAGTATTTCAGATTTATATTGCCGGTGACTGTACAAATGTGTGCGCCAAACAATGACGTATTGTCCAGAGTAAATTTCGGCCGATATATCCTATTCTATCCGTCTGTAGCCAGACCAAAATGAGATGGATTATCAACTTTTCATATCTTTGGAACGTACGAATTTTCCCTCTATTGTAAGGTAACAATAAAGATATTGGCGTGCCCAGGAATCCATGGAGATACGGAGGGCTGGACATAGATGGGTTATACGTATTTACATTTTTCATATAACAGAAAAGCGAGCGCAATTCAACACCTTTAGATTTAGTGCCGCAATCGCAGATACACATTATTTTATCCCTACAACCTTTGACCTTCCTAGCTTCAGTTTGGACCATTCAGTGTACTGAAAGGAAAGCGGAGGAGAGGAACCGTAACATTTATCTTTCATCTCTTTCGCAATGAATTGACGAGTGAAAAAATCCGTTCGGCCGTACTTCGCAAACTAACTTTAGCCTATCGCCGGAGGGAAGCGGCAACGTTCTGTGAAAATGAAGGATGTTGCGCTGTAGTTGCGAGTTTTGGCGCCCGAAGCTCCATCTGCGAGACCGGCCTGAACAACGACTTCCAGCCACTATCACCAGGGGGCAGTCTGCGGATCAATGATCCCTCTTCCTGCAGACACAGAGGATATCCGATGAACCCACTACGTCTGCATGGGGATTCCGTCTGGACCAATAGAGAACTCGGTACTTCGACAGATCAGTGTTCCAATCGCAGTTACCCTCTCGGCAGAGTACCCCGTTACAGTAACCCCCACTCTCGCCAAAGAAACCCGTTACAGTTACCCCACTCTCGCCAGAGAAACCCGTTACAGTTACCCCACTCTCGCCAGGGAAACCCGTTACAGTTACCCCACTCTCGCCAGGGAAACCCGTTAGTTACCCCACTCTCGCCAGGGAAACCCGTTACAGTTACCCCACTCTCGCCAGGGAAACCCGTTACAGTTACCCCACTCTCGCCAGAGAAACCCGTTACAGTTACCCCACTCTCGCCAGAGAAACCCGTTACAGTTACCCCACTCTCGCCACAGAAACCCGTTACAGTTACCCCACTCTCGCCAGAGAAACCCGTTACAGTTACCCCACTCTCGCCACAGAAACCCGTTACAGTTACCCCACTCTCGCCACAGAAACCCGTTACAGTTACCCCACTCTCGCCACAGAAACCCGTTACAGTTACCCCACTCTCGCCACAGAAACCCGTTACAGTTACCCCACTCTCGCCACAGAAACCCGTTACAGTTACTCCACTCTCGCCAGAGAAACCCGTTACAGTTACCCCCATGTCGGCAGAGAAACCCGTTACAGTTACCCCCCTGTCGGCAGAGAAACCAGTTACAGTTACCCCCCTGTCGGCAGAGAAACCAGTTACAGTTACCCCCTGTCGGCAGAGAAACCCGTTACAGTTACCCCCCTGTCGGCAGAGTAACCCGTTACAGTTACCCCCCTGTCGGCAGAGTAACCCGTTACAGTTACCCCCTGTCGGCAGAGTAACCCGTTACAGTTACCCCCCCTGTCGGCAGAGTAACCCGTTACGGTTACCCCCCACTCGGCAGAGTAACCCGTTACGGTTACCCCCACTCGGCAGAGTAACCCGTTACAGTTACCCCCTCTCGGCAGAGTAACCCGTTACAGTTACCCCCTCTCGGCAGAGTAACCCGTTACAGTTACCCCCTCTCGGCAGAGTAACCCGTTACAGTTACCCCCTCTCGGCAGAGTAACCCGTTACAGTTACCCCCTCTCGGCAGAGTAACCCGTTACAGTTACCCCCTCTCGGCAGAGTAACCCGTTACAGTTACCCCCTCTCGGCAGAGTAACCCGTTACAGTTACCCCCTCTCGGCAGAGTAAACCCGTTACAGTTACCCCCTCTCGGCAGAGTAAACCCGTTACAGTTACCCCCTCTCGGCAGAGTAAACCCGTTACAGTTACCCCCTCTCGGTAGAGTAACCAGTTACAGATACTCTCCGAGAAGTAACTTAGTTATTTCAAAAGTAATGGCAACTATACCTAACTTAGTTTGTTTTAGATTAGATACGAGTGTAATATACGTTACATATTTCATACATTTACTCAAAGAAGACTACCCTTTCTTCACGGAGGAGCATGTAAAATGTTCATTAAATTAGTATTATCCTCATTTGTTTAAATATAAAATTAGACATAAGAAAATGTAATGCAAACCCATATTTTAGAGAAAATCAAATTTCTCGCTAAATATAAAGGATGAGGCCTTTCATGAGAAAATGCAACTTGAAAAAAGAATTACAATTACTTATTTCAAAACGTTAACTAGTTACATTTACTAAAAAAAAAAAAAAACAACTTCTAACTCCCGAACACTTCCGACATATAGGATATGAGAGTTTTTCAATGTGTCTGTCTCGGTGACTTATCCGCCCACCTCAACACATCCTTCCCTCCCTTCAAATTTGTTCAAAAGTCCAATTTGGGTTCATTTCGGTGCTGTACGGGCGTAAAACCAGAGTTATTTTTGGTAGATAAAAAATTCTCAAACCACAACAGGTGCGAACCCAGGACCGTCAGCTGGAAAATGGTATCCGATTATTCAACGTCCTCTTATAAGCCTTGCTTGGACCACTTAAAAACAATGGCTTCTTCATGGTAAGTGGCTAGGATTTTGACAGTCTTCCTTTAAAAGAAAGTGAGAAAAATAGACATGAAAAAATGGTAAAATGTGCCACCTAGGAGTAACACTAACAAATGAAAATTATATTAAAGAGGAAATAAAAATCGGACTTAGTTAATTCATGAAATGCATGTTACTTTTTCTCTTCATAAACTTTTATCATCTCGTATAATATCTACGAAACTAAAAGTTAAAATATAAATAAAAAAAACAGTAATTTTACCTGTAGTACAATATTATATGGCTGTGAAACTTGGTCCCTTACATTAAAAGATGAACATAAATTAAGATTATTTGAAAATAAAATCCTAAGGAAAGTATTTGAACCTGAAAGGGATGAGGAGACTGGTGAGTGGAGAAGGTTACATAATTTAGAACTATATAGTCTGTATTCATGTACAGATAATATTAGAATGATCAAATCTAGAAGTCTTAGGTGGGCAGGCCATGTGGCACGAATGGGAGAGCAGAGAGGACTTTGCGGGATTGTTGTTGGGAAACCTGATGGTAAGAGACCCGTAGGAAGGCCAAGACGAAGGTGGAGGGACAACGTTGAGATGGACCTAAAGGAAATCGGTAAGGATGGAAAAGATTGGATTCATCTTGCCCAGGATAGGAACAGATTGAAGGCTTGTGTTCCTGCATCCATAAACCTTCGGGTTTAGGAAGGCTAGAGAGTTAGTTAGTGCCACATAATACTACAGAAAATAAAGCGCAAATCCCTTACGCAATGCGCTCGGTCAGACACCACTTAGCCGACATGAGGAGTCTACTATCTCTAGCATCTATCGAAGGATAAACATGCAACACTGCTTCTAGCGCCACCGTGTGGACACATCTGCTCCGCTCGCGCCCACGTGAGGTGCAATAATACACGTTCAGCGTTCTGTTTGACATTCTGGTAGCTGGAAGCAAGTTCAATTAAAAAAGAGAATGGCTTTAAAGGTCGGGGGTCAATGCTTTTAATCCTAAGGGCGATATGGGATTCGCGATTTTGCTTTTATTGTCTTTAATCAGTAACGTATTCACTATTTGCTTTCGGTACAGTCCACGTTTTTTCAACTCTGCATCCTCAGCATGCGTACTCCCAAGACGATTACATTGCAGGCGTTCAACATTTTAACTATTAGTTATGTCATTTCATCTGTATGGGAATGTACTTTACGTAATTTCTTTTTATATGTGCATTCGCCTTTTATCTCGACATTTTCGGGGGCCTCAAACCCATAATGCCCCCTTAAGTATGCCACTATTTTACTGATTAAATTAGGTTATTTTACGCCGATTTTCTGCCATTTTTGTTTAATCGCGATGATGAGGATGGGTGATGATATGATTAAATTGATGAAGGAACATTCACCATGAACACCTATGCCGAGATTCGACCCCGGCACCCCTGGTTAAATACGCCATTGCGTTAATCCTATATAAAGAGCAGCGATATCTTATCGTATCCTAGGGAGCGGTATCGCCTTGAAATCAAGGTGTCCCGGGTTCGATACCAGCTGGAGGCATATAGTGGTTCGGATCTCATTTTGAACTGTAGGGCCAGTCCCGATTAGCCTTTCAGTGCATAAAGTGGACTTGAAACAATAATTCAATTATCGTATGAAAAAAATTCTGGCCTCCTGTTGGTTCAAAGTGTAATGTTTTTGTAGTGTATCTTGAATTAGACAAAAATGTATTTCTAAAATCTCAAAGTGTGTGAGGGGAGAGAGAGAGAGAGAAATTGAACAGTAAAACAAAGAAAGTAGAACTGAAAATACAAACCTACACTTAAAATTTGAAATAAAGTTTTAAAAAATAAAATCTGACCAGAACTTATTAATATCTGCAAGTAAAACCGACGAAAAACAGCTCACCATGACAACCTCCCACCAGAAACAAAAATTTAAGGAGCACAGAAGTCACAAACGAAATCTAAATTATTAAAGCAAACTAAAAATAAAATCAACAATTGTTAAAAATTACAAAAACACAAGCAAAATAAATAAAAGGAAGAAAAGTATGAACAGCTACAATAAAACTAATGGAATGGAATAGATACAGTGAAGGAAGGACGTAATTGCATCCCATTAGGCACAACTAAACAGCGATCCTTGCAATAAAGAATGCTGGCAGTTGCATTAACTTATTGGATACGACGTAACAGACATGAATCGCATGTGCATGGCAATTATACTGTGGCCTATGCCAGTTCCACTGCACAGCTCCCTATCAAGGTCACGCGAACCGACCACGCCCTGGCCTTAGAACGCAAACTGCATGTAATATTCAGCTGTCGTAACAAATCCCTCTTCAAAACAGGATTCACAAGCAATTAAAGAGTATTGTCACTCTCCAAACCCGATCCAGTGATTACTACAATTCGCCCCAAAATCAAATCTGATCCAGATATTAGAATAAGAAGTTCACCCCCAAACAGCTTTTCAGCGAAAATCAATCCCCAGTTTGCAACAATTTAACCAAAATTCAATGTTCAGTTTCCATCAATTTAACCCGAAATTCAATGTTCAGTATCCAGCTATTGAACCCGAAATTCCAATGTTCAGTTTCCAGCAATTTAACCCGAAATTCAATGTTCAGTTTCAACAATGTACCCACAAAATTCAGTCCCCAGTTTCCAAATATTTCCCCCTAAAATTCAATCACCAGTATCCAACAATTTGCCCCCAAAATTCAATCACCAATTTCCCCTAAATACGATGCCGAGTTTGAATTGGATAGGCTTTATTGCTGGACGAGGTTCAGCTGCAACTGGTCTACCACTTTATCCCAAAAGTATAAATTAATAATAATAAATGTATAATTACAAACAAAATACAGAACACATCACAACCTAATAAAATAAGGCAATATAAATCGTAAATTAGAGAATAAAAATAATTAAACTGAATAAACAAAGATGATATGAAAATAACGTGTTAACTTAAGGAGATTTATTAGTCATATGTGGGTTTCTTCTGATTGTTGATCAGTAATTGACGAAACATCTTGTTGGTATCGCAAGTTTTCGGAGTGCATTCCAAACTTCAGACAATTTGCCCCGAGATCCGGATACAGAGTTTCGAACAGTTTGCCCCGAGATCCGGATACAGAGTTTCGAACAGTTTGCCCCGAGATCCGGATACAGAGTTTCGAACAGTTTGCCCCGAGATCCGGATACAGAGTTTCGAACAGTTTGCCCCGAGATCCGGATACAGAGTTTCGAACAGTTTGCCCCGAGATCCGGATACAGAGTTTCGAACAGTTTGCTCCGAGATCCGGATACAGAGTTTCGAACAGTTTGCTCCGACATCCGGATACAGAGTTTCGAACAGTTTGCTCCGAGATCCGATACAGAGTTTCGAACAGTTTGCCCCGAGATCCGATACAGAGTTTCGAACAGTTTGCCCCGAGATCCGATACAGAGTTTCGAACAAAGTGCCTCGAAAATCGAACCACAAATTCAAGCAATTCTCGTCAAAATCTGATACAAAGATTGAAACCACGCAAGGTGTTCCACTGCAATGACAAAATGCACTGACAAATGATCTCCAAGATGAACAAGGATGATTTATTCATTGATTTGGTGTTATAAGTCCACTTTATGCACAGTAAGGCTCATCGGGACTGGATCTACAGTTTAAAGTTGGATCCGAACCACTATGTGCCTCCACAGGGTATCGAACCCGGGGCCCATGAACAGGGATGAAACAGAGCCCTTCGAACATCCATTTTACAGCATCACATCTCTCCTTTATATTGTGATAGATCTCTCATTCCCCTGAAGACCTGCTGGCAATATCTGTATTTCACCTCAAATACTAAAAATGAACTTTCTCTGTTTGTAATCCCAGTCAATAAATCTAACGATATTACGAATCGTTGTGCTATTGTTACTTGCCCGTTAGGCTGATTTAAACTAAAAATTTCACTTTCCACATTGTTTCAGCCTGATCCCTAGATGCATGCCCGTGATTGTATCACATTGCCTAAGGGCAATGGCAGAGATAAGTGGACGAAGTTTTTTAAAAAAGAAAATCCCACGAAAGTTGGAGGTTGAACCGAGAAGATGAGGAAGGGAACGCCGTTTGCCAGAGCGCCTTCGACAGCGGAGCGATTAACCTGATCGCGAGTTACGAGAGGCAAGGGTCCTACCGAGGAATCGAAGAGGAAATTTATGTGAGTGCGGCATGCGGCGAACTCTCCGAGGCCCACTGTGAGTCAAGGCTCCGGGGTCGGGGGCATTTAAGGATTATCGTACATCAAGTACTACGACCTACGCCGCTTCAAGAGGAGTCTTCCCCCTTTACGGGAGAAAACTGAGCAGATCTTCCCGCATCGGTTTTTCAGGATAGCCAGAAAATGCATCTATGGATTCACATTTAAAAGGTTTCATTCCAGTTATTGTTACGATCCATGCCCCTCCTCCTCAAAAGGGTATTTCTCCAGAACACTGCTGCACGCAATATATAGGGTGTTTTTTTTAGTGTGATAGAACTTTGAATTCAAATAAAACACATAAAAAATTAAGTTTGAAGCCAATTGTGTTTTTATTTGAAAGATAACTTCCTGACATTTACATTTTGAAAATAATTTCCGGCATATGTCCACCACGAGTAGCTGTGATGAATCGGATTCGATCAGTCCAATTTTGAACCACTTTTTCAAGTAATTGGGGACGTATGTCGTTAATAACACGAGTTATGTTGGCTTCCAAAGCGTCAATTGATGCTGGTTCATCAGCATAAACCAGAGACTTTACATATCCCTAAAGAAAATAATCCAGTGGCGTTAGGTCACATGATCTTGGAGGCCAATTCACTGACAGCACCGATATTTCCGAAGTGATCTATACGTTTGGCGAACAGAACATTGATTTTGGAAATATATTTCCACAATTTGTAAACGTTGTTGCGGCGTCAGTCTTTCCATGATCATTTGTCAATGCTCACTGATATGAAATGACAAAACAACATGTCATCAAAACAAAACAAATGACAGCTATCCCTATCGGAAGTTCTATCACTCTTATAAACACACACTTTACGTGGGTTGGAAATTTAATAGTGGCAACTATTTATTCTCAAATGATACAAAAGAGATACCTCTGTGAAACTTTTACATTCCTTCGATGTTTTGTTATCCACTGTCATTAGACAAGTTGCTGACTAATTATTTTCACGTATTGCAGAGGTAAATATACTCTTTGATATTGTTATTACCACACGCAGTGGCGGAGATTATAGAGGGCGAGGGGGGCAGTTGCCCCCGCACTATGCTAAATCTTATTCTCAAAGGGAAATATACTGTCTTTGCCCCCCCTAGTTTTGGGACCCAAACGCCGCCACTGACCAAACATTCAAAACTGAGCACTCATTTTGGAAATATATAATTTTAAAAAACCTTGTCAAAATTGAGGGCTTGGAAAATGGGGCGGTAATATGAAATAATGGTAAGGTTCAAAATAAAAGCCGATCGACTGATTAACCAATAAAGTGTATTCTAGGATAATTACATAGCGCTACATGCTTTTCTTCTTAGAACCAAGTTGTTTCCATGGCATCGTGTACCTGAAATTCAGTGTTCCATATTACCACCAGCAGACATTTTCCAAGCACCGTCAAAAAACTTTACCTACATCTATCGCTTCCCATTCAATACTACGTTAGTACGGAAGTCTCATCCGAGTACTTTCGAGAACACGTTACTTTGTGTTGCTAATACGAGAATGCATCAAAAACATGCACAATTCTTACCTTACACAATTGCTTCATGGTCGAAAACCTGCCGCTCCTGCCTATGAGGACGTCGCTAACTCAACTGCGTCCAACGCGCTCTACTGAGTAATGGCGAGTATTTTGCAAGTGTTGCCAACTGCCAACCTTAGATCGCACCAGTGAGTAGAAAATTATAGCGAATTTCATATTACAACCATGTTTCATATTCCCACCTTCTCCCTTACAACCCGTAGCCAGCGATGTGGAAGTCTTAGTATTAATGTAGCAGCGGCTGTTCTGTTGATGGTTTGAATGGAGCGGTCTATTGCCTGAAGAAGCTCGAACAATTCAGAAGCGAATCTCCATCTTAGGGATCAAATCAAAGTCACAGGGTGCTTGAGTCTGGGCAGTATGAGGGGTGGTAGAGCATCTGCCAGCCGCATCGAGCTAACAAATCAGCCACAGGTTGCGCTACATGCGCCCGAGCATTGTCCTGCAAAATGATGGGAGGATTCAAAAGAAAGTGTCCCCTCTTATTTTGCAACGCAGGTCGCAGGTTATTATTAATTTGTTTGTCGTAATACTGTGCATTGACGGTCTGTCCTGGGGGTATGGCGAAAATCGCCAGAAATTTCACATTAGTCGGGTTCAGACTACACAACATTAGACCGCCAACTTCAACGATACTCTATTCGTCTCGTCACTGCGCATGTGCCTAGTGTTGGAAGGAAGAGTCCATTTACTGATAGGTAGCTTAGGTATCAAACTAACATGTGGTATAAGTTAGAAGCACCGGTTCCGTCTCATGGCGTATATACAGCAGTGTTGCCACTATTAATATTCGATTTTTCACGTCGCTTTCTACATTCATTAGGTTAATTGCGACGATGAAAAGAACGAAAACAAATGAGCTGGCCGGAACTTTAACTCGGAAGTGGATCAAAATTAAAGTGGTGCATCACTATTTATTCTATTGATCCTGTCAAGAAAAGTGAAGAATCTACAAAAGGGTTTTCATACTTTTATCTGCCATGGCTCCCCTCCTGTACCTAAACCTGGACGCGCCCTCCTTCAGTAATAATAGATAAATACTTGTGTTGTGACCATGAACGATCAACACAAAATCTCTTCATGTGTTTACTTACTGCTTGTACAGTGGAATCCATAAGTATTACCAAGCGAATTGTCCATTACCACGTTTACTCCCTTTGTTTTACAGAATGAGAACTTCAGAAATGGCACAAAACATCAAACGATCAGCTTTTACAACCTCTGAACCAAGAGAGAAATAGACTAAAGTAGTCATGGGCAATTTGCTGATCTATACTTATGGATTCCACTGTACACATACAAGTAATTAAAAAAAATAATGTATGTGATTAATAGAGATGGCGTACGATTTCTTAATGTTTATAAGCTGGTGCCATTTCATTCATGCATGCAATATTCACGAGATGAAAAGGATAAATACAGACAGTAAGAAAAGCGGGATAATGCACTCCTCACAAAAAGTTTGTAATATTGTCATATTAGGCGATAGGTTTTGATTGGTTGGTGTTTTAAGTTACTTGATGCACAGTAAGGCTAATCGGGACTGAACCTACAGTTTAAAGTGGGATCCCAAGCATTGTGTGCGTCCACCGGGAATCGAACCCTGGACCCCTTGATTACAAGGCAACGACGATTAGGCGATAGGCAGGGTGGCTTATGTCGACGATACCATGTGTTGTTGAATTCCAACATCTTGCCTATCACCTATTGCCAAATATACCAATATTCCAAACTTTTTGTGAGGAGTGTAGATGTTAAAAAAAGGTATAGAGCATTGTTTCAATTTCTTCACTTAACTGCAGTCTTGTTTCTTTTAACAGCATTCTCAATGTACGAAAGCAATCACCATTGTTCTGGCAAAATTTTCACAAACCAAACTCCCAGCTGTCTCACTTCCCCAATGTTAAAACAAAGGAGCAGCCCCAGCTAACCCAAGACACGATCAAACATCTCGCAAGCTAACATTTTCCACTACAAGAGCTCTGTCAGGCCTGCTTAAAAGAAAGCATTTTCCTTAACATTTGTGCCATGACCAGCATGCTAACATGTACAGTGAAAAATCTTATGGCATTTCAGATGCCATGGCAGATTTCATGGCATTTCTCAAGGATAGAATCCGTCCTATTTCCGTAGCATAACCAATCAGAAGCGACCTCTAGGTCACGAGTGAAGATGTGATGGCGGCCGCGTGAGATGTAAGCAATGTATCACTTCACATTTTTAAAAGCCGATAACTATTCAACCGAGAGGAATAACGTTTCGTGTAAAACGTTATTAGATACAAAACAATGGCGCTGTTTAAATACATACTTTACAACGTTTACTGTAGACGTATGGAAGAATATTTTAGTTGCTTCAAATGTAAACACCGTGCACTCAGCATAGATGGTGTAACTCTACGTGCCTTTCGTACTGTAGTACGAGGGTTGCTGGAAAAGTTTCTGCAAACTACCACCAACAGTGGCGCTAGTGTTCCGCTATTATAACAAGCTGAAGAATAGACCTTTTGTATGTTTAAATAACTTTGATTGTTTAAGCCTATTTGTTTATTTTTCACAGCACTTTGAAGAAGTAGTTTCGTGTGAGAAATGGAAATTTCTCGTGAACACTTTCCGGCAATGATTTGTGTCGCCTGAAGCAGCTGTTGACGCATTCCGAACAGCAGTTTCTGAGGTATCAGCTTCTGAGTGGAAAAAAATGCTTTCAAAATTTGTTTGAGCGTCTGCAAAAGTGTATCGATCTTAAGGGTGAATACTTTGAAAAACAATAAAGCCATTCCCAGAATTTCACATGTCTTTTTCATATTGATTGCAGAAACTTTTCCAGCAGGCCTCGTATATGCTATACATTGTAATCGCAAAAGCTAGCCGAAACGTTACACGAAATGCTTGCGTGTAATGTACTGTCTGCTATAAGATTTTTGATAGCATTTACATAGCATTTATGCTAGCAAAAATGTTAAAGGAAATACTTTCGTCTAACTACTTAGTAAAACCTCATACCCACCCTAATAGCTTATGTGGAAGATCATAAAAGGTGTCTCAATAAAACTAACATTTTTAAATGCAACGAAAGAGATAAAAGTTTTTATTCTTGTTGCAGTTGATTTGCTTCATTTTACTTCGTTTTCTTGCCACTTTTAGCTAATACGAATATGGGGATGAATGATGTGATAAAATTGATGAATGGACACTCACAAACATCCATGTCGGGATTCGAACCCGGGACCCCTGGCGTCGTAGCGCGAAGTGATAACCCCTCCGCCACGAAGGTTGGCATAAAGGTTTTGATGAGACGAGCATTACAATAAGTGGAACCTTACATATTGCCATTCGTGAAACAACCACAGTCACCTTCATGTTCTAAATAATATGTCTGGCAAGTGATCGAACTTATGGCAGCCTCAGAAGGAGATCAACCATATCACGTTCTAACATCTTAATAGGAGTGGTGTTGAGTTCCAGACGGATATTATTTTTTGAAGTCCTCAATGTTACTTACAGAATTAGATACAATTAATTCAGATGGTTTTTACATCGATCACGTCACTACTATTTTTACAAAATGCCGTAACCCCAACCCCATGCTGCTATTAATTGTACCAATTCAAGTCTCGAGAAATGGCGTAATTTTGGGCCTCCCCGATGGCGTAGTGGTAAGGTCGTCGCCTTCTAACCAAGGAGTCCCGGGTCCGATACCCAGTGGAGGCACATAGTAGGTCCAGTCCCGAGTAACCTTTCTGTGCATAAAGTAGACTTCAAAACAAAACTCGAACGGCGTAATTTTGTTAAACTGGTCAATAAATGTTGCCGACACCACGAGTCGGAAATTTTACCGCAGCAAGCAAATGGAACATGAATTATAAAGCTTGAAAGTATAAGAAAGAGGCAAGAAAGTCGCGAGAGGGGGTGGCGGGGAAAGGGACGTAAAAGATAAAATCTTAGCTAACACAATGGAAGGAGAACCCATTGGAAACACTAACTGAATAAAAATTCTGAAGCGATGCTTCTTATATTCTACAATATAAGCAGAACATGCATACAATAAAAACAATTATTATAAACTATTAAAATTTAGCTATTTAGAACTACAATGTGATTCTCCCAGCTAGATCCGAGGGATCCGCTGACCAACGACAGATGCGGTCCTCCATTCATATTGCGGGTTAGGCGTAGAGCTGACAACTCTTCACTGTAAAAAGACATGTCAAGAAACAGCAATATGAGGCCATGGATGTTCCCAAGGTAAAATATTCCGGAGGTAAAATAGTCCCCTATTCGGATCTCCGGGCGGGGACTACTTTGGGAGGTCCCTGGACTAAGGATAAGATCTACGTTAGGAATAAGGATATTAAATTAGGCACCTGGAATGTTCTGAGCCTTTACCGGCCTGGGGCATTTCAGTGTACAGTTAATGAGATAGTTAAATATAAATTAGATGTAGTAGCTGTCCAGGAAGTTAGGTGGCCACAAGGGAATTGTAAAACTAAAAATTATACTTTTTTCTATGCTAGTACTGAAAATCATAATTTTGGAACAGGCTTTTTCATAAATAATAGAATTATCTCGGCTCTTAAAACAGTAGAATTTATTAATGATAGGATATCATATGCAGTTTTACAGGGTAGGTGGTGTAAAATTATTTTAATAAACATACATGCACCAACGGAAGATAAAGATGACAATACTAAAGATGATTTTTATGCAGAGTTAGAACAGATCTTTGATAAATTTTCTCAGTATGATATGAAAATTCTGTTAGGTGACTAATGCACAGATTGGCAAAGAAGAGACATTTAAATCCACGATTGGTAAAGAAAGTCTTCATGAATTCAGTAATGATAATGGTATAAGATTGATTACTTTTGCAACATCAAATAATTTAATTGTGAAAAGTACCACTTTTAAACAAAGATATCCATAAATATACCTGGTCTTCTCCAGATGGTAAAACTCATAATCAGATAGATCATATTCTCATTGATAAGAGAAGGCATACTAGTATAATTGACGTTCGTACACATAGAGGTGCTGACTGTGCCAGTGACCATTATTTAGTAATTGCTAAATTACGAGACAAACTCGCAGTGATAAATCATAAGCAACAAAATCAAAAAGTTCTAAAATTTAATACAGGAAAATTTGCTGATTAAAGAATTAAGAAAGATTACCAAATTAAACTGTCCAATAGATTTGATGTTTTGCAGGATTTAGATGATGAAAATATAAATGAAACAGACGTAAATAAGAATTGGGAGCACATACGTAATGCAATAGAATCAGCAGCTAAAGAAAGTATAGGATACCATAAACCGAGAAAAAGTAAGCCATGGTTTGATAATGAATGTCAGAATCTAATAGAAATAAGAAATCAGGCTAGACTTGGGTGGTTAAATAACTCTGATGATACAAATCTAAGCAATTATAATAGAATAAAGCGAGAAGTTAACCGCACGTTTAGAAGTAAAAAAAGAGATTACTTGAAAAGCAAAATTAACGAAATTGAAACAAACAGCAAAAATAAAAATATCAGAGATTTATATAAAGGTGTAAATGAATTTAGAAAGGGGTGGCAACCTAAAGTAAACTTGATAAAAGATAAAGACGGTGATTTTCTAGCTGACCCAAGCGATATTATAAATAGATGGAAGAACTACTTTAATGACCTTTTAAATGTCCATGTATGAGATAAATCAGAAGTAAATGAAGTACACACAGCAGAACCTTTAGTTCCAGAACCTAACTTGACTGAAGTTAAAGATGCTATTAAAAGGCTAAAGAATAACAAAGCACCTGGCATAGATTTAATACCAGCTGAGTTAATTAAATATGGTGGAAATTCGTTAATATGTCAAATTCATAAATTAATTTGTTTAATATGGAATCAAGAAGAAATACCTCAACAGTGGAAAGAATCCATAATTGTTCCTATGTTTAAAAAAGGTGATAAAATGAACTGCAATAATTACCGTGGAATTTCTCTACTCTCGACAACATATAAAATATTATCTAACATTCTTTTAACAAGACCAACACCATATGCTAATGAAATTATAGGTGATTATCAATGTGGATTTAAACGTAACAGATCAACAACAGATCAAATTTTTCACATCAGACAGACACTTGAAAAAAAAAGTGGGAATATAATCAAAATGTCCATTAGTTATTCACTGATTTTAAAAAAAGCATATGATTCGGTCAAAAGAGATAAATTACCTAAGAAGCTTGTTAGTATGATAAAAGTATGCACCAGTGAAACAGAAAGTAAAATTCGTGTGGATATTAATGTGTCTGACAAATTTACAATTCATGATGGGTTAATACAAGGAGATGCATTATCTCCACTGCTCTTTAATTTTGACTTAGTATATGCTGTTAGGAAGGTAAAAGAAAGTAACGAAGGACTAAAATTAGATGGTGCGACTCAGTTGTTAGCATATGCAGATGATGTAGACTTATTAGGGGATGATATAAATACAATTAAGAATAATGCTAAAACATATTCTGCAAAACTGCTAGAGAGATAGGTTTGGAAGTTAACAAAGAGAAAACTAAATATATGCTTACAGGTCGAAACCAAGTGTTAGGTAATAATCAAAATCTAATTATTGATAACAACTCGTTTGAACCAGTTTCCAAATTCAAATACTTAGGAGTAATATTAACAAATGAAAATTATATTAAAGAGGAAATAAAAAGTGGCTTAATTCAGGAAATGCATGTTACTTCTCTCTTCATAAACTTTTGTCTTCTCGTTTAATATCTAAGAAACTAGAAGTTAAAATATACAAAACCGTAATTTTGCCTGTAGTATTATATGGGTGTGAAACTTGGTCCCTTACATTGAAAGAGGAACATAAATTGAGAGTATTTGAAAATAAGATCCTTAGGAAAATCTTTGGACCTAAAAGGGATGAGGAGACAGGTGAGTGGAGAAGGCTACATAATTTATAACTACATAATTTGTATTCATGTCCAGATATTATTAGAATAATTAAATCAAGAAGACTTAAGTGGGCAGGCCATGTGGCACGAATGGGAGAGGAAAGAGGAGTTTACATAATTCTTGTTGGGAAACCTGATGGTAAGAGACCTGCAGGAAGGCCAAGACAAAGATGGAGGGACAACGTTGAGATGGACCTAAAGGAAATCGGTAGGGATGGAAAAGAGTATATAGATCTTGCTCATGATAGGGACAGATGGAAGGCCTGTGTTGCTGCAGGCATGAACCTTCGGGTTTAAGAAGGCTAGAGAGTGAGTGAGTTAGAAGCGATGCTACAGCATTTCAGCTGTCTCCATTGAATTAATAATGTAATTTTAAGGTTCGTCTAAGAGTGCTGATGAGACGATTGAAAAACACTGGTGACTGAATTCTGGGCTGAATTAAGAGTGGCCCCAGACAGAACACGAGCGAAGGTATACGAGCAGAGAATGAGACGCGAAATAGAAAAATTGTTGGGGGAGAATTTATAAAAGATGGAATTTCTTCCCAAACAAACCAGCCGACATTAACTTTCAGCTGGACTCTTCCACTGGTTTCGATTAAACCAAATCAGAACTCGCTCCGGTGTCAAGAGACTTACGCCATTGCGAGCGCAAAGCATTGCTGGGAGAAACCTTTTAAGTATATGGCGGACTAATTCCATTTGACATATCCCACAAAACTCTCTCTCTCTGCATTCCTGAACTGAAGCCAAGCGAAGGGGGCAAACAAAGACATTCGGAAGAAAAAAAGTGGAACCCCAAAGCATCGACATTTCTCAGTAATAACGACTCGGTTTATGGGATGCATTCCAGGAATCCCTCTCATACCGGGACTGCCTAAATACAGCAACGAAACCTATCCCCTTCAAATACCAAAACGGTACCTGCTACCTCTATAGATAGTCTATATGTTTTAATTACATGATTTAGCACCTTTTTGTTTGTAGATGAATTATCATTGTCGGGGAAAAGAACAATTCAAACTAATCGAAAATTCCTCTATCAAAAGAAAGTAGGCAATTTCTAAATTTAAAGCCCGCCATTATCTCCTCATGAATTCCTCACATGATCTGGAATGAGAAATTGTACTTGTAGAACCTTGTAAATCAGAATATAGGTACGTTTCGAAGCATTGTTAACAATTCAACGTGACCTGAAATATATTTTCGAAATACTATGTTCTACTTATTATACAAAAAAATATGAAATAGATCATTGAGGTTTCTGCGTTGTCCAGTTTTCGCATTTTCATGCGAGCAGTGGCATATCTACAATTTCATTTCGCTGGAGCTAAAGTGAATTCCACTACACACATACCTAAGAACAGCGTAATATAAAAAGCAAAGATTTACAAGATAATTCATAAATAGGCTTATATTTTTCGGGGTCATTTCAGAAAGGTTGGGGGGAGGTCAACCTCGAAAACGCCCTTTCATATACACCACTAAATGCCAGGTCTCTAGAAATGTATCTGATGCCTATGCATATCTTACTAACCTGTTGCATTCACCTAACCTAGTCATGCGGCAGTTCTTTATACATCCTTAATGAGAAAGATAAAACCTCCCAATGCCCGAGAGCAAAACCTTTCTATGCCCGAGAGCAAAACCTTTCTATGCCCGAGAGCAAAACCTTTCTATGCCCGAGAGCAAAACCTTTCTATGCCCGAGAGCAAAACCTTTCTATGCCCGAGAGCAAAACCTTTCTATGCCCGAGAGCAAAACCTTTCTATGCCCGAGAGCAAAAGCTTCCAATGCCCCAGAGCAAAAGCTTCCAATGCCCCAGAGCAAAAGCTTCCAATGCCCCAGAGCAACACCTTCCAATGCCCCAGAGCAACACCTTCCAATGCCCCAGAGCAACACCTTCCAATGCCCCAGAGCAACACCTTCCAATGCCCCGGAGCAACACCTTCCAATGCCCCGGAGCAACACCTTCCAATGCCCCGGAGCAACACCTTCCAATGCCCCAGAGCAACACCTTCCAATGCCCCAGAGCAACACCTTCCAATGCCCCAGAGGAACACCTTCCAATGCCCCAGAGGAACACCTTCCAATGCCCCAGAGCAACACCTTCCAATGCCCAAGAGCAAAACCTTTCAATGCCCAAGAACAAAACCTTTCAATGCCCAAGAACAAAACCTTTCAATGCCCAAGAACAAAACCTTTCAATGCCCAAGAACAAAACCTTTCAATGCCCAAGAACAAAACCTTTCAATGCCCAAGAACAAAACCTTTGAATAATTAAGAAGAAATCCTTTCCATATTATTACTGTATACGCTTTCATTACAATTTAAAATTTAAGAATCGCTTCTCGCATAACTTTTAATACTGAAACGAGTATTCGAAAAACAAGGAAAGTACAGCAATATATTCGCTAACTACACTCTTTAAGAACATCTGAATACACTTTTAGTGTCTGCTTCTTCTTTCCGTAACCTTTTGATTGCTATTTTACGAGACCACCGAGACACAAAGCGCCTAAGCACGCGCGATTTGTTGCTTTGTTTACTCTCGACGCCAGCTAAAATTATCTGGTGGTGGGAGAAAGGGTTGGGAGAAGCCAGAATGTTACGTGGTGGCGTGTCTGCACGTGAGTGAGGAGCTCTTGAAAACCTGTAATTAATTCCTGTTCCGCGAGTGAGAGCTAAGGACTGCTCAGAGGGCGCCAGGTACTCGATCGTCATTTCTTAGTTCTTCAGTGGCACTTGGCACCTGTTAACCGTTCTGAAACATCTTTAAACGCAGCAAATTTACTTTTAATACGGGTTTCATCACTTGGCAAGTATTCAAAAGCACGGATAGAAGGTGAGAGAACACTTATACAAATATATATCCAGCAAGAGAAAAGTTTCGGCTAGCAAAGAAATTGTCGACTAAATATATTTTCCAGTCTTATGGCGGGCGCTCTATATGCTGGCAGTGGAAGTGGGGATCGGGGAAGCGACCAATCCAGCGCGTAAGAAACTCGGCAGCCAGTAGAACGAGGTTCATGTAGTACTTTTCTCCGCCGCGTCGTCTCTCTCTCTCTCTCTCTCTGCGACACTGCTGTTGTCAGGTTGGTCTGCGGCGTAATCCCGCTCCCCACTTCCCTTGCCAGAACTAGGACCGGCCGCCGTAAGAGTGGAAAATACCTTTGGTAGCATGGACGTACGCGGGATGTTTTCCAGGGAGAGGCAAGCAAGTTATCCCCCTCCTCAGGAGGAACAAACCAGGCATATTTTCTCCAAAAACAGCGTTACCTCTTCAATACGCTTCTGCGGTTTGAAGTTATTATGTTCCTCCAATGCGCTTATAATAACTAACAAATTACTGAACCAAAATATATTATATATGCGTGAAATATACAAATAAAGGCTGGTATTAATATTCCAGGGGGCTTGACTCCTCCCACTCCGTACGGACGTCCATGACTAGCATAGGAAAAGTATTAACCAGCAGACGAAGTATCAGCTAGCAGAAAAAAAAGTATTGAACACCAGAGAAAAGTATTCACCTAAAGAGGAAGTATCAGCTAGCAGAGAAAAAGTATTGACCAGAAGAGAAAAGTATTGACTAGAAGAGGAAGTATCAGCTAGCAGAGAAAAGTATTGACCACCAGAGAAAAGTGCCGGCCGCCGTGGCATCGTGCTACGACGCCACGGGTCCCGGTCTGGGCTTGTATGTTTGTGTGTTTTTTCATCATATCACTCATCCCCATCTTCGCAAATTAGCCAAAAGTGGCACAAAAAGCGAAGTAAAATAAAGCAAATCAATCAACCAACCAGAGAAAAGTATTGACCACCAGAGGACGGATCAGCTAGGAGAGAAAAGTATTGACCAGCAGAGGAAGTATGTCATTTCGCAGAGAAAAGTATTGACCAGCAGAGGAAGTACCAGCTAACAGAGAAAAGTATCTGCTAAGAGACAGGGAGAGAACAATAGATGAGGGATGCAGAAAATCAGAAGGGGAGAAGATAGAGGCAGAGATGAAACAGTGAGAGAAAACTGAAAGAAAAATATAGCTAAGCAGGGAATATATTTCTGGATTCCTTGCATTGAATAATTTTTCCTCTGCGGTCATCATTTGCCACTGGGCACTTCAAAAACTCTGTGCCCTCTGTCCATCGTAGCACATCGTCCTTGTCCGTAGTATTTGCTGCAGTTATATTTGCTCCGGGTTCTAGTTCAAGGAACTTGAGATTAACCCGCAATATGAAGCAGTCTACGATATGCCCACTCTCAATTGGTCATCGCCGGAAACTAACAGGAAAAGAACGGCGGTTGTTCTGGAATGCTGCGAGTGGTGACGCTATTAGTTTTCTGGTTATTCCAAGTTGCTGTTATTTGCCTGAAAGAATAGCTAATGTATAACAGCAACAACTATTATTAAGGGGAAGAGTGAAAATTACGCCCCAGTTGTGCATTTATTTAATATCGTCGAAATGGGCACATCTAGATACTAATAAAAATTTCACTATACAAGAGAATTTCTCTCAAAGTGGAAGCGGTTTGTTTTAAGGTAATTATTAAGCTAGACACGATGTTTTAAAAATATGATCAATGAGTATTTACAGAATCCTATGCATTCCTTATGCGAAATCAACTTCAACTTACGACCAATCAAATGGGAGTTTCGACCGGAACGTGAACCCTGGGACTTAGGTGGTGAGCAGTCCTTAAAATTTACTTGCTTATGTGAGTATTTTATGGGAGAGGGAGGTATTTTTATTACTTGTACGTTATCTTTCTACCTGCATTTAATCACAACGATGAGAATTAGTAATGAATTGCGTTCGAATCTGGGCCCTTTGGGGCGTTACGCTGACCACTCCGTCAGGAAGGCTGGCTATCGCAACTAGGGCAAAGAGGCAGAAAAGGTAGATGAAGTAACAACACAATCTTGTATTCTAGATAGCCATTTCTAAGTAACAACACAATCTTGTATTCTAGATAGCCAATTCTAAGTAACAACACACTCTTGTATTCTAGATAGCCAATTCTAAGTAACAACACAATCTTGTATTCTAGATAGCCAATTCTAAGTAACAACACAATCTTGTATTCTAGATAGCCAATTCTAAGTAACAACACAATCTTGTATTCTAGATAGCCAATTCTAAGTAACAACACAATCTTGTATTCTAGATAGCCAATTCTAAGTAACAACACAATCTTGTATTCTAGATAGCCATTTCTAAGTAAGAACACAATCTTGCATTCTAGATAGTCATTCTTAGTAACAAGAACCGTACCCCTAGTTATTCAGAACAAGAAAGAAAGAAGAATTAGGGGCAAGGCATTTGTATGATTCGTGAGAGTTCAAGATACAATCCCAGAATTGACCGAGGGAGAGCATGAAGAGAAAATTCAGCAAAGGTGGCCCGCGGCTTGGTTTGAACCCACGTCCATCCAAGTCCACCACCTTAACTCATGGAACTCGCTTGAGCTTTGGGGATAACAATACCCCATTTCCACGTTGTAAAAGGGGTGGTACCGACAGAAGACGAGACGAAATGACTTGAGACTTAGGAGACTCTCGTCCCGTGTGTGAGAATGTCTGCTTAGTTTCAGTTCTTGTCTGTCTTGTCCGGAAGTAATTACTATGAGAACAATGCCTCGTTGCACAGATTCTCACCGCGTGTAGAGGCCTTTACTAAATTGTATACAATTATACATATATGCAACCTCTCTGCATACGTTCACTTACATGATAACGTATATACCAACTTGTTATTGTGAATAAGTCGCCAGTAAAGTAATTTTGGTTCAGGCAATTCTTTTCAAATGTCATGGAGGTCTGGACCGTGGTGGTATTGTTTGAAGCTCGATTGAGAGAAGGGGCACCACGGTCACCTGACCTCAACCTCTGACTTTGCCACAGGGAATTTTGAAATGTTAACTTTCTGGATCATCTCCGGGAAAGGGTAACTACTGCAACGAATGCTCTGAATCCTTCGTATTTAGAGTTCAAGGAAACATGTTGAAACATTTGAGGAAGTGTGTAGACTGGTGGCGAGCATATGGAGCACGTTTTGCATTACATCAGCTCTTCCATTGGAGACTTCATGTTCACCCTGTACATTATGTACTAAATGTCCTCGTTCTTTCCATCATCAAATCTCAACGGTACTTTTCGTCTCGATTTTAACAACGCCATCTCGTTGCAATTTTTTCAATGCACTTCTGCTCTCTACCGTACAAAGAACAAACACGTCAACAGCAGCAGCTTTGAAAAGGCTCAGGTGGTCAAAAGAAGGGTCGTCAAGGATACGACCAACATGCTGCTTCAATAATTAAACCCTCCCCTGGTCTTCATTTTTAAAAACACATCCACTTGAGTTCGCGTCGGCAAAAACACGAAATGTCAATCGCGCATCATGCGTCATCCACATTCCGAGCATACCGTACACAAACACAGCGCTTCGACCAGCCACAGACACTCTTCATGCCGCGGGAAAATGTCAACGATTATGTTTTCGCTGGAGAGTGACATGTTGCTCACGAAACTAAACAAAAGCCTGATACTGTGTGTCTGAAAAAGCACCCTTACGTGATGGCTAGACCTCATCGATGGCGTAGGGGTTAACGCTTGCAGGATCAGCGTCTAGGATGGGCCAAAGACAAAAATAACGTGAGAGTGAATAGATAAATCACGAATATGACTGTAGCATTGTTTGACTCTTTTCTTCAAAAGTCTAACGTCCATCCAGGAAGAGGGGGGGGGGGTTACCACTAGGTTATCCTCAAGGGCGTCCCCAGGATTTGTTCCAGAGGGGGAAGCAAGGTAATTTTTCCAGTTAGGGCAAAGGAGGCATATTTTCCCCAAAAATACAGGGTGAGTCAAAAGTCCCTGACCACCTCTTATAAAATGAAAGGGTGTGTAGATTGCAGCACTTGGTCATTGTAGTAATATGTTAGGCCTATGGGGAAACATTTTGGTGCATGTCATGACAACGTCCGCCATCTTGGATCCAACTTCATTTCTTTAAATGGGTAGGGGGCATGTGGGGTATGGTTTTGGGCTAGAATTTCACCAGGGATTCAGTGGTGGAGTCAGATTTATGACTGCCCCTTCAAAAAACACTGTCTCAGTCTGAAATTATCATGTTCCTACAACGCACTTATAAAAATTAACAAATTACTGACAAAATTATATGTGAAATATATAATTTTTAAGTGGACATTGATTTTCCAGTGGGGTACGTGGCCCTCTTTCCGGACGTTCTTGGTTATCCTAGGCTATAACCTAGGGGCTGCAAGTCCAGGGAGGGCGCACAACAATGAGACACTGACGGAGAAGTGACAACGACTCTTAAAATTCCTTAATATTGTGATAATAGCAAAATGAAACATGTCAAGTCCATTTACTTGCTAATTTCATGAAATAAGGTACAAGGAAGGAATCTAAACATTTTGAATGCCAACAATTGAAAGTCCTGTAGAGGGATGTTGAGGATTCGTTTGTTAATTCATTGGCAGTGTGGCTACCGTAATGTAGTGTCGGTTTCTTTTCGTTTCGTGCGTGTGCGGTATTAGTGTTGTGTGGCGAAATGCATAGTGCAAGTGACGCTTATAAACGAAAGCGAAGTTTGATGAATAATTTTTAATGGGATGTGTCTATATTTTAAAGTTTTCAAGTGTTAATACAGAGCGTGCAGTTAGAGAAAGCTAATTACCATGATAAAACTTAACAGTAATAATAATAATAATAATAATAATAATAATAATAATAATAATAATAGCATATGCTCTGTCCCTGGAATCTCTGGAGCCAGCGAACAAAATCAAGTCTCTGCGCAAAGGGCTCGACCAATGAACACGAGCGAGGGAACGCGATTCCTTGGAGGATGAAAGACGACTGCAGTTTCCAGTGTGTACTGCTTCGCTCCGCCCTCCCTTTTTCTGCAGTTATGTGCGACCTTGTTCCAGAGTAAGAATAGACGACATCGCGATATATATATATATCGTCAAGAAAATATCATCACAGCCGTACGATATTTATTCCGTATCGTGATATCTGCGATATATCGTCTCCATATATACATATCGCCAAATATGGTGACGATATATAGTCGACACGATATATATATATCGTCAAAATATCGTGACGATATATAGTCGACACGATATATATATATCGTCAAAATATCGTGACGATATATAGTCGACACGATATATATATATCGTCAAAATATCGTGACGATATATAGTCGACACGATATATATATATCGTCAAAATATCGTGACGATATATAGTCGACACGATATATATATATCGTCAAAATATCGTGACGATATATCGTCTAGTTCATATCGCCCGGACGGTATTTTTTGAATATCGCAATATATCGTGCTACGTCCCGCGTAGCGGTGCACTTCACAAGTACACTTACCTTATAAGCTCAGCAGAGCATGCTGGATAATCCCAGAGTTCGGGCTAGGTTACCGTGTTCCTTCCCCTTGGATCCACAGGTGAAGTCTAATGACAACCCACGAGGTTGTCCTCCTGATGCTGGTATCCACAAGTACGAAATACACTTTCGAAATAAAGAAAAACCGGAATATGTTCAACTTTACGTTTATTATAGACACGCACGTATATCATGTAAGACTAAAATTACAATTCAAATACTTTCGAACGGTACAGCACGAGATGCGTAAGCCTATCTTTCCCGTAACGCGAAGCACCTCTTGCTACTTCAAATCTCTCCGCGCGACTACTAATCGTTTTTCTGGAAGGCGAAAACACCTCTTCAGTTACACAGTGTTACCAGACAATAACCTTTTAATACTAGGTAGTTTGATAACAGCAAACAGTAATATATTAGAAATGTACAGTAATCTGGCACAGTGAATTTAGGTATGTGGTGGCAACAATGCAATGAAAAGCGCGTGATCTTCTCACACCACAAGAGTTTAAATAAATCAACAATGGCTTTCAAAATATAAGAGAAACGAACGGCGTTTGCCAGAAACATGAAACAACAAATAGATATAAGGAATTTAACTCAGAAATTATTAACTGTATAATACGCTCAACTATAATAAGCATGAAAAAATAATATAAGATATAATAATATAAAACCACGAAGTAATGGCAAACTCGGGGTCATTACAATCGTCTGGACGATATATCGCGCTACTACTCCAAAGATTCCCTGGATAGAGTATAGGCGCCTATATTTTATAAATCCCCCCCTCTGGCCTCATGACACCCAAAACACGATTAAAACAAGAATTCAAGTCTCATTTCGGTCTCGATTTGAGACTAAATGGGGCCGAGATCCTCTCGTCAGATGTGTCTGCCAACCACGTGACAATCTATTCGCCCATTCGGTGCAGCGAACATCATGTCGCCGATGCTGAAAGATGATTTTTTTTTTTGTCTCTTTTGGCTCCACCTCGCTCAGATCAAACGCTATCCGAGTGCAGGAAGGTGGGGGAGGAGAACGTCTGAGTGTGCGTGCACGCGCGCGCATGTGTGTGTGTGTGTATGTGTGTGTGTGTGTGTGTGTGTGGAAATCTGAACGTTGCTACATATCGATTGGTTAATTTGAAGGCAACAGCAGCTGTTCTATATTTAGAGCGCGTAGATCCAGGCGCGGACCAGCCTCCGTTACAGGAGCTCTAGCTCTCTCTCTCTCTCTCTCTGCGAAGACGAGAGAAACGGTAGTCCCATTGCCACCTGACGGAGAAATCCTCACATTTCACAGAGAAGAAACGTCAGAGGCATTTTATAAATAAATATTTATCGACAATCATGAATGTAAACTAAAGGGCACTTCAGAAATTTGTGAAACTAAGCATAAAAATTGTCTGTGAAACTTCAAGTTGCACATATGGAAAACTGTCAACAAATTTAGCAATACTGTGCGTTTTCTACGGTGTATATTGATACAATTATTTTTCATTCTTTGTACGGTCCGTAGCTAGAATTAATCTTCGGGGGGTGGCCCACGGTTTATCAGGGGAGCTTTGTAAACAAAGTCCATTTTTCCAAAGTTCAACAGTATTAAATGAAGGTAAATTTTTTTTGTGTGTGTGAAGGGGGGAGCAGGGGGTCATTAAGTTATATATATATTTTAGAAACATCATACAAACACTACATTTTTCCTATATCCTTTAAAATATCGCTTGAAGTGTCAATTGACTGCTACTGAAATCATCACTTACTCCATCTTCTTATAAACAAGATGAATGAATGTAATAGCTGTTGATCATGCTCTGTGAATTTATCCTTCACCAAAGTTGTGAGCAAAATAATATCTGCTGTCTACATTTTCACTCTTCACTGTAAACAAATTACGCAAAATAGTTTAACTTAATGTCAAGGGGGCTGAGAGCAGTACCGGAGGGGGCTGACGGAAGTTTCAGTGGGGGCTCAGCCCCCTCCCCTGGCCCCTGCCTGGCTACGGGCCTGTTTTGTACACACGGATAGAATAGGATTACAAGATCACTAGGGAAAAGTAGGACATGCGGTCCCAAAATGTACACAAAGATCATTCGCAGTAAATAGTACACATTACTATTGCATGTTAGCGAATAGTGTAAAACTGACATTTTCAGTTTAAAAAACAGATTTTTTAAAAATAATTTATTAAATACAGAAATCTCACTGAGTCAGTATTAAACAATATACATAATATTGTGTTTTCAGTCGTACTTCTCCGAGGAGCCAATTTCTCTAAAAATTACATGTTTCGTCAAAATATACTTATGAAGCTGAACAGTCAAACTCATTGAAATTATACTGAACTTTACAAAAACTTTTACAAACTCTACGAGAACTTTATTTCATCAGTCCATTGTGCTGACAAACAAATATTCCGCAATGCATGTAGCTTCGAATAATATGAAACAATGTCCTTAACATAACTTGAAAGGTTGCAGAATTCCATTTGTTAGTACAATAACTATTCTGTATACTCCCTGCTTTACAATCAAAATACTGAATAAGAATCGTAAACGCCATTTTCTATCCATGATTACCATCGGTATAAATCCCAAAGCAAGAATTTCATTCCGCTTAGACATTGAAGTGTGACCAACAGAAAGATCCCTAAAGCTTGTTGATCATAACTTCAGTCTTTGTTCGTTCTAATATATACAGGTGTGTGTGTGTGTGTGTGTGTGTGTGTGTGTGTGTGTGTGTGTGTGTGTGTGTGTGTGTGTGTGTGTGTGTGTGTGTGTGTGTGTGTGTGTGTATATATATATATATATATATATATATCCATCCACATATATATATCCACATATATATATAGGCTTACCATACGTCCGGTCGGTCCTGTTTTTTTTAGTGCTGTCCGGGATTGCAAAATGTCCGGGGTCTTGAGAATCTGAACATGAAAATAGCTACCGGTATTGAATATTCACGACCAATTTTTAAGCTGTTTTAAAAGACTGATATTTCATGTATCAACATTTCTAAAATGGTTGAGTTTGCTATGTCTTTGCCTGGAACATCTGCTCCAGTTGAGAGAGTATTTTCAATTATGGGGAATATTTGGTCTGCAGAAAGAGGTAGACTTCTAGTATCTACTGTTAAACATTTGCTGAATGTTAAAATTAATTCAGAACATTCCTGTTGTGAATTTAAGACGTTATTAAAACAAACTAGCCATTTCTGAAAAAAAGTCATGTCTAGTGAAAAGAACAACTGAGTCAACAAACAGATAATGCTACCTAGAACAGAGAGGCTTCCTAAACATCAGAAAATGTATTACTCAATTAAGCATTTGAAAATTAATTTATTGATTTTAGAAAATAATGTTAATATTTTTTCTTGTGCAATTTATAGTTTAATGTCCCAATAAAATGTTAAGGCTCTTAAGTAATTTCAATTTATTTTTGTAAAAAAAACAACAAATTCAGCAGTAGTGAGTTTATTGCCAATATGTCCTTGGTTGGACCCATATATATATATATATATATATATATATATATATATACACGTGCGTCCATTTCGATCTGCAGCCGAGAGATCGGGGGAAACGTGGCGGGCGGCGCTGACGGAGATGCCGACATTTGAGGCCTGTAATGCCCGCTTATTTTTGTGGACATCTTGCAAAACGAGCACTAACCTGTGTTATAACACGCAAAAGTTATTCTGTAATTCTACCAAGTTCCACCCTTATATACACAAATAAATACGCTTTAGAAATGATGTTAAGAGCCACAGATAATACTCTGTAAAACATTTTAATCATAGTTTTGACCAGTAACGTCCTGCTTAAGTTTATATCCTTGAAAGAGTTTTGTGTCGATGGGGATCGTTTGGAGGTTTCGAATGTGCAACACTGTATCAAGATTACGCTGCAGACGAACCGTTAAAAGCTAATGGTGTTCGTGAGCTTCCTTGCAATCCGAAATCTCCTAGCTCAAGTTTTTTGTTCCTTCGCGTCTACAGATCTGTGAATATAGTGGCAGGCAGATGTAAACCAAGAGCGTGTTAATTTCGTACTGTGCGTAAGAGTGTTATTCTTGGTTACTTGCCGTTACTTGTTTGTGTTATTGCAGTGTGTATGTGTGTTGTGTCAGTCAGACGATTGGAATGCCAGCCGCAAGGTTCACGTTAGAACAAAGAATTTTTATGTATGACACTTACGTGAAAACAGACTCGTGTCGAGACGTGTGTAGGCAATTTGTACAGAAATTCCCAGGCGTTTCACCTCCACATAGAGATACGGTTATAGACGTCTTGTCCTTAAATTACGAGAAACTGGATCGTTAAATTTTAAAACACCTAAGCAAAAACGACGGATTCTAACCGAAGCAAAACTCGATGAAATTGGTGCAGCGTTAGAACGTTCTCCAAACAAACCTCTACGCCGTGTTTCACAGGAGATGGGCGTGTCAAAATCATCAGCACATACAGCCACTAAGCTACTAAAATTAAAACCGTACAGAGTTTCTATAGTGCAAGAATTACGGCCCCCCTGACAACGTAAGTAGAGTAAATTTCTGTAATTGGGTTTTGCAAAATAAGAGTCTACCGAAATAACCCTCATAGCATCGACGAACTAAAAGACAATATAAGGGCAGAACTAGGAAGAATTACGGAAGAACTTTTGCGAGTGAATCAAAATTTCATCAAACGATGCCAGGAATGTGTGAATGTAGGTGGACATCACTTTGAACAACTCTTATAACACAGGTTAGTGCTAGTTTTGCAATATTTATATAAATGTCTGCATATGTCCATAAAAATATGCGGGCATTACAGGCCGCAAATGTCGGCACCTCCGTCAGCGCCGCCCGCCACGCTTCTCCCGATCTCTCGGCTGCAGATCGAAATGGACGCACGGTATATAATTCAGGGTGTACACGATGAACCTCCGGGGTTTCGAGGCAATGTTAAAAATCAGAAAATAAGTTACGAAAATCCAGTCTTTTGTATTTGGTGTTATATACGCTCAAGTATGTGTCTGTTGCTTTTTAGTTCGCGAGCGTCATGCTTTGCTGCGCTGTCGTCGCTTTTGTGAAAATGGCGTCTTCTCAAGAGAAACCACACGCTGTGGTATGGTTTGCGGAGTCAAAATCAATTGTTACGTTGCAGCATAAGTTTCAGAGTGTCTTTAACAAAACGCCGCCAACTGACAAGATCATCAGGGCATGGTACAGACGTTCTCTGGAAACTGGGAGTCTGTTGAAGAAGCCAGGAGGAGGAACGACACGCCTCTCCGAACGAGACAGTTGAGCCCTATCCCCTGGTTACCACGTAGCCCAGATATTACTCCTCTGGACTTCCTCCGGGGGTATGTTGAGGACGCAGTTTACTCAACGAAGGTGCAAAACGTGAATGCTTTGCGTCACCGAATAGTTGCTTCCATTGATCCCATCCCTGACGACGTGCTGCAGCGCGAAGTGGATTACCGGCTGGGCATTCTTAAGTGCCACTAAAGGTGCTCACATAGAAGTGTGGTAATTTTTTTTTTCTAAGAAACTTCTTGAGTTGCTCCTTGCAATAAAATTACCAAAAAATGTGCAGGTGTCGTAGTTCTAATTTCCCATCACTTCAAAACCCCGGAGGTTCATCGTATACACCCTGTACATTTCACTATTGCGTTTGTTCCACTTGAACACGAATTTTCTTAATTCAAATTATGTGACGCTCAAAATGCTTTTTTTTTATTCCTCCCGGACGTCGGACATAAGGCTATAAATGTAGGACACGTCCGGAAAAAACCGGACGTCTGGTAACCCTAGGTTAGAAGCTTTTTCATGTTCATTATAAGAATGACA
The DNA here is from genome assembly GCF_977018435.1 of Lepisma saccharinum. NCBI lineage: Eukaryota > Metazoa > Arthropoda > Insecta > Zygentoma > Lepismatidae > Lepisma > Lepisma saccharinum. The sequence continues at coordinate 72,261,256 of NC_139242.1, read as the reverse complement.
ATTACATTACAATTTCTCCTTACTATATAGTCGTGGAACGAAATAACGTGGGGACAAATTTCTTTCTAGGACTGTACTACCCGCAGCTTTTGGAACTTCGACTTGCTCGTTCTGGTTTCAAGGGAAGGGTCTTCATATCATGTAATTAATTTCCATGCCTAAGAAGGGGCAGCACGCTGATAATAGGACGCTTTGGGATCACTTTCAAGATTGGTGAAAAGGTGGCAGCGTTGCTACCCCATACGTTACTATAAGGTACCTCCGACGGAGAAAACTAGCTGACTCGAGAGAGTGGTGATCGCATAATTTTAAATTGCCATTTGATCTCAGGTTTACTGCCGATTTATTGTTTGCTTTTCACATCTCGACCGAGAGGGCGACGCTTAACTTTAGATCGTCCCTTACTCTTAGGTGTACTAATGATACATTGTTAGTTTTTCACATCTCGATAGAGACTGTGATCACTTAACTTTGTAACGACCCTGCGTGGTCGCCACATTTAACGACCTTGCGTGGTCGCCATATATTTTGTTAACAAGGTTTGGTTAAAGAATGCATGCTAAATGTCCCTGCGAGGCATACGCTTTGTTTTTAAATCCAACTTGTTCTTTAAACATTAATAATTGTCTTTTACATTGTTAATACAAATTGTTTAGTAATGCAGATTCCTGCGCGACTCGTTATTAATTGTATTATCTAAATATGCACAGTTTTAGTTTATGTTAACACGTGCATCTAGTGATTTCTCAATATCAAACTATGATAATTCTCAGTACGGAGTTTGCAACATGTAATCAAAAAGTGAGTTGGCAACGCGTACTCTTAGTTAGGATTTTCACCGCCCATGCGCCACCGCGAGTATAAAGCCAGCGCAGCGAGAGAAGAGCAATTTGGATTTCGTATGGGGCATGGGACCACCGAGCAACTGTTACGAGTCATTGACTACTCTGCCTCTCACATTAACAGGAAACACAGAGCACTAGGACTTTTTATAGATGTCCACAAAGCCTTTGATAGGGTTTGGCATAAAAGGCTACTATACAAATTGGCAAAGCTGCCAATTCCAGTTTGCTACAAGAAGTTCTTTCTGATGTATTTAACAAACAGACAATTCCAGATGGCAGTTCAAGGATCAAAGTCACGTGCATATGCCATAGCAGCAGGTGTTCCTCAAGGTTCAGCACTATCTCCAATGCTTTATGCTCTCTATACAGCCGATATTCCGGACATACCGGATGGACTTATAGCCACGAATGCAGACGATACTGCCTTCTTCGTTCATGGGAGGAAGTTATCAACCTGCGAAAATCGCATGAAAAAGTATTTGCCATTACTAGAGCGTTGGACAAGTAAGTGGAAAATCAAACTAAATCCAGAAAAGTGCAATACTATGGTACTTGGATATGGGGGATCCCAAAATCAAAACCAAGCACGCTTAAAGCTATTTGGTACCGCCATACCGGCTGCAAAAAATGTAAAATACCTGGGGGTCAACATTGATTCCCTTCTCACTTTTGGCCCCCACATAGATGTAGTGTGTACACGAGCAAGGAAAAGAATTGGATATTTAACTCCAATGCTTCGATCTCCAGTTTTAGCAATGAATTCAAAATTACATCTTTACATAATGATGGTCCGTCCCATTCTTACCTATGCAGGTGCTGTATGGATGCAGGCAGCAAACACTCACCTGGCCAAAATTCAAAGACTTCAAAACCGAGTGCTTCGTGCAATAGGTAGCTATCCACGTTTAACAACAATAATGCAATTGCACGAACATTTAGAAATGCCATATATTATCGAGGTCCTTAGACATAATAGGAACAAATTATGGGACAAACTGGTCAATCATCCAAATCCTCTCATTAAACAAATTGGGACCATCAAAAACAAATATAACAGAATAGCACTTCCTCGTCCACAATAGCAAATCTGAAGTTGGCTTCTCAGAACCAAGTGGTAAATGTTACCACCTTTGTATGTTTGTATTGTAGTGGGTAATTTTAGGGAACAATAGAAAATGTCCCCTCTTGCGACAGTCGCAGAGGGTTTGTATTTGAAGATTGTAAACCCTTAACTATTGTAAATTTAAAAAATGTATGATACCTGTTAATGAATAAATTGTAAACAAGATGCAGGTCCCTTAACAGCTGATAGGTATAAAAAAAAAAAAAACAGAGCTCAGTTAAGGCGAACTATGAACACACACCAGTGATCAAGAATCAGTGATCTGTTAGTTCGTATGAACTTTCCAGCCTGATCATTACCAGTGCATAGTTAGAGATCGGTTACTTCATTGAACTTTCCAGTCTAATTATTGCCTATTTTTGTGGGAGCAGGAAAAGGTTTATTATCCATCCAGAGCTCAGTTTGCTCCCTGATGTCAACGATCAAACATCCAGGGTAAACCGGCCTCCCAGTCAGAAGCTATTCCAGAAGGGAGAAGAAAGAAGAAGAGTCTAGCAGCCACCTACCTACCTGGTCCAATCGCTTCGGCTGATAGGCATTCAGGTTCCACCTGCCCGGTTTGACTGGGAGTACCAGGACCATTCCTTCCTAACCTGCCGTCCCTGCATAGGAGACACCGGTTGGCTTGCCAATTCCCAGATAACGCAGGGGGTGTCGCGGCATCCTTTGATCCTACCACCCAAGCGTCCCGCTCGTCGGGGGTACCGATTGGCTGCGGCCAGTTCCCGGCTGTGGATGGGGGTACCGCGTGCCTCCAACTTTCACTTACAGAGGAGACCGTGACGTCGGTAGCGATCAACGCCCTAAATAAAATTAGGTCCCCGTACTCCCCCTGGCGCTTCACTGCTAGGAATAAATTCGATGTTCCATGGTAAAAGCACGTGTGTGGTACAAGTAAATGCACGTAGGGGTTACAGGTAAAGACACGTGAGCTAACAGACATTCCTTTATTGAGATTATAACAAACCACTATATATATTAAAGCTGGTGTGACCTTTTATTATCCCAGTAAGGCCTGAGATATTTGAGTCTATGTTCAACGACTGGAAAGAAGTGACCACTTATGGCTAGTCTTTTGCCGTCCTCCTAATTGAAGTGTTTTAGAGTATGGTAATTGAGTATACGAGGAACCAGAGGAACATTGCAACTTTAAATCGTCCCTTCCTCTTAGGTGTACTAATGATACATTGTTAGTTTTCACATCTCGATAGATCGCTTAATTTTAGATCGCATTTGCTTTCTGGTTTATGTCCATACTAATTCACAAAGCCGCTCCTAGGGAGGGGCAGCTCGGCACTTGCCGGAGGCCCTGCCTTCAGGGAACCCCGTGACAGATAAAAATAATTGTTCCTGTACGGTATATTACGGGTTTATAGGACGCTGGTGCTCCCAATTAAGCAACTAATCTGATTTCCCCTCACTTCGAGGATTGTTTTGACAACCTTAAAAATATCCAAATTACTCAAGTCATAGTGTAAACATGAACAGTTTTCAAATCTTTCAATCAACAAAAATAATTCACATACACTATTTGTTTAATTATGTAATGAAATCATGAAGTGAAAATACTATTCTATAGTCAAAATTAATTGAAAAGTATACAAAAGGGAATTATGAATGATTGATTTGTTGTTTTAAGTCCATTTGATGCAGAGATAGGCTAATCGGGACTGGACCTACAGTTTAAAGTAGGATCCGAATCACTGTGTAATGTGCCTGCACCGGGTGTGGAACCCGAGACCTTTCGATTACAAGGCCTCGACTTGGAACACCACGCCATCGGGCAGCCCCGGAATTATGAAAGAATGTCATTGGGCATAATTAAACATTGCAACTTTGTTACATAAGATAATAGTTTCATTGAACATACCCAGGTTTGTAATTAAACATAATTGAACGTCACACTAGTGGCAACATTGCTCTATGATAATAATACGAAATAAATTAATAATTTATTAATTATAATAATGTTTTATATAGGACATTTGTACTTCAGACTAATGGACAAAAATGTTTGTTTTTTTCAGACGTCTGAAAAATTTTTGGTTAAGGCCGCGCGCATATTGAATGCCCGAGGCCTCGTACCCATCTCAATACACATCTCGTTTTACAGATTACATTTCGTAATAAAAGCCCTCCCTTTCCCGAGTTTGACAAGTTTCAGGCGAAGAAAGTGGGCTCCTCTTTGAGGCTTCAGACACTGGAGGTCGATTAATATTCAACTCGCGGCGTTGAGAAGGATATTCTTTCAAAACCGCCATATCTGATGGCGTCGTTTACGAACAGTCATGAGAGGTCGCGATCTTTCGCTGCTTGAATTTATGCGAAGACATTTATCTCTGGAAGGAAACATGAGACGTCACTGCTTTCCCAGAAATGCAATTTCATAAGTGGGCCACGAATGTGACTTTATGAAGTCCAACTCTGTATTTTTCTTACGAGTTTGTAATGAAATTTCTACCATCTTTATATTGTTTAATAGAACAGTGGACGTAAGTTATCGCATACTAGTCCAGGCAAATTATAAAAAAGAATGGAAAAAATTCCAACAGAGATAAAAATTGGTAGATATCACCAGTATGGTATTTCAAACAACATACTGAAAGTCCCCGACAATCAGAGTTGTGCTCTGTCCGCCATATTGGAAAATGGCGGATCAACGGTGACGTTTGATCATAATTGCTTTATTAACTAAAAATTGTGAAGGCTGAGCCGAAAATGTGTTCAGACATAAATTAAAGAAAATAAAATTTCCAGTAACTGTAAGAAGATAAATTTTTGTGATTTAACCAACCATTTCACTGTTAATATTATATGTAATTTCTTTACATGCTGCCCGTTGTGGAACTTGGATGTAATGTATGTGATCATCGGAAAATAAACTGAATAACCTTTTCGGCAAGGCAACAATGGATATAACCCAATATTGTATTATTTGTGAACAAACGTTGAGTGAAGGTGACACTGTGGTTGTGATAAAAGACTTAAATGCTATAAAGAGCAGCAGTTTACGTCGAAAAGATGGAATATTTGAGAAATTGGAAAATGAGACGAATGTGAGGTTACATATTAAGTGCCGTAAAGACTATACTCGTGAGAGTAGTATTATTGCTGCAAGTAATCGTTCACCACAAAATTCAATACTCCTTAGATCAGCAGTACATATATTTGACTTCAAATGTGATTGCTTGTTTTGCAGTGAAGTTTGTGATTTTCAAGCAGAAACGAAAAAAAATGTGAACAGACGAATTAAAATATTTGAAGTTCGATCCTTAACATTCAAGGACAAATCATTGAAGCTGCCATCAAGAGGAATGATGATTGGGGAAGGACAGTGCTTGATCGAATTCGTACAGTTATTGATCTAGGTGCAGATGAGGATAGGTACCACCATCCTTGTTTCACTAAATTTTACACATCCTCACCTACATCGGGAAAACGTAGTAGGCCTGAAGATGAGTGTATTTCAATAGTATTTCTGCAGTTATGCTGCTATCTTGATAATGAAAACGACGAGTGTCAGTAATCGATGAATTAACTTATGACGAAGATGAAGGAATATCTTCCACAAGATACTGATGTCTCAGAAAAAACTCTTAGGAAACGCCTATGTGATCACTATGGAGAAGACATGATAACAGCACGTAAAGGGCAAACCGGTACAGTATGTTTCCGTGATATAGGATATAAAATATTATCCAAAAGTTTGTACACACAGAAAGAAGAAGATCCAAAGAACGAAAGACTTAGAATTGTTAGAAGTGCTGTCGCAATAATTCGGGAAGATATACGATCTGAAACATATGCCAAAGATATGTATCCAAATCCACATGAATGCTTGAAGGCAGCTGATGATATGGTTCCAGAGACATTAAGGGTCTTTACAGAGGATGTGATTATGAAACGAATAAAAGGAAATTAAGACTCCATCAAAAGAAAATGTGTGTGTATTGAGCATGCTATTATATCAGCAGGAAGACCACGGTCATTCAATTCAATGATTCAGATTGGACTTTCAGTTCATCTACGTAGACATTTTGGTTCAAGAAATATTATTGATAGGTTATCAAGCATGGGTTTATGTGCATCCTACAATGAAGCCATATTGTATCTTACTTCTGCAATGTTAAGTGATGAGGAAATTGTTGCTGACAAGGAATCATTCAATCAGTTTGTTTTTGATAATGCAGACGTCAATGTTCGGACCTTGGATGGACTAGGAACTTTACACAATATGGGGATCAAGCATTATGTGCACTACTCCTGCAAGATCTGTTCATCCCAAAAAAGAAAATGTTCGATTGAAGAAGCAACCACCAGAATGTTACCTTGCCAAATTTGGTAATGTTCCATTACGCACGTACGTTGTGCCTGCTGTCCGTGGCCTGCAGAAAATCAAGATTAAAGAAATAGAATACACCAAACAGGTAGCACCATCAGTGCATGTTGCACCACTTCATGATTTTGTATGGATGTGTGTAAATCACCTTACCTTATCACCAAGTCCAAGTTGGAGTGGTTATATGGAGCTTGCCACTGAAGGTAGCAAGGAATATCACATTTCTGAAATAAGTATATTACCATTTATAAAGCTGCTGCCGACAAGTCCAGATGCCATATACTCATCCCTTATGTTCGCAGTTGAAGAATGCATGAAAGACATGTATTGTTACTTTCGACCAACCTCTATCTGAAAGCCTCTGAAATTGTTGCGGCTTCTCTACACAACGGAGATATGTCGTCAGTTGTCCTTCGTCTAGGTGGATTCCACATGCTTATGTCGTACATGGGAGCGATAGGATATATGATGAGGGGAAGCAGACTGGAAGAAGCTTGGTCAGTAATATATTATTCGTTACAAGTCACGAAATAAAAGTGTAAAACTTCAATCAACACCAGGCTAATTTAATTACAAAATAATGGGAAAAGTTTCCACAGAGTTAAATTTATTTTTTACATTATTAGATAGGTTGGTTAAATCACAGACATTTATCTTCTTACAGTTATTGGAAATTTTATTTTCTTTAATTTATGTCTGAACACATTTTCGGCTCAACCTTCACCATTTTTAGTTAATAAAGCAATTATGATCAAACGTCACCGTTCATTCGACATTTTCCAATATGGCGGACAGAGCACAACTCTGATTGTCGGGGAATTTTAGTATGTTGTTTGAAATACCATACTGGTGATATCCATCAATTTTTATCCCTGTTGGAATTTTTCCCATTCTTTTATGACATTTTGCCTACTTTTACTGGACTATACGTGCAATGTCCTGTAAAGAGCTGATCGAACATTAGTTTCCCTAATATCCGTAACCTACAGGGCGGCGCTAGTCAGCCTACGACAGTCGAGACCATGGACGCAAGTGCGCATGCGCTAACTGGACGAGTCCAGTGGCAAAATAGGGGTGAAATGGGCAAGTGAAACAGGTTCAGTGAAAATTGCTGCTGATGAATCATCATTGAAGTTTCACACACAGTAACGTTGCCAGAAAAATACGTCGAGAGTTGTGAATGTCACCGCAAACGCAACAAAGCCAGCAATTAAACAAAAATCGAACGCATACGACAAACGAAATATTGATCTGCATGTTTCTACCCGCCTCCCCTTTCGCGTGTAGACTCGTCGTCTGGAGCTAGTCTGGTCGTACGCGGTCGGAAAGTGCTGCATCTACCAATTTATTCATACACGACGATGAAAATTACTGAAAACCGAAGACAGAGAGCAACAGTACTGCGCTCTGGCAATGTCGTCGAATTTTCAACCCTAAACGAGAGAAGAAAGCGTGGGTATGTAATCAGCTGCTTGCCATTTAAGCCCGATTTGCATTGCCAAAATGCGAAGTGTTCTTCAATTCATAGTCTGCATTTGCATGTCTGTTTCTGCCACTTTTGGTTAATCGCGACGATGAGGATGAACACCCATGACCAGCCCGGACTCGAACACGCACTCGACCATCGAGCCGACTCAACACATTTGTATCATGAAAGGGAAAACCGTTCACAGCAAAAGCAGAGATGTAATATGTTTGATAACGAAACAAGTGGTAGGGGGGAGTTACGCAAGTGGCAACCAAGCAAAGAGTAACATTTTCGCCTACGGCGGCTGCGACAAATGACTATCTGGTCTATCTCAAATTGGTAACGGCCTCCCCGATGTCGCAGTGGTAGCGTCGCCGCCTTGTAATCAAGGGGTCCCGGGTTAGATACCCGGTGGAGGCACAAGTGGTTCGGATCCCACTTTAAACTGTAGGTCCAGTCCCGATTAGCCTTACTGTGCATAAAAGTGGACTTAAAACACCAATTCAACATTCAAATTGGTAACTCTGTACAAACATTTAAGATCAGATCATAGTTGGATGGTTTCAGCAAGACTATGGGGATTGACCAGACAACTGAGAAAAACTTAATATCGCCGCTCAAGCACTCACAAGGGGAGAATGCAAAACAATGTGCATCTTTTGCCAATAACATGATGATGCCTGTACTGGTTAGCAATAACAACTTACAATTTTACAACTAAGATATGGTTGAAAACTCACCGTCTTACTGAATGGCACCACACTGGGGAGTTTTCTGCAACTTACCTGTAAACGAGAGAGAGAGAAAAATAATTAGTAGCTGAAGAATATAGATTTCATACAATGTTGGTTTTAAATCAACTATATTTATGGAGATTTCACACCGAAGTAACAAGCGCAGTGACATGTTACTTGAAAAAGATTAAGGTACAAATGCAATCCTTTCCACCGGACTGGTGCATTTTACTTGTATCGGGCAGCTTTCCTATAGTGTGCAACGTGTATCCTCGGTTTGTTCGTTATTTTTATATCGACTAGAGGAGTACGTAGGTATTCGGGTGGATGCAGTTTGTGGTTAAGTGTCGCTTTCTACTTCGGTGTGAAATCATCCTTAGTGATAGAACACACACTTATGGTGAATAAAATACTAAAATTTCGGTACAAATCTTGAGCAAAATTCGGTATAAAAAGCTGTATATAAAATGGCATATCAGTGGCAAAATGGTGAATAAATCAAACATTCCATTTAAACTATACTTACACAAAATAAAGTTTTCAGGAAATGCAAGTAAACACACAGATTCTGTGACGTCATGGTTGACAGTGTGTTACTGTATGCAAAAAATTGACATTTAAGATTAATGTTGGATAGAGGGCTCCAAAAATAATAAAGAAAACTTTGGATAATTTTATTCAACTGCAGTAAAGTGACAGAAGGGAAATCATGCATTTTGAATGACAAAATTAAAGTCAAAATACTTTATTCCTCGACATAAGCTTACCGATTCCTAACATGCATATGTCTCAGCTTTCAGTTCTAATTACAGTTACATTATGTATGTTAGAGCACATGCTTCTCACCAATGAAGAAGGGTTTTGTTACATATGGTAGATTAATTCGAATTTTATTAAGTTTATTACCGTACTCGTATTAGTCAATTTTCTGTCTCAAATATTTTGCAGAATTTATTAATTTTTATGGATTTTGAATAACTAAAAGGATAATTCAAATTGTGGAAATTGTTCTGTCTGTATAAACTGTAAATTACTGTTTTAAGAGTTGTTTCGCATTTTTAACTTGATTTCGTGACAAAATATAATAGGGAAATGCACATCACGACTTTCAAAGACAGCCAGAATGAAAATTAAGATTCAAAAATTAAATATGGAAAATATGTTTGTAGCTTTAATGTAATTCTACACAGGAAAACTCTCTCTCTCTCTCTCTCTCTCTCTACATATATATATATATATATATATATATATATATATATATATATATATATAAGGTCCAATCTTCGTATCTTATTGGGCACTGACAATCAGCAACACGCGCTGAGCGCCAGTTGACCGACGACAAAACATACTATTCTCCATCCACCGTAAGAACGAAGTTAATGTCAACAAAACCACGTGACTTCTGACAAATAATTCCTTTCTTCTGGTGTTATTTTGCCCATGAATATATATTGGTCGTAGCTGTAGAGTAAAGACGCCTAATATGAGAGACATTTTTTTATGTGACAATTACAGCCAACAATGATCTAACAATGTGAATGTGACAAATGCATACAATGGCCAGACATGATGTTGAAATTCAATAACTAAAATTGCCCTAGAATGTTCTTGAAAAACATAGTGATACAATATACAAAACTATGTAAAAATGAGGTTTGAGAAAATGGGGTCCTAATATGAGATACTACATTCACTTGAAAGTAAGTCATCACTGAAGTAATCACTAGTTACTTCAATTCATACGATACATAACGCACTTGAAGCACACTAGTCTTGGCACCTGGTCACTTCACGTGCATGCACATGAAGTGTCCAAAGTATCTTTTATCCATTTCTATGCAATATGACTCCAATGCATCTTCAATTTCTGGTGGAAGAACTGGTTTTCTTCTTAAGGTGAGTAACACTAGTTGTTCAGGTGGTCTCGGGTCCTTTACATATCATAAAAATACTTTTGCCTAAATCAGAACATTCACTTAATCTCGATGTGCTGAGACATTATAAATCTAAGCTACCTTAATATGAGACATATCTCGCATTGGGAACCACTCACTGTCTCATATTTGGAGCATTGGTACACGAATAAACAACCGCCATGTTTTCATTTAAATTTGCAATCACGAATCTTCAAAAACTGACAGCACACTGCTTCGTTCATTACCTTTAACTGTACATCAATGATTTTATGTCTCCCAAGTAACTTACCTGCGAAACCCGCAATGTTTTCCACCTCTGCAAAATATTCTGCCTTGACAAAATGCTTCCAACACGTCCTGCATCTACACTGTTCAACGACCACAGCACATTTTCTCAGAGACTAACAGAGTTGCCAAGTGCTATGTATCTGATGTGTCATTGATTGCCTGTGGCGTCACATGTGCGAGATCGGCCGCTATCTCATATTAGGGACCATCCTCATATTAGGCGTCTTTACTCTACAGCTCAAATATAAGGTCCTATAATTTCAATATAGCAGCCACGTTGAGTAACATGGCTTAATCGCTTAATCACATGCACTATATTCCAACGCGCAAGATTCATGCGCAGCTGCAATTCGAATAACCAATAGGATTTCTCAGAAGTCACGAGTATTTGTTTACGTTGACTACATTATTACAGCGAGGAGCGAATAACAGCCTACGCTTTCTGGTAAATAAAATATGCAGACAACTTTGTAATTGGATTATACGCGTAAATATAAATCACTTATTTAGTTAATATAATATTAAAAATAGAATGTTTTGTATAAAAATTGAAGGGCTCGGGTGTAAAACATGGTGATATTTTGATGATCATTTTTGAGTTACAAAGTAAAATGTGCCAGACTTCAATTTTCGAGTGGAATTGCCATGTCATACAATTTGCATTGGACTCAGTGAAGCCTTCTCAAATTTGCAAACACAACACGAAAACAATTTATCTACAGTATAGCTTCTAATAACTTTCTCTCTTAATAAACTTTGAAATAATCAAAATGTCACCATGTTTTACACCCAAACCCTTCAATTAATATAAATATTAATAACTTATTCTAGATGTCTCATGGTCGAGTCTGAGTGCATTCGGAACATCTCCAGCTGACTGCGCGAATCTAGCCAGCGAGACTACGAGCAGTGTACAGCGCGAGCAATCGAGTTAGCTACAGGCGCAGAGTAGAGATGACGTCAGCAGTTCACTTCTTGATTGGAGGCGTCGGGAATTATGACTCGCTCCCAAGGTGCAAGCGTAGAACGGCCAGAGCTGTTACGGAAACAATCTCACTCTAACATGCATTGAGTGTACATGTATAATTAAATAACCTCCAGATATAACTACTATTATATTCAAATTAACGTGTCGAACAAAGCTTGCATGTTCATATGTTCAACGCCAGGTAAAATCTTGGTGTATCGGTGTACTGGGGAAACTCTGATAAGTAAAACGTCTGTAAAGTACAATTACGATGGTCGGTTAAAGCGCTCAGAACGACTAATTCCACGGTTTCGCTGCAAATATCATCTAGATCTATGCAAAGCAAAGCACGTACGCGATAACAGGACAGTAAAATGAAGCCTTTTTACAAGGTAGACGAGTAGCAACGTGCGTGCAGGTGTTTGGTCGCGCTTGTTATCCCGATTAGCCATCATCCATTCGAAACAGTGTTGCCAGATGCAAGGAAATGTCAGTGCTATTAGCAGTGATTTGTCTAGAGCAGCGGTACTTAACCTGGTGATGGCAGGGGGTCCGTGACGGTTTGAAAAATGCTAAGACGCAGTGGCGGCGATTAGGAGACGGAGGGGGGCAGTTACCACTTTTGCCCCCACACTATGCTAAACCTTATTTACAAAGGAGAATATACTGCCTTTGACCCCCAAGTTTTCGCACCCTGCCCCCGGTTTTGAAACCCAATCGCCGCCACTGGGTAAGAGCTGATATTCTTATTGATCTTGATATGATATGCCAATTTTACTCATTTTTTTTTTTTTGTTAATCAAGCCTATAGTACAAAAGTTGTCAACAAAATCTATTATTACATAATTAATGATCCCGGACCGTCAATAAGCAAATCACAGTCAGCTTGTGTTAGTCGTAAACAAGTCTAGGCTTCCCCGAAGTAGTGATAACGTCCTCTTGTAATCAAGAGGTCCTGGGTTAGAAACCCGGTGGATGCATATTGCACAGTAGTTCCGATCCCACTTTAAACAGTAAAGTCCCGATTGTCCTATCAGATCATATAATGGGACATTAAAAAAAACATCGACAAACATGTAAGAATTGAAGGTAGAACATACCCCTACATCAGTCGCGTATACTGATGTCCAATATCCGGGTTATCTCACTATGTCACGTGGTCCTAGGCTATGAATAGAAATAAATTTACCAACTCATAGGAAATCAGGTAGCCAACTCATAGGAAATCAGGTAGCCAACTCATAGGAAATCAGGTAGCCAACTCATAGGAAATCAGGTAGCCAACTCATAGGAAATCAGGTAGCCAACTCATAGGAAATCAGGTAGCCAACTCATAGGAAATCAGGTAGCCAACTCATAGGAAATCAGGTAGCCAACTCATAGGAAATCAGGTAGCCAACTCATAGGAAATCAGGTAGCCAACTCATAGGAAATCAGGTAGCCAACTCATAGGAAATCAGGTAGCCAACTCATAGGAAATCAGGTAGCCAACTCATAGGAAATCAGGTAGCCAACTCATAGGAAATCAGGTAGCCAACTCATAGGAAATCAGGTAGCCAACTCATAGGAAATCAGGTAGCCAACTCATAGGAAATCAGGTAGCCAACTCATAGGAAATCAGGTAGCCAACTCATAGGAAATCAGGTAGCCAACTCATAGGAAATCAGGTTGCCAACTCATAGGAAATCAGGTTGCCAACTCCAGAATCAGCATCATCATCTCACCGATATGAATAATAATATTTACAATTTCTGATCGATTTTTCTCCTGAATGTTATTCTCTAGACTTCAGGCTTCGCAGATAGCATAGCTAGCCTAGAATATAAGCTCCTGCCCTACATATGAAATTCTGCTCCCAAATGATATCTTGATCCAACATAGAGATCGCAACTACACACTAGCGAGGAATTTTAAAAAACGGTCGCGACGCATCCAAATAAGGGAAATGCAATACCAACGTTCTCATGCAAGTAATATTAAGCATTAATTGTTCGGTATTGCTTAATGATTATTGTAATACATTGTATTGTATGTGTAATGAAAACCCCTCAATGAGAAACAAATATTGCATACACTGTAATGCTTTAAATATTGAGAAATGTCCTGGGGTACGCAACAACCAAAGAAAAACTAAGTCAGTGGCACTTTGGAGCTGACTACTTAACGAGCAACTCTTCAGGTGGCAAAAACAATATGAATTTTCTTCCCCACAAAATAACGGGTGAAATAAATGCAAATCAACCCCGACGGGGGGAAGGGGGATCCAGGGACATTTTCATAGGTCCAAAAGGTAGAAAATAATATTACAAAAATAAAACCGCAAGAGTCTCCCTGCCTTTTAACTCCCTAGTCCAAGGTGGGAAAAGAATTGTATTATGTTCCCCACATGTTCATGGCATTTTTTCTTGATGGAATGTGTGAAAACTTGTATTATTGAGTTCCCCCCTCTTGGCAACGGAATATCCAATATTCTAGGCAAGAAAACAACTTTGGTTGACTAAAATCAGGAAAATGGGGGTTCCATTCGCTCACACTTTAACCCATTGTATTAGCCTATTAAAATAAATAGAGCCCCCTCCAACGTCTAGTAGAATTTTCCAACCAAGGAAGTAGAGTATGATTAGACAGTCTACATGAAAGAAATTATATTTCCTGGCCAACAAAAGACCTTAAGATTTAAATTGTAGGCTGTTTTCCTTATTTCTGATTCAATGTTCAAGTACAGTTTACCATATTATTCTGCCATTTCTTACAAATATAGCTCTTAATAGACCCTCAAAAGGATCGCATGATAGGTAAAATGGCTTCGTAATTAGTCTAGGGGAAATTTCCTGCAAAAATACGCAAACGCGAGATTCGTACCACTCGTACGTACTAAAGAATACAATTTGTAAGCTCACGCCCGCCATCTATGTCGGCCAATTTGAGAGAAATTAAGTTTGTGTATGTTGATAATCACATTGAATACTACCACTATACAAAAATCCACCCCACCCTTCTATCTCGCATTACCACGTTCAAAACTAAATGAATTTGCGTAATAATAGCATTTGTGCAATGTCGAAGCGTAATAGATTACGGTCAATGTTCGAGCACGTACAAAGCGTTCTCTCTCTCTGTACTTGTAAAGTGCCATCGCATCCATTATTGCAACGATTTTAAAAATACAAATCAAGTGAAGGGGATTTATGGTTAAACTTGGGAACTTTCCGAGCGAAGAGTTGGCAACATCTGTTTGGACACACTGTTTCGGAATGCCAGAGGGCGCTGAGCACACAAATGCACCGCGCTTGCAAATGGCAAGGAGGATTTATGAGGCACGTTACATGCGGTCCATCATTCACCATGGGCTGAATATCAACGCAACTCAACTATTCTCCACTTCCTTCTGTCTCAGCAGCACTTGCTGCAAATAATGTACATCCTGGTGGCCCGAACATTGGGACTGGAAAGAGTAATGAGAGGGGAAAACAAAACGGGAAACAGGACAGAAAGATGGGTGAAAGGGAGAAACAGTGAGAGCGGGAGAAACAGAAATTTAGACCAAGTAGAAGACAGGGAATAGCAAGCATTGCTCGTATCCAAAATTGACTAAAACAATAATTTTAATAAGCAGTGTAAGACACACAAAGATAAACAGACTAAAAAGAGAGAAAACAGAACTAGGAGAGAAACAGGGATGGAGAATCCGAGGTAAGAGAAAACAGAGTAAAAGATAGAGAAACAGACAAAGAGAGACAGACTATAAACAATTAGAGAGAGAGAGAGAGAGAGAGAGAGAGAGACTAACAAAGAGTGAGAGAATAAGCAAAGTGGGACAAGATAAACAAATACAAAATAGAGAGACTAAGACAAAAGATAAACAAAAAAAAGAGAGAGAGACTTAGACACAGACTACTGGTCTCTTACCATCAGGTTTCCCAACAAGAATCCTGTAAACTCTTTCCTCTCCCATTCGTGCCACATGGCCTGCCCACCTAAGTCTTCTTGATTTAATTATTCTAATAATATCTGGACATGAATACACTGAAATGCTCCAGACCGGTAAAGACCCAGAACATTCCAAGTGCCTAATTTAATATCTTTATTCCTAATGTAGATCTTATTCTTATTCCAGGGATCTCCCATAGTCGTCCCCGCCCGGAGATCCGCATGGGAGACTATTTTACCTGCGGAATATTTTACCTTGGGAACATCCATGGCCTCATATTGCTGATTCTTGACATGTCTTTTTACAGTGCAGAGTTGTCAGCTCTACGCCACACCCCCAATATCAATTAAGGATCGCACCTGTCATTGGTCAGAGGATCCCTCGGATCTAGCTGAGAGGATCACATAGTCCACCAACCGTACCCCACCTCTGCCAATTGTGGGACACTCATAGAGCCACGACAGGACAGCTCTGTAGATCCCAACAGAGCAAAATGTTGACCTTTTCACTCTGTTGGTTGACTAACAGCGAACAAGCCAGTGGGTGATGGGGGTCGCCACATCCCTACACCTAGGATACACGTGTTACAGAAAACACATTCAAAAATACATATTGCGCTCCTTATTTCATATAAGATAATGGAAATTTACATAAACGAACTCTTAAATATTTTAATATTAGAACTGAATTTGAAAATTCAGGCACCGGGTGTGTTTTCAGACGCCATAGCGACCGAGCGCCTTGTATTTTTCTAACCCAGCCACCATCCAGCTAAATTCTGTCCCGGTTATCTCTAGAACAAGGCCGCGGATAACGGCAGAGAAGAGGGGGAATTGAGTGGGCAGAGCGAAGCAGTACACGCTGCTGCGAATGTTGGTGACTGCAGTCGCTCTCCCCTCCACGCAATCCCGTTCCCTCTCACGTGTTCATTGGTAGAGCCGTCTCGCGTTACTACTTGCACAGAGGCTAGTTTTCGTTCACTTGCTTCAGAGAACATTTTCTCGCTCAAAAACTTAATAAATGAGGATTTTTCCAGACGCACTTCATGCGTACTTTACTTGCAACGGGTGGTGGCTGGAAAGCACATTGAATGGTGCAAAGGATGCTTTAGCTTCATTCTTGTTGAAATAAACTCGATTTGGTACGTGCACGAAATTTTCAGAACTGACTGAGAAGTACGAGCGAGTGTGAATCCGCCTGGCTACTGGATATCGATTCTTTTCCCTCCATCTCCGAGCATTGAATCCTGTACAGAAGTGTGTGTGTTTGACGCTATCAATTGAGCCAAGTTTTCTCCGCTGTGATTGGGTGTTGGAGAAGCCAATTACGATCGCTGTGTGGAGGGAATGGGTGAAGAGAGGAAGAGAGGCTTTCCAATACAGGACGAGTGACAGGAAACCTCAATGTCTGGACTTCTCCCGCGAATTGGTTGCTCGACACCAAAGCGTGACGTCAGAGCGCACCAAAGCACCGGATCAGATCTGTTAACACTGCCGTGTTTCTGGAGCAAAGAAGAGCATAATGAAAGAGGCGAGAGGAGAGATGCAGTGTACAAGCTGCTGCAAAGACCGATAGCTGCAGTCTCTTTCTCCCCTCCACGCAATCCCGTTCCCTCTCACGCAATCCTTGGTCAAGCCCTCTCGGGTCACTACTTGTGCAGAGATTTGCTTTCGTTCGCTCCAGGGATTCCCGGGACACAGTATACATATCGCAAGGGCCTCCCGATTAGCTTATCTGTGCATAAAGTGGACTTGAAAACTCCAGATGTTACGAAGTCGAAATTTTACTTAATGGCTTTGATAGGAGCGCCCTGCGCCATGGGCGTAACAAGGGAGGATACGGAGCGAACAGCCCCCCCCCCCCGAAAATTGATATTCACTAGAATACATATAGTAAACCATGTTGCCACAAGAAAATTCTTTTTTTTAATTAATTACTAATATTTTAATGGTCTCCTCTTTACAGAAACTTCTTGAATTTTAGGAAGCAATATCTTCCTTCAGAATTTTTTCCAGCCTGGTAATCCCACACTGCTTCTATTCTGGATGATTTTTATGAGTCTTTAACATAGCGGCTACGTAATGAGCCGGGAACGGATACAATTGTAGTAAAAATGTGCTAGTAAATACATATTTAGTTATTTTCACCAAAATATGGAATTAAATATGGACTTATAATTGTAAAAATTTAACTTTTTAATAAATCAAGACACTTCACGAGTACATAAAATACAGTAGGCTTACATTGACATTAATTGTAAAACAAACAGTTTTACTACGTAGAAATTTTCAGCGAAAAATGCAGGCTCGACCAGGACCCTAACCCGAGTCTCTGGTATGCCGTGCCATTGCTCTAACCACTGAGCCGGCCTCGCCTCGCCCGATTTTTCGCTGTCGCTGTTTTAGCTGCGTGGAATCGTCTCTGCCAGTGCTAGTGCAACGGAATCGGATAAGGCCAGGTCGGCTCGGTAGCTCAGTGGATAGAGCAATGGCACGGTATGCCAGAGACCCGGGTTCGAGTCCTGGTCGAGCCTGCATTTTCCGCTGAAAATTTCTACGCAACAAAAAATGGGTTTTTATTTTATGTTTCCAAAACAATGAATAACAAAATTTTCTTGTAAGTGTTCGAATGTGAATTTCCTTCTGTTGTGTCAAACTGCGTTCAATATCGCAAGAATTAATGGGAGAGTATTTCACCCAACTCTTTCGGTCACACGGGGACATGTAGTTTTTGAGCGAATATGGATGTTTAAAAATGTTCTGAAATATGGAAAAATAACAAAAATATGAAAAACTTGAGCCAAAACCTAATATATGTAAAAGATATGGAAAATAAAAACTGATTTTTTCGAGTCTACGTGCCATGATGCGCAATGATAATACAAAATAGATCTAATTGATTTCAGCTTCATACATAAATATGTATTTACATATAAATCCGTTCCCTGGTGACAAGTATGCGCCCCAGTTTCCATTGTGTTGTCTGTTTTGTTACTTGGCGTGGCTTTTCAGTGACTATAACTGATCGCGACGACGAAGATGAGTGATCCGATGAAACAGATAAAGGAACACTCAAAAAGAACTCCCAGGCCGGGATTCGAACCTTGGACTTTGGTGGCGATACGAGAGGCAACCACTGTGCAATATGTCTCCACCAAGTATCGAACCCGGGAACCCATTATTACAAGTCGGTAGTGTTACTTTAGGCCCTGGATGTAAGAATGAGCCGGAAAGCACCGGAAGTCCGTTCCGGGAAAGCAGTTTGGTGGCGTATTCAGTTCCTGTTGCGACATTGGACACCCATTGTATTTATTTAATACACTATACTAAAGTCCATCCTTGGTTATATTAATTATTGTAAACATTAAATGAAAAGGAAAAGAGAAAATTCTTGTACTAAATTTGCCTGTCGGTGAGCGGTCCGAAAATTTAGAAAAATAATATAAGTTCCTGAAATGACAGAAGTGATAGAGCTTGTGTTTATATACATTTACTTTGGATGCAATAATAATAATGATAATCAGTGGTTCATTTCTGACTGTACGCAATGCTAGGCTTCCCGGCATCTTTTTACAGGTGAGAATAGAATATTTTAATGACAGAAATGTGTGTCTGTATTTACATGCATGCACGATCAGTTCGTTTTGAACTTAACAAAAAGTTAGTGGTTCATATGATGAGCACAATAACAAATAATATTTCTTTTAAAAGAACGAATACCGAAATCTTCTTTCCCAGAAAAAACATCGATAATAATAATAATATCACTTATACGCATCGTGTCTATTCATTTCCGATTGGCGTTCCGCCTACTAACTGAAACCACTTTAATTACTGGTTACGTCATCATCATTAAGGTCCACTACTAGGCTAGCTACTATCTATTGTCACCATAGTTACAAGCACCGTGACCCTCTGGTAGACGATGAGGGAAACTAGTGCAATATTTTCCATCAACGAAAGTTCTCTACGTCCTGGACAACAGAAGCCCATCCCATGCGCTCGCAAAACAAGAGCAGTTCCCCCTCAATTGCCCTCGATAAGCGCGTCTGCCCGGAGGCAAGTCATGTGGATGCAAGTTCCCTAAACGCGTTAAATAATTCAGGCTGATCCTGCCACTGGTTCTGGCACGGAGCAAAATATTCCTCGGGGATTCCACTGCCTGCCAGTGTGTACCCAAGGGAACCACCAATCCATTTTAGCAATTTCAGTTATCTGGTATGCCATCTGGTGAGAGTTTTTAGACCTACTATAAGTAAAAAATGTTCGAAAGATACATACGCATTTAAGAATGATATTTCTAAAGTAAATTATAGAAGCTTAAGAATTAAAACAAACAGTAACTTCCACATGCTAAATAATCAATTTCCTTTAGAGGTACTGTCAATCATGTCTTCTGATGTATTGTACTTGTACCTTGTGGCTATAAGAGGGAAAAAAACGAAACTTTCGACTGCAACAGTAGCGTGATAGCTCATCTTGTCACAGCACTTTGATGTGAATTAAAATAAAGAAATTGGTAAAAGTAGATGCACAGTAAAGTTTCATTTTGATGAAAGCAACTGCTAATATTTCACATAGGAGTCAAACGTCAGCGTTCTTGAAACCTGGTAATAAGTGTCACTTTCTAGTTTGACCGTCGTTTGAGCCATTGTGGAGTGGGGGAAAGGTGTAGCCAACCCCCAAGAAATGAACTGCGCTCTAGCTGGAAATAGTACGACAGATGGCACCAGTGTGAATCTAATACGTTTCGATACATAGGGCAAAAGAGAAGTGAACAGTCTTATTCCTATCACTCCTTTCACAAAGTATGGTGTATTCTATAACGCTGGCACAAACGACATATCGATACTCCGTTGTCATCTGGTAATAGTTTTGTGAAATATTCAAATTGCGGCACGTAAGGAAGAGCAGGTATACAGCATCGGAACCTTACATTACTTAAGTGTTCATTTCTACACAAAGTTGAAGATTCGGTTACATTTCATTTTCTCATTAGTAAAGATAATCCTATCACACACACATCAAGGAACGGTTTGGTTCAAATTCCGATTAGGGGCCTGTCCAGGTTAGCAGATCCATATAAAGTGACCATGAAAGTGGATGTAAAGATATCTATTTCTCATTGCACTCCATTCTAACTCGTCCAGATCAAGATGGAAACATACAGGTGCATATTTGTTTGGGAATTTTGGTGTGACGTAGGTTAGACTTTAGAAATTGAACAAAATAACTGTTCTCTAGTATCCTCACCCCAGGTCAGACTTTACACGGATAAATTAACCTAAGTTATTGCATATAACGGAAATGACTGTTATTAAGTCTAATTTGATACAATTCTTTCGAAAATCCAAGACCTCCCAGGTTAAGTCATCGTATTTGTTGAAAAGACGGACGGGTACACCTGTATAAATTCCGCCTTGTCCAGAGGCATACAAAATCTAACTACAGTAAACCCTCATTAACACTAATCCCAAGGGAACGAAAAATCAAGAGTTCGTGTTAAAAAAAAAACGTGCTAACCGGGGACTCAAATTTTATTTCTACTTCCTCTACGATTTTGTTTTGTTTGCAGGTCTATGCCTGTCTTCTTCCTCTTGGCCAGGACTCCCATCTTACTGCTTACAATTTGATGTTTATTGTACGTTTTAAAGAATAGAAAAACACATCTGAACACACAACTGAATTTGTTGCTAAAAAACATAAGCTCATTTTTGACGCGATGATCGCGATTGTCGAGCAATTGCACCGAAGATTTAATCTTTGTATTACTCGTACTGGCTATGTTTTAAAGAATAGAAAAACACATTTCAACACATTGTTGATCTGAATTTGTTGGTTACAATACTGTATAAGTTGATTGTTGACATGATGAGAGAGATTGTTGAGCGATTTCTTACATACCTAGCAGAGGAAAGACAAAGGAACAACAGAAGAAAATTATGAAAAACTTTGAAAGTTCGTGTTAAATGAGATCTAATGACGCAACGGACTAAAAAACAGTTCGTAATTCGTGGTAACCGAAATTCGCGTTAACCGATAAAACATTCTATAAGATATAATACATCCCTGCCGGGACCAACATTTTGTTCATGTTAACCGAGTGTTCGTCTTTAGCGAGTTTGTGTTAACGAGGGTTTACTGTAGTAAGTTAGTATATCGCTTCATTTCTTAATGGTCGGCGTCATCTATTTTTGTTCTATGCACAAATATTTTGTTCACGTTTCGGCACTGGATAACGGATATCCGGGTAGAAGTAAAACCAGAGTTGAATTCGCCCTTCTCATCAGTTATTCTTACAACCACACACAATGTTTGTAAATGTGACAGGGCCTTCAGGAATTATTAAGAGCCCAAACCAGTAAGAGACAGAGGTTGGGGCAAGGGAGGGGGGATGCTCAAAATACATGTAGTCACACACTGCAGGAGTTATCAGGTGAACGGGGCGAACTTCAAAAACCGAGCGCGGTGTGTATTTTATTGCCGGCACAAAGCCAGGGTTTCAATGTTAATAGGGACACTTTCACTACGGCTGGACAGGTGACTTATTCATCACCTTTGATGATCCTCTCCCCCTCCTTTTTCTCGCTCCTACTCTCCAATCTCCCCCCCCCCTTCCCTCTGTTGCATAACAGAACTGGTTTTTCCCATCCATAGAATCGTCTACCTTGATAGTGAGGCAGCATCACGAGATTATGCCTAAGCATAGGCTAACCTCGAATCTGGAAGTATCTGAAATACGTACAATAATCTTACTGGTCAGAGGAAACCTGTGGCGGACCTAGGCAAACGGGGCGAAACCCTGGAGCAGACCTGCACGAAACCAGGGCGGGCAGACCTAGGCAGCTTTTCCGACACTGTCGTTGTATTCCGTGAAGATTCTATTTAAAGGTATGACGAAACCAGGGCGAAACGCTTGGGGCACACCTAGGCAAAAACCAGGGCGAAACGCTTGGGACACACCTAAGCAAAACCAGGGCGAAACGCTTGGGGCACACCTAGGCAAAACCAGGGCGAAACGCTTGGGACACACCTAAGCAAAACCAGGGCGAAACGCTTGGGACACACCTAAGCAAAACCAGGGCGAAACGCTTGGGGCACACCTAGGCAAAACCCTGGAGGAGTTTTTGCGAAACCCTGAGGTAGACCTAGGCAAAACCAGGTCCCCGTATAATATGTCGGCTCCAAATAGCCTGAGTGCTGACGAGCCCACAATTTTAATTTCAATCAGCTAGAATACGAATGATGATGCTATCTTCACATTCTAATATTATTACTTCGCAGAAATGCATATCAAGCTGAAATGTCAGTTATACCTATTGATTCTGCAGCCACATCATATCATGCAGCAAGTGCAACGTGGTTCGGTCAGGGAGGGTTCGATTTGAGGGGTGGTTTCATAAGTGCCCGTATAAAAGGTCCCTTGTAAATCGCTGAGTTTATAATGAGGACAGAGCAAGTAGTACCGAGCAAGACGCTGATTGCATCACCTTCTCTCTGAGTTAAATTAGGCCCTCATGGCATATAGTGCAATGCACAGAGGATTCTTTTTGACCGATACAGGGACAATGCAATCCAGTAAGGACAACAGAAACAAAGATTCATTAATATTGTATTACAAATTGAAATTGGCAAATGAATCATTGACTATAATTGTTCACAGTTTTGGGAATTATGACAGAAGTTCAGTTTCAAATCTCCCATTAAATATTTAAAATGAACCAATGAATCTGGTCACTAGTTAATCTCCTAGTGTCGCCTTCCAACCAAGTTTTCATATTCGAGTTCCTCTCGTCACAGAAGCCAGCAACGAGCACCCTTCTGTGACGTCATCCTAATCGCATGTAAATAATTGGCTCAAAGGGTTGACGAGCGCTGACACGGACCCAATCCGCTGGCAAAGTGCTCGCACGCCAGCGACAATCAACGTTCAATGATTACCCAGAAGGGCATCGTGACAAGTGTCCAATGGACAACGAGAGATGGTGCCCTGAGCATATCCCGTGCATCACCAACAGTGATGTCATGTTTGAAATGTAACAGGTCACAACGTAAATGAATTAGCGGAAGATTTTCAAGGTATAAGAATTATGCGTAAAACGTTAAAAAAAGGAATAACGACAAATAGTTTTCCGAAGTCGTATCTGGAACTACTGTGCAAAATACGTCGAAAATTAACTAGTTATACAAGCATTTGAATGGTGAATACAGTTGTTTCATTTTATTATAGTGCACTGTCACTTTAGATTAGACTATCTTTGGAATTCATAACAAGCTGAAATTTGGTATGTAACATCTTATTCATATTAATAATAACCAAAGGCGTTGCGTGCATGTAACCGGTGTTACCGCAGGTAACAGCAAAATGTGAAGATTTAAAAAGTTGTTTCAATAAAATAACAACATTGTTAAATACGTTAACCAATAGCGTTGCCGTCGAGTAGATATTACAGAGGCCATTCTTTCTGCAACCGACAGAAGCGAAGAGGTAATGCAAGGGAAGAGGGGGGGGGGGGGTTTGGGGCAAAGTGTGCTACGGGTTATTCATATGCCTGTTCAGGGGCCCAGTTACCGGTCAGGCGTGCCGGTATATGCCAGTGTTATCACATCGGATTGGCAGAAAAGAGCTAAATCCCGTCTAGAATGGGGATACTATTTCTCTGAAGCAACTAGAGCTACATTGCAAAACCAAGGCTGGATTGAACTACAACCGGTAAGGTAGGTAAATAGACGAAAAGATAGTTCCTTGGTGCGATTCGTGATTTGGACAAACCTTGCTCCAAAAAACTAAGTTGGCAACAGTAGTACAGAGGAATTCGAAAGAAACGCCTCCCTTACGGTTATGCAACCCGGTATTTTATATCGTCTAGTTTCGCCTGGTAGAGTAGTTCCCGAGAGGAGCAGTGTTTCCAAACCTATAACCGTAGTGTTTCCAACCCCGTATTGGTTGGTTGGCTGTTGATTTGGTGTTTTAAGTCCACAATGAACAGTATGACTAATCGGGACTGGACCTACAGTTTAAAGTGGGATCCGAACCACTTTGTGCCTCCACCGGGACCCCTTGATTACAAGGCGTCGACGCTACCACTACGCCATCCAAGCCTGTATTGCTTCGTAGAAGAAAAACCTTCACGTAACTTCTTCATTCGTGATTTACATTTGGTTTACAGACTCACATTACAGGACACTCTTTTCCTGTATTGCATGTTTTCTGGAGCATTTATTTTTCCTTCTGTGGAGAAAATTCTGTTATTATTTTACATCTTATTTTTCGCAGCTTCTCTACCATTTATTGGCTAATCGCAACAATGAGGATGAATGATGACTCGATGGAATTGATAAAAGGACAGTCATAAAGGAACCATGGGGAGCTAGATTCATATTTTTATTATTACTAATATATTTCTCTTCTTTTACTTTACTTTTGGCTAGTCGCAACGATGAGGATTAGTGTATGATAAAATTCATGAAGGAACACTCATAAACAATCATACCCAGGCCGGGACTCGAACCCAGGAATTTCGGCAGCGAGATCAAAAGCCGACGGCTTACCACGCTCGGGCACAGCGGCGGCCAATTATTATTAGTGATATTGTCTCAAGTAGTGTATTTTTCCACCATATTCTTTCACACAATCATGAAACGGATGAAAATTAAAATGTTAAAATACCTGCCTACGTTGTTTTTTTTTAGCTTGCAATATAAAGCCCTACTGCACGAAGCTAAATTGTGGGAATACGAAACAGAACCAAGTTAACATATCTTGGCCGTGGAAAGTGTTAATAGAAAATCTAGAAAAGAGCCATTTAACAGTTGCCTGATTGCTTTTCCATTTGTTGTATGGGAAGAATTGTCTGAAATGTGTGTGTAGTGGCAGGCAAAAGAGAATACAAAGATCGAATAGAGAGGCAACACTGTCATTGTTCTGCACTGCACAGACCACGCGTCTCGTCGAGTGGGCGGGGCACTGTGTGTGCGAGCGAGCTGCTGTTGCTTCTGCAAAAGGAACACTCACAAACAACTGAATGACGCTCCGCTTAAAATCTAGTCAATCGAGAAAGGATTTGTTGAGGAAGTGAATTGAAATATAAACGCCAGAATTTGGTCTAAGCCTATAATGGTTACTAGCAATAAGAGCTGATCAATTTTTACATGTGGAATTCCGTAATGAACGAGGCAACAGGCCGCACTCCACACCTTTAGTCTGGTAACACTAATAAATCATCTCATTATATGCGTCCGGTTATGCTAATAGTCATGTTTAATATATTACCTTCAAACATAAACAATATCATGGACTCACTCAGAGGCAGAATTCAATTTTACGCTTTACTTTCCTGAAGATATTGTAGCAATATAATCATTCCGCTCTATTTTCGTATTCTCAATTGAACTCGCACTATTTTCCCCCCTCCCTTCTCCCACCTTAAAAATTTTTGGGTGAGAGGCTACAGACTATACTAAAACTGAATTACAGACAATACTTTACGACTCAAAGTGACGTGACCTAGAACGTAGTGAAAAATCACTGGTGCAAAATTCAACGTAATGATGATAAAATGAAGGTAGGAAAATGGATGTGCTAGAAAGTTTTACATACATACACACAGTTAGCTCCGTGTAGAAGATAGTTCTTCACATTTTTCTCTTGAATTCACGAAACTGTAAAGCCATGAACGCGTTAACCCCCTATAATCACGGAGTCCCAGGTTCGATTCCTGGTGGAGACACAACTGCCTAGTGGTTCGGATCCCACTTTCAACTGTAGGTCCCACTTCGGGTAGCCTTTTTGAGCATGAAATGGAATTAAAACAAAATTGGAACACGGTAACCCATCACAACACACGCGCAGAGAGCGTTGAACTTAATGACTGACAACTACATCGAACTTTCAGCGAAGCTGGAATAAGGTCTATTTGCCATGACAAATAGTGTGAATTTTCAGTCTCGTGGTGCTTTCTATACGAAGTGCAAGCAAGTTATCTAAAAAAATTCAAATGTGAGGGTGAGTCGAGCTATGTTTCATTCAATAAGACTCTTCACTTCAAACATATTTTGCTCTATAGCTGTCGATTTCGAATGGGCATCTAAGACTGGTTGCTTAGCGGACCGGATTTGGAGCAAAATCATGGACTGTCATAGTTCCAATCACACTACAGACATAGCAAAAATTGTTCGCCTGAAGATGAGAGAAGAGGTGATCTCTTGAAATGTCTCGAAATATATAGATAGAATATATGTTCAATCAAAAGGAAAAACAATGGATAATGTCCAATTAAGTAGAAACGTTGTTAGAACCGGTGTTCATTCACAGAGCAGAAGGGTTATTTTGACAAAATTCTGTTTCCCGGCTGGCTGCTTCGGAGAAGAGGGCGTTGTGAAGTTGCCGCTTCTTGCCCAAGCGGTAGACCTAATTCGTTGTTTGGCCACGAGTTCCTTCGTAGGTAAACGCGGCAACAGAGGATCACTGCCCTAAAGGTGGTTCCCGCGCCGGCTGAAAGAGCGACGGAAAATTAAAGAACCATTGTCACTAACTTCAGACAGACATCTAATCATTTCCTTAGGTTTCGAAGCTGATCCGAAGGGACAACAAATACCAAAAAAACGTCATGAATTAAATGATCGATTGGTCCGTCCTTCTGTTGATGGATGGCAATCCATATTAACAATAATAATCGTAAGCTTATCATTAAAGAGTCAACAATCAAAGCTAATACGCATCTATTGATCAGAAATTACTAGAGGGTTAAAGTTGTTTTTGTACCTCTTTGTTATTTTAAGTCGCTCTTCTGCCACTTTCGGCTAATGAGGATGAGTGACGATTAGATTAAATTGACACCATGATACCAATGAAGCCGTGACTCGAACCCGGAAATTTCGTGGTATCGGAAGTGGACAATTTAACGCGCTTAGACCAAAGAGAACCTTCTCTGCGGCCAAGCACGGTTAGTGATGGACTAACGATCCAGACACCGAATGTTCCGGGTTCGAGTCCCTTCACAATCTAAGACATAACACTTTATCAAAACTTTATTCACCTCTCCTCCACCTCAAATTTAATACTCAATCTTCCCAACCAAATTTCCAAGCCAATTTTAGACTTCCTGTTGATATTGCTCCCTCCAAAAAAGCAATCTAAGACGTAATAGTAATACACAAGAGTTGGGATTCCCTGCCCCCAAAATAATTATCAATCCAGCTACCTGAAAATCCCACTAACTTCATTAATCGCCCACCATAATTTCCCTATCAATCTAAGGCCTAATATGTAAGAGTTGGATATCGTCCCCCCCCCCTCCACCAATATTACTTATTACCCGTAACAATTCCCCTGACAATCTACAAATTACTATTTGTATAACAGCAATGGCTAATTGATAACGTAATTAAACTTGTTCCCTGTTTACTCAGTCAAATTTCCATCACAGTCTGTGCCATAATGCCTCTCCCCCTGGGCACCACTGATTTAGAACTGTGACAACGTGATAGGTGTAATGTAACTAATAGTTAAGTGTTAGGGATGGGTGCATGTGTGCTGCGCATTTGAATTTTATGTGAATCATATCTGTCAATAATGTGAATATTAATATTATAGAATATAATATAATGGTGCAGGTGTGTGAAAAAGTAACCATGAGCACCAAGGTATCAATAAAAAAGAATTGGAAACATAAGTTGCATATGGAGATGTGTGTAATTAGTTTTGTTCTGGGATGTAGCAAAGAACATCGGTTAAACCATGCGGGGTTTCAATACTGTGTCCACCCGCCGTTGGATTCAAGCACTGCATCTAGTCGACGAGGCAAGGATTCCACGAGCAGATGTTTGGTCTTCTCCTCAAACTCTCCCAAACATCAAACACGTGAAAATGTTTTCGATTGGGAGACTTCGCTGGCCAATCTACTCTTGAAATTCCTGGGTGCTGATTAAACCAGGTGTTTTTCGCTTTCGATGTATGGACGCTGCTGTTGTCTTGATCGAAAGTCACGTGCGAAATCTCATCTTCAAGGTGTCTCTCTTGCACGCTGGGAAGCGTGTGGTTTTCCAGCACTGCGATGTATTCCTGCGAATTCATTCTCGAGGACACTTCCACCAATCCACCTACTCCAGACGAACTGATCCATCCCCACACCGCCACGGATATCCTGCCACTCCTAGCATGGGTAGAAATGTTCTCGGGGCCGTAGCGAGTTTTGTTGCGCCTCCAAACATAAACCTGACCATTTTCGTCAGACGAAAATACTTTTTTGTCGCTCAAAATTACGTTCTGCCAAAATTCTTGAGGAGCTGGTAAATATTGTAAAGAAAACTGATCCGTGCTTCGTGATGGAAATGCGTCATTGCTTCATTCTTTGGCGCTCGACGGTGCCGAACTGTTGCAGCATGGCACTCCAGTTTCAACTCTTGGCGAATCTTCGTTGTAGCCATGAAGGGATTGCCCTCGCTCATCTCAATGATGCCTGCATCTTCTTCCCTGGTTGCCTTCCACGGCCGACCTTTGTTGGGTCTTCACTTCATTCCTTGGTCACCTTCTTCCTCGTAACACCGGATCCAACGCCTGACGCATGAATCGTCCACACCAAGGGTCGTAGTAATCTGTAGTGCAGCAGATCCGCCGCACAACAACATGCGGACTATCTTCTCTCTTGTAAATTCCGAAAGTAAGGCATGATGAAATGATATCGTAAAGGAACATTCGGACCGAAGGGACATGCTGCACGTGGCACATACCTCTTGAAAACACCTTATCATTGGTGCATGTAGAGTTTCACGCCCATTCCGGTGCAGAAAGTTTCATTTTATTGGTTCCGTTGCAAGTGGCATGCTCAAGGCATAGATACGAGTAAAACTGCTGCAGGATCTCGAACGAAGCACCCACCGGGGCTCGAATTAAAGCCAAAGCGTGGTGGCAAAAGGCAACCGTGAAGTTACTGCATCTGAGATTTACGTCAAGCAGGGCCTGCGTGGTGTGTGCAAAGAAACTCACGCTTGCTTTAGGAAATAAGGATACTATTGAATCAATGCAATATAAAAAAGTATATACCGTAAAATATACATTATTATTGACTCATGCATTCCCTGAAAAAAATGCATTGTTTTCTCGCACATTTCTGCCCGCAATGAATATAAATGTATAATCTATTAAATTAAGCAGGTGCATGCAGATTTAAAAATATTGATAAGATAATTCAATTGAATTGAATTGAATTGTTGTTTTATTAAGTCCACTTTATGCACAGAAAGGCTAATTGGGACTGGACCTACAGTTTATAGTGGGTTCCGAACCACTATGTTCCTCCACCGGGTATCGAACCCGGGACCCCTTGATTAAAGGTGACGACTCTACGATTGCGCCATAGGGGAGGCCCTAGTCCTCTTACGGAGATAATTCGTTCGGAGCAGTAGAAATGCCCTATCAAAACAATTGGGGAATATTATTTTCAATGTGGATATTCTTCGGAAAATATGTTTCTAACAACAGTTTACCTAAATAGTGGGGACTTGGGGTGAGAGAGAGGGACGGAGTTGGAAGAGAGAGAGAGAGAGAGAGGAAAAGCACACAATTTTCTGTTCAGTGCGAACCTTTGGGATTGCTTTTTCCTAGCGCACCAAAAACACAATACGTATAACCCAAATACAACCCAAACCTTCAATGGCAAAATTGTGAGTCAATCACTCAACTGGAATAAAAAGTACGGATTTAAATCTAGGCCAGAAGATAGTTATTGCGCTACCATGTGCCAAAGAAATCCACTTTGCCCGCGAGAATTGTCATGCCTGAGTGATATGTAGTTTACGTTAGTTGTGAGAGTTGCTTCAATTCCATTGCCTGTCAAGAATAATGATAGCGCTGAAAGCATAAAATACAGAAATGTGCACGTTTGGCGAGCTATGAGAAAAGCAGATCCTTGTGTTTTCTTTTCAAAATTTACTAATTTTATGTCAATTTTTACATATAGCCAATGGCGACAGAGGATGAATGATGCTTCAGGGAAATTGATGAAGATTGAAGAAACAACGAAAAAGAAAAACTCATTATCAGAGGCTAGGACCCAAGAACCCTGGCTACGCAGCATGTTATGATATTTAAATATATCACGGATTCCTGCTAAATCCATTCCTAGATATTTGTAATGAATGAACCCCCGCCCCCGCTACGAGAAAAAGAAAGACTATAGGATGTGAAACATTCACAATGTAATTGCATTGCTTTACATCGCTCTTGGCTGTATTCCAAATGTAGTAAGAGATCAGCGATAAGTTAGATTTTTTTGTGGCAAGGTATAAGTGTATTTGAGCGCAAGGGCTACCTATTGCATCATTTATAAAGAGTTAACTTCGTCGTTACACTAGCACCAGGCACAAATGCATCAATTTCTATTTCTGTTATTTTACATCACTCTTCTGCCTCTTGAGTTAATCGCGATAATACGGATGAATTATCAATTTATAAAATTGTGGCGGGACAAACTCAGTGATACATTCATGCCTGACCAGAGTTCGAATCTGGAACATATGACCTCGCATTGCTAGAAAGGCTGGCAGAAATGTATCGGAAAAGTGTAGGAGCACCAAGAACCGGTTTCACCCAGCACAGACAATGAAATCATTTACAGCGACTCGCTGTGGCAGTGTTGCTCGTCACCCCCTCCCCCTCACTCGAAGATAGCATACCCTTCTCAGCACGCACCTGCTGATGGAAGAGTGGAACCACAAGCAAAACAACCTGCGCAGACCCACGACTCCTGTGCACCGTACTCCCGCGAGGAAAGGCGGGGGAGAGTGGACCATGCTTCCTTATGGCCCGAACTGAAGGGAAGAAGGGAGATCTGCGCGGGTACTTTTCGTCCCAAGGATTTTTTTCGTTTTGGTCGATCTATACTTTTCGTTTCAGGCATATTCCGACTGGAAGGTTTCTGGCACCCCTCCGCCCCCTCCCCTTCCCACCATGGTTAATAAATGAGACCCTTGCACTTTCAAAACCCTTATCGCAAGAAAAAGCTGGCATCAATTTTACACCACCATACAATAAGATTTACACGGGAAACATTTCCCAACATATTTTCTTGATTCGGACTAAGGGCAAATTAAAAATAGTCAAAGAATTAAATTACTGAAAATATGGAAAAGCGCGATACCAAAATCTGTAATGAGTGCGAAGGGAAAATCGAGAAAAGGAAAAAAAAATTAAGTATAAAAGTATTCGAATAACCAGATTAAGAGAGAAAGTTATCACTGCTCGAACAATGCAAATGAAAAAAAACGGGAATACGAATTGAAATATACGACAATCGGAAGTAGGCTGAAGGAAGCAAATTTTAATAAACGTGGAAAGAAAACATAATGAAAGGAGCGCTGGTTCGATTCGCGACGGAAGCTCATATTTGTTGTTCGAATCCCACTCTACACTGTATGTCCAGATGCATTTACACTTAAAACAAACTTCGTGGAACTTTTTCCAAATCAGATGTCGCCAAACCATTTAAAAACAAAAAGAATAACTCTGAAGGAAAAATGCCGAAAGCGTTATTGCAAAATGAAAAAAAAAATCTTCACATATTCGTTCGGAAGTGGTAAAAGAATAATAAAAAACTCAAGCATAAATGTTAATAACACTTGTTATTATTACCAGAGACATTCTCAAAATAAACTTCTTGTCCGTTAAAATCAAATCAAGAGGAAAGCAAGATCTCCACCCGGTCGCGTGAATCTGTGGCTAGATTCAAGAGTTGGAAACACTACGCTTCTCGCGAGCTGATATTCCTGGCGAAACTAGATGATATAAAATTCCGGGTTGCATAACCGTAAGGGGGGGCGTTTCATTCGATTTTGAGTGTACGTACAGCTGGAGTTCCCTTCCGCACTTTGACTCTCCCTGGTGGAGCGGAATTCAGTCGTCTGCTCGCCGCACAAATGTCAAACTGACCCGAGAAATGTGTGGTGGTTGTTCTTCCCATTTCCACCTCATTTACAAAGAAATAAAGGATTGACAAAGCTCGACCACTATTCATTGGATTTTCGTGGTAACTGTCTCATGCAGAGGCGTGGCGTGCATGTAACCGGTGTTACCGCAGGTAACAGCAAAATTTAAATAAATTAAAAAGTTTTTTCTCAATAAAATAACAACATTGTTAAATAAGTTAACCGACAGCGTTGCAGTTGAGTGTATATTGCAGAGGACATTTTTTCTGCAGCCGACAAAAGCGAAGAGAGAGGCTGTTCCGCTACCCTCAAGAGGCAACAGGAGGAAAGGGCGCCAATGCAAGGGAACAGCGTGGAAAGACTTGGAGGCAAGTGTGCTAGGGGGTTATTCATATGCCTGTTTAGGGGCCCTGTTGCCGCTGCGGCCTACCGGATCATTGTCACATTGAATTTCCAGAAAAGAGTAAATCCCGCCTAAAACGGGGATACTATTTCTCTGAAGCAACAAGAGCTAGACTGTAAAGCCAAAGCTCGATTTAACTACAACTGAGACCGTTAAGTAATAGACTAAAAGATAAGTACTTGATATTCGTGATTTGGACAAACCTTGCTCCAAAAAGCTAAGTTGGCAACAGTAGTACGTACATCTGGACTTCCTCCCACCGCTGGAGGAGGGGAATTCTGTCGTCTGCTCAACGCAGAAACTTCAAACTGACACGAATGTGTGGTTCTTCTTCCCCTTTCCACCTCATTGCAAAGAAACCGAGATGGTTGACAAGGCTCGACAACTATTCACTGGATTCTCGCGGTAACTCTCATGAGTTCTTTCTAGGACTGATTGTGGCTAAATAAATCATTAAGCGGATTGAAAAAAAATGCAGATCAACGGCGGAGATGATAACGTCTGATGGCCGGTTACACTTTTGAAAAAGTCACGCCACTGATAACATACCAAATGTCCCCGGCTATTACCCTACCACAAAGTCCGCCATATTGAAAAAATGGCGGACAAATTCAAGTTTTCACGAAATAAAGGAACTAATTGACAATAGCTTGGATTTTTTATGTATATCTTTCCTACAACACTAGTAACATCAATTCAAGTTCTGCCGTCTCATCAGGCGGGCTATTGCAATTTCACGTTTGTATTGACTGTCCACTACTATTTCCATCCACTTTCCTTTATATCCTATTTATTTATAATTTCTGCAGTACAGTAGGAACCATTTTGAACTGGAAAAAAACCATGTAAAAGTAAAAAAAAAACTATGAACAAAATATAATAAAAGCAAGATGACCAAAAGCTCCAAATTATTAATACGTATGTACAATTTTCTGCATTCACAATGTTTTTAAGGAATGAAATTTTACAATGTTGAAACAAATGATCTACGTATCTGAGACACCTCTCCGAATGAAAAAAAATGTTGCATTGTACACTCAACGGCGAAAGAAACAGTAGGCGAATTGTCAACCACCATTTTCATTCGGTCTGTATTACACAATGTGATGACAATGGATTGAAATAATGACGTCAATAAGCAGAGAACAATGCATGCCTCGAACCAACATAGTTTCATTCCTTAAAATACAGAATGTAGAATAAAAAAGTAATGAAAATAGAGGTGGACAATTTGCCTACCATTATCTTTGCCGTTGACTGTACAACCTAAGATCCGGGCGTCGTAGGAACCGGTGTGCAATCACAGCGCAGAACGGTTATTTTGACAAAAATCCTGTTTCCTTACTGGGAGCGGGATTTTAAACGTTGTCGGGCCTTGCCTAAGAATTGATTGAATTGGTGTTTTAAGTTCACTTTATGCACAGTAAGGCGAATCGAGACTGGACCTACAGTTTAAAGTTGGATCCGAACCACTATGTGCCTCCACCGGGTATCGAACCCGGAACTCCTTTATTACAAGGCAATGACGCTACCACTGCTCCATTGGGGAGGCCCGTAATTACGTTTGCATCATACCAAGGTGGACAATTGTTTATGTAATTATTACATAGAGAGGAAAAGGTCTAAATATGGGCCCCCCTTCTTATGTTGTCATTTTCGGAGAAGAAAAATAATATATCAAGCACCTGCCTTTAAAATGCATATCCATGAAATATATACTTAAATGTAATAGCATGCTAAAGTATAGAAGGTCTCATTTAAAAAAAAAAAGCAATATCCAAGAAATGGTAAAATTATGTATTTCAAAATTGTGGTCTAAATATGGGTTATTAGTGGCAATATCACAAAAAGAAAATAAAATAAAAAACAGTCATTTATCGCTAAAACATTACAAAATTGAAATTTATGAATAATCTGTTGTTTTGAAAATCCCGCGGATATGGGAAAATCGAAATTAAGAAAACATCAATTATTTGTTGAAAATGTGATCTCGACATTAGACCTCATTTCATAGCCCATACTTAGACCATCACGCTATTTTTCTTCAATTTCTTTTCGCTCTCTGTGCTACATATTTCACAAACAAATCATGGCATTATAAAAGTCCATATTTGTTTTATGTACCGTTAATATCATAACCTATACAAAGCAGACGAGAATTCGGAAAACGTTGAGTTAAAACATACCTACAAAAAGTTTTCCGAGCTCGCAATTCTATAACAGCGTCAAGGCCGAAACTAACCACCACTTTCTCTTGCGAATTGGCGCCGCAACCTTTGTCCTTGACAGATAACCAGTTCCCATAGCCTCCGCCAGGCTGCAGCACCCGGCAGCGATGATAATTCCAAAACCCACATTTAAACCTTCGCCCATATTTAGACCTTCTCCTATAGGTGTGTTTCACCTTCGTCACAAACCGTTGTGGCTTTGAGCAGCCATGATTGTGGCCAGTTCTTGTAAGCATACGGAATTCAAGCTGGCGAGAAGGGGATATACTAACAGACATTCGTAATTGAAAACAAACGTACAGTTGGTGCAGATGTAACGAACGCTATGTGGTGGATATTTCCTTGCAAACGACAAATACAATTGACCGCAAACATGGCGGCTGTGTGCATCCTGACGTCACATGAAACCCACCTATACGTGCCTGGAATCTGTTTCAGTATATATTGATTTTTACTGGTAGAAATCACTTATGAAATTTATGATGCAAACACGATGTAAATAGACTACTGTTATTAGAATGAAATCTGCATAATAGAGCATATGTCTAACCTGTTTTCTGTTCCTGAACTACCAATTTGCTTCATGAAAGCGAATGTGAAAGCGAGGGTCGCTGGTTATTATGTACCGTATACGTGGAACAGGCATACTGCCAAAAAATAAAGCACCGTCCATCTATGGCGAACTTCAATCTCCTGT
This sequence comes from Lepisma saccharinum, assembly GCF_977018435.1. Lineage (NCBI taxonomy): Eukaryota > Metazoa > Arthropoda > Insecta > Zygentoma > Lepismatidae > Lepisma > Lepisma saccharinum. The sequence goes on along the minus strand of NC_139242.1, from coordinate 72,225,392 downwards.
CCCTAGATGGCACCTGGTGAGTCCTAACATGGTTTCACGGTGGGCGCGAGTTACGAGCAAGTGCCTGCTGTAATGACGAACAATTACTAACAAAAATTTAGTTATTGCAGTGTTCTGTCCTAAGCCAGGACGATTGTCGATTCTGAGACAGATGGCCCGGCCAATGAGCAGAATTTATATTGTGATATTTGAATTTGATTTTAAAATTTTGGGTGCGTCAGCACTTTGGCTATTTTGCACCTGTCACATTGTACCTGCACCAGCCCCTTACCGTTACAAATAACAACTCTAACGTTGCATAACTAAAATCTTAAAATATTCTGACTTCCGTTAAAAGCTGATGCTGTAAACGGGCACTCAGCACACAAGGACAAGAAACAGAACACAAAATTATACTGGCCATAGTGCCAGTATTGAAAGAGGAACATAAATTGAGAGTATTTGAAAATAAGATCCTTAGGAAAATATGTGGACCTAAAAGGCATGAGGAGACAGGTGAGTGGAGAAAGTTACATAATTTAGAAGTACATAATTTGTATTCCTGTCCAGATATTATTAGAATGATTAAATCAAGAAGACTTAGGTGGGCAGGCCATGTTGCACGAATAGGAGAGGAAAGAAGAGTTTACAGGATTCTGATGGTAAGAGATCTGTAGGAAGACCAAGACGAAGATGGAGGGACAACGTTGAGATGGACCTAAGGGAAATCGGTAGGGATGGAAAAGAGTATATAGAACTTGCTCAAGATAGGAACAGATGGAAGGCCTGTGTTGCTGCAGCCATGAACCTTCGGGTTTAAGAAGGCTAGAGAGTTAGTTTAGTTAGCTAGTTAGTTAGGAGAGACTATCATTTGTGAACATACGGCAGATGAGCAGTGTGCTCCACAAATGAACCGAAAATTAGTCATTAATCAATGAGTCGCTAGGAAATTTCCCTCGAAAATTCCACTTTTCCTTTTGGGAACTGGAAAGTGATGTTAGTGGCAACATCTCCACTAAGCCGGATACAAAAAAAAAACTCTGTAGACTACGGCTTTGAAGGCCTTTCCCGTATCCCTTCGCCCACACCTTCAGAACACCGTAATGCTCTGACTTCTGACAAAAAAGGGCACCTAGGTCCTGAAATACTCTCTTCTCTGCAGGGCGTTGAGTGCATTGCCTAACTCTAAAGGATAAGTGGATTTTAGTAGGACATTTTCAATGGAAACTTCTACCACCGCCGTAGATTTAGTCAACGCACAATGCCTTTCAGAGAAGCGAATATTTCAGGATCTAGGTGTCCCATTTATATTTGCCGGAGACTGTACATCTGAATTCCCCAAATACTTTCTTCTCGTGACTGTACAAAAACAAAGCAAAATATAGTTCAGCACAGCACCAATATATGGCTGGCTTGAACACATGAAGTGTCTACGTACAGCAGAGACCACAAGGCTAGGTATCTTTTAAGTACCTTCTCGACATCATCAGGATGTTTTCTTCGAATTGATTACAGTAGGAGAAACTATCAATGTAAGGAACCAAGTTTCACACCCATGTAGTATTATATGGGTGTGAAACTTGGTTCCTTACATTGAAAGAGGAACATAAATTGAGAGTATTTGAAAATAAGATCCTTAGGAAAATATTTGGACCTAAAAGGGATGAGGAGACAGGTGAGTGAAGAAGGTTACATAATTTAGAACTACATAATTTGTATTCATGTCCAGATATTATTAGAATGATTAAATCAAGAAGACTTAGGTGGGCAGGCCATGTGGCACGAATGGGAGAGGAAAGAGGAGTTTACAGGATTCTTGTTGGGAAACCTGATGGTAAGAGACCTGTAGGAAGCCCAAGACGAAGATTGAGGGACAACGTTGAGATGGACCTAAAGGAAATCGGTAGGGATGGAAAAGAGTATATAGATCTTGTTCAAGATAGGGAAAGATGGAAGGCTTGTGTTGCTGCAGCCGTAAACCTTCGGGTTTAAGAAGGCTAGAGAGTTAATTATAGTGCCAGTCGCCAGAGCCTCGTTTGTCTGCAAAATGCAATCCAGGGTGTGCTATGTGGAAGTGAGGTTGACTTATATTGTGATAAAACAAGGACGTATTTAGGGGGTTCGGCCCCCCTGAAAATATTACTAAGTACTAAAATTAAATTATGAAAATAATGAAAACCAAACTAATTGGAAAGCAAGGATTATCGTGGTATCATACGACTTTAACCAAAAAAGATTTATGAAAGATCTATTACTACTTATAATAACATGCATAAAATATTGCCAGGCACTTTACTGTTAGTTAGGGATGTGACGAAGCTGAAAATTTACCGATGCCGATGTACTCGCCGATAATTTTTGGAACCGATACCGATGCCGATATTTAACCGATTCCGATACATAAGATTATTCAACAGAAATGGGATGTTATTTTCTGCATGACAAAAATAAATTTGCTATGTACATTTCTATTGCATATCATATGCATATACATATATATTCTCAAGAGATGTGAATGTACATTTGCATCTACAAAAGGTTATGTGAACCTAGAGACTTAACATTAGTATACAAGCAGTTCTTTGAAATGCAAAATTAATTCCTGTTCTGCAAGATTCAACTTCAGAAACACGAGATTTGGAAGCACTTCAGGAAGTAACCTACTTCTCTTATCGCAAATCTGTTCAGCAACACTGAACACTCAATCACTGAATACTGATGCAGCAGGTATGTCCAAGTATTTTCGAAGCTCTTGCTTCAGGTTTGAATATTCATTTTTGAATTTCCAATACGACAGCATATCCTGGTTCAGCAATGTACTGTTTTATTTCCGATTTATAGTTAGGTTGATCCTCTGAATGAGTTTGCAATAATTTTATTACAAAAACTCTACAATAATGACGAATCATAACCAAATTTTCAATGAATCTTACAAAACTAGAATATAAAACTTATTAGAAGGTAAAAACTCTAGTATAATCTGTACCGGTTTAAATATCGGATTTTTGCCGATTTCGACACCGATGCCGATATGTCAATTTCGGCCGATTTTCATACATCGGTAATCGGCTTCGGCACATCCCTACTGTTAGTCAACTGGATTTAACATCCCTCTTGATATTAAATAAATATTCTATATCTGTTTAACATTTAATTTCCTTGCCAGGCCAGTAGTTTTATTTTACAAATTTTGCCGACATTAGCTTAGATAATGAATACGTGCTGTTATACGCGTATCACTATTCTTATATAGTCTTTCTACCTATTCGTGCAATAAAAATATCAATTCATTTCAATATTTTAATTTAAACATTATTATAGACCGGGGCAAAAGTCCTAATTCGTAATAATAGTATGATAAAGAAACACAGTTGGCACCACTGCAACCCACCAGAGGACAGTGTCATGGCCGCCTTGTATTGACGCAGTTTGGAACAGAAGAAAATAAAATCAACTCAACTATGAGGTAAGATACGTTTTTTCCTTGGTTGATGTAATATTACATAAGCATGTGAACATGTAGAAACATTATTTAACTTAATGAAAAACTTCTCCTGACTGTGACATATAAAAGACCATTAATTGTTTCCAATGTGTGCAACATACTTCCCAACGGCATCGCTAGATGACACCACCAAACAGATTGTACGAGTCAGACACTCGGGGGTAAGATTCCCCATTCACTTACTGTCCGACAAACAATCGAGCGACAAAGACGAAAAGTCTCCAACATCACAATCGTCACACTATGTTTCACCAAGGGAAATACGAAAGCTTCCACGAGTTACAGAAAAAATAAAACTAAGATTTGTAGGTAAAAAATCTGAAATTATCTCCGGATCACCGTATAAATATACTCTTGATAAAAAAAAAAAAAAGAAACGAAAAGGAAAGCATGCAAAAAGCCAAGTCCGGTGAAAAACCACTTCGCAAAACGAACACAATAAAGGAAGTCAAAAAGGTGCCATCAGATGACTCGAATACGACATGTCCTGGTTTTGGTGAAACATTTTCAGATCCCCCTGTTGAAGATTGGATCCAGTGTCATCGCTGTAGGGATTGGTGGCATGAGGGCTGCTCAGCATATGAAGGTATTGGTGAATTCACATGTGACCATTGTTAGCCTAATTGAAGACTTGTTGGTCTGTTTAGACGTGGGGACATTTACCCCACTGTGTTGGGGACTTTTGCCCTAGGCCTGGGGCAAAAATCCCAAAATGCAGTACTATGTTTTTTGCTTGTATTACATATACAGTAGAGCGTCGATTATCCGAAGTAATTGGGGGACATGGGTGTTCGGAAAACTGGTTTGTTCGGATAATCGAACTGTACATGTTTATTTGCCAAAAAGAAGTACTGTACAGTAAATTTATTCATAAAAACAGGCATCTCTTTAAGTATGTATTACAAAGTAACGTAGAAAGGCAACTTTAGTAGGAATATATAGTATGTGGTACAGTTTATTAAACAAAAATATGTACATATTACATACGCATTTTGCATGAACAATACACACAGTACACAAAATTAACGTACTTTTTTCATTACAGATATCTGAAAGTGAGCGAGTACACAGTTCGGTTAAGCGGTCGTTCGGTTGACCGACGTTCGGTTAATCGACGCTCTACTGTACATTTTTTCTTTGTGTATAACTAACATTCCACTGTATTCTACTAACTTCAGTTTATCTCAGTCAATAAAAGTTTGATTAGAAAGGTTTCACACATTTTGGCAAAAATTCAAAATCTCTTAGGGGCGGGCTTTTGCCCCGGTTTACTCTATTATTATTATTATTATTATTATTATTAGACACTTGGTTCGGATATTTATAGATACGTACCTGTGGTAAAAGTAAAGGGTTATTATAAATGATGGATCCATTTTCAAAACATCATATTTATTGAGGTACAAATCCAAAGTGAACAAGCTATATACCAATGGAAGGAGGAAGGTTCAAAGTTTGTAATCACAATGTTTGTAACTGTTATAAATGTTCAATGTGGCCACCATTGGCTGCATGGCAAACATCGACGCAGAAAACCTTGTGCTCCAAGGTCGCCATCTCGCTCACAACTGACAGAGACAGTCCTCTTGCGAACTCTACCGGCCGCTTCCGCAACCACCACAGCCCGCCGGCCGCTGCCCGCCAGAAACTTTGAACCTTCCTCTTTCCATTGGTATATAGCTTGTTCAATTTGGATCTGTACTTCCCTACCTATGACGTTTTGAAAATGGGTCCATCAATAATAATAACCCTGTATATTTTGAAAAAGCGACAAAATTCGTCAACTGGTGGAGTCAATGGGATTTGTATAAGTATGCCTCGATTCCGTATCGTCAAAAATTCCCTTTTAAGCTCAGACAGGTTAATTGGGACTGGACCTACAGCTGAAACTGGAACCTGAACCACTGATTACAAGGGGACTCTTTTAAAAGCCAAAGCGAGAACACGACCTAAACAAAACCGGGAGCGTTACAGTACAAATGGTGACAAGACCAAAATTTTCAGAAGGTGTACGGAAAGTTTCGTGCAACTTTAAATAAAAACAATTTTTGCATTGGCTTTGGATTGGGTTTCCATTAAATATATGGATGCAAACATTTAATTTCTACAAACATGTCATTCATGGTAGAATATTGATGATTATTATTATGTACCCATAAAGAGACATGTTCATGGGCGTCCGGAAGGGGGGCCGTGACTCCTCCTGGAAAATGAAAGTCAACCAAATATTATATATTTTTCAGATATAATTTCATTTCAGCCGCAATAATATGTTAATTATTGTATGAACATGATAAATTCAAATTTAAGCAATGTTTTTTGAAGAAACAACACTATTATTGGGGAAAATGTGCCTTGTTTGCCCCCGTGGAAAAAAATACCTTCCTTGCCCCTCCCTGGAAGAAATCCTGCGGACATCCTTGGACATGTTACAATTTTGAAACGCATAAGCACGTTACTGTATTTTTTCTTGTTAATATTGATTTTGTGAATTATTAGTTTGTATACGAGGGGAGAGTTAAAAGTTTTGAGCCTCACATGGAAGGAGTGATGCTAGGTGGTTAAAATTTTGGAGGATGTAAGGTTTAAGTTTTAGGACACACTGTGCGAACTTATATGAAATTCACATGTTTTCTTCTATTTTTTGTCAGGTTGAAGTGTCAGAGAAGAGAGTAGCCGACAGGGCCGTGATTCGGTACCTTTGTCGGAAAGGCCTCGCTGCACAGGCTGCCTTGGTCGAGTGTGGCTTCACAGAACTTCCCCATCCACCTTATTCCCCTGACCTGTCTCAGTCAGATTTTCATATTTTCCCTGCTATGAAGAATTCACTTCGAGAACGTTACTTCCACACGGACAAAGGCGGTCATTCAGTGGTGAGAGACTCAGGACAAATCATTGTACCAGATGACTGTAAACAAATTGCAGCACAGAATGCATAAGTGCATTGATCTTGGGGGTGATTATAGACATTATGTGATTATTAAAGCTAGGATTTTTATGACTTAAAAATCACCAAAATATGCAAAATAAAATATGCTCTTATGACCTAAAATTTTACAAAATATGCACTATAATTTGAAAAATATGCCCTTATAACTAGACTGTTTCAAACATCAATATCTAACTTATGCTGAAATATTTTCATATACTTACATAGTATTTTCAGTTTACTTTATGGGCCCTGATGAGTTGAAATGAACACTTTCTGTAAATTTTCAATTAAAAATGAAAAAGATTTTGCTGCAGTCAAAAACAAAAACTCTAGTAAACATGGGAGTAAGAACGAATCCACTTCGAAAATGACTGCATATTTCTTGAAAAAGCTAAAATATGCTGAATATGACCGAAAATCCATCAAAATATACTTTATCACGTAGAAACTGCCAAATATGCCAAAATATGCCCTTAAAAAGCACCTTAATTCAATTAGTTTCTTCACAATATGAATTTCTATATATTTAGGGAGCATATCACCCTTACCAAAAAAAAAAATATACTAAGTCATAGTGATTATGTAGAGAAACCATAATGAGAAACTGTAGCTCAAACATCCCTTCCCTGCGAGGCTCAAAACTTTTCACTCTCCCCTCGTACTTTTAATAACTTTAATATGAAAAACTTGGAGAAATACGGATATAAAAAACCGAGGAAATTAACAAAAAAGTATTTTTTTTCTTTTAAATTTAGTTTTCTCCGTGTTTATAACTGTCATACAACAGACCTCTAATATCGCGTTCAACGATTAGTGCCTTTACATTTTGCCGTGAAACCGCAATTGTTGTGAAAAGAGAAACCAGAGCATTGTTGAGACTTTCGCATCAGACGTACTCGATAGTTCGAAATCTCAAGTCCTGTTATGTCAAACTTCTACGTTGGGTTCGATAACGAAATGTAGTTCTCAATAAGCTCACTACGGTTATACCCAAATTACATAAATGAATATAACGAAACGAAAGTATAAGATATACACATTGTAGCACAAAGTACATGGTGTCCGAATTGAAACGCCCTAATTTCAAATACATATATTAAACATAATATACAGGCAAGAACAGTGTGGTAGGTGGTATATGGTAGCGTAGGTGTGGAAATTTTAAATAGGTAATGAATAGGAAGGATTCGTTTATTTTGTATCGTTCCAGGGGGTGAAAAGTGAAAATGACAACCAATGCTGAAAAAGCGTAAACTCTGTGGTGGTACGCAGAATTGGGATCAATTATTGCAAGAAATCCGTTCGTACACAAAATTTGGGCAATCTCACGTGACGCCGTACGAACGGATTTCTTGGGACTTCGTGCAAATGCATCTGCAATGTGCTGAACGTTTTCCTCTGATGTTTGTGATCGGCCACCACCATGCCTCTTAGCGACAGATCCTGTCTCTAGAAACGCTGCTTTCCACGCCTTGATTCTCTTGGCATCGGGAGGGTCTCTGTGATACTCTGCACGAAACCGTCGTTGAACTGCCATAATTGATCCCAATTCTTCGTACCACCACACAGTTTGCGCTTTTTCAGCATTGGTTGTCATTTTCACTTTCCACCCCCTGGAACGATACAAAATAAACGAATCTTTACTATTCATTACCTATTTAAAATGTCCACAGCTAAGCTACCTTATACCACCTACCACACTCTTCTTGCCTGTATATTATGTTTAATATAAGTATTTGAAATTAGGGCGTTTCAATTCGGACACCCTGTATATGCTAATGTGTACTGCTATCCAGAGGGCATAGGGAGTACACCGCAGTATACGCTCGACTACACCCCTGCCAGCTTCGTGAAATCGTCATTCTTCTTCGCCGTAGCGACTAGCCTAAAAAGACAAGAAAGCGACGTAAAGTGAGAAAATTACAACTAACCGACTGGCGAGTCTCAGTTTCTAAGAAGAGGTCTACGTCATTTCAAGAATTACGATATTCCTCCGGGTCAAACAGTTTCCAGACATAAAGACTTAATATCATTCATTACCACGTGCATTAATTCCCCTCCATTTAATGGTGCGGAAAACAAAGCGTTCTGTGACGCAAACAAATTAAAACAGCGAATACAGCGACATCTACTTGACCTTGGGCGTGCTTTCTTCCCCCAGGGATTAGCTCTTTTGAAAATCCTCCTGCGCTGAAAATTAAATTCTAGTGTCCCTCCTAACGAGGAGATAATGGGCGCTCGCACATGAGCAAGCATTCTTCTCTGTAATTAGCAGACAGACGCTCTGCAAACGCTTCTATTTGCGTCTTGCGATGCATCTTGAGTTTTCTTCCTTGTTCTTAAAATGGAGAACTTGCAGGCAAGCGCTGCTTAGAGGAGACTGGCCGTTTCTCTGGCCAAGCGCATCGGGTGGTCGAGTCACGATCTTGCCACCCAAAGGTCCGGACAGAATGTGGGGCATACGCGGGCCAAGAGGTAGAAAAGAACGAAAAAAGACAGAAAAAACAAAACAGACGAACGAAAGACAGAAAAAACAAAACAGACGAACGAAAGACAGAAAAAACAAAACAGACGAACGAAAGACAGAAAAAACAAAACAGACGAACGAAAGACAGAAAAAAACAAAACAGACGAACGAAAGACAGAAAAAAACAAAACAGACGAACGAAAGACAGAAAAAAACAAAACAGACGAACGAAAGACAGAAAAAAACAAAACAGACGAACGAAAGACAGAAAAAAACAAAACACGAACGAAAGACAGAAAAAAACAAAACAGACGAACGAAAGACAGAAAAAAACAAAACAGACGAACGAAAGACAGAAAAAAAAACAGACGAACGAAAGACAGAAAAAAAAAACAGACGAACGAAAGACAGAAAAAAAAAACAGACGAACGAAAGACAGAAAAAAAAAACAGACGAACGAAAGACAGAAAAAAAAACAGACGAACGAAAGACAGAAAAAAAAACAGAAGAACGAAAGACAGAAAAAAAAACAGAAGAACGAAAGACAGAAAAAAAAACAGAAGAACGAAAGACAGAAAAAAAAACAGAAGAACGAAAGACAGAAAAAAAAACAGAAGAACGAAAGACAGAAAAAAAAACAGAAGAACGAAAGACAGAAAAAAAAACAGAAGAACGAAAGACAGAAAAAAAAACAGAAGAACGAAAGACAGAAAAAAAAACAGAAGAACGAAAGACAGAAAAAAAAACAGAAGAACGAAAGACAGAAAAAAAAACAGAAGAACGAAAGACAGAAAAAAAAACAAGAACGAAATTCAGAAAAACAGAAGAACGAAATTCAGAAAAACAGAAGAACGAAATTCAGAAAAACAGAAGAACGAAATCCAGAAAAAAAGGAATGAAATCCAGAAAAAAATAGAAAAATGAAATAAAATCAGAAGAAAAAGAAACAAATGCAAGACAGTCCCGATTAGCCTATCCGTTCATAAAATGGACTTAAACATTACACACAATTAGATAAATAGCGCAAGCACCGCATTTTATGATAAAAATATTTTGTCTATAAACACAAACTATATACTTGTAATATACTCCAAATATGTAACCACATGCATGAAAGTGATTTATATCTTGCAGAACATGGTAATTAGCTGGCATTTATCACTTTTTGTTTGGCTACATACAAAGGGGAAAATATGTATTACATAAAAAAATCAGATCACATGTCCATTCGGCTGGACTCGCACACAGTCGTTTTAACAAGGAAGGACCCCTGATTTATGCAATAATCGACTTCAGCCTTGGACACGCATCACGAACCATGAGGCACGCACACGTGCATCATGAAAACTTCTTCATTGTGCAATCAAATTTTTAAAATACTATTCCGAGTTGCACGTTGCTATTTATGATGCGATGTTTGTTACCAGCCAAGCGTTTAAAAAACCCTGTTCAAGAGTTACCCAATTATGCTAACCATTTAATACGGCTAATTGTTCTTTGACTGGGCGCTCGTTAGTGTTCATGTTTCTCGCTCAGCTTGCCAAAGAGGATTCTTTGCATTTTCAGACTAAGAGAAAGAAACAGAAACTGAGACAACAGAAAAAGCAGAAACGAAAGAGAAGGAAAATTATAGAAAACTAAACAAAAAAAAACTAGAAGCAAGAGTGATAGAAAAACAGGAGAAGAAATGAGGTAGGATAGAACAGGACAAGGAAGAAGAGTAGAAAAACAGGAGGAAGGGTAGAAAAATGAAGAAAAATTAAAACCGAAGTAAGAAAGAGAAACCGAAGTAAGCAAGAGAAACCGAAGTAAGCAAGAGAAACCGAAGTAAGCAAGAGAAACCGAAGTAAGCAAGAGAAACCGAAGTAAGAAAGAGAAACCGAAGGAAGAAAGAGAAACCGAAGGAAGAAAGAGAAACCGAAGGAAGAAAGAGAAACCGAAGGAAGAAAGAGAAACCGAGGGAAGAAAGAGAAACCGAAGGAAGAAAGAGAAACCGAAGGAAGAAAGAGAAACCGAAGCAAGCAAGAGAAACCGAAGCAAGCAAGAGAAACCGAAGCAAGCAAGAGAAACCGAAGCAAGCAAGAGAAACCGAAGCAAGCAAGAGAAACCGAAGCAAGAAAAAGAAACCAAAGCAAGAAAGAGATACCGAAGGAAGAAAGAGAAACCGAAGTAAGAAAGAGAAACCGAAGTAAGAAAGAGAAACCGAAGTAAGAAAGAGAAACCGAAGTAAGAAAGAGAAACCGAAGGAAGAAAGAGAAACCGAAGGAAGAAAGATAGAAAAGTAAACACAAGGGAGGAAAGGAAGAGAACAGATTATAGAAAAATAGAATAGTGCTGGAGCTCATTCATAAAGAGGGGCCTAAACCAATAAATCGTTCCTACAAAATTTGTTTGAAATTTATAAATTTAACAAACGGGATGTCACTACTCTTAGAAACAATCCCTGACGTTTTCATTCAATGGCTTTTGAACACTATATTGTCAGTTTCAACAATATCAGTCAGTTACAGAAAGGTTTCTGGATGTCTTGTCTGGCTTTGTTTCCGACACCCGTGGTCGCAGTGCAGTAAAACGCAGACTGTCATCGATGTAATATACTATCCGCCCTCTATGTAACCACGCTGGGTACTGACGGACTGCGGAAAGCGGGTCGGATTAGTCAAGACAACAGCTGCTTCGGGCGGGAGTGGCCGGGTATTTCATCCTATTACAGCAGGCATTTGCACTTTTGCACACCCCTAGCTTCTACATTGTACCATGGAGACTTGAAGAGCCCAAGTATGGAAAGGAAACTAGAATAAACAAAAATAATAACAACACCTCCCCCCAAAGGCACTTGCAGACAATATAAAAATCTGCGTTATCGTAATCGAATAATTAAATCAAGAAGACTTAGGTGGGCAGGCCATGTGGCACGAATGGGACAGGAAAGAGGAATTTACAGGATTCTTGTTGGGAAATCTGATGGTAAGAGACCTGTAGGAAGGCCAAGACGAAGATGGAGGGATAAGGTTGAGATAGACCTAAAGGAAATCGGTAGGGATGGAAAAGAGTATATAGATCTTGCTCAAGATAGGGACAGATGGAAAGCCTGTGTTGCTGCAGCCATGAACCTTCGGGTTTAAGAAGGCTAGAGAGTTAGTTACAGTTATCGTACTCGAAACATGAGAAAACAGCCTGTGTTTTACTACAGTAAACATCCACACCCTAGTGATTCGACCATGTAAGATTCATAGATACTGGCGTAAGCAGGGGGAGCAGATGGGGTTACAGCCCCTCCAGAAATTTGACAAAATCAAAATGTTCAAATCAAATCAGTAAAGAATTCCGGCGAAACCAAAGTGGTAAGTGCAACCCCTGTTTAAATAGCCTCGGCTGCCATATTTATCTTTGAAGAATTTCTAAAATGAAGGTTAGAAGTGGTGATTACGAAATATTTTACAGTGAACCCCCAAGAACACAGTTCTGTATTATTCACCTTTACCATTCAAGCCGCCCCGAAAAAATCCTACACACCGAATTCGATGTTTCTTTGCGATCTGGCCAAATACAGGGTGATTATAAAGTTTCTATCCGTTTCAGCAAAAACATAAAATTTTGGACCAAAACATTATTATATGAATGCTCATGAATTCTACACTCCAGTGTTTTAATATTCAACACAGCGTACTATTTGTTTCCAACTACTGCTGCCAATATTCCGTAATATCTGGACAAGCATTTTTCATTATATCTGCTATAAGATATTGTTGCTACTAATCCAGTTCCGTCTACATTTGGCAACATTAGAGCAGATGCGCTGCCAAATGTTTCACGAGCCGCTATAAACTTGATTTTCGCCTTAGCATATTTTTTTTTTTTTGGTAAGGTTGATGTGTTCCCCAAACATATAGAAATTCATATTATGAAGAAACTAAGTTAAGGCGCTTTTTCAGGGCATTTTGTATTTTGGCATATTTGGCCATTTTTGCGTGATATAGCATATTTTGATGGATTTTCGGTCATATTCAGCATATTTTTGAATTTTCAAGAAATATACAGTTATTTTCTAAGTGGATTCGTTCTTACTCCCATGTTTACTAGAGTTTTTTTGTGTTTTTTTTTACTAACAAAATCTTTCATTTTTATTTGAAAATTTATAGTATTCATTGTGGATTGCAACTCAGGGCCCATAAAGTTATCTAAAAATAGTTAGTTTGTGAAAATATTTCAGCATATGTTAGATATTGATGTTTGAAACAGTCCAGTTATAAGGGCATATTTTTCAAATAGTGCATATTTTGTACAATTTTAGGTCATAAGAGCATATTTCATTTTGCATATTTTGGTGATTTTTAGATCATAAAAAAAGTACATTTCATGACCATTCATCCAAAATTTAAGGTCTCTCCTTGACGATGAATCGAAGAAACTTTATCACTCTGCATTTTCACCATATTTACTTATTTTTAATATTTTCGCGAAATCAGCATTAATCAGTCCCCGTAATGAACCAGTAGCTAAAAATTATAGTGTATCAATTTTATCTCAAATACAACAAACACTTACTTCAACTGTAAAAACATTAACTTAAGACAAGTCTGCCTTGCGGAGACATGTCCGGTCTGCATATTTGGCCTTATTTATGTTTCTTTTATTAGTTCATCTACAGTCAGTTACTACGTAGTATATTGAATAAAATTATTACGGGATTTATTAACTTACGCTTTTTAAGATAACTTCAGTAGAGATTACTGGATCGGAATCTTAGATGTTAGATGATTATAAAAAAAATATCAATTTGAAGCAGGTGGTCAAAACAGCGAATCAGAAAACGAGCATGTTCTTGAAATCTGCAGCTTTGTTTGGTATGCTACACCTGGTATAGGTGTAGTATGTCTCCACATTGGAAGACGAAGAAAGACAATAAGTGTAGTATTTATCCACATCTAACCTAACCTAACCTGATGACAACGAAGAATCGTTAACGAATGAAATCAACTTCAAGAGTTATCAGCGTTTTCTTCTTTCCAAAGGCAATATTTCATTCGTTAACGATTCTTCGTTGTCATCAGGTTAGGTTAGGTTAGATGTGGAGACATACTACACTTATTGTCTTTCTTCCTCCGATGTGGAGACATACTACACCTATACCGCTACACCTATAGTGTCTTTGTTCGCCTGGGAGTACAGCGTTCAACAATGGTGAACGCTTCATCCATTGTCACCGCACATTTTTCCAATTCCGTGATGCAGGCTGGAAGATGGCGGGAATTTGCATAGAAGAAGGACAAATACACTGACACCCCTTGCTGCTGCATTTCTTCAAGGTCTCAAGCTTCAAGGTGTCAAGCATTTCTGATGGAAATTGAGGGCCATTCTAAGAAAAAAGTAATTTTTAAACTTACACGAAAGGTTTAAAAGGAGTTTTTCAGCTACAAACAGGGCTTTTAGGCATTTATAGGCTCATTTAGACGTTTTAGGTCAAATAGAACTTCAGTGGAGATGTACATGAAACGTAAAGATATCTAATAGCATATATCTAGGATGTAGTAAAAAAAAAAGAGAACTAAAATCCTTTCCCAAGTAATCAATCATCAATTTGATCAAAACAAGTATTTCAAATTTAATCAGTTTCACATTTTCAAAACATTCCTAAACATTTAGTCATTACTGTATAGATCGACCACAAGGAGAAAAACCTTGGACGAAAAGTCCCCGCGCAGGTTTCACTTCTTCCCTTCAGCTCTGGCCATAAGGAAGCATGTTCCACTCTCCCCCTCCCCTCCTCGCGGGAGTACGGTGCACGGGAGTCGCGGGTCATTTCCCAACTTTTTGTCTCTCGGCCTCCTTTGCTTGGCCAACAGCCGATCAGCGACTGAACAACAATTTCAGATTCAACTTCAGATCGCCAGTGTAGATTAGTTCCTGAGTACAGAATAGAAACTTAAAAAGGTGTCTAATCAAAAAGAATACTTGTAACCTTAGCCCAACTACTGAATGTTATTTCTTTTCTTTCCAAAAACAAAAGTTACATTAAAATAAGTTGCCTATGTAATCAAAATATCAGTTTTGTACCAATAGCTACCCACCACCAGTGAATACATAATCTATTTTTAAGCATTGTGCAAAATTTGCCGCAAAAAAGGTGGGTTGAAACCTTACATTGTGAATTGTACGGTTAAAAAAAATGATTACCTACTGCACTGCCATCTATATTCATTAATGTACACTTACAAAAAAAACACAGCGATGGAGGGGTTCTAAGATAATGCGTAGTTATTTGCATATTCATCCAATTGCATTTGAAGTTTACAGCGCCTCGGGCGAGCCGCGAAATGCGATGCATTTGCGAAATTCGCAAGGCATTCCTGCAATGTACACACGAGCGCCAATCCTCAGTGCCCAGACACACTGGAACCAAAACAAGCTGGCGCAAATATGCAAACACATGCAGCGTACAAGCGACCAAAACCCTGGCCTTCATTTGATTAAAAAACTGCAAGCAAACCGGTGTTTGTGTATCTCCTACACATGCTCCCTCTAGCAGACTGTTAAGATATGACGTAATCTGTTAGTAATCGAAAAACCGCTCACCAGAGTGCAGGCAGATGTAATCCTAGAGAGTGACGTTGAAATTCTTTGATCTGAAGGAAGTAAAGCGGAAATTGTGAAAGCTAATGGGAGAGAATTCACTGAAATGTGCTGATAAACTATCTTTAACATCGAAGACTCAGATAAAGCACTTTTCTTATGCCGATAGTTATATTGCTGTAGCATTGTAAAATAAACTGTATATGGATCTGTATCATGTCTTCCCTTGTGAATTACGTGCCATTTTGTTCATATTATGATTCAATGGTAACTTCTTCGACTGGTAAGAAAAGGATCCCGGATTCGATATCAGATCCCGAATACGTGTAGAGTCGAGGATTCACTTACACAAAGACAGAACAGACAAGCAGAAGGGGAGGGAGAGAAAAAGACAAGTATAGATAAAGAAAGTGGAAGAGGTAGGCAAAGAAAGTGGAAGAGGTAGGCAAAGAAAGTGGAAGAGGTAGGCAAAGAAAGTGGAAGAGGTAGGCAAAGAAAGTGGAAGAGGTAGGCAAAGAAAGTGGAAGAGGTAGGCAAAGAAAGTGGAAGAGGTAGGCAAAGAAAGTGGAAGAGGTAGGCAAAGAAAGTGGAAGAGGTAGGCAAAGAAAGTGGAAGAGGTAGGCAAAGAAAGTGGAAGAGGTAGGCAAAGAAAGTGGAAAAGGTAGGCAAAGAAAGTGGAAAAGGTAGGCAAAGAAAGTGGAAAAGGTTGGAAAAAGGGAAAAGGTGGGGAAACGAAGGAAGGTGGGGAAACGAAGGAAGGTGGGGAAACGAAGGAAGGTGGGGAAACGAAGGAAGGTGGGGAAACGAAGGAAGGTGGGGAAACGAAGGAAGGTGGGGAAACGATTGAAATAAGATTGAGAAACAAAGCTTGATAAAAAGGTAAGAAAGTGAGAAGAATAAGATGATACAGTAAGAGCAATAAGAAGGTGGAGAGAGTAAATGAGCGAAAGAACACGTGGGCCTTGACCACCGAATCAGAACAAAGTCTGAAAATTATTCGTCAACCAGTAGAGAATTTTCCGGCTAGGCCAAGAAACGAAAAGTTAGTGTCGAACAGAGAATAAAGCAGTCTTCTTCATATTGTTTTAAAGAAGTCTTACACATCGACGCATAAATCACGAGTGGCAAGACGTCTGGACATGTGAAGCACTTAAGGTACAACTTTCATGAACTTTTCCGACGGCCAGTTGCGCTCTTCCATCCGTAAACAATGACGTGCATAACTGCGGCCTTGACGATGTAAACACCGCCTAACATGAGAGGGAGCGGCGTACCAAAGCCTTGGACAGGAAGAAGTGCACGTGTGTTCCCCTCCCCCACACTTTTCCAATCAGCGTGTCTATGTGGCTATTGCAGTCCATCGGAGACAAAATTCTTGCATATTGCTCTTATATAATGTAAAGTTGTTACGGTTTTCTATATAAAAAAGCAAAGCTATTAGACATCACAGAAGATAGCATGGGTGACATCGAATGGGAGACAGGGTAACAAGTGACTCCCTCTCTATTTGTACTTTGGTTATTATTAGGACCGATTCTTATGCAATTACAAATTTATTCCTCTGCACACAGCCTACCAAAATAATATATGGACCAATTTCAATGTTAGGAACGAAATACATCAATTTGATGCTCTTTTTTTTTTTTTTTGCATATTTTGGGGTATATTACATACTTTTCGCTTAGCGACATTTTTTTTTTACAGAAAATGCATTGTTTGCGTCATTTCTCTAGTATTCTATGAGTAATGCAGGTTATATTTGTGGAACATATATTCAAAATATGATTTCTCCATATATTTTTTTAAAAATTGTGAGCCCCCGTCACCTTATCGTGTTTCAAGTTACCAAAATCGCACTGCAAAAAACAGGGCTCCCTGTACACTTTGTTCTTCCCTACTGCCATATTTCTGGACATAGTCAGTGGTTCAAGTAGCAACCCTGACGAAATTTCCGAAAAATCCACCCGCCTCTAAAGAGCAGCATAGGAATTAAGAAATCGACGAAAGACTGCAACATATTTGAATGATTTTTCTCCATGTTTATGTTTCATATTTTAATTACATAAAAATCCGTGCCTTAGTTATAACTTACATTACTTTCTGCCTAATTAAGTTAATTGTGGCCATGAGGATGAATAGTAACATTAAACAGGTAAAAGAAATTCAATGAATTGTACGTGACTTGCCCGGGATTAGAATCAGGACTTCTGTCTTAAAATCATAGAAGATGGAAAACTCTTCCACTAAGGATGACATATTTCCCTCCGAGTGCGTCACTGCCTGCTGTCTCCACAATTACCAAATTGGTTTTAAATCTAATATACAAACTTTTAAAATACCTCTACAATTGTGGTAGCCACTGTTGATTTCTTAAATCAAAAAAGTCTAAACACCACCCAAGTGTTTATTTCTCGTTTGATTTATGCTTACAGGCTGTCCAGAACAATTCAATTTACACGAGATTCGAACATCAACACGTTTTCTAAACTAATTTAAATATGCATAACTTTATAGTACAATTATCACAAAACACTACTGCATAAGCTCATACCTAACGCCCCTGAACAAGGATAAAAACTGTATTTTCACGGAGGCATGATTAAACTGAATATTTAATTACGTATGCACATTCTGCTGTGCTGGTTTTTTCTCGGAATAAAATTTCAGTGGAAGAAGATATTACGCAACGAGGGATATTAAAACATGTAATAAACATCAAGCTTTGTACACAGCATGTTGTTTTTAGTTTGCATTCACCAAAGAGCGTATATAAGCTCTTTGGCATTCACAGTATGAAAATCACAAAGGCGTTAAGAAATAGTGTGTTTGATGCACATCACGAGTATAATTTCTCGCATGGAAAATACCTTTTACATAAAAACAAGAAATACGGACAGAACCAAAAATGTGTGAATTGACACAAATGTGTTTACTTCAATAACACATGAAAGTGCATAAACTGTTAACGAAGCGTTTTTGATGCATCCAAATACATACGCAAATGCATAAAAGAGTACTTTTATCAGCTGGTGTTTCGTGTGATGAAGTAAAAATTCATCAATTGAGAAGATCGGAAAATAAAACAAAATTACACATTTACAAAAATTCAACGTTGATTTCAAATATTGTCCAATTCTGTGTGGTAAAACAGAAACCGAACCGTCGTCTGGCACTCAGACAGGAAAGCCACATAAAAGTGTAGCTGCCTCAGTACAAAAGGTGCAAGAAATATTGAATGCACTAAACGGATAGTGTACAATTTTTAACTTCTTAACGAGGCCTTATCCCAAATGTGCCATGAATTGAGGCATAAAGGCTTGTCTCAGCGAATAAGTGTTGCGACCTCAATATTTTTACGAAATATAGCTAAATTGTGACAGGCACCTCTCTACGAGCGCCACTGTCCTGTCATCAGCAAATTAGGACTCTCCTATACGAACGCCACCTTCCCATATTAAATATTCAGGATGCTCCTATACGACGGCCACTTTCTCAATATATTTTGGACGAATTTAGAACAGCGAATATTAATTATATTTCACTTAATTAACGCTACCGAAATTAAGAAAGATTATAATCTCAGAAGATTTCTAAAAATTAAAAGATAATTTTGGAGTATTACTTATATATGGAAAGCCAGAAGAGCTAATATCTAAATTATCGCCTTAGCAACGCTCGGACAGATGAATACTGCATAGCAACGCAGTCAACAAACTCCGGCTATAAAAGCGGCGAAGTTTCACAGGAACAACGAGACATGCTGGGTATTTACTCGTGTGCTCTCCACCCCAACTGTCCCGCCAACTGGGTATTTACTCGTTGGTTTAAGACATCGCTGTCGGAGGATCTTTACGGAAACTTGGAAGTAAGAGAGGTATTTACCTAAACCTAACCAGGACCTTTCTTTGGTCATCACCAGCGTCGTCAGCAGAGGAGTCTCCTCAACGCATGCGTCAATTGTGGGAAAACTGACAGCTTGCTCTGCGACGACATTCATGAGCATTTCTACATTCTAATTTCTTCATATAGGAGAAGTATTTATTTTAGACGAGAGCGTTCAACTACGCTTATATTATATTTCTTGGATCTGAAGTGACGCATGCGTCAATTGTGGGAAAATAATTATTACGTTCTTTCACTTCAGAATGTAGAAATGCAGCATGCACCGCATGCGTTCAGGAGACGCCTCTGGCTCGTCAGCAGTTACGGCGACCCAGGGAATTCACTCGGGTACCTAATTCTCACAGCTAACAAGACTTGATTTATTCACAGGAATCAGCAGCATCGATAAGTTAATCAAGCTATAAGTAAAGAAGTGCGTTCCTGGAATAGTGGTACAACGTGAGCTGGTAACGTCAAGAGACCAAATAAATCCCTAAGGCAGTGACTCAATACAAAATTCTTGTGAATAATAATCTGACAATTAAAAATAAATATGTTCGAGGAGAGAACAGATAGATTCCGACCTGTAACTTCTGGCAACGGACTAGGTGTTACCTTCTGCCTTAGAAAATGAGTCTGATAAAGAAAGGTAACTATACCTGTGATGTACAAAGGAGTCGAACTCGGGTACGTGACAATTGTATTTTGGTAACACAGCGATTTCCTGCACCACGTCGATGAGGATGAACAATGAAACAGATCAGGGAACAAACAACAACACACCACTGGATAACCAGCGCATTATGACAGCAGTATCATAAAATTGAGTACATCGACATCTTATTTCATAGTACCGGGTATCCGAGAAGTCTTTGTGTGAAAAGAAAAAATAACTGTATCCGCTATATGCAACACAGACATGAAAAAATGGCACCAAAATGTTCGGGAACTATTCAAGTTTTTTTTTTTTTTTTCAGGTTTCTGTAACGTTGCAGTAGTGTAGCAGTGCCAGTGTCCAGCAAACCGGAAATGTACACAAATCAGGAAAAACCTGAGTGTGTCCTGTGGTTTCACGAGAGCAGGTCACAAAAAACAGTGCAGAGACAGTTTCAAACATCGTACGGAAAGGTGCCGCCCGATGGTAGGAGCATTAAGTTGTGGTATGACAAATGCAAGACCACAGGATCTGTTGCTGACGTACCGAGCAGTCCCCATTTTAATGATTCTTTCATTGAAAGTTGGGGCCGCGGTCCACCCAACCCCTCTTATTGGCTTTGGAGTTTTGATTTCTGCACGGTTGCATGCCCTGATGTTTTAGATGCAAAACAAAAGTTACCCGAAGTAGATTGGTCAAATAGTCGAAGTGTTATAACATTTTTTGTCAAATAAGTGTACGAATTTCAAATTCGCGCCAAAGGCCTCGGCGAAACCGGGGTTACTTTCTGACGACCCCCTCGGCAGAGTAAAGGTTAAACAAACCTCAAGTTTTAAGATGAACGTCTTATTCTGTGAAACAAAGTACGGGTCACTACATTTCAATTTCATGCTTTATAGATTTTATTCTGTATCACACCAGAGTTGAAATTCACTAAAAACTTATATGAGGAGTAGGAATCACTGCTTATTGCATGCCATACAATAAACAAAAAAACGACTTCCAGCGACCTGATTTTTCATGGTTACCAAACATCCTGTGCACATGAAGCCCTTTCGTTCATGCAAGTAAATGTTCCACTCTGTGTTCGAATACAATCAGGACCGTAGCCAGGATTTTATTTCGGGAGGGGCTCATCCCTTATCAGCAGCCGCCATCCAAAGGTGGAAAAAGTTGGGGGTAGAAGTCCTTAAGATTAATTTCTCAGTATATTACACATTATAATAAACGAAGTATCATTCTGCTAAGGATAAAATTACAACTATACACTATTTAAATTAGATATTTGTAGGATTTCGGTGAGGCTTCAGCCCCCTCAGCCCTCCCCCTGGCTATGTGCCTGCATACAATTACGTAATAAGCTTCGAACAGATTTAAAAAATGACAGTAGTAGTGAAGTAAATTTTAGTGTAGCCTGCATTCCAAGCCCACCTACTTTTTTACAGACTTTTTGTACTTTCTGGAGCTTTGTTCAA
The DNA here is from genome assembly GCF_977018435.1 of Lepisma saccharinum. Taxonomy (NCBI): domain Eukaryota; kingdom Metazoa; phylum Arthropoda; class Insecta; order Zygentoma; family Lepismatidae; genus Lepisma; species Lepisma saccharinum. The sequence goes on along the minus strand of NC_139242.1, from coordinate 72,203,924 downwards.
TATAAAATGACATCTTATGGTTAAACCATATCTATTTTAACGAATATGGCAAATTTGGAAAAATCTACAAACTCATTCTTCAGGGCTAAGGTGTTGTATCGTTTCTCGAAGTAAATCCACTCCGACTAACAGCGGTGAGATTTTGGAAACAGCCTTTGTCCTTTTTTTCCAGCTGTTTTTGAGCTTTCAAGGTCTGGAGCTATTTGTGGAAACAATACTTTCTGGAGATATATCTCTACATACTCTTTTTGCATCTTCTGGAGTCACCTCTATTTCTTTACAGACTTATTTGGTAATTGATTAGGGGCGTACAATTTTGGAAAGAAAGTCGAAAAAAATAAAATATAGGGGGGAAAAGTAAAGACATATTTAGAAAATTTTACTGAGAATTAAAGACATACGAAGCTTGGATATTCTATGACTAAGGGTTTCCATAAATGTGAGAACCAAGTCCCTCCTGCCAGTGTTGCTAGCGATACTAGGATTTCGCAGAGATGTTACATCACATTAGATAAACGTTTATTACCAGTGTTGCAAACTATGTTCGATTGACGTCTCAGCGTTCGCCGAAACGTTACGTCATATTAGATGTATATTTATTGCCTCATTATGACGTTCCCAATTCGTTTTAACCTTAAGACATGTATACAAAGTCTTGATGAACAACTAGTCATGACAGATCATAAAATCTCTCTAAATATACTGGAATATAGAGTGTTACGCGCAATCTTATAGTTTCCTTTTGCAGATCAACATCCCAGCAGACCGACAAAGGCGATGTCCAGAGCTGGCTTTAGGTGGGTGCAGGCCCTGAGTTATACAATATACACTATTAATATAATATACAGTAAAACCTCGATAATCCGGACTAATGGGGGGTAAGTTGACCGCTTTAACAAAAGTCCGGATTAAGTTAAATAACCTAAAAGAACAGTAGAAAGGGGCCTCCCCAATGGCGCAGTGGTAGCGTCGTCGCATTGTAATCAAGGGATCCCGGGTTCGATACCTCATGAAGGCACATAGTTGTTCGGATCCCACTTTAAACTGTAGGTCCAGTCCCGATTAGCCTTACTGTGCATAAAGTGGACAACACCAAATCAATCAATCAATCAAAACAGTAGAAAGTGCATTAAAACTCCGTTTATAGCAACAAAACACGTCTATTATGGTGTATTTAAAGGGCATAGGCCTAAATACACTATACAGTACAAAGTCTGCTGGAAACAGAATTTCATCAATGGCTGACTGCCTTTTCTTTGGGAAGTTCTCTTGATGACATTTAGCCACATTTAAAACCTGGCATTCTGCTTTTTTTTTGCCAAGCCAGGCTTATCGGGGTCCGGCTTAACGATATTTTACTGTATTACTATTAGTGTATAAATATTCCACTGTAATTATATACGTCAATTTATCAAGATTTTTGCTTTAAAATATTCAAGAATTACATCACAATATAAAATTACATGTCATCGCAACAATCAGTTTTTTTTCACAGAAAACTTGTGCGAAATGAAAAGAAACTTCGAAATTTTGCATAACTTTAAGGATAATTGGATTCCGCAAAAGTGTCTTGGGTCATTTTTGTGGAGCCCGTGAGAAACCAAAATGCCCGAAAAGTATCGGCCGGCATCCGGAAATAAATTTGAACCAATACTTGCAGATACCATACTCTTCTAATTTACTCAGTGGAGCAATTTTCCAGAGAGATACATAATACTTTTAAGAAAATTGTAGTTTTGTTAGTTGCTTACTTTACTGCTATTTCTAACTGTTCAAGTCACTGCATTTACTTGTGAATCTAATGCACTTCCTTTTAGTGTTGCGACATCATTATTTCTTTGGACAAAGGTTGGAGTGTGATAATAATGGTCTATGAAATCAAAATGTGCTAATATGTAAATGGTCTTATTAAACTATGTCAAACATTAATAAAATGTTCTCAAATTTGCGAACTCCAGTGCCGTACCCAAGAAGGGGTTGGTGGGGGTCATAACCCCCCCTCTACCTTGGCCAAGTGTTCCTAAAAAACACGCCAAATGTAGGAAAATATGGGAAAATGAGGGCAGACTTAAATTATACGTAACCCCTCAAATTTGAAAATACTGGGCACGCCACTGTCTTGGCTGCACACCAAGCTGAAACCTCACGGGTTGGCGATGAATAGGCTAGATAAAGAAGGTGATCACGATTGCAGTGAATATGGAAACAGGTCGTGGCTTAGGGGTTAACCTACTCAACACGTACGGATATGACGGGGAAACAATTGAAGTCTATCCTCAAAGCGCACACGCACCCTGGTGTATTCGCGGAAAACCATCAACACAGCGCGGCAAGAACCAGATTAAACAATTCGGCCCTGGCAAAATAAGCAAGACCACGAAGGCGCTTCCTTTGCACAGAGAATACACGGTCACGTGATTGTCTTTACGGTTTCCTGGAATCCTAAGCTCCAAGTGCAAGAGTGGTTGTCGTGTTTGTCTCGTCAATCACAAACTTTTCCCTCTTACATCCTTCCTAAGGCCCAGTTTAGATGGAAGCATAAGCTTTAGCATTTTTGCTAGCATGAATACTTCCAAAAAGCATTTTTACTGCAAACACGGACACATTCCCTGTTAACATTCCGGTTAGCATTTGGGATTGCGATGTAAAGCGTGCAGAGAACGTTAGATAATATATTCAGCACGAAAGGCATACGAGATGAGCCAGTGCCCGTTCATTACAATTGAAACAACTAATTTATTCTTCCATACGTGTAATGTATACACTATAAAGTATGTATGTATGCAGCACCATTGTTTTGTACCTAATACATTTTTAAATAAAACGTTATTCTTCTCGGTTGAATAGTTATCGGCTTTTAAAAATGTGAAGTGATACGTTGTTTAAATCTCACTCGACCGCCACTACATCTGCGCTCGTGACCTACAGATCGCTTCTGATTGGTTATGCTACGAAAACTGCTACGAAAATAGGACAGATCCTCTCCTTGAGAAATGCCATGAAATATGCCATGGCATCTGAAAAGCCATAAGATTTTCACCTTTCTAAGTTGTATATTCTGCATTAATTCACTTTCCCTGCTTGTAATACCAACTTCACTAACAAAAAAAATGTTTTAGTATATTCAAGATTCCGTCCTGTGCATAGATGAATCCTCATTCATTCATGTTCTGTAATCGTCGCGATTAATCTAAGTTTTAACCAGTTTTAAGAACTAGAAAAAAGCGTTAAATGTGGATATTCTTAAAACATCATGGACATTCAGAGACCTATAAAACATAATTTGTGGTACGGGCAAATTTATCTAATAGTGGATCGTCAGTGGCAGTGCTAATTAGTGGAAGACATTGAAAGGTGGTTCAAGAAAACCGATACCACATGTCACTTGTTGTGGATGCATGACGGGATTCAGAGGCTTGCTTTTCGATATGATGAGTCTGAGGCAATCCTTAACAGGGAATTTCTTTAAACTCTAAGTTAATTTCAAAATGAGACGATATTATTCGGAATTGTATTGAACTTGAACCTTAAAATGTAAATTATACTCACAATACGGTTCAAAAACAAATTAATCTGCGTAATGTCTACACTTATTCACAGCAAATTGAGCCAGGTAGTGGAAGAGGCGAAGTATTCGCATTGATGACAGATGAAGCAAAAGACGTTGTGAAGAAGGATCAGGTGTCAGTTGTCTGATATTTGTATCGCGGGGAGGTAAAAGAACTCTTTTTAGGATTTGCCGCTCTTCATTCATTAGGTCCTGGTTCGCTCTTTGATGTACGAAGATCAAATAACTTCTACAAATAACTAACCTTTTTCAGATGTTATTCCTCTGATATAATTGCCTTGAAAGGTGAAATGCAGATTTTGCCCAAAACTCTTAAGCGTTACGAAGATTGAACGAAAGTAGTCCACTCAATGGATTTTTCGATATCCTAGGAAAGTGTAAATTGGCATTTCACGAGGTTCACACTCTAGTTGTAACAATCCCAGTTTATAATGCAGCGTGTATTATATAAAAAAAAATTTAAAAACTTTGAAAACTATCCTGCTCGAAACAGATGCTGGATGCCAGTTGTCTCACTTGCCTGGCTTTGTTATTGAGAATGAGGAATGTCAAGTCTTGGACATATCGAAGGTGGTCAATGTTTTCTCCTGCAAGAGAATTGCACTTTATAAGCGACTTTCGTTGTTTTTAATACTTAAAGATATTTTCTTCCAACGTCATGTTTATTTTACAAGAAAATTAAACTCTTCGAAACAATTTATTTTTGTTATTTATATTATGTTATAACTTCAATATTTGTATCACTATTTTAGTCTCAAGAAAGACTATGAATTACGAAACTATATAAATGGGGAAACTATTTTATACCATTTTCTACCTGTCTCCCAACACTGAAATAGGCCACTAGAAAAACAACGAAACTTACGGCAGTTCACCCACGAATAAAAAAGAATTAATGCCTTTATTCAAATAAATCATATGGAGATTAACTCGTAATCAAGCATAAAAATTAGGCAGTAAACGTCTACTTTGCATAAAGGACAAACAAAACCCCATACATGAATTTTATACATATATATGTATATTTACATATGTAGGCTAAACACACACACATTATATATATATATATATATATATATATAATGTGCGAGTAAAAAATCGAGGGGGCCAAACGCCTGAAAAGACTATCTTATATATATACCGGGTGGTCCAAAAGTTCTGGAACGGTCACATTTCGTGCGAAATACACATCGAATCGGAAAACGAAAAAATACGTGTTTAATAAGTGAAAGAAAGCTATTCAATGATATCACACTCGAAGATATGGCGATTTAAAATAAAATAAAATTTTAAAAAAAGTGAAAATTTCATAAAACTTTAAAAAAATTCAAAGGGACGCTCTGCCCCTAATTTAGCTAGAGTGAAAGCTATTGCAGTTTTTTTTTGTTTTTTTTTTAATCTCCATATCTTTGTTCCTAATTGAGCTAGGAGGATGGTTGATAGCTTGTTGGACTCTGAATGAAGTCCTCTTTCCAATTCTACAATAGAAAATGGGGGTTTCCATTTAAAATTTCACAGTTGCCCTCCGGCCCACCCCCAGGGGGGCGGGGGTGGGGAATCAAGTGTGATATCATTGAATAGCTTTCTTTCACTTATTAAACACGTATTTTTTAGTTTTCCGATTCGATGTGTATTTCTCACGATATGTGATCGTTCCAGGACTTTTGGACCACCCGGTATATATATATAATATATAGTCTTTTCAGGCGTTTGGCCCCCTCGATATTTTCTCGCCCCCCAATCCCTGGCGCAGTCACTGCATTTTGATCATAGCATAAATGTTAAGGACAATTCTTTCGTCTAAAGAGGGTCCTAATTTCAAAATCGACAAGAAAATTCAGATTTCAACACGAATAGAATTACAAAATGTAATTTCATTCATGTCCCTTTCTCTTCCTTTATTTCATCCTCTGACTTATGTTTTCCTCTTCCTTCCTCTTACATACTTGTACTTGTATTTTTGTTATTTAACGGCTGTCACTTTTGCTAATCGCGACGATGAAGATTAAGGTCAATTAGATAAAACTGATGAAGGGACATTCACGAAGAATATCTGACCAGGTCGAGAAACGAATTCGGGAACTTAGGTGGAGAGATCTGAAGTCTGCCATTAACGCACTCAAGCATTGAGCAGGCCATTCTCTCGCATGCGTTCCCCTTCTTATCACCAATATGAAAAGAGGACTTCCTGAACATATTCCTTATGAACACTAACATTTTTTTATTTGTTGCATGATTCTTCGAACATAATATTTTAAGGAAACTACTGTGGACGCTCCCTGTATTTAATGCAGGGGGATAAAGATGGTTTGGCATACAAAGCGAGTCCTATCTTCGAGAACACAACGATTTAGCATAGGAAAAGTGCCTGTAGCAGTACAAAATGGGAATTTTGGTACGGCTTGAGAGTTTATAAGGACTGTAATTAGTCTAGCCAACCTTTCCCTCCCCTCATAAGCCCTTTGTAGATCTTATTCAACTGTGAAAATTACCAGGAATAACAATATATAACTGAAATTAATATTCAACACTACTTGCTTATTACAGTTTGGCAAAGACTTGGCTTTTCAAGGTTATCTATGCAATTTTAAAATAAATTTCCAGACCATTTTGTGGTGATTTAACATGACTTCACTGTTAAATTGCACAATTGCATTTGCTGTCCATGAGGATCCAGTATATCCAACTTTGTTCAAAAGAAATGAACAAAAATTAACCATAAAGCATTTTTACATAGATTATCTTTCATCAAGTAGCGGATTCAGGAAATATGTGGGATTCATTTTCATTATTAAAAAAAAACACCGCCACCGTGGCGGAGGTGCACATCGCGCTAGGACGTCAGGGGCCCCGGGTTCGAATCCCGGCCTGGACATGGATATTTGTGACTGTCCATTCATCATCTCCATCTTCGCAAATTAGCCAAACTTGGAACAAAAAGAGAATAAAATAAAGCAATCAATAATATGAATGTATTATTCAAAGAAACTAACTTTTTTCATGTTTTTCACTTTTTCAAATTTCCCTGACTTTTTCACTTACAGATTGATTTCCAGGTCAGTATGAACCCTGTTGATATAAACTATACATAGTTAACTTAGAGCAAAGAGAAATGTTCCAAAACTACAATTTGATTATTTTTTTTCAATTTCCTATTTCTTTCGCAGGCAAAACGATGGCTTTTTACATTCAAATTGTCTATTTCTCTAAATATACCAACATTAAAGTGTTCAATTATAAATAAGTTCTAAAAATATATAAATTCTATGACGTTCGAGAAAATACACACACTTTAGGTTGAGTGCATATACTGAAGACATCGGAATAATATTTTGCAATTACACATCCTCTGATTCCTATGTCTATGGTTAAATATTGTTAAAACTTAAAGCTACACGCTTTAATCCAATAAACAGTTTAAGTCACATAAATCGAAAACTTCCAAAAAATACATGTTTATTTGAAAAGTAGGTTTCTTGCAATGAGTTTAATTATAAAAATTCAGAAAGCCAAAAGTTGGGTACCACTCTAAGACAAATGAAAGTAATCGTAGGATTGCACGCTGCACCAATGAATGACTACGCCTTTGACATAAATACGCGTACTACTTTCGCATCTTGGAATTGGACATTTTGAATTAAACTTGTGATCTTGGGACTAAAAATAGTATAGAATATCCTGTAAAATTCAGTATAATCTAAATGTAATCGAATCATTATTTTGTTCTACATTCATCAAATTTTGTACTTATCAGATTTCGTCGGTAAATTTTTAAGGGGTGGTCAGGTTATGTCACATACATGTAATAGTGACGTTTCAGTTTCATGGTATTTTAATCAACAGACTTTAAAAAGTTGATGTACCTGAAGTGATGGTAAAATATTGCACTGACTACCCAAAAATGATTGATTGAGTTGGGTTTAAGTCCACTTTATGCATATTAAGGCTAATTGGGACTGGACGTACAGTTTAAAGTGTGATCCGAACCACTATGTGCCTCCACCGGGTATCGTAGCCGGGACCCTTTGATTACAAGGCGACGACGCTACCACTGCGCCATCTGGAAGTCCAACTAACCAAAAAGAATCATACGGTTTCTGAATTGTAACAAAATCTCAATGGATACAACCACGAAGTGTCCATGACACTACCGACATGTTGAACCTCGCCAAATCTAATCTCACCTTGCAACTCTGGAGGTGGGAGGAAATATTTTGTTATAACTCTTTGGCATTCCTAAACCGGAAGGGTCTTTCCACAAGCCGCTTACCAGGTTTCCCAAAACCTATTCTGCAAACTTTTCCATTCTATAAGCGTGCCAAAGGGTCTTCCCACCAAAGTCTTCATGGTTTATTTATTCTAACAATATCAGGGGATGAAGTTATAGATTATGCAAATCAGTAAATAAAATTTTGCACATATATGTTGATTCATCTTTTTATGTACGAATTTTCAAAAACACTTGTTAGGGAAGTTAACATTTATTAAGTTCGGAAATATATGGAAAAAAATAATTTGTTGTAAAATTTCGTTAGGCACCCAGTTCCTCTAGTCTGGGGGAGGAGATTTACAGCATATGTCACATATTTTATGTTAAAATTATATCTGATTGAGCCTACAGTTTAAAGTTGGATATCTGAGCCATTATGCAATGTGCTCCCACCGGGGATCGAACCCGGGAAGCCCTTGATTACAAGGCAACATCGTTATTCTTATCAGGCCCCTAGCCAGGAATTCTTTGTGGGGAGGGGGGAGAAGTCAATCCTAGTGGGGGCAAATTTTTAATATATTGTGTATCATTGGCAGATATAGCAGGGTACACAGAGGCACTTCCCTCCCCTAAAGGGATAAGTAACATAAGAGGGATGATATCTTGAAACTACATCGAACAAAAAAAAAAAAAAAAAAAACTTCCAGCAACATCCAATAGCAATATTTCGATAATGACTTTCCAGGTTGCCAAAGAATATAAAGTTTAATATCTACTGGATATTTACAGGTCGATAATGTTAATAGACTATTAATATGTACCAACAGCTTTGGGCCTCTGCAGAACTGATTAAGGGAGCCCTTTATAAATCATGCTTCATAATGATTCCCTCTAGTTTCCTGTATGCAAGATTTTTACGCACAAATGAATCGAACGAGAATCCAACAACACCATTGTATTGTGTTATTCAAGAAAAATTGAATTAATTAAATAATAATGGTTACATATTATCTATACTTGATGAATTGTGTAAAATACATTTTTTTGTACTTGCTAAAACATTAAAACATGGGTCCCTTAGTCCACCACGGACTATTTCCTTCAAAGGGGAGACTCTTGCACCATTACAGACAATGTTTGCCTTCTGGTTACGTTAACCATTTTGCAAAATATTGTGTGAATTTTATTATATTATAGTTGAAATACATGTTTTGACACCTGACAAAACAAATAGGAATCACTTGATTGATCAATGACTTCTTGGATTACAGTGTCGTCATTAATATTTCATATCAAGTTTCATAGAATGAAATAGTTTTAATAGGGCGCAAATAATTTTACGGGTCGCCATGGCATTCTTTTCAACATTTTTCTTTCATCTAGATCGTTTGGCTCCCAGGGCCGACTCCCGCCGCCCCATAGCTTTCGCTCTGAACTTTAACTATAAGAATAGCAGGCATTGCGAGCGAAGCGATCAAGAAAATTTTACGAAATGTATTTTTATTTGTATAAAATTTGAAATCTAGGGGGAGGCAATTGTCCCCTCTGTGCCCCTTGCCGTCTGGAATAAAAATGCAAGGAACACGTAAAAACTAATTCCATCATGAGTATCCAATTGTCCTGTTATTCTTAGATTCTCCTAGTCTTGTTCTTTTTACTTCAATCTTTGCTTCGCCTAGAATGGACTTCCGTCCAAGGTCGGGGGGGGGGGGCAATGGCCCCTGCCCCCCTGTGGTTTCGGCACCGTTTATGAGTGTGTCATCATCAATTTCACGTCATCACTCATTGTTGCGATTAGCTAGAAGTGGCAGAAAGCAATGCTAAGTAACAAAAATCAAATATCCACTCCCTCTCTCTACCACCTGAATCACTATTACCAAAAGGTAGACTTGGGAAACAAAAATTTAAGCAGTTCCAAGTTCATAGCAACACATCCAAGAAAAACATCCGAACACATTAGGCATTCTAATACAAGACTACTCAAAATGTCACAACTGTTCTAGATACTGAAAATTGCGAAATCATTTCCCGAAGTCTGAATCTGAAAGGGATTTTTCCCCCAATCCTGATAAGACAATACAGAATCCCATACACCCTAATAAATCACAAAATCAATAAGTGTCTTTGTTAGGTTGCTAGAGTAATACATGATATAATTGTAAAGATTAGTGAGAATTCCAGGTAGGAATGTGTTCTGTATTTTTCACAGGGGGCAGTTGCCCCTCCTGCCCCCCTCTAGCTACGGGCCTGATTCTTATTTAAGAGCTTGTTCAATTTGGCAGCATTTAATACCAATGTCAGAAATCGGAAATATTAGGTTCAATTATACAGGTGAAGGGCCTAAGCAAGATTTAAAAGCGACTAATACAACAGGACCTATATAAAGGCTAATCGGTAGAATGAATATGACAGTTGCTTGATCAACGACCACGAAAACCAATTACAACCGCCCAATCAATAACCGGCTCTCTCTGATCATGAACTCTAATGATAAAACCTACATTTCATGTGTGAAGTGTTAACTGAAAAAAGTACTCCCGTGAAGTCTGTATTTACATTGCTGCCAGTTAAATGAATTAGCCGTGCAATAACTCAAACCGCAGATGTCACTTCCATAAGTACACATCAACAGGTCGATCCTGACGCCTGAACGAATCCCCTGTTTAATTTTCTTCCGGAAATCCGGTCGTAAATCGAAAATGGTTAGGTTTGCTCCCGTTTAAAAATGGGTGTTCCTTCGGCAATCATTCTGTAAGCCTAATTAACTTACAGTGAACATTGTGTTGTGAACAGAACGAACTGGAATTAAATCATACCCAGGCGGAAACGCCCGCAGATAGGATGCCAAAGCACTGGGGCTGAGATTTTCAAGGCCACTTCTGATTATTCACATCAGCTGTTCAATTGTCATGCAGTGACAAGCGAACAAAATAAGCCTTGTCTCTCGACAACTGCACGAAACAAACAAGGCGAGGGTTACATGACAGTCTTCAAACATTCATGAGAATTCGCTGCTATTTTGGGGGTCAACTTGGCACGGTGCTTGCCAAATGAACTTCTCACGCTAGGCACGCTGCTGGGGAATTTACGTGAACGGAGTCAAAAATTGTTTCGTTCTGTGTTTATTTATAAATCGCACTGAACACCCGAGTTCCAGATTTGTGTACTCTGCGAGCAAGCCGCTGTTCAATGCCCTTGTACTGTTCGCAGCTTGGTGTGATTCAATCTACACACACAAACACACAGCTTCCGCTATTTGGGTGAACTGAATATTCTGCCTGTTTGATGTAATGAAAGCCGAAACCACACCAAAACACTGAAGAGCCTGCTGATCAGGTCGTTTGGTGTGTAGAATTATACAAAAAAAAAAAAAGGAAAATTAAAAGTATAAGTCAATCAAACCCAGTGTAAAACGTTGAAATGTTTGTGTTGACCTTTCTATTTAAATTTTGAAAATCCGATTGTGTATATATATATAATGCTATATCTTTACCCATTTAAATGTAAACACATTCTCATCTTGAGTTAACGTAGATGTGACATAAGCCAATAAAAGTCAGATTTTCTGTGCCCCTTTATACACAAACAATCGTCCATTTCGTTCCACATTATTTCCACTTGATATCTTTGTTCAGGTTATTATTGCGCGGTCAAACTGAGTCAAATACATTTGTATTTTTATCGAAGTAAACTTAACAGCAGTAAAAATTTCCTGCACACTTGTTTTAAGAGAGCATGGGAATCGAAATATGTATTTTTCTGCACCGAAAGCGACAAAACCGTTTGCAAGTTCTTTTTAACGACTTTAGCGTAATGCATGGAAATGTCAAGTTACAAAACATTGTGTCCAAGTAATCTTTTTTTATGCACAAATGCAAGAGGCGAAATTGACTTGGGGAGGAAAAAGCGCTTACATAATCTTTTAACGGGACACATGATCGTGCAGCTCGTATGGTTAACACACGTCAAAAACCACACTGGAACACACATGACATTTCTAACGAAAACAAACACAGGCCTCTTCCACAGGAGGAAAAAATGGCTTAGAGGCGCATTAGGAAAAAATGCAGAAACCGGTTCTGGCACGGAAGGTCAAAATGAGACCAAACCCAATGACGGAAAATAAAGCCAAAAAATACCTGAACCTGCCCGAGGGCTATTGAAGCCCTAGTTTGCACCACCTACATCTAACGTAGCTGCATAGTACTCACCATATGAAGTCCTTGCAGTGGCTGCAGAATGTTGGCTGCTTAAAGAATCTCGGCATGAACTTGTGGTCCTTCACAACGTACACATTCTTCTTCTTGAGTGCTCCTTTCCTACCTCGTTGCTTCAAACCGAACATAGTATTCATGTCCCCCGTGCCGGGGGCATTATCGTCATTTCTATCGTCGTCCGCCATAGCTCCGATATCGCCCGTTGACAGCCTGCGAATGAAGTAGGCTGGGCAGCCGATGCACTGTCGGCAAGCCCAATTAGTCAAACCAGCAACCAAACCTATTCCTCTTGGTAACTAATTCTGCCATTTCTCTCTTCAGGTATCTTTCTCACATTATTATATATGCACGCTACAACTTCTACACAAATCGAATCACTTCTAGAGAGAAAATAGCAGAAAGATCTTCGAAATAACTCTGATTTGATTTCACTTCGCGTAGTCATCGACCATTTCGGTAACGAGCGAACTGGAATCAGTGTACACTGCTTCCATCTATCGACGCGAGTCTCAAACTCTTGCAACACCTGGGAACCAACAACCATCCAAGATTGTTCCTGCACAGGTGAGGTGCGCTATCTACGTTTACCTTGACAGGTCCTGCGGATTCCTGTCAGGTTTTATTTATTACTTTTTTGTTCAACGTCACACGCGTCTCCATTGAAAGTGATAAAATTGATAGCGAACATAAATGAATAACAGAGAATACAAGTCCTGATTTGACGGTAGCGTATCAATTTTTGCGCTGGAAAAATAAAGAAATAAACGTGGTGGATTCAATGCAGGATGTCATGAGCGGGAGAAGGAACTTCTTTCTATGGTGCTATATTTGCAGTGACGACGCTAAGATGGGACCAGGGGGCTGCCTCCCTAGTTTCAGAAAGAAAATAATTTTACTGTCATAACTATCTCGGAATTTTTTCCCCAGTTGAACTACCAAATTATATAATCACGTTTCTTCAAATGAAAAAGTTTTAATGGAGATTCATTTCCTTAGTTTTTTTTGTAGTAAGGTATTTTTATATGTAAAATCTATCGATTTGTTGCTTAAGTCGATACTTGCATTATAACTTAATTTTGGTCATAACTTAGTTCACGATCTGGTGTTGTTTGGTATAAAATAAATGTGACAACCGATTAGCATATTCAGTTTGTCTTAGTTATTGCAAGCTTACATACATATCAGTGAACAGTGGCGTAACTAATGCGGGTTGATGGGGCCCATAATGTCACTATGCCTATTCCTAAGAAAAACATATAATGGTGGAAAAGATGACAAAGTGTAGGACTCGTCACAAGAAAAACATAACCGCCCATTACGATCATGTACAGTGGGATCCATGAGTATTACCATGTAAATTGTCCATGACTGTTTTCAATATTTTTCTCTTATATCCTATGTGTTTTTAAGCGATGGATTTTTATGTATGTTGGTGCAGAAGTTGTCAACAGATTATTTTGAGTTTTCTTTTAATTCTTGAAGCTCTTATTGGGTCAAATAAAGTGCACGAACATGATGAAGGACAATTTGAACGGTAATACTCATGGATCCCACTGTATCGCCTATCTTGCTAATGGGATTTTCGGCGGGTCCTGAACTATTCTAGATATGCCCCTGTTTTGTACGCATCAATACAGTTTGTTAAACGGAATGTGTTTTTGATTCCCTAACTGAACTGTCGTCAAGGCTTTTTATTAGTGTTGGGGGATAAATCATCTCGCGATATTGAGATATCGTCCAAGCGATATCAACTAGACGATAGATATATCGTCACGATATTTTGGCGATATATATCGTGTCGGCGATTTTTCGTCACGATATTTGGCGATATCTATCATAGAAACGATATATCTCGATATCAAATTTCCGATATCATCCATCCCTACTTTTTATCCCTAATCAGAGGATGTGCGCACGCCTGTGGTGGTCGACCCCAATGGAAATTGGGATGCAAGGCATCCAAAAATCAACCTCACTTCCACGTAGAACAAACCGATAACTGCTTCTTGCAGGCCAACGAGGCTCTGGCGCCTGAATCCACGTCCAGGATAATTCTCTGTGTTTGTCTTTGTGTACTGAGCGCCTCTTCACAGCCTCAGCTTTTAATAGAGAAGAAGGTCTAAATATGGGCGAAGGTTTAAATATGGGTTTTGGAGTTATCAGCGATACCGGGTGCTGCAGCCTGGCGGAGGCTATGGGAACTGGTTATCTGTCAAGGACAAACGTTGCGGCGCCAATTCGCAAGAGAAAGTGGTGGTTAGTTTCGGCCTTGGACGCTGTTATAGAATTGCGACATCCGAAAACTTTTTGCATGTATGTTTTAACTCAACGTTTTATGAATTCTCATCTGCTTTGTATAAGTTATGATATTAGCGGTACATAAAACAAATTATAAATGCCATGATTTGTTTGTTAAATATGAACCACAGAAAGCGAGAATAAATTGAAGAAGAAAAATAGCGTGATGGTCTAAATATGGGCTATGACATGAGGTCTAATGTTGAGATCACATTTTCAACAAATATTTCGGTGTTTTTCTCAATTTCGATTTTCCCATTCCGCTTGATTTTCAAAGCAACAGATTATTCATAAATGTGAATTTTATAATGTTTTAGCGATAAATAACTGTTTTTTAAAATTTTAATTGCTTTTTGTGATATTGTCACTAGCAGCCCATATTTAGACCACAATTTTGAAATACATCATTTTACCATTTTTTGGAAATTACTTTTTATAAAAAGAAATGGAGACCTTCTATTACTTTAACATGCTATTACATTTAAGCATATACGATTTCATAGATATGCATTTTATAGGCAGGTGCTCGATATATTAATTTTTTCCCTCCGAAAATGACAACATAAAAAGGGGGG